>NC_136412.1:171568420-172179254 GCF_051521515.1 Lactuca serriola
ATTAGTAGGACTGTCGGATGTGCGACTCTGCCCCAGGTCTACAACCCAACGGGGAACAGGAGATAGGGCGGAAACACACATACTAGATCTGCGTAATCATACTCATATACCACCCTCGCGTATATACTAAATAATAATAGGCGAGATGTATTCTTCCATAGCCTCTGTGCTCGAACTTGGTTTGTTGGTCGAGTGGTATTTCGTGACGGTCTGCGGACATCTGACAATAAGGCTTCGGAGGACAAAGTACTCTTCACACGAGTACTTCGGGGGTTTAGAATGCGAAAGATAAAATTTTTTATTCAAGTCGGACTTTCGATACGAATGATGAAAGTTTCGAGAACTTGCCGATCGAGGCGATAGAAACATATGAACTCAATATGGTGAGGACTACGCTAACTCATGAAGAAAGAATACAACGGACTCTATATTGAACAAAGTTTTGGTTAAATGAAAGAAACGTCTGATAACGACGATGTATCCCTGGTATGCTTGGTACTGTACTCCTAGTATATTCAACAATGTACTCCTTGTAACTGATCTCGTGTTTCCTGTTTTCTATTCGAAGTTAACACTTCTATGTATCGTACCTCTATGTGCGCATACATACAGATAAAAGTGCTTTACTAACTGAAGGGATACTTTTATACCATGATCCCCCATGGTACCACTACCATCGCCCGTCATATACAAGTTGTGAACACTTAAGATGAGCTAGGCAGTCGACTGAGCGTATCTGCCTCAAATCCTCAACCAATTAAGGAAAGGGGACCTAAGCGGAGTCACTCACTTTAAGTCTGCAACATCTTAGTTGCGCACAACCCTGATGTATATGGTGAGCCATAATAGCTTCTCTAAAGGATCTTTTAGTTCTCTTGAATATTACGACCTATTTCAACATGTGAGTTGTTATAATTACTTTTAAGTGTCATCCCCAAATTTTAATCTTATATGGATATAAATTAATTTTAAAAGTAAATACTATTTTGAAAACATACCACTACTCGTCGACGACTCTGGGGTAGATTCTCCTGCGGTGATCATCAGAATACGTCCATCCGCGCCTGAGTTCCTGATTATTGGGCAGTCCCTCTGATTGTGTCCAGTCTCACCACAGCCATAGCAGGCTTGGTTTTCTTCTGCTCCGAGGACTTGAGAGATCGGTTGAGCTGGTGCCCTGCAGTAACGGACTGTGTGTCCCTTTCTATGGCAGTTTAGACACTACATTTCCCGGCACACTCCAGTGTGGTGAAAGTTGCATTTTCCACACTTCGGAAGGTTTCCCGCATATCGACTGGCAGGTGCTGAAGCAGTAGGCGTCGTTGCGGCGTACATAGTACTCGCTTGTTGCTCTTGCGGGGTGTCTTGTGTTGTTTGTTTCTTCTTCCTCTTGTTCCCCGACTTCTAATTATAGTCCTCTTCCCTAGATGACTCGGGAATAGGAACTTTTACGCTGTGGCGGACTCCATGATCGATGAGTCGCTGAGCCAAGCGTTTAGCACTATCGAACGTTGTTGGGTTAGAAGACAACACATTTCCTTGGGTCAGAGCAGTCAGACCCCAAATGTATCTTTCTATCTTCTTGTTCTCCGAGGTAACCATCTCGGGGCATAGAGCTGCTAGTTCGATGAACCGGTCCGTGTAGGTCACTATGTATGAGCCGAGCATAGTGAGATCCCACAGCTCTTGTTCCAGTTTTTGAATCTCGCCTAACAGGCAGTATTCCTCCCACATTAACTCTTTTAGGTTTTCCCAACCTATTAAGTTTGCCACTGATAGGGTCAGTAACTTAACATGGCTGTTCCACCATGTTAGGGCCTTGCCATCGAAGGTGCAGGCAGCAAACTTCACTTTGCTTCCTTATGGGTATAAACAGATTTCAAAAACCGACTCTGTTTTCTCGAACCATTGCATGAGGGTGTCACACCCCAAAATCAAGAACGGCAGAAACGTTCTGGGGCGGAGGACGTCATGTAAGGTAATCACAACACAGTAAATATAAATATGTAAACAACATCATCCATTGCATTAAATATATAAATTTAATACATGCGTGTTCTGTACAGTTTTAGACACCAAAAATATAACGTAAATCCAAAGTAATAAAATGATGAGTCCTGAGTACGCTCCATCATCTCAAAAGCTGGCATCGGTACCTGTCTACTGATGACCTGAGAATACAAGTTATTTTGAAAGAGTTTATCAGCATTAAGCTGGTGAGTTCATAAGTATTTTAGTGTCAATGTTTGTTGTCAAAAACGTTTGAACCTGTCTCAATGTATAAGTTTGTAAAAGTTTGAATCGCTCAGAAAATCCTATATTTTCTATAAAAGTAACCTTCTACCAAGGCTAAACTGTTTTGTAAACTCGTCTGTTGTAAAAGTGTGTAATTACCCAAGTATAACTATCATTTGTTAAAATATAGTTTGTACATTAATGCTTAAGTGAGATTATCACCAAAATATGTAATGGGTAAATCATTGTAGTACTGTAGCTTTGTATAATAAGAACTACTGTTGTACTAATTACTACTACCTTAAACCGGATTTATATTAAGGTATAATGTGATAATTGCACCATACTATCGACTGATAACAACGACATAAAGAACGGTCGTAAATAACGGAATGACGTTTGGCACCCGCAGACCTGCAGGTCCGGCTGTAGCTAGCAGTAAGGTGTAGGATAGTCAATCCAGTATAGATCTATACGCAAACTCAACGCTCTCCCTCCAAGAGAATTCTGGCTACAACTCGGGCCATGACATTTAAGGCATGCTCCGATACAGTGGATCACATTTGTTATCGTATTCTTGCATATGTGATGAAATGTTTCTTGTTCTAGTATAGTTGTATATGTTCTCATAGTATAGTTGTATGTATATTCTCTTCCTAGTATAGACTCATGAATGAACTGACTCATTGATCTAACAGTTGTAATAGTATGGTTATGTGTTACCCCGATGGTAACTTGTTAACGGTGCGTCTAGTACGTATGATTATGGAAGTACTTTTATGTCTATATATGTATATTTGATACGTAATTAACATGGAAACAACCTTCGGATGGTCACTCAAAATCCCACCAGACCACATCCAAATCGAGGAAAAGGAAATAGGGTGGATGGCCTTCCTAAGCCCTTTAAACATTATTTATACGTCTATACATATATGGGCATGCAATTTATAATATAAAAACATAAATAAGTATTTATAAGACATTTGAAACATAAGTATTATTTTTAAAGAAAGATTGACTTGATGTCAATTTATAAAACAATTTGAAGGAGTAGATTTGATTAAAACAGATTAAGTATAAGGATCATTTGTTTAAATCATATTTGTAGTATAAATTTGACAAGTAAATGGTTTTGGAAAACATTTTGAAGTAAAACAGTTGATAGACAGTTTGAATAGTGATAAAATCACTGGTTTCCCTAGTTATTAATCACATGTGATTAATGCAATCACATGTGATTGAAACAATAACTATGTATTTAACTTGTGTTCCCCCCCCCCCCTTGAAAGCATATAAAAGCATTAAGAATATTTAAAAAAGGTTGATTAAGGGGGTATGAAACTCACTTGATTGATTGAAGAAAGCGAGATGGAAAACCGGGCAGAGTTTCGTCTCGGAAAACGGATTTTTCTCGGGATTCTCGGGAATCTCGGGAGTAAAATCGACCCTCGGGACTTGAGCAAAAAGACCAGAGCTTCGGGTTATAACGGGCACGGAAAACGAGGCAAGGTTGTGAGAGAGAGGAGAGAAATGAGCAACATTTTCGGAAAGCCTCGCATCCTATTTATAGGAAGGCTGAACCGCCTCGGTACGCGGGGCGTACGCTCGTATGCAGCGCATACGCGTACGTCATGCATGACCGAAGCCTCGACTGCCTCGGTTCGGATGGGACGGGTTGCTGGGTATGCGGGTCGGATGGGACGGCGGGTCGGACGGGACAGCGGGTCAGACGGGTCGGAGCTTCGGACGGGTCGGACGGTTTAGAATTCTTCGGATAGTGCGACGTGGACGATCCGAGACCCTCGATCTCAGTACGCAGGGCGTACTTCGGTCCAATCCGATGACTCCCCTTCGGATATTACCGGGAATTTATAATTAAATTTATATTTATTATAAATAAACTTCAAAAATTCATATCTCCCTCATACGAACTCCGTTTTTGACGTTCTTTATATCCACGCGAAGGTGAGACCATGATCTACAACTTTCATTTAGATTCCGTTGGCAAATTCCGAAATTATTTTTATTATTTATTTATTAAAATGACGTGATTAAGGAATTTCTTCAAAAATTCATAACTTCCTCATCCGAAGTCAGATTTGGACGTTCTTTTTATGTACGCAAACCTTGATATGATTCCTACTACTTTATTTAATCCGAATAAGATTTTAGGAAGGTTACATTTTGATCTAAATTTGATCGGATTTACATTTCATTGACTCGAAATATCGGGTTGTCACATCATCCCCCCGTTAGAAGGAATTTCGTCCCGAAATTAGAATTTTTAAGCAAGTTAGAAATTACAAATAACTAAGCAAAAAGGTGAGGGTATTTCAGTTTCATCTGACCCTCACGTTCCCAAGTGAATTCCGGTCCTCGCTTGGCATTCCAGCGAACCTTCACGATAGGGATACAGCTTTGCTTTGTCTGCTTGACCTCACGGTCCATGATCTCTACAGGTTCTTCCACGAAGTTGAGGCTCTCGTTGATTTCGATCTCGTCGAGTGGGATTACAAGAGTCTCGTCGGATAGACACTTTTTCAAGTTAGATACGTGGAATGTAGAATGTACGTTACGAAGTGCGTCTGGTAGTTCGAGTTTGTAAGCTACGGGGCCGACTCTTGCAAGAATCTCGAAAGGCCCTATGTATCTCGGATTAAGCTTTCCACGCTTGCCGAAGCGTATCAAGCCCTTCCAGGGTGAGACTTTGAGGAGGACTCGGTCTCCCACCTGAAATTCCAAAGGTTTCCTTCGTTTATTAGCGTAGCTCTTCTGTCGGTCTCTAAAGGCTTTCAATCGTTCACGGATCTGAACGATTTTCTCTGTTGTTTCCCGAATGATCTCCGGACCGGTGAGAGTACTGTCGGAAGTTTGCCCCCTGGCTAATTGGGTATCACCCACCTCAGCCCAGCACAGAGGGGATCTGCACTTACGGCCGTAGAGAGCTTCAAATGGAGCAGCCTTGATGCTCGTGTGATAACTGTTATTATAGGAGAACTCGACAAGGGGTAAATGAGTATCCCATGCCTTCCCAAAGTCAATCACGCAGGCTCGCAACATATCTTCCAGAGTTTGGATGGTCCTCTCACTCTGTCCGTCGGTCTGAGGATGGTAGGTTGTGCTCATGTCCAGCCTTGTTCCTAGGGAATGTTGTAGTGATTGCCAAAATCTTGAGGTGAACCTACTATCTCTATCGGAGATAATGGATATAGGTACACCATGTAGCCGTACGATTTCCCTAATGTATGTTCTCGTAAGCTTCTCCATCTTGTCGGTTTCTTTGATAGGCAGGAAGTGTGCAGACTTGGTCAATCTATCAACGATGACCCATATGGTGTCAAGTCCACCCGTTGTCTTGGGCAACTTGGTTATGAAATCCATAATGATCCGCTCCCACTTCCATTCTGGGATCTCTGGTTGCTGCAATAAACCAGAGGGCTTCTGGTACTCGACCTTAATCTTTGCGCAAGTAAGGCATTTACTTATGAAGGTAGCAATCTCTTCTTTCATATTAGGCCACCAGTATAGCTTCTTAAGATCCAGATACATCTTATCTGAACCTGGGTGGACGGAATACCGAGTGTTGTGCGCCTCGGTCATGACCAAGTCTCGGAAGCCACCATGTTTCAGTGTCCAGATCCGGTTCATGAAATATAAAGCTCTGTCACCCTTGGCTTCTAAATTCTTGTCCATTCCTCTAAGGGATTCACTTGACACATTTTCAGGTTTCATGGCCTCAAGTTGAGCCGCCTGAATTTGCTTAGTCAGGTGTGAATGGATGGTTATCGATAATGACTTGACTTTGCGACCAGAATATTCCTTCCGACTTAGGGCGTCTGCTACTACGTTGGCTTTACCCGGATGATAACGAATATCGCATTCGTAATCACTGAGTAGCTCGACCCACCGTCGTTGTCTCATGTTGAGCTCCTTCTGATCGAAAATGTGTTGTAAACTCTTGTGGTCGGTAAAGATAGTGCTCTTCGTTCCATACAAGTAATGTCTCCAGATCTTCAGAGCAAACACTACTGCTCCTAGTTCAAGATCGTGGGTCGTGTAGTTAACCTCGTGTGTCTTCAACTGTCTCGAGGCGTAGGCGATGACCTTACCTCGCTGCATCAGAACACATCCGAGTCCTTGGTTTGATGCATCGCAATAGACTACGAAGTCTTCTATTCCTTCTGGAAGGGATAGTATTGGTGCGGTGCACAAGGCTCGTTTGAGCGTTTGGAACGCTCTTTCTTGCTTCTCTTCCCAGTCAAAGGCCACGCCTTTCTGGGTTAGGGTTGTAAGAGGCTTCGCTATTCGTGAGAAGTTCTGAATGAATCTGCGGTAGTAGCCAGCGAGACCTAGAAATTGACGAATTTCTGTAGGCGTCTTCGGTGCTGACCAGTTCTCAATGGCTTTAATTTTGGATGGGTCCACGTGGATTCCCTCTTCGCTTACCACGTGTCCTAAGAATTCGACTCTTCGGATCCAAAATTCACATTTCGATAACTTCGCATAAAGTTTCTCCTTTCGTAATGTCCCTAGGACTTGTCGCAGATGATCGCCATGTTCTTTCTTACTTCGAGAGTAGATCAGGATGTCATCAATGAAAACGATGATGAACTGATCCAAGTAAGGTCGGCATACTCTATTCATCAGATCCATGAAGACTGCGGGCGCATTGGTCAATCCGAATGGCATCACCACGAACTCGTAGTGTCCGTAACCAGTTCGGAAGGCTGTCTTCGGTACATCCTCCTCTAGCACCCGTAACTGGTGATATCCGGATCTCAGATCAATTTTGGAAAAATAGCTCGCCCTTTGCAGTTGGTCGAATAGATCATCTATGCGAGGCAGAGGGTAACGATTCTTGACCGTCAGTTTGTTGAGTTCTCTGTAGTCGATACACATACGGAAGGATCCGTCCTTCTTTTTAACGAACAAGATCGGTGCTCCCCAAGGTGAGAAACTTGGCCTTATAAAGCCCTTGCTGAGCAGTTCGTTAAGTTGACCAGAGAGTTCTTGCATCTCGGCTGGTGCTAAACGGTAGGGCGACTTGGCTACTGGGGTAGCTCCTGGGACTAAGTCGATTCTGAACTCGACTTGTCGTTGCGGAGGCAACCCGGGTAGTTCTTCTGGGAAAATGTCGGGGAAGTCGCCCACTACTGGGAGGTTCTTTAGTTCTTTCGTTTCTAGGTTCGTGTCGACGACGTGAGCAAGGAATGCGTGGTATTCCTTACGCAGGTATTTCTGTGCTTGAATACTTGATATGATGCGAAGACTTGTACCGGGTTTGTCGCCATAGACTATAAGAGTTTCGTTAGACGGAAGGTTTAGACGGACTGCTTTCTCGAAGCACATGATGTCGGCACGATGAAGGCTTAACCAGTCCATGCCAATGATGACGTCGAAACTTTTTATTGAGACTGGCATGAGGTCGATTGGAAATGAATGGTTATCTAGATTTAGGGTACAACCTAAGTATATACTACTTGTATTTTCAGTTTTTCCATTAGCCATTTCTACTGTGAATAGTTCTTTGAGTGCGTGCGGTGGTTGATTAAGCATGCGAGCAAATTTATGGTTTACGAAGCTTCGCTCCGCTCCACTATCGAACAGAATGCATGCATAGGAGTTATCGAGGAGGAACGTACCGGTCACCACTGTCGGGTCAGCAACTGCTTCCCCGTGGCCAATAGCTAGTACCCTCCCTGCTCCTCCCGCATTCCTCGCTTTGGGGCAGTCCCTCTTAAAGTGGCCTGCTTCACCACATCCATAGCAGGTTGGGCTCGCGCCAGGGCCAGGGACTTGGTTGATAGGTTGTGCCGGGAACTTACAGAATCGGACGGTGTGTCCTTTCCTGTTGCAGTTAGAGCACTGCAATTCACGGCAGGGGCCGTTGTGGTGGTAGCTGCATTTGTTGCACTTGGGCGAACTTCCAGCATACCGACTCACCGGAGCAGTAGTAGCAGCAGTAGGGGTTACTGCGGCATGAATTGCCACCAATTGCTGCTTTTTGGCAGCCTGCTGCTTCTTCCTTTCATCCCAGAATTTCCGCTTAGTATCGGCGGGTTTGGAGGGTTCCGGGATGGCTAGGGTGGTTGTGGTTGCAGGGGTTTTGACTCCATGGTCAATGAGTCGTTGTGCCAATCGTTTGGCACTGTCGAAGGTAGCGGGGTTTGACGCTAGCACATTCCCCTGATACGGAGGCACTAGCCCCCATATGTACCTCTCGATCTTCTTCCCCTCGGCGGGAACCATATTGGGGCAGAGGGCCACCAGCTCGCAGAATCGGGCAGTATAAGCGACCACATTGGTGCCCTTCATCGACAGGTTCCAGAGTTCCTGCTCCAGTTTCTGGATCTCGCCCCTCGGGCAGTATTCCTCAGTCATGAGGTCTTTCATTGTTTCCCAGCCCATGTCGTTGGCTACGACGAGAGTTAGGGCTTTGACGTGGCCGTTCCACCACGTTAGGGCTTTACCCTCAAAGGTGCATGCGGCATATTTCACTTTACACGCAGCAGGGCATGAACAGATTTCGAAGACTGATCCAGTCTTCTCGAACCATTGTGAGAGAGCAATGACTTCGCCGGTGCCATAGAAAGGCTTCGGCTTGCAGTTTGTAAAATCCTTGTAAGAGCACTCCCTTGAGCGCACAGGGATTTCGATCGGGATAGATTCCACAGGGGTTCCACCTCTGCTGGCATCAGAAGAGTGATACTGAGCCATGGCAGTTGCCACTGCTGCAGCTACGACAGCATTCAGGGCTATAGTATCGATGACCGGAGGCGGAGGAGGTGGTGGAGGTGCAGGATTATTCCTATTCCTGGGAGACTTGCGAGGAGGCATCCTTCAGCTATAAGTTTATAAAGATAAGAAAGATGGTAAGAATCAATTTGTAAGCAACGTGAGAGTGACACATGGACTAACTAACCATAGTCCAACAGTTAAAAGAGTGTTTGAAATCATAATAAGAAATATTAGTAGGAAAGCACAAGTGTATAGATTTTTCCCAGATAGATAGATCTCAAAAATACTAGTATTACTGATGTAATAAGTTCAGGGAAAAATCGACCTAACAGTAGGTCATACATCATACCATATAGAAAGTTTGGTAGTTCTTAGATTTCAAATTTTGAGTACGGAAAGTTAGAAACATTTTACACACCAGTGTTACTTGGAGCATAGATGATAAAGGCTATCCTTTGATTAAAAGACGGAGATGTACTAGACATCAACCAACGGCGATGGGAAAAATCCCAGGCGAGTACTGCGGTCGGACACTTGACGAAACACCTCTTGAAGGTGTCGATCCTGAGTCCTCTGACGAGCTCGAAGCTCCAAGATTTCAGCTCATGAGGCAGCCAACTGCTACTGCAGGGTTTTATTTGTTCTCCGGGTCCGTTCCATGTCTTCTTCAAGACGGCGGATGCGGACTGTGTTGACACCTGAGTCGGCATCAATCTCTATGACCCGGTCGACGGCTGCTCCACCTTGCTCGACAATACGAGCTATTCTGCGGATAAGGACAGGCAGAGCTCGGTCAGTAGAGCCACCATCGCTGACGTTGTAAAAGGTTCGGTCCCCAAAGTATGGTAAGGGTTGACCCTGATCATCACTCCAGAGGTTCAGGTTGTTTGCCCACATGGGTGTAGGACCTGGAAATGCTGGTCGAGGGTTGTTGTTCGGGGCTTGACCTACAATCGGTAGGTTGTTGACTTCAGGCTCGGAGTCGGATCCATCTGAAAAGCCTTCTGCGAGATGATCATCCAAAGGGATTGGATGCTCAACTTCGGGCTCTTCACCGATCCACCCGGCATTGCCTTCCTTGGGAAAGTACGGGTCGCCATGATGGATATCTAGCCACCAAGATCTACGCGAGAATAGAGGTATAAGAATATAGTATACGTGTAACTAGTAGCACAAAATACTCCTATAGTATTTTAAGTTTAAGTTCTATTGATCTTCTTGTGGTATTGTTGGTAAGTTTTTAGATTTGTTAACCTATCACAACCATTCTAAGGCATGTGCTCATCACTCCTAGGACCAGCATAGTTGATCAGGCTATGCCATTCCCAGGACTGACCATACATCCCCGAGTTCACTTGTGATATTTAACAACCGTAATACTTTTGTTCTTGTCATTGTGACACTTATTTTAGTATGAATGCAGACTAGTATACTTAGTTAAATATTTTATTATTTAAAGTATAGACTCTTGGTCAGAGTTTAATCCCTAATGGGTTTATAGTTTAGTATATCTTTTATGGGTTGATATACTCAATTCACTATAAACAATGCTCTGATACCAATCTGTCACACCCCAAAACCAAGAACGGCGGAAACGTTCTGGGGCGGAGGACGTCATGTAAGGTAATCACAACACAGTAAATGTAAATAGGTAAACAACATCATCCATTGCATTAAATATATAAATTTAATACATGCGTGTTCTGTACAGTTTTAGACACCAAAAATATAACGTAAATCCAAAGTAATAAAATGATGAGTCCTAAGTACGCTCCATCATCTCAAAAGCTGGCATCGGTACCTGTCTACTGATGACCTGAGAATACAAGTTATTTTGAAAGAGTTTATCAGCATTAAGCTGGTGAGTTCATAAGTATTTTAGTGTCAATGTTTGTTGTCAAAAACGTTTGAACCTGTCTCAATGTATAAGTTTGTAAAAGTTTGAATCGCTCAGAAAATCCTATATTTTCTATAAAAGTAACCTTCTACCAAGGCTAAACTGTTTTGTAAACTCGTCTGTTGTAAAAGTGTGTAATTACCCAAGTATAACTATCATTTGTTAAAATATAGTTTGTACATTAATGCTTAAGTGAGATTATCACCAAAATATGTAATGGGTAAATCATTGTAGTACTGTAGCTTTGTATAATAAGAACTACTGTTGTACTAATTACTACTACCTTAAACCGGATTTATATTAAGGTATAATGTGATAATTGCACCATACTATCGACTGATAACAACGACATAAAGAACGGTCGTAAATAACGGAATGACGTTTGGCACCCGCAGACCTGCAGGTCCGGCTGTAGCTAGCAGCAAGGTGTAGGATAGTCAATCCAGTATAGATCTATACGCAAACTCAACGCTCTCCCTCCAAGAGAATTCTGGCTACAACTCGGGCCATGACATTTAAGGCATGCTCCGATACAGTGGATCACATTTGTTATCGTATTCTTGCATATGTGATGAAATGTTTCTTGTTCTAGTATAGTTGTATATGTTCTCATAGTATAGTTGTATGTATATTCTCTTCCTAGTATAGACTCATTAATGAACTGACTCATTGATCTAACAGTTGTAATAGTATGGTTCGGTGTTACCCCGATGGTAACTTGTTAACGGTGCGTCTAGTACGTATAATTATGGAAGTACTTTTATGTCTATATATGTATATTTGATATGTAATTAACATGGAAACGACCTTCGGATGGTCACCCAAAATCCCACCAGACCACATCCAAATCGAGGAAAAGGAAATAGGGTGGATGGCCTTCCTAAGCCCTTTAAACATTATTTATACGTCTATACATATATGGGCATGCAATTTATAATATAAAAACATAAATAAGTATTTATAAGACATTTGAAACATAAGTATTATTTTTAAAGAAAGATTGACTTGATGTCAATTTATAAAACAATTTGAAGGAGTAGATTTGATTAAAACAGATTAAGTATAAGGATCATTTGTTTAAATCATATTTGTAGTATAAATTTGACAAGTAAATGGTTTTGGAAAACATTTTGAAGTAAAACAGTTGATAGACAGTTTGAATAGTGATAAAATCACTGGTTTCCCTAGTTATTAATCACATGTGATTAATGCAATCACATGTGATTGAAACAATAACTATGTATTTAACTTGTGTTCCCCCCCCCCCCCCTTGAAAGCATATAAAAGCATTAAGAATATTTAAAAAAGGTTGATTAAGGGGGTATGAAACTCACTTGATTGATTGAAGAAAGCGAGATGGAAAACCGGGCAGAGTTTCGTCTCGGAAAACGGATTTTTCTCGGGATTCTCGGGAATCTCGGGAGTAAAATCGACCCTCGGGACTTGAGCAAAAAGACCAGAGCTTCGGGTTATAACGGGCACGGAAAACGAGGCAAGGTTGTGAGAGAGAGGAGAGAAATGAGCAACATTTTCGGAAAGCCTCGCATCCTATTTATAGGAAGGCTGAACCGCCTCGGTACGCGGGGCGTACGCTCGTACGCAGTGCGTACGCGTACGTCATGCATGACCGAAGCCTCAACTGCGTCGGTTCGGATGGGACGGGTTGCTGGGTACGCGGGTCGGATGGGACGGCGGGTCGGACGGGACAGCGGGTCGGACGGGTCGGAGCTTCGGACGGGTCGGACGGTTTAGAATTCTTCGGATAGTGCGACGTGGACGATCCGAGACCCTCGATCTCAGTACGCGGGGCGTACGAAGGTACGCAGGGCGTACTTCGGTCCAATCCGATGACTCCCCTTCGGATATTACCGGGAATTTATAATTAAATTTATATTTATTATAAATAAACTTCAAAAATTCATATCTCCCTCATACGAACTCCGTTTTTGACGTTCTTTATATCCACGCGAAGGTGAGACCATGATCTACAACTTTCGTTTAGATTCCGTTGGCAAATTCCGAAATTATTTTTATTATTTATTTATTAAAATGACGTGATTAAGGAATTTCTTCAAAAATTCATAACTTCCTCATCCGAAGTCAGATTTGGACGTTCTTTTTATGTACGCAAACCTTGATATGATTCCTACTACTTTATTTAATCCGAATAAGATTTTAGGAAGGTTACATTTTGATCTAAATTTGATCGGATTTACATTTCATTGACTCGAAATATCGGGTTGTCACAGAGGGCAATGACTCCTTCAGTCCCTTTAAAGGACAATGGTCGGCATCTGGTGAAGTCCTTGTAGGAGAACTCTCCCTGGCGCACAGGGACCTCTCCCTGAGTAGAATCGGTAGGCGTTTCACCTCCACCTGTTCAGAGTTGCTGCATCGATTTGTGGAGCAGGTATGGGAGTTATCGGAGTAGCGTGTCTGGGTGATCTGTGAGGAGGTATCTTTGCTAAAAGAAAACAAATATGAGACGGAATAAGTCTATAGCAATGGACACAAGCCGAAAGCTGAAAAGACAAGGTTATCCTAGTTCTGGATGTATCGGGTCCTAACTTCCACAGGGTTCTAGGAACAATTCATAAATGAGTCTATACCAAATAAACTCTATGAATTTAAAATAACTATCCTCGAATGAATATTTGTTTCCTGAATAACTGTTACCAGCTGCATGTAAGAAAATAATTCTAACACATGTAATGTGAGCAATGTTTCCATTCGCTCGATAAATTAACCTAATTAATATTTATTAATGTGACGTGTAAGACGTTTTGGTTACTTCGGCTGATCTTTCCTTGAAATCTTCTCATGAATTTGTCCTTTTCCTCCTGAACTCTTCTGTTGTCTACTATGAGGAAGTGGTTACGTTTATTTGGACTTGTCGGGCGAGAATGAAAGTGACTAAAGAACCTATGAGCTTTAAGATAACTTTATGGGGTGATCCTTACGGAATCCTCCTATAATTTTACAAGGTATACCAGTTTGTATTGTATATAATTGAAGATCAAATAGACCTTCGAATAATTGATCCCACCTCAACACTACTTCCTTAAGAAGAATGGATAGCGAAGCGTCGGTCACAGATTCTATGTCTATAAGATCTTGATTATATATAAAACTTTATGAATATACCCGGTAAGATTATATACCTATCCGCAAGGGTCTTTTAAGTTATCACATAAGTTATTTATCTGGACCAAAATACTCCTATAGTATTCTAACTCTAACTGTACTTGTTTTGGCGTTCTCTTGACTGGTGTTCAGGTAAGTTTTAATCCTGTTGCAACACCACATCATTCCCAAACACATGTCAGTCACATCTCGAATGAATATAGTTGATCAGGCTATATTGATCCTAGCTATGGTTACATAACTGTTCGGTTTGACGACAGTGCCCAACCTTTAAATACTTTTAGTTCTGTTCTCCTCGTGACCCTAGTTCTATTATGTACATGTATGAGCAAGTAGGTATATTTTTATAACTTGTAGTTATACTCTAAAATATATCATTATCCAGAGCACTTAAGCCCCATTGTATTTATAGACGTGTATCTTTTATCGGTTGATATACTTAGTTCACTATAAACAATGCTCTGATACCAATCTGTCACACCCCAAAACCGGAACGGCAGAAACGTTCGGGGGTGGAGGACGTCATATCAAGTATCACGAGATATGTATATGGTAAGCAAGTAATGAACAACCATTTCATTTAGAAAGAAAGTGTTTACAATGTGTGTGTGTTCACAAAACATAGAATTCATAAACAAATAACAAAACAAGACTTGAAGTTGTGATGCTCCATCTTCTAAATTCCTAGCACGAGCACCTGTCTAATAGTCTCCTGAGAATACAAGTTATTTGAAAGAGTTGATCAGCAATTAAGCTGGTGAGTTCATAAGATTTTAGTGATGTGAGTAAGCTGTAAAATGTGGTTGAAAAAGTATCTGTGAAAGTGATGTAAGATGTAAGTTCTGTTTTGAAATGTTCGCCATGTTCCTCTAGAAAATCATATATTTCCTACTTGAATGAAAGTTAAGTAAAATGACACTACAAGCCTTTCTATGTGTACTAAGTGGGTACAAGTTATATATACTCTGAGTTAACAAACAATCGATTGTGCGCATCTGCCCCAAGCTCACGTCCCAACGGGGAACATGAAGTAAGGCGGATAGCACACATTCCATTGGTTGTTAGATCATTGGCATGCAAAACCCTGGTGTAATCACCTGTTACTCATGGAGTTATTTGTAATGGTTCCTTTATATCTAATGAAGAGTTCTTTTAAGAAAACCTATATTTCTTATAGTAAAATAATGACTACGGTGACTACTTTTATAACAGCTTTGTTTATACTCCTATATATAATCTGATATCGGGTAGAAAGTTAATTGGGTGAATCTGCACTAAGCCCACAATCCAATGGGAACAAGACATCAGGCGGAAAACACACATTTAATTATCTATTGGATATTAGTTTTATATATAAACATGGTTTATAAACTAAGGTGTTATAGAGTTACTCACCTAAAGACTCTAAAATTGTACTGGCTTAATAAAAATGGATTAAGCCCTTATCTGGGAAATCTCTAGCTTTGTATACCAAAAGTACTGACTTTGAAAAGTATGTTTTGTACTAGAAAAACTGTGTGTTGACTCTGTGTCCTATGACCTGATCCATACCTGGTACCCTTATGATGACTTAATGTATACTAAGCATATATATATATATATATATATATATATATATATATATATATATATATATATATATATATATATATATATTCGGGTAGATAATAGGTTGGGTGACCTCAGTCCAAGCCCACATCCAACGGGAACAGGAATTGAAGCGAAGAGCACACATCCTATTAGCTGTCGGAATTTACTAGCATATATGTATCCTATAGCATATACATTAAGGAATCATAAACCTAGCATTATGATCCTAACCTTTAATCGTAGCCTTCTACCAAGGCATCTTCTGTTCTGAGTTAAACCCGACTGTTCCTTTGTCAAATGTAGAAGTATATTCTCCCTGGTTTATAACTATCTTGACTAGAAAATAGATTAACTTTCAAGTGGTACCGACACTTTATGAAAGTAATGGGAAAAGTATGTACACGGATGTCGTTTATAATGACATGCGGACGTACTAATAACCTAAAAACATATTTGTTTTATTACGGTCATAATGTGAAAGCTAGAACCCCTACTAAACGCTCTCAATGTAAAGAGATTGAGGGAACCAAACGCGACTCCGGCAATTCCTTGCAGGTCGTGTAATTCACATTAAAGTTATATGATCGTGTATACTCAATATAACTATCACTAATGCCTTAGTGATTCATTGGTATAATTAGATCATGTATGTGTGTTCTCATGCTATAGCAACCTAACTTGTTTGTTATGTTCTGTTCTGGTATTGATTGATTCTCTTCACTGTTTGTTCTGTTCTGGTATTGTTTGATTATCTTCACTATTTGTTCTGTTCTGGTATTGATTCCTTGTGTGCTTCATTGTACTAGAAGTAATGAATAGCATTATCCTAAACTATACCTATAATAGTTTACTAATGCTCTACTTGGACTGTTACTGAAATGACTCATTTCTCTACTAAGTTATGCTTTTACTTTAATAACGGAGTTTTGTATAACTATAAAGTAACATAACTTTAAACGAGTTTTGAAATGTGTTGACAACTTATAAATAACACAAGTAACATTTTGAAATATGTTTAACAACAAATATTTACACAATTATCATTATGTTCAACCTGTATTCCCCCCCCCCCCTTTAAAACAGTTAAAATGGTTAAATGATTCATTACGGGGTATGAACTCACCTGATGTGGGTGATTCAAACGGGTATGCGTGTAAGGAAGAGAAGTTCCACGAATGAAGTCCCGAGACACAACAAGTCCTAAATGACATATAAGGACACATATTGACATGAATATAGTGTTTATAAACAACTATATGAAAGGAAACACCTTCCGGGACTAGGAAACACCTAGATTAAGTGTTGGAATCACATGTGATTCAACAAAGGGAAGTGAAATGACACTAATTGGTGTTTACGGTTTTGTAACCAACTCCACTTGAGTTTACGGTTGTAAACCCATGAGTTTATGGTCGTAAACTCGTGGTACTTTGACCATTTGGTGCTTTGAAGTCCTAGAAGTCCTTTTGAAGCATCCTAACTTCAAGTCTTAGCCTTAGGAAGTGATTAGGGCAACATATCACCCCTTTATAGGGTTTACGGTTTTTGGACCATTTGTCCTTGGGTTTACGGTAGTAAACCCAAATGGTTTATAGTCAAAAGATGTTCTCAAGTCCTAAACACTTCTAGGTAGAGGTCTAGGCTAGTTTCTAAGCTTAAGGAAAGAGTTTGGGGCATCAAAACATGCCTAAGAGGTGTTTACGGTTTTGGGAGCTCCCCAAACCATAAACACATATACATGGGACATTTTTGTGGTTTTTCATGTGCTAAACACATCAAAGCAAAGTTCTAGGTTTGTTTCCAAGGTTTGGTAAGAGAATAAGGACACTATAGGGACACTTTTGCACCCTTTTAGGGTTTACGGTCCAAGAAGATTCTTGGGTCGTAAACACCTTGCCCTTTGTGATTTTGGGTGTTTTCTTGATGCTCTTAAGGTCTAGACATGTCAAGGATTGTTTCTATGCTTGGTTCCAAGGTCTAAAGGGACATAAGGCACACTTTGGCCTCATTTTTAGTGTTCACGGTCCAAGAAGATCTTGGGCCGTGAACACCCTTTCCTTGGGGTATTTGGATGATTTCTTGATGTTTAACACTTGATCTTAAACATATTAGGGCTAGAAACACTTACAAGTTGAAGATCTTGAAGGAAAATAGGATGATACTTGAGAGAGAAATGGCTATAGTCTTGGAAATGTGAAAAAGTGAATAAAATAACTAAGTCTCACTTATATAGTCTTTTGGGTTTACGGTACCAATACCATTTTGGACCGTAAACTCAAAATTCTTGAAGTTTTGGGCATTTATTGCTACACAATAAACCCTAGGGTATCCTCTCTCCTGATATCTCTTGATGTACTATCTTTAAAACACTCAAACTTATTCCAAAAATCTTGAAAGTTAGCAGAATCAGTTCTTGACTTCCATTGAAGTGGATGGTTGTACAGAATGGAAATATTTGGGTTGTCACATTGTGTACTAGGGCTTACGTTAGGTACTTACTATACAACTCGCTATTTTAATGAGAAATCATCAATTGAAAAGTTCGTATATCTAGATTTCCTTAACCTAAAATTGTGGTAAGTAATGAACAAAACCGATAAAACAATGTTGCCTACTCATCGGGAGTGTGTAAGATCCTTAAACATGGCTTAATAGGGTTTACGGACCTTGTGTTGCGAAGCCGGACATTCACAAATGTCACACACGAAACCTCTCTCAATCGTTTTCACTATATCTCTCTCTATTTAGAATCTCTCCTAAATCTCTCTAAGTATGTGAAATCTCTCCCAAATCTCTCTAAGTATGTGAAATCTCTCCCAAATCTCTCTAAGTATGTGAAATCTCTCCCAAATCTCTCTAAGTATGAGAAATCTCTCCAAGTATGTGAAATCTCTCCTAAATCTCTCTAAGTATGAGAAATCTCTCCAAGTATGTGAAATCTCTCCCAAATCTCTCTCAAAAGTTCCTTAAACTTTTTATATTCTTTCGGGTCATCCCGACCCTTAACCGGGTCAAAAACAGCTCGAAACAGGGTAAAAACGAGTAAAATAGACTTAAGGACCTGAAACTCACTCTATAGGGCGAACCCTCTTAGAGCCGAAAGTCCCCTTAAGGACCAAACTGCTGAGAAGCGAAACCCCAGGTCCGAACCCGAAGCCTTCAGGCCCGAACCTCGCGTGAAGAACCGAAGCTACCTTCGCTCCATCTCGCCTTCGGTCCATGACCAGAAGGGACCGAACCTCGGCCAGGACCGAGAGGTCTCGCAGAAAAGCTTTTTCTTCCCGGTTTTCGACTACGAATTCGTTTTAGGCCCGTTTTTAATTATTTTAACGCGGGATTTTCACCAAAAACTTTATTTTAACATATAAGTCCCCATATTAATCACGTTTTTGGGGATAAATCTTATCCAAGAAGAGTAGGTGAAGTACAAGAGGTGGAGTGTTGACTTTTCTTTAGTTTATGACACAAGCAACCACCAACACCCACTCCATGACCAGCCACACTCCTTCCACCATACCTAGGTCATGTCAGTGTACTTTATCATCATTTACATACATTCTCACACTCTAAGAGCTGGGAAAACTCACCCTCTCTCCTCACTTCACTCATTTTCCCTCATTTCCACCAAAAGATCAAACACTTTTCTCTCAACTCTTCTCTCTCAATTTCGAGATTTCCAAGGCATTTTCCAAGGCTTTCCTTCTACTTTTGGTAAGTATCTTCATCATCCTTATGATTATTACACTTCCTTCTACCCAAAATCATAGATTGCTTATACAAATTCCATCACATTAGTGTTAGATTCTCGAATCTTCAAGCAATCCTCCAAGTGTTCTTGAGTTGAACACTTCTCTTCTTCAACATTCACCCACTGAAATCATATAAGGTGAGTTCATACCCCTATATTTTCATGTTTTCTTAAGTTTTAAGGGGGGGAATACAAGTTAAAACACCAAGAACACAACTAGACTTTTCCAACAGCTTTCATCAAGAAAATTTAACTCCATTCACGGACTGTTTTGGTCAACTTAAACATTATAGTTTTCAAAACTGTATTAGATGCAAGTAGTTCAGGCTTATACCTTTAAAATGACTACTTTCACATCTCCATACGATTTTTCTACGATTTATGGTGATTTTTACAAAACATCCTATCATTTCGAGAACAAATCCGGACCAGTCTATGAATATGGATATTTTAACACAAGTTAAAGACTTCCAAAAATCATAATAAAAATTACAAATAAACCAGACCCATTTCATGAACTCTCAGAATTTACGGATTTAGTTTTCGACTCCGTATGATTTTTCTATGATTTTTCTAAAACAGTACAGAAAGGTTAAAAACTAGTTAACAGTTTATAACTTTCATAACACTTTGTATTATGTTGAGCAAAGTGTATAACAATGATTACCAAATATTGAATGTGTTTTCTTTTTAGTTTATCATCATAATCTGAAATTTAGTCATTCATGATAGGGATTCTTCATTCATTTAAAATACATTAATAAGTTATAATAAGCATAGTCTTTGGATTTTTACTACATGAGAAAGGCTTTACTCTCAAAACGAATGGGTTTTTTATATACTACATAATAGTAATAGTTTATGGACGCATAGCATTGATGTATTTTCATAAAAGGAGTTCTTTTACATTACAAACGCTTTGGATAAACTATAATAGGTATAGTTTATGTATCATTTACTTTTCAAACTTATTTACCAAAGGTTTTCAGCTTAGTTCACATAAATCTGTTAATGAATAAATTTGTTAGTCATTCCCTTCGTGTTACCTTCATGGTAACAAAATAAAAAGTCCTGTAAATTATAAACAGAGTCTCTTGTAGGGAGAGCGTGATAGTTGTGTATAGATCTATATTGGGTGTGACAAACCCACACCTGAGCTGCTTGCAACAACTAGACCGGCAGGTCTAAGGTGACAAGTGTCATTTAACGGCGACGCCTGAAGAACGTCGTATTACGAGGCCATCTGAGTCTAGCATGGTTATAATAGCTCACATGTGGTATTAACAAATCATAAGATTTACGGGTTCTACTTTTAAATTAGCGAGTTATGTCGATTTAACTCACATGAATTACTTTACGTATGGAAAAATACTTGTACACTTTCATATCAAAAAGGGTTTTATGCCGATTTAAAATCACTTTTATATCTTTAAGTATGGAAAATACTTGTTTACCTTCGGTCTTGGGATTTAGGACTACCTAACTCTTATAAGGAAAATATTGGATTTTCTTTGGAAACATATTTCTGTTAAAACTACATTCATCTAGAATTGTTAGGCTTCGGCTATAATTGCGAAGTGTGTATGTTAGAGTTATATAAGAATCTATTCATAATCGACTTAGAATTGGTGGGCTCGTCTTTCTTCCTGTTCCTTGTTTGGTTGTGGATCTAGGGCAGACTCATTATATTCAACGGTTTATTTAATTTAAATCTTATATAGCTTATATACACTAGGTGATTATAGAAGGAATCTACGGGTCTTTCTAGGGTTCATTATTGCATAACATAGAAGCATTCATTTCACACTTAATTAAGAAAATATTGAGTTTTCTTTGGAAACATATTTCTATTAAAACTATATTTCATCTAAAACTGTTAGGTTTCAGCTATAATTGTTAAGTGTATATGCTAGAGTTATATAGGAATCTAGTCACAATCGACTTATAATTGGTGGGCCCGTCTTATCTCATGTTCCTTGTTTAGTTGTGAACCTAGGGCAGACCCATTATATTCAACGGTTCATTTAACTTAATTTTTATATAACTTATATACGCTGAGTGATTATAGAAGGAATCTACGAGCCTTTCTAGGGTTCATTATCGCATAACATAGAAGCATTCATTTCATACATAATAAAGAAAATATTGGATTTTCTGGAAACATACTTTGTCGCTTTTACAAGGAAAACGGTTTCTTTCTCAAACAAAACTCTTATGAACTCACCAACTTAATTGTTGACACTTTTTCAAAACTACTTGTATTCTCAGGAAATCAGTAAAACAAGAAAACCAACAGCATTTTGAGGATGGGACGTTAAATCGTCAAACAGTTCATTTTGTCATCATAATGTAATTGATTTGAAACATGTAAACATATACTTTGGTGTAACTTTTTCAATTATATTTATGATGGTTGTATTTACTTTGAGCGCTATTATACTCGTTATTGTGATACTATACATGAAGTCCTCCACCCCCGAACGTTTCCGCCATCATTGGTTTGGGGGTGTGACATCTTTGTTGCTTTGCTTCAAGTTAAGTGTAGTTTAATGACCATTTGAATAGCATGAACTTGTTTACCTAGTAGTTTATGATCAATAAATTGCTAGAGCTAAGATTAATCGCATCTTAGATTAAGTAATAAATGTAACAATTTTAACTGTGTTGGAGAACATTAATTCAATCATAATTATGTTTGGTAATTTGTCCTGAGATGATTATCTAGATATATCTTACATAACCTAATTATCATTAGTAATCAATTATGTGTTTGATTGTGTATGATCATTACATGGTAGTTCATGAATATGTGAAAATAATAGGAGATTGGATCAAGAATGCTAATTATATATAAATTGGTAACCAAATCAATAAATCCATATTTAGAAACTACACATAGGAAAAAAGGGGATTCAATGCTAAACGGAAGTGTCTTCTTAATTTTGTTTACAATCGTTTTTTTAGTTGAGTATTGAGTTTTAAGTTAATATGAACTTGCAAAAGCAGATAAAACCCCCTCTTTACTTATTGTTTTTAGATTAATTTTTAGTAATTATTTTATTAGTTAAATCCATTCCCTGAGTTCGATACCCAACTTATCTAAACTATTCTATAAATTTGACTATGTACACTGCCTGAGTGCAATTAGTTAGTTAAGTAGATTAAAATTATAAATTTAAAACTAGGTAGTATATAAAGTGCACATCAAGTTTTTTGAAATCTTACAAACCATTTTCCACAATTTAACCAAAAATAGCAAAAATACTTGTAGACAAGATTTTCGCATGTCACCACCCGCAAAAATCTCAGGTGGCTTGTGAAAAAAATTATCAAGTTTCGCATGTAACCCATCTCCAAAATTCTAGGTTGCCTATGAAAAATTATCATATTTTCGCAGGTCACCACCTACAAAAATCTACGTTGTCTGCAAAAAAAAAACTTCCAAGTTTCCGCAGTCACCTCTTGCAAAAATCTCAATGACCTGTGAAAAAAATATATATCAAATTTCGTAGGTCGCCATCTGCTTGCCCTTTGCCACTTCTAACAACAATACATAGTAGAAGTACAACTTCTCGATATCCAGATGAAAAATGGTGATCTTTGGAAAAAAAATGTTAACTAACTACTTTGGAGCTTACAAAGTACAACTTTCCGATATCCAAATTTCAAGTATGATGTGTAAGGATAGCTATTGTTACAAACTACAATGAAAAAAATTAAGCTCAAACAAAGTTCTTACAAGAAAGTTATGAATGTTCAAAATTTGATATTTTTTCATATATTTTACAAGATAGCATAATTTGGTGCTAAAAAGTATGAGTTTCTTACGGTTAAATATAGAGTGTGATATGTTTGTGGATGACCATTGTTACAAAGAAAACAATAAAAAATATCAACCCAATCGAAGTTCATATGATAAAGTTATGACACTTCAAAGTTGACTAAAATTTGATATTTTCATACGTTGGGGCCAATAAAAATATTTGGGTCGTTTTTCCAATTTTTGACTAAATCTTAGAAAATGGTTGGCGGGATTAGTCTGATTTATCTTTTTTTTCTTAATAAATCTTGTATGTAAATAATAAGTACATATATAATATATTAATAGTCGTTGAGACCTTTAAAATAAGTTCAATCTCTATAGTTTTTATTAGGAAGTTTTATACTTAATTAATTTTATTTCATATCTCAAACCAAATGAGTAATTAAGATCATAAAATGAGCCAACGTCGAGCTCTTTTTGCCCAAATCTTCTTGTTTATTCGAGAGATGAAATAAAAATTAATTAATTATCAAACTTCTTGATAAGACCTATAGATATTGATCTTATTTTAAAGGTTTCAATGAGTGTTATGTATATACTTATTATTTGCATACAAGATTAATTAATTATAAAACTTCCTAATAGAAAATAGATATTGCACTAATTTTAAAGGCCTGAATGAGTGTTATTTATGTATGTAATTATTTACATAAAAGATAAACTAATTAATCCAACACCGAAACTATTTTTACCATGTTTCATATATACATTTCTTTAAACTTTAACTTTTTGCCAAATACATTTTGATTACTACTTTTTTTGTAATAGTTTGAAATTTATTTATGAAAAGATGATGAAATTAGTATTGGTTGAAGACCCCATCTTTTATACCAAAAAATAAAAAAGGTATAAACCCCACTAAAATAGAATAAACGTTTGATAAAGCTGAATAAATGAATGTTACATGATTAAGAGTTATATATGATTAAGATCACTAAGAAGTAAATAAATCTATAAAAAAAAAAATCGAAGTTTTACACGAAAAATAACACGTCTGAATAATAGACGATTGAATCATTTCTTTTGCTCATTAGCTAATCAAACAACTTGAAGCTATGAGCATGCATTACCTTACAAGTTTTTTATACAACATTTTTTTGACCAAATTTAAATTGGTCAAAACATATTTCAGACGCTTTTTAAGTTCTCTTACTCTCCATCTGAAGGTGGACTATATAAGATCTTGATGATATACATGTAGATGAACAAAAAGATGAGAGATGTCACCAATTTCAAACCTGGAAATATGTCATATATATGTTTATAAAAAGACAAAATACAAAAAAAGTCTTTTTTGACCCTTTAAAAGAACCACTTTTCCGCTTACCCAGTATTACTTGTAATGATTATTATAATAATCGTTCATTGGGTAAATCGATAAAAAAAAAGTAATAGTTGAGTGGCTAAATTGATAAAAATGGTGGACTGAGGTGTTTTTCTGTATATTGTACTTTTAAGAACCGGGTAATAGGGAAAATGTTATTTTGAATGATTGAAAAAATAATGGTTAAATCACGATGAATAAATATGTAAGTAGCAAAACCCCCATTGATATATGCAAATGAACCAAAAAGATAAGAGATGCATCTATTTTTTAACATGAAAGAACCTATGTATGCTACAAATATCATCCATATGTTTAAAAAAACAAAATTACAAAAAAAAAAAAAAAGCACTTCTACTTTCATAAATTTATAGAATTAGCCACATAACAACTTTTTGTAGTAATTAAATCATTATAGTTTTCTTGACCATTTAGAAAATTCCTACTTTAACTAGTTGGGTGGTTTTTTATTAAAAATAATTAAAAGTACAATGCTATAATTGGGTGGTTTTTCTCAAAGCAAAACATTTTAATATGAAGAAAAAACGGAAGTAAAGTGCTGTAAATAAAAGTAAGATGTTATAAAAAAATAATAATAATAAATGAAAGTAAGTTGCTATTTTCTTGTAATTAGCCCAACATAAGATGTAACAAAAAGTACCTTTGATCCATCATAAAAGCTCCGCCTCTTCAGCATCACCATCACCATCATCACCATCGTTCTCCTCCTCTTCTTCAGGGGCATCAGGATCAACTCCCTTACCAAACAAAACAATCCATATTTTAGAGTCTACTTTTGCTTGTTTCTAACTATTTTCTTGTAAAAAAAAATTTAAGAGCAAAACACACCTTCATTAGCTTCTCCAATCGTTCCAACCCTTTTTTTGCTGATTCATTTTGAGGATTAATCCTTAACAAAAAAAAAACATATTAAGCCTTTTCTCTTCTTTCTTTCTTTTTGCCATCTTTTTTTACACTAGACAAAACAGGTTGTACTGTGTTTGACATGCATTGGACTGTGACTATGATCGATGCCAATAGAACAAAATTTTCAATTTTTTTGTCCCACCCAAAAAGGAGGGGCAAGAACCCGCTCTCGATTTCTCGTCTTGTGAAAAAAGACGAAAATGCCCTTCTCGTCCTCATCACAGAAAATAGCCTTAGAAAATGTATCCAATCCCGTCCAGTTCTATCCCGTGTGACACACGGGACATAACTGGATTGGACGGGACTAGACAGACTTTGTAAGGTTATTTTTCAATGATGAGGATGAGAAGGGCATTTTCGTCTTTTTTCACAAGACGAGAAATCGAGAGCGGGTTCCTGTCCCACCTTTTTGAGTGGGACAAAAAATTGAAATTTTTGTTCTATCGGCATCAGTCATAGTCACAGTCCAATGCATGTCAAACACAGTACAGCCTGTTGTGTCATGATTTTGAAATTTGATGAAAGTAGATATATTATTACCTCAAAGCAGCCTGATAATGTGAGAGGGAATCCTGCAACATATTAGTAGCAGCAAGAATCTGAGCAAGCTTAACATGTAGTGAGTCATCAGTCCAATCTTTAAGGTATCTTTCAAGAAGAGTTACAGCTTCATAGTTGCGACCTTCCATCACATGTAAATCTACCAATGCTAATGCAGCTCCAAGGTAACCAGGTTCTAGTCTAAGGGCAGACTCGTAAAATTTCTTAGCCTGTTTCAAAATTCAAACTTCACTTTAGTTTGTTTGACTTTTTAAAGTCAAATTGATTAATTTTTTATTATATACCTTTTCTCTTCCACTAGAATTACTAGCATATACATCACCAACAAGTTTTAGAGCTTTTGCAGATTGAGGCATGGCCTTCATTGCCTCTCTTGCAGCATATAATGCTTCTTTGGTTTTCGAAACTGCCAGATAAGATCGAACTAGCCCTGAACAAAAGATCATAGAATTCTTTTATTTTTTATATATATTTATATCTTATATATAGATATATTTTGGGTTTTTTAATTGCAAATGCACCTTGATAGGATCGCAGATCAGGTCTTAATTCCTGAGCAGATCTGAAGGCAACCACAGCTGCTTCTGGTTGATTCATTGATAGAAACAAGTTGCCCTAAAAGCTAAAAGATGTCAGTTTATGACATTTTATTGGCATGAATATTAATCAAAAAAACAATTAAACTTGTTATTCCAGGATAATATACAGAAAATAAATATAAAGATTGTGTTTGGTATGATGGAATTGGGGAAGGAATGGAATGGTCCATTCCATTGGAATGAAAAAAGTAGGCTTGTTTTGTTAGATGGAATGGAATATAGATCATTTTTTGGATTCATCAATAATGTATAAGTTGACTAAAAACTATACATATTATTTACGTATAATGTAAAAAGAAATTACAAAAATCCATTCCATTCCTACCAACCAACCAAACACTATCATGGAATGTAATGACTCATTCCATTACCTTCCTAATTCCATTACTTTTTCCATTCTATCTCATCAAACAGACCTTAAATATTTATATTTTATGCAAACAATTCCACTCTAAAGTGACAATTTAGGCAATACCTTCACTATGTGTCCAGTTATATGTCTCTCATCAATTCGTATGCTCTGGTAACATAACAAATTTTAAAAAACAATTAGCATTTAAAAAAATTAAACTAACTAACTAATTAACAAAAATATTACTTTCTCAGCATTAGTTAAGGCAGCTCTGTCATCTTTCCCTTCACACAAAACAGATAAAGCCACAAACACTTCAGGCCTAGCTGGATCAATGTTTAGCAAATCATGCACCAATTTGTTTAACTTTAATGGATCTGATTTTAGCTTCAAAAGCATAGCATATTCGTCCATATATGTCACCACATAAGGGTCAATTGACCGAATCTATAAAGTCAAACAAAAAATGAGTACAAGTTTCAAGATGTTGAATACAAATTAGAAGGAGTGTTTTTTACCTTCTCAAAATTCATAATGGCTTCATCGTTTTTCCCAATGATAGCTTCCACCTATAAATGAAAATTCCTTTCAGATTATATGAAGATATATGAAAATCAACATTTTGGTATAATAATGAAAGATAAATTTAGGAAATGTATTTTGGATTTGGACCTTTGCCATTTCAAGTAATATGTGCACATTGTTGGGAAACCGTTGAAGAAGTTCTGAGAAAAGTTCTAGACCACCTGAGTAAATATGAATTATGTCAATAATAATAATAATAAACGTAACGTCTACTTAGTATGTAATAAACAGAATAAGGACTATTTACTTCAATGAAAGGAATCTATATTTTTCATTGTGATTGACTAACAACTAAATTGTTCATTATGGAGTTATTAATTCTCAAGTCGACTAATGCAAAAATGTAAAACCTCAAGTCATTTTGCCCCTAAACATGTTTTGATGATAATTTGTTGTACTGAATTACGATTATCCCAAAAAAAAAAGTCTAATATTGACAAAAATTGACCAACCTTTATAATCATTTGATGCAATACAACATTGAGCCTCAACATAACGCTGCATAAAAAAGAACATAAACATTATAACATTTCTGGACAACAAAAAGAACATCTTATAGAGCAACATGTATTAATAACTAGAGAATTGAAAGACTTAAATATGACAAAATATAAACAAATATAGAGCAAAATGTGTTAGTAACTCACTTGCAACCAACGGTTGGATTCAAACTGATCAAAAGGAGGCCTTCCACTTCTGTTAGGTGTCTTGAACATCAAATTTGAAACACAAAAAATGATTACAATTTTCTAAAACAAATAATAAAGACTCAAAATATTAACCAATTAGCTCAAGCCAATAATTATTATGTCACACAAATGGGAAGACCATTAATAGGAAAAAGAACTACACATTATACATTGTTCATGAATAATAAACCAAATGGAGGTGACTTCAACAACACACGTTACACACCTGCGGAAGCAATGAAAAAATATCTTTTGCTTGAACACCTAACTCAGCCAATGATGTAATAGCCTCAATGATATATGGGCAATGTCTGCAAAATGAAAACCATATTGTGACATAAGTCATGTTACAAAAACCTCAAATACCTCAAATAAGGGACCAAAACATTACAAAAACCATAAATAAGGACCAAAATTGCAACAGAAAACTTTTGGGGACCAATATTGGAAAAAAAAAAACAGTGATACTCACTACTCAAGGACCATTTTTGTAATTTAGTCTAAAAGCAACAGACCTTAGGCACTCTTTGTAACAAGCAATGGCAGGACGAATGTGTTTAGAATATCGATAAAGCTTTCCCAACAATAGATTCATTTGCAAGTTCCTTGATTTACTTGGAATAGCCTCCATCTGTAAAATCGTGTAGTTAAACTCAAAGGGTTAAGTCCAATAAATAGCAATGTACTTTCATATATTTGTGTATTACAGCATCCTACTTTCCTTTCTTTCTATTATTGGAATTCTATCCGATTGTGGCATTGTACTTTCATATTTTTCATTTTAGAGCACCCGAAATTGCTGTGTATTTCAATGACATTGCTATTATTGGGTATGGTTTTCAAAGTCGAATGTTGTAACTTGTAATAGGTGAAATGAAAGTAGGATGCTATAATAAACAAATCAATGAAAGTACATTGCCATTCATGCATAAGCCTCATATCAGTTTCTTAAACATTGGATTATGCAAAAAATAGGAATCATCTTGTGTGCATACACATGAAAACCAGTTTTACTTCATCAATTGCATTTGAATTTTCAGGATTTACACAGGCAATTGTAATGTTATTGTGGGCATACATAAGAAAAACTTGGGTTTTTACTAGAAGAGAAGTTTGATTTTTAATATATGATTTCCCCATTTCAATAACCACTACAGGAGCCAAACTAATAAGATTGAGCAAGAAAAACAGTATAAATGGAGTAAAAAAATCTATGAACACTTTTGAAAACAAACACATCGAAATAACTATTGATTTATGACCCCAAAAAAAAACAAAAGTAACCAACAATAACTTATAGGATGAGAGTAATAGTCTGAAACCTCAGCAAGAGCTGCTCTATTCTCGTTAATGGCACAATGACAAGACGCGATTTTGAACTTCACCTGATATTCAAAAAGGAAAACAAATTGCAATAGTTTGATTAATTGATCTCGACAAAAGTAAAACAAAGGGTAAATAGACATAAATGAAAAGAGAATATGTCCGTTACCTCGTTTTCATTTATTGCTGATACATTAAAAGAATTTGGGGAAGAAGACCTGTTTGATGTGGACAATGAACTTCTAGTTGTTGCATTTATTTTTGGAATGATTTTGTGGTATTGCAATGCTTGTTTGTACACATGCTAGAGATAAGAGAGGGAGAGAGTAATTAGATGGAAATTGTTTTTTGTTGGGAATTTTTAACATCTTTTAAAGCATTCTACTCATCAATATTGTTTACTATCTTCAGAAGAAACAGACAGTGATGCAAGAAGTTATAAAATATATATCCATTTGAAAAACCTTACAATAGCTCTTTTGTACTCCTTATCTCGAAACAAAGCATCACCATGGAGAGCCTGAAACAGAATAAACATTTACAAAGAAATTATAAATGCAGGGACAAAAGATGTCAAATTGGTACAAAAAAACAGGTGTTATGTACATTAAGTAGTAACATCGGTTATTGGAAGTTAAATTGGCACTTCTATGATGGAAAATGATATGAATGTTGTTGCTAGGTAGACACTAAATTAACCAGTGCAGCTCAGGGAGTACCATTAAAGAAATTGGTTAAATTACACGATAAATACCCACCAGATTTTCAGCCTTGAGATGTGGGCTGGAGTCATTATTCACAGAAGATGAAGAAACAAGGAAACAACCCTATCTCCGGTCAAATCAAAAGAATCGAATTAGGTCTACTGCAATGAAATCATCAGTAAAACAACTTTCGAATCGGACTGGATGGTGGCAATCATAGAGGGAAAGAGATTTACGAGCATTTGAGCAGAGTTATAAAGACCGCAATCGAGAAGAGTAGACATCTGATCTTTGGGGACATCCATTTTCGACTCCGACTGGATGGTGTCACTGATACACTCGAAAGTTGAAGCCCGCCTTCGATTCAAACACAAAAACCCTTTTGCAGATTCAAACCTTTGCGTTGGGGGTTTCTCACGGGTTTTATAGCATTTCTTTTTTTTTTGTTGGAAACTTGGAATTGATTCGGACAACAATGACTAGAAAAACTGTATAAAAAATATTCGTATTGATAAAAATATATATTCAAAAATTAAACTACAATCAACTAATAATTCGTAATGACAGTTTACCGGTTAAGATTTTAATTTTGACGTGGTCATTTAAAAAAGGATAATGACTTGATAGGATATGATATTTTTTGAAATGTACATATTTAGTCTTTATTTTTTTTTTTTGTAAAATAAACTCTTATACTTTATTAATATGTACACATTATGTCATTTTCACCGGATTCTACAAGTTTTGCTAAAGTGGAAGGGTTTATTTTACAAAAAAAAAGAATAAGGACTAAATGTGTACATTTCAAAAAGTATCTTACCCTATCAGGTCATTTTCCCTTTCTTTTATTTTGTTGAAATGAAATACCCAGGTGGCATCCGCATATCCACAACGAGATTTTTCCAACTTTTATTCATCATGAAAAAGAAGGAGAACCCCGATCTCCGGCGACTCCTTTGTGTGTTCCTACACATCATTGGTAGCAAGGAGGAATGATGGCAAAAACAACAAGGTCGAAGGGGGGAGGCAGGAGGAAATAGAGACGGTAGTTGGCGGCGAGGAGCTGCTCTGGTAGCCCCCTCATTGATTTTTTCTTCTTTTTCTGGCAACATATCTCAAAGATGGAGGCAAAGAGAGACTGGTCGAAGAAACACAACAGGTAAGGGGTGTTTAGTTGTTGTTGTTCGACCGGAAGGAAGATAGACGAGAAAGAGAAGGGTCGCCGCCCTTTTCTTGTTGTTAGAGGATCACCCACCTCCGGTGGCTAAGTTAATTAATTGCTATTTAGTGTCACGTGTGCTTCCACATCAGCAAAATCTGTAGAATCCGGTGAAAATGACCTAATGTGTACATATTAATAAAGTATAAATGTTTATTTTACAAAAAAAAAAAAAAAAAAAAAAAAAAAAAAAAAAAAGAATAAAGACTAAATGTGTACAATTCAAAAAGTATCTTACTCTATCAAGTCATTTTCCCTAAAAGAAAATTCGTATATGACCGGTATACCGGGTATAGCCGGTCACAATGATTGCATTGTTACAAAAAAATAAAGTATAAAGGTTTATTTTACAAAAAAAAAAAAAAAAAAAAAAAAAAAGACTAAATGTGTACATTTCAAAAAGTATCTTACTCTATCAAGTCATTTTCCCTTTAAAAAAATACATACACTACAAAAAATCGATTTCAAAAATATGTATTGGCGTGATCAACAAAAATAATTCTTATATATATTAAAGATGATCATCTTTAAGTGGGTGTTATTTGTTCTTTCTTTTAAATTAAACCACGTGTTCCCCTTGTGTTATCCTGATGTCTTATGTTTATCTTCATCCTAGATACTTGTGCTTTGACTAGTGTTTGTTTCTTCATAGGCTTGCTTTTCTCTGTTCCCTTCCTTTTCTTCGCTCCTTTGTTTGCAGGTAAGATCTCTGTTTTATGTTGGGTTTTCTTTTGTTCTTTTGGGTTCGTTTTTGTTTTTCCCCCCGGTGTAGTTTTTTGTTGCCTTTGTATGTTTTCGCCCGCGCTGCTTTTTGTTCCACTTGCAGTTGGTTATGTATGGTCTACGAAAATGACTTTGTGGTCATGTTGGGCCCTCGGTTGTTGTTGGCGACGATGGGTAATCATCGGCTGTTCCGGTTGCTCCTGTTGCTCGTCGTGGTCGACCGCCAGGGCGGATGAGGGCCAGGCTATTCTTCCTCAATATCTTGACCCGGGGGATTGTGATTGTATTTGCGAGTATTATGGCACATATTTTTGGCTTTTTGAAAGGAGCATGAAGCTATCTACACTTCATCATCCGAGATATAGTCGTTGTTGCAAGTCTGGTGATGTTATTCTGCCATATCCTTCTAAGTTTCCACCTGAATATATGTCGCTTTTCCGTAATGACGGATTTTTTAGGGACATTAGAGCTTATAATAGTATGTTCTCTATGACTTCTTTTGGAGCTAATGTGGATGATGAAGTAAATGATAGTCGTGGTTCTTATGTTTTCAAGATTTCAACACATATTAGTCATAAGATCGGTTCGCTCTGCCCTGATGCTGTAAAGGGGCCTAGATTTCTCCAGTTGTATCTTTTTGATACCGATAATGAAGTTTAGAATAGGCTGAGATCGTTTCAAAATCCTCGGACAAATGTTCTGGACGAAAGCATTGTTAGGTTTTTGGTGTCATTTTTAAGAAACAATAATGCATATGTGCGGATGTTTAAGACTGCAAAACAGTTTGATGATGAGATGAATGTGCCATCATATTCAGTTCGGTTGTTTAATGATATTGTTGATCGTAGGTATGATTTACTGGAACTTTAGGTTACATTGTTATTGGTGATGATATTGTCGGTGCGCGTTATGTGTCACACCCCGAAACCCAGGGCGGAAACGTTCCGGGGCGGATGACATCATGAATATCGCAACCAATGTACATAGTAAGCAAATTAAACAACCATTACATTACATATTAGAATTTACATTTGTTTAAAGGTAAAGTGATACAGGTGTTATACATATATATATATATATATATATATGAACAAAAGTAAGACGTGTCTTCTACGCACTCCGTCTTCGCCAAAAGGATCATCGGGTACCTGTCTAATGCGGACCTGAGAATACAAGCAGTTTGAAAATCAGTATAAAGCTGGTGAGTTCATAAGCGGTTTTGTTTTCTGAAAATGAACAAGTTTCCTTCCGGTTTTCTGAAAAAAAAATTACGAACCCAAGAAAATCCCATATTTTCTTAAAAGTAAAGTTTAGTTACCCATTTGTTACCCAGTTTGATTAAGAACAGTTTGTTATCTGATTTTCACACACCTGATTAAGAACAAGTTCAGTTATCCCAGGAAAAACCCTTATTTTCCTAAAATGTTTGTGAAGTGTTATCGAATCTGAAAGTAACGTACAAGTATCTACCATACTTAAAGTGTGTGTGTGAAGTTTCCTGAAAGTTTGGTTACCTTTAAATGTACATTAGTTTTAACACGTATATAAAACTAATAAATAAGTATAAAGCTTTCATAATCTTGATTGCGAGTTCCTTAACCATACTTAAGACTAGATATGACTCGGAACGGGGCCACTATCTTTTATGACTTTTGTCACCCTTGAACCTTTCGGTTCGGCTGTAGCTAGCAGCCAGGTGCGGGATAGTCAATCCCGTATAGATCTATACACTCAAGTCACGCTCTCCCTTCCAGAGATTCTGGTTACAGGGATAGTCCTCCACTCTCGTATATAGGGGAAGTGTTACAAAGGACGTGTCTCCAATCTTAAGATTTATGAATTTAAAACTGAAATTATTAATACGGAAACCCTGTTTTATTGATCCTTTACTCTCGTATCTAGTGTCACACCCCCGAACCAGACGGCGGAAACGTCCGAGGGCTGTCGTGACTTAATTGAATACCATAACATTGAATATATATGAAACGTAACAACATTCGTCACCATGCATTAATATAGTACAACCAATAAAGTTTACATGAAGTACATTGTTTAAACATTACATTCCCAAAAATAAATTGTTCGATTCGTTAATAAGTAAACTGCAAGCCATCACTGAGTACATTTTCCTTTGATTCACTGGTTCCCTGAGAATACAAGTATTTTGAAAAACGTCAACATGCGAAATGTTGGTGAGTTCATAAGAGGTATTTGAAAAGCAATGTTTTGTATCATTTTGAAAACCACCAGAAAATCCGATATTTTCTGAAAAGAGTTCTTGAAAACATTTGTGACGATCCATAAGTATGCTTGTTTGTTTCTATAGTTGTAAAGAAAATGTTCATCATACTTGTGTATGTTTTGAAAACCGAATGTATTGAAAAACCCTAGGAAAACCCGATGTTTTCCTAATTCTTTGAATTCCATGAAGTTAAAATAAAACCATTGCAACGCGTGAAGTTATCAATTCCAGACGACGTCGGATTATTTTTGAGCATGATTAATTGCTATAAACACGCGTTACACAAACGACCAGTTTATAACTATACTAACGATCTCGTAGGCGTCGTTCGTACTAATCACGTTATCCGACCGCCCTGACTTCGAGTAATCCCACATCCGAAGAGAAAGAGGACACGAAGACCCCGATGACTCCATTAACCGGTTGGGGATAAAAAAAAGGTACGAGGGGTCCTTGACCCGCCTCGCATGAAATACCGACTTTACTAGCAATACCAAATGACCCTTGGGACCGATAGTATACAAGCCATTGAAAGTCCTTTTACGTTGTGTTAGATCGTGTAAGACCCAACAACTCGTAAGGTAGAAGTCTTCGGGCCTTAAGATCAGGTCATTGGGCTAGCTAGGCCCAACGAACAAGATTTTACACTTTTGGGGCCCAAAGATAGTGCGTAGACGTTTGTGCACTCTCACGTGTATATTGAATTCCCAAATGTCACTTGTATGAATCGAGGTATCGTCGCGTTAGTAGTTTCGGATTTTTATTGGTTCGAGACCGAACCAATTCGTTTAACAACGATTTTCGGTATTGTTGTGTATTGTATTTCGTCGGTAGTCGCGGTGCCATTATTTGATCAAGTTGCGTGTATTGAATTAGCCTTGAAAGTTTTCTGTTTTCAGCCCCTCATTGTTTGTAAAATTTACTTTTTCAACCCTCTAATTAAATAACTTTTCGGTTTGGTCCTTAAATCATTTTTCTTGACATTTTAACACCAAAAATTATTGAAATTAATATTTTTCAGCATATTTTTCATTGAAAACAGTTTAAGTCCCTGAAAATGCAGTTTTCTCGGTTGTAACCCCTCTTTTTCGCAGTTTTGACAATTTTGGCCCAAATTAGAAAATTTTTGCAACTTTGGTCCTTTTTAAATTTAAAAAGCATTTTAAACCTTTGAAAAGTACTTGGGACACTAGTAGTCCACTGTTTTATAGAAAAACACAGTTTTGGCCCTCCAAAACAGAAAATTTTGCATAATGGGCCTTATTGGGCCGAAAATGTCATTTTTAGCCCATTAAGCTTGAAATTTATGTTTTTAATCCTCCAACAAGTATATTTTCAAAAAATACATTATGGAAACTGTTTTGATTCATCTCACCCATCAGATTTCAAAATATTTCAATTTGGGCCCTTTAACTTTATATTTTTAACATTTTAGGTCCAAAAATTGAGTTTTTAGCCCAAAGAAAATGTTACTAAGCCATTTAGCTATTTTTCTTGTAACACTTTATATGTAGAAATATATTTGATGCTATTATCATTTAACATAAGGTATATCTCGATTTTTAGGGGTTTATGGCTAGATCCAACATTATAAACACACAAAAACACACATATAAGCATAGAAATCATACAAGGCATACAAAACACATATAGATCTACACTTTCACTTGTATTCCCCCCCCCCCCCCCCCCCACAAAACTCATAAAAACAGAAAATAAGGGGTATGAAGCTCACCTTAGTGTGTGATTTCGGTTTTTGAAGGAAAGATGGAAGAAAACTTGGTGATTTTTGGCCTAAGCACCCTTTTCTTGAAGATCTCGAGTTTGATGTGCTTCTAGGATGTAAGATCACGATTTTGGCATGGATTAGGAAAAGATTTTGATGACAAAAAGAATCAAAGTCATAGATCCAAACATAATCTTACCTTAGATGAAGAATTTGTGGAAATTTCCTCTTGAATGCTTCCTAAATTTCGAGATCTTTAAGTGGAGAGGGAGGAAGTTTTCTTGAGTGTTCTTGAGAGAGTTTGTGAGATGTGTGTGTGTTTGAGATGGCCGAGAGTGAGTGAGTGGAAAGAAGGAATGAACTTTGAGGTGATGTATGCATGGATATATGAGATATAATGCATGGATAACCATGAGGTAATAGTGAGGTGTCACTTGAAAGTCAACTCTCTTCATCTCCTCTTGGGTTTGGGCCTTGGGCCGAGAGTTTTGAAGGGAAAAGGAAAAATTTGGGCTTTTTGCCCCTAAGCCCAATATTAGAGTTTGTTTGGGTGTGTTTCAACCTAAAAGAATGTGGTAGGATTTTTACATTTTTGTTGGACTAGTTTAGGTTATTCATGGATCAAAGCTTTTAATTCATTTCATTCTAGGCCCAAAATGGCCCAAAATGTTGAAATAAATTAATGTGAGTCCAATTAGAGCCCAATTAGGGTTCTATGCCCATGATAGTCAAATTGGAAGCTTATTGATCCATTTGGGTCCAATAAGGAAGTCCTAGTCCAAAAATGGACCTAAACAAGAACTTCTAGGGTCTCCAATTGTTTGATGACTATTTGTAGCACTCGTATGATGTATTTGATTGAAGTTTTTGATGTCATAATAGTAGGTATCACACATGCTCTTAAGTTTTTGATTCACATTAACTTGAGTGATTAGATTACATGACACAAAATTTCCAGTTGTGACATCTAGGGGGAGTACTATCTAGGACCTGACTAAGTTCTAATGATACCTCTCCTTCACACTCGTATCTAGGGGTGTTTTATTAAGGACAACACAAAAGTTCTATGATTTCTAACAGTATATGTGTGAACAATCAATTTCGAAGTATAAAGTATAACACTATATAATAAGAATTGAAATTGGTTTGAAAAACAACTCTGCAAGTCAAACAATTTGTTAATATGTTTTCAATTCTTAAAACTGTACGAATTATAAAACCATTCAAATGAAATAATGAAATTAAGTACAAGATATTTTTGTACTTTTGCTTGTATTCCCCCCTGAAAACATTGAAAAACATTGAAAAAGGGTAGGGGTATGAACTCTCCAGGCGAGAAAACATGACAGATTGGATGCTAAGTGTCGGTCCGGGGCTTGATAACGCGCGAGGTTCCTATGTAATATTAAATGATACACAAATGTATCTAATTAGACTTTAAATCACTAATTAGATATGATTATACACTCCAAGACGCGAAAACACTTCAAATCAAGTGTTTGGAGTGACCCGGTGACATCTACGGACGTATAGGGCTTAGATAATGAGTTTGCTCTTCAAGAGTAAAATCCTTAGGGAGTTTATGGACCTAAGACCATGACCACATGAGTTCACGGCCGTGAACTCATGGTTGATGGGTTTTAAGGTGCTAAATGGTCAAATATCACTTGGAGAAAGTTGCTAGGATTTAATCTAAGGCATAGGAAGAAGTTAAACCACCAAAGGAACCATCAAAGGGAGTTTACGGCCCTAAACTAGGATTGATCCATTTGGGTCCAATAAGGAAGTCCTAGTCCAAAAATGGACCTAAACAAGAACTTCTAGGGTCTCCAATTGTTTGATGACTATTTGTAGCACTCGTATGATGTATTTGATTGAAGTTTTTGATGTCATAATAGTAGGTATCACACATGCTCTTAAGTTTTTGATTCACATTAACTTGAGTGATTAGATTACATGACACAAAATTTCCAGTTGTGACATCTAGGGGGAGTACTATCTAGGACCTGACTAAGTTCTAATGATACCTGTCCTTCACACTCGTATCTAGGGGTGTTTTATTAAGGACAACACAAAAGTTCTATGATTTCTAACAGTATATGTGTGAACAATCAATTTCGAAGTATAAAGTATAACACTATATAATAAGAATTGAAATTGGTTTGAAAAACAACTCTGCAAGTCAAACAATTTGTTAATATGTTTTCAATTCTTAAAACTGTACGAATTATAAAACCATTCAAATGAAATAATGAAATTAAGTACAAGATATTTTTGTACTTTTGCTTGTATTCCCCCCTGAAAACATTGAAAAACATTGAAAAAGGGTAGGGGTATGAACTCTCCAGGCGAGAAAACATGACAGATTGGATGCTAAGTGTCGGTCCGGGGCTTGATAACGCGCGAGGTTCCTATGTAATATTAAATGATACACAAATGTATCTAATTAGACTTTAAATCACTAATTAGATATGATTATACACTCCAAGACGCGAAAACACTTCAAATCAAGTGTTTGGAGTGACCCGGTGACATCTACGGACGTATAGGGCTTAGATAATGAGTTTGCTCTTCAAGAGTAAAATCCTTAGGGAGTTTATGGACCTAAGACCATGACCACATGAGTTCACGGCCGTGAACTCATGGTTGATGGGTTTTAAGGTGCTAAATGGTCAAATATCACTTGGAGAAAGTTGCTAGGATTTAATCTAAGGCATAGGAAGAAGTTAAACCACCAAAGGAACCATCAAAGGGAGTTTACGGCCCTAAACTAGGATTTTACAGCCGTAAGCTCCTATACGTTCCTTATTGGTCCATTTGGGTCCAATAAGGAAGTCCTAGTCCAAAAATGGACCTAAACAAGAACTTCTAGGGTCTCCAATTGTTTGATGACTATTTGTAGCACTGGTATGATGTATTTGATTGAAGTTTTTGATGTCATGATAGTAGGTATCACACATGCTCTTAAGTTTTTGATTCACATTAACTTGAGTGATTAGATTACATGACACAGAATTTCCAGTTGTGACATCTAGGGGGAGTACTATCTAGGACCTGACTAAGTTCTAATGATACCTGTCCTTCACACTCGTATCTAGGGGTGTTTTATTAAGGACAACACAAAAGTTCTATGATTTCTAACAGTATATGTGTGAACAATCAATTTCGAAGTATAAAGTATAACACTATATAATAAGAATTGAAATTGGTTTGAAAAACAACTCTGCAAGTCAAACAATTTGTTAATATGTTTTCAATTCTTAAAACTGTACGAATTATAAAACCATTCAAATGAAATAATGAAATTAAGTACAAGATATTTTTGTACTTTTGCTTGTATTCCCCCCTGAAAACATTGAAAAACATTGAAAAAGGGTAGGGGTATGAACTCTCCAGGCGAGAAAACATGACAGATTGGATGCTAAGTGTCGGTCCGGGGCTTGATAACGCGCGAGGTTCCTATGTAATATTAAATGATACACAAATGTATCTAATTAGACTTTAAATCACTAATTAGATATGATTATACACTCCAAGACGCGAAAACACTTCAAATCAAGTGTTTGGAGTGACCCGGTGACATCTACGGACGTATAGGGCTTAGATAATGAGTTTGCTCTTCAAGAGTAAAATCCTTAGGGAGTTTATGGACCTAAGACCATGACCACATGAGTTCACGGCCGTGAACTCATGGTTGATGGGTTTTAAGGTGCTAAATGGTCAAATATCACTTGGAGAAAGTTGCTAGGATTTAATCTAAGGCATAGGAAGAAGTTAAACCACCAAAGGAACCATCAAAGGGAGTTTACGGCCCTAAACTAGGATTTTACAGCCGTAAGCTCCTATACGTTCCTTATTGGTCCATTTGGGTCCAATAAGGAAGTCCTAGTCCAAAAATGGACCTAAACAAGAACTTCTAGGGTCTCCAATTGTTTGATGACTATTTGTAGCACTGGTATGATGTATTTGATTGAAGTTTTTGATGTCATAATAGTAGGTATCACACATGCTCTTAAGTTTTTGATTCACATTAACTTGAGTGATTAGATTACATGACACAGAATTTCCAGTTGTGACATCTAGGGGGAGTACTATCTAGGACCTGACTAAGTTCTAATGATACCTGTCCTTCACACTCGTATCTAGGGGTGTTTTATTAAGGACAACACAAAAGTTCTATGATTTCTAACAGTATATGTGTGAACAATCAATTTCGAAGTATAAAGTATAACACTATATAATAAGAATTGAAATTGGTTTGAAAAACAACTCTGCAAGTCAAACAATTTGTTAATATGTTTTCAATTCTTAAAACTGTACGAATTATAAAACCATTCAAATGAAATAATGAAATTAAGTACAAGATATTTTTGTACTTTTGCTTGTATTCCCCCCTGAAAACATTGAAAAACATTGAAAAAGGGTAGGGGTATGAACTCTCCAGGCGAGAAAACATGACAGATTGGATGCTAAGTGTCGGTCCGGGGCTTGATAACGCGCGAGGTTCCTATGTAATATTAAATGATACACAAATGTATCTAATTAGACTTTAAATCACTAATTAGATATGATTATACACTCCAAGACGCGAAAACACTTCAAATCAAGTGTTTGGAGTGACCCGGTGACATCTACGGACGTATAGGGCTTAGATAATGAGTTTGCTCTTCAAGAGTAAAATCCTTAGGGAGTTTATGGACCTAAGACCATGACCACATGAGTTCACGGCCGTGAACTCATGGTTGATGGGTTTTAAGGTGCTAAATGGTCAAATATCACTTGGAGAAAGTTGCTAGGATTTAATCTAAGGCATAGGAAGAAGTTAAACCACCAAAGGAACCATCAAAGGGAGTTTACGGCCCTAAACTAGGATTTTACAGCCGTAAGCTCCTATACGTTCCTTATTGGTCCATTTGGGTCCAATAAGGAAGTCCTAGTCCAAAAATGGACCTAAACAAGAACTTCTAGGGTCTCCAATTGTTTGATGACTATTTGTAGCACTGGTATGATGTATTTGATTGAAGTTTTTGATGTCATAATAGTAGGTATCACACATGCTCTTAAGTTTTTGATTCACATTAACTTGAGTGATTAGATTACATGACACAGAATTTCCAGTTGTGACATCTAGGGGGAGTACTATCTAGGACCTGACTAAGTTCTAATGATACCTGTCCTTCACACTCGTATCTAGGGGTGTTTTATTAAGGACAACACAAAAGTTCTATGATTTCTAACAGTATATGTGTGAACAATCAATTTCGAAGTATAAAGTATAACACTATATAATAAGAATTGAAATTGGTTTGAAAAACAACTCTGCAAGTCAAACAATTTGTTAATATGTTTTCAATTCTTAAAACTGTACGAATTATAAAACCATTCAAATGAAATAATGAAATTAAGTACAAGATATTTTTGTACTTTTGCTTGTATTCCCCCCTGAAAACATTGAAAAACATTGAAAAAGGGTAGGGGTATGAACTCTCCAGGCGAGAAAACATGACAGATTGGATGCTAAGTGTCGGTCCGGGGCTTGATAACGCGCGAGGTTCCTATGTAATATTAAATGATACACAAATGTATCTAATTAGACTTTAAATCACTAATTAGATATGATTATACACTCCAAGACGCGAAAACACTTCAAATCAAGTGTTTGGAGTGACCCGGTGACATCTACGGACGTATAGGGCTTAGATAATGAGTTTGCTCTTCAAGAGTAAAATCCTTAGGGAGTTTATGGACCTAAGACCATGACCACATGAGTTCACGGCCGTGAACTCATGGTTGATGGGTTTTAAGGTGCTAAATGGTCAAATATCACTTGGAGAAAGTTGCTAGGATTTAATCTAAGGCATAGGAAGAAGTTAAACCACCAAAGGAACCATCAAAGGGAGTTTACGGCCCTAAACTAGGATTTTACAGCCGTAAGCTCCTATACGTTCCTTATTGGTCCATTTGGGTCCAATAAGGAAGTCCTAGTCCAAAAATGGACCTAAACAAGAACTTCTAGGGTCTCCAATTGTTTGATGACTATTTGTAGCACTGGTATGATGTATTTGATTGAAGTTTTTGATGTCATAATAGTAGGTATCACACATGCTCTTAAGTTTTTGATTCACATTAACTTGAGTGATTAGATTACATGACACAGAATTTCCAGTTGTGACATCTAGGGGGAGTACTATCTAGGACCTGACTAAGTTCTAATGATACCTGTCCTTCACACTCGTATCTAGGGGTGTTTTATTAAGGACAACACAAAAGTTCTATGATTTCTAACAGTATATGTGTGAACAATCAATTTCGAAGTATAAAGTATAACACTATATAATAAGAATTGAAATTGGTTTGAAAAACAACTCTGCAAGTCAAACAATTTGTTAATATGTTTTCAATTCTTAAAACTGTACGAATTATAAAACCATTCAAATGAAATAATGAAATTAAGTACAAGATATTTTTGTACTTTTGCTTGTATTCCCCCCTGAAAACATTGAAAAACATTGAAAAGGGGTAGGGGTATGAACTCTCCAGGCGAGAAAACATGACAGATTGGATGCTAAGTGTCGGTCCGGGGCTTGATAACGCGCGAGGTTCCTATGTAATATTAAATGATACACAAATGTATCTAATTAGACTTTAAATCACTAATTAGATATGATTATACACTCCAAGACGCGAAAACACTTCAAATCAAGTGTTTGGAGTGACCCGGTGACATCTACGGACGTATAGGGCTTAGATAATGAGTTTGCTCTTCAAGAGTAAAATCCTTAGGGAGTTTATGGACCTAAGACCATGACCACATGAGTTCACGGCCGTGAACTCATGGTTGATGGGTTTTAAGGTGCTAAATGGTCAAATATCACTTGGAGAAAGTTGCTAGGATTTAATCTAAGGCATAGGAAGAAGTTAAACCACCAAAGGAACCATCAAAGGGAGTTTACGGCCCTAAACTAGGATTTTACAGCCGTAAGCTCCTATACGTTCCTTATTGGTCCATTTGGGTCCAATAAGGAAGTCCTAGTCCAAAAATGGACCTAAACAAGAACTTCTAGGGTCTCCAATTGTTTGATGACTATTTGTAGCACTGGTATGATGTATTTGATTGAAGTTTTTGATGTCATAATAGTAGGTATCACACATGCTCTTAAGTTTTTGATTCACATTAACTTGAGTGATTAGATTACATGACACAGAATTTCCAGTTGTGACATCTAGGGGGAGTACTATCTAGGACCTGACTAAGTTCTAATGATACCTGTCCTTCACACTCGTATCTAGGGGTGTTTTATTAAGGACAACACAAAAGTTCTATGATTTCTAACAGTATATGTGTGAACAATCAATTTCGAAGTATAAAGTATAACACTATATAATAAGAATTGAAATTGGTTTGAAAAACAACTCTGCAAGTCAAACAATTTGTTAATATGTTTTCAATTCTTAAAACTGTACGAATTATAAAACCATTCAAATGAAATAATGAAATTAAGTACAAGATATTTTTGTACTTTTGCTTGTATTCCCCCCTGAAAACATTGAAAAACATTGAAAAGGGGTAGGGGTATGAACTCTCCAGGCGAGAAAACATGACAGATTGGATGCTAAGTGTCGGTCCGGGGCTTGATAACGCGCGAGGTTCCTATGTAATATTAAATGATACACAAATGTATCTAATTAGACTTTAAATCACTAATTAGATATGATTATACACTCCAAGACGCGAAAACACTTCAAATCAAGTGTTTGGAGTGACCCGGTGACATCTACGGACGTATAGGGCTTAGATAATGAGTTTGCTCTTCAAGAGTAAAATCCTTAGGGAGTTTATGGACCTAAGACCATGACCACATGAGTTCACGGCCGTGAACTCATGGTTGATGGGTTTTAAGGTGCTAAATGGTCAAATATCACTTGGAGAAAGTTGCTAGGATTTAATCTAAGGCATAGGAAGAAGTTAAACCACCAAAGGAACCATCAAAGGGAGTTTACGGCCCTAAACTAGGATTTTACAGCCGTAAGCTCCTATACGTTCCTTATTGGTCCATTTGGGTCCAATAAGGAAGTCCTAGTCCAAAAATGGACCTAAACAAGAACTTCTAGGGTCTCCAATTGTTTGATGACTATTTGTAGCACTGGTATGATGTATTTGATTGAAGTTTTTGATGTCATAATAGTAGGTATCACACATGCTCTTAAGTTTTTGATTCACATTAACTTGAGTGATTAGATTACATGACACAGAATTTCCAGTTGTGACATCTAGGGGGAGTACTATCTAGGACCTGACTAAGTTCTAATGATACCTGTCCTTCACACTCGTATCTAGGGGTGTTTTATTAAGGACAACACAAAAGTTCTATGATTTCTAACAGTATATGTGTGAACAATCAATTTCGAAGTATAAAGTATAACACTATATAATAAGAATTGAAATTGGTTTGAAAAACAACTCTGCAAGTCAAACAATTTGTTAATATGTTTTCAATTCTTAAAACTGTACGAATTATAAAACCATTCAAATGAAATAATGAAATTAAGTACAAGATATTTTTGTACTTTTGCTTGTATTCCCCCCTGAAAACATTGAAAAACATTGAAAAGGGGTAGGGGTATGAACTCTCCAGGCGAGAAAACATGACAGATTGGATGCTAAGTGTCGGTCCGGGGCTTGATAACGCGCGAGGTTCCTATGTAATATTAAATGATACACAAATGTATCTAATTAGACTTTAAATCACTAATTAGATATGATTATACACTCCAAGACGCGAAAACACTTCAAATCAAGTGTTTGGAGTGACCCGGTGACATCTACGGACGTATAGGGCTTAGATAATGAGTTTGCTCTTCAAGAGTAAAATCCTTAGGGAGTTTATGGACCTAAGACCATGACCACATGAGTTCACGGCCGTGAACTCATGGTTGATGGGTTTTAAGGTGCTAAATGGTCAAATATCACTTGGAGAAAGTTGCTAGGATTTAATCTAAGGCATAGGAAGAAGTTAAACCACCAAAGGAACCATCAAAGGGAGTTTACGGCCCTAAACTAGGATTTTACAGCCGTAAGCTCCTATACGTTCCTTATTGGTCCATTTGGGTCCAATAAGGAAGTCCTAGTCCAAAAATGGACCTAAACAAGAACTTCTAGGGTCTCCAATTGTTTGATGACTATTTGTAGCACTGGTATGATGTATTTGATTGAAGTTTTTGATGTCATAATAGTAGGTATCACACATGCTCTTAAGTTTTTGATTCACATTAACTTGAGTGATTAGATTACATGACACAGAATTTCCAGTTGTGACATCTAGGGGGAGTACTATCTAGGACCTGACTAAGTTCTAATGATACCTGTCCTTCACACTCGTATCTAGGGGTGTTTTATTAAGGACAACACAAAAGTTCTATGATTTCTAACAGTATATGTGTGAACAATCAATTTCGAAGTATAAAGTATAACACTATATAATAAGAATTGAAATTGGTTTGAAAAACAACTCTGCAAGTCAAACAATTTGTTAATATGTTTTCAATTCTTAAAACTGTACGAATTATAAAACCATTCAAATGAAATAATGAAATTAAGTACAAGATATTTTTGTACTTTTGCTTGTATTCCCCCCTGAAAACATTGAAAAACATTGAAAAAGGGTAGGGGTATGAACTCTCCAGGCGAGAAAACATGACAGATTGGATGCTAAGTGTCGGTCCGGGGCTTGATAACGCGCGAGGTTCCTATGTAATATTAAATGATACACAAATGTATCTAATTAGACTTTAAATCACTAATTAGATATGATTATACACTCCAAGACGCGAAAACACTTCAAATCAAGTGTTTGGAGTGACCCGGTGACATCTACGGACGTATAGGGCTTAGATAATGAGTTTGCTCTTCAAGAGTAAAATCCTTAGGGAGTTTATGGACCTAAGACCATGACCACATGAGTTCACGGCCGTGAACTCATGGTTGATGGGTTTTAAGGTGCTAAATGGTCAAATATCACTTGGAGAAAGTTGCTAGGATTTAATCTAAGGCATAGGAAGAAGTTAAACCACCAAAGGAACCATCAAAGGGAGTTTACGGCCCTAAACTAGGATTTTACAGCCGTAAGCTCCTATACGTTCCTTATTGGTCCATTTGGGTCCAATAAGGAAGTCCTAGTCCAAAAATGGACCTAAACAAGAACTTCTAGGGTCTCCAATTGTTTGATGACTATTTGTAGCACTGGTATGATGTATTTGATTGAAGTTTTTGATGTCATAATAGTAGGTATCACACATGCTCTTAAGTTTTTGATTCACATTAACTTGAGTGATTAGATTACATGACACAGAATTTCCAGTTGTGACATCTAGGGGGAGTACTATCTAGGACCTGACTAAGTTCTAATGATACTTGTCCTTCACACTCGTATCTAGGGGTGTTTTATTAAGGACAACACAAAAGTTCTATGATTTCTAACAGTATATGTGTGAACAATCAATTTCGAAGTATAAAGTATAACACTATATAATAAGAATTGAAATTGGTTTGAAAAACAACTCTGCAAGTCAAACAATTTGTTAATATGTTTTCAATTCTTAAAACTGTACGAATTATAAAACCATTCAAATGAAATAATGAAATTAAGTACAAGATATTTTTGTACTTTTGCTTGTATTCCCCCCTGAAAACATTGAAAAACATTGAAAAAGGGTAGGGGTATGAACTCTCCAGGCGAGAAAACATGACAGATTGGATGCTAAGTGTCGGTCCGGGGCTTGATAACGCGCGAGGTTCCTATGTAATATTAAATGATACACAAATGTATCTAATTAGACTTTAAATCACTAATTAGATATGATTATACACTCCAAGACGCGAAAACACTTCAAATCAAGTGTTTGGAGTGACCCGGTGACATCTACGGGCGTATAGGGCTTAGATAATGAGTTTGCTCTTCAAGAGTAAAATCCTTAGGGAGTTTATGGACCTAAGACCATGACCACATGAGTTCACGGCCGTGAACTCATGGTTGATGGGTTTTAAGGTGCTAAATGGTCAAATATCACTTGGAGAAAGTTGCTAGGATTTAATCTAAGGCATAGGAAGAAGTTAAACCACCAAAGGAACCATCAAAGGGAGTTTACGGCCCTAAACTAGGATTTTACAGCCGTAAGCTCCTATACGTTCCTTATTGGTCCATTTGGGTCCAATAAGGAAGTCCTAGTCCAAAAATGGACCTAAACAAGAACTTCTAGGGTCTCCAATTGTTTGATGACTATTTGTAGCACTGGTATGATGTATTTGATTGAAGTTTTTGATGTCATAATAGTAGGTATCACACATGCTCTTAAGTTTTTGATTCACATTAACTTGAGTGATTAGATTACATGACACAGAATTTCCAGTTGTGACATCTAGGGGGAGTACTATCTAGGACCTGACTAAGTTCTAATGATACCTGTCCTTCACACTCGTATCTAGGGGTGTTTTATTAAGGACAACACAAAAGTTCTATGATTTCTAACAGTATATGTGTGAACAATCAATTTCGAAGTATAAAGTATAACACTATATAATAAGAATTGAAATTGGTTTGAAAAACAACTCTGCAAGTCAAACAATTTGTTAATATGTTTTCAATTCTTAAAACTGTACGAATTATAAAACCATTCAAATGAAATAATGAAATTAAGTACAAGATATTTTTGTACTTTTGCTTGTATTCCCCCCTGAAAACATTGAAAAACATTGAAAAAGGGTAGGGGTATGAACTCTCCAGGCGAGAAAACATGACAGATTGGATGCTAAGTGTCGGTCCGGGGCTTGATAACGCGCGAGGTTCCTATGTAATATTAAATGATACACAAATGTATCTAATTAGACTTTAAATCACTAATTAGATATGATTATACACTCCAAGACGCGAAAACACTTCAAATCAAGTGTTTGGAGTGACCCGGTGACATCTACGGACGTATAGGGCTTAGATAATGAGTTTGCTCTTCAAGAGTAAAATCCTTAGGGAGTTTATGGACCTAAGACCATGACCACATGAGTTCACGGCCGTGAACTCATGGTTGATGGGTTTTAAGGTGCTAAATGGTCAAATATCACTTGGAGAAAGTTGCTAGGATTTAATCTAAGGCATAGGAAGAAGTTAAACCACCAAAGGAACCATCAAAGGGAGTTTACGGCCCTAAACTAGGATTTTACAGCCGTAAGCTCCTATACGTTCCTTATTGGTCCATTTGGGTCCAATAAGGAAGTCCTAGTCCAAAAATGGACCTAAACAAGAACTTCTAGGGTCTCCAATTGTTTGATGACTATTTGTAGCACTGGTATGATGTATTTGATTGAAGTTTTTGATGTCATAATAGTAGGTATCACACATGCTCTTAAGTTTTTGATTCACATTAACTTGAGTGATTAGATTACATGACACAGAATTTCCAGTTGTGACATCTAGGGGGAGTACTATCTAGGACCTGACTAAGTTCTAATGATACCTGTCCTTCACACTCGTATCTAGGGGTGTTTTATTAAGGACAACACAAAAGTTCTATGATTTCTAACAGTATATGTGTGAACAATCAATTTCGAAGTATAAAGTATAACACTATATAATAAGAATTGAAATTGGTTTGAAAAACAACTCTGCAAGTCAAACAATTTGTTAATATGTTTTCAATTCTTAAAACTGTACGAATTATAAAACCATTCAAATGAAATAATGAAATTAAGTACAAGATATTTTTGTACTTTTGCTTGTATTCCCCCCTGAAAACATTGAAAAACATTGAAAAAGGGTAGGGGTATGAACTCTCCAGGCGAGAAAACATGACAGATTGGATGCTAAGTGTCGGTCCGGGGCTTGATAACGCGCGAGGTTCCTATGTAATATTAAATGATACACAAATGTATCTAATTAGACTTTAAATCACTAATTAGATATGATTATACACTCCAAGACGCGAAAACACTTCAAATCAAGTGTTTGGAGTGACCCGGTGACATCTACGGACGTATAGGGCTTAGATAATGAGTTTGCTCTTCAAGAGTAAAATCCTTAGGGAGTTTATGGACCTAAGACCATGACCACATGAGTTCACGGCCGTGAACTCATGGTTGATGGGTTTTAAGGTGCTAAATGGTCAAATATCACTTGGAGAAAGTTGCTAGGATTTAATCTAAGGCATAGGAAGAAGTTAAACCACCAAAGGAACCATCAAAGGGAGTTTACGGCCCTAAACTAGGATTTTACAGCCGTAAGCTCCTATACGTTCCTTATTGGTCCATTTGGGTCCAATAAGGAAGTCCTAGTCCAAAAATGGACCTAAACAAGAACTTCTAGGGTCTCCAATTGTTTGATGACTATTTGTAGCACTGGTATGATGTATTTGATTGAAGTTTTTGATGTCATAATAGTAGGTATCACACATGCTCTTAAGTTTTTGATTCACATTAACTTGAGTGATTAGATTACATGACACAGAATTTCCAGTTGTGACATCTAGGGGGAGTACTATCTAGGACCTGACTAAGTTCTAATGATACCTGTCCTTCACACTCGTATCTAGGGGTGTTTTATTAAGGACAACACAAAAGTTCTATGATTTCTAACAGTATATGTGTGAACAATCAATTTCGAAGTATAAAGTATAACACTATATAATAAGAATTGAAATTGGTTTGAAAAACAACTCTGCAAGTCAAACAATTTGTTAATATGTTTTCAATTCTTAAAACTGTACGAATTATAAAACCATTCAAATGAAATAATGAAATTAAGTACAAGATATTTTTGTACTTTTGCTTGTATTCCCCCCTGAAAACATTGAAAAACATTGAAAAAGGGTAGGGGTATGAACTCTCCAGGCGAGAAAACATGACAGATTGGATGCTAAGTGTCGGTCCGGGGCTTGATAACGCGCGAGGTTCCTATGTAATATTAAATGATACACAAATGTATCTAATTAGACTTTAAATCACTAATTAGATATGATTATACACTCCAAGACGCGAAAACACTTCAAATCAAGTGTTTGGAGTGACCCGGTGACATCTACGGACGTATAGGGCTTAGATAATGAGTTTGCTCTTCAAGAGTAAAATCCTTAGGGAGTTTATGGACCTAAGACCATGACCACATGAGTTCACGGCCGTGAACTCATGGTTGATGGGTTTTAAGGTGCTAAATGGTCAAATATCACTTGGAGAAAGTTGCTAGGATTTAATCTAAGGCATAGGAAGAAGTTAAACCACCAAAGGAACCATCAAAGGGAGTTTACGGCCCTAAACTAGGATTTTACAGCCGTAAGCTCCTATACGTTCCTTATTGGTCCATTTGGGTCCAATAAGGAAGTCCTAGTCCAAAAATGGACCTAAACAAGAACTTCTAGGGTCTCCAATTGTTTGATGACTATTTGTAGCACTGGTATGATGTATTTGATTGAAGTTTTTGATGTCATAATAGTAGGTATCACACATGCTCTTAAGTTTTTGATTCACATTAACTTGAGTGATTAGATTACATGACACAGAATTTCCAGTTGTGACATCTAGGGGGAGTACTATCTAGGACCTGACTAAGTTCTAATGATACCTGTCCTTCACACTCGTATCTAGGGGTGTTTTATTAAGGACAACACAAAAGTTCTATGATTTCTAACAGTATATGTGTGAACAATCAATTTCGAAGTATAAAGTATAACACTATATAATAAGAATTGAAATTGGTTTGAAAAACAACTCTGCAAGTCAAACAATTTGTTAATATGTTTTCAATTCTTAAAACTGTACGAATTATAAAACCATTCAAATGAAATAATGAAATTAAGTACAAGATATTTTTGTACTTTTGCTTGTATTCCCCCCTGAAAACATTGAAAAACATTGAAAAAGGGTAGGGGTATGAACTCTCCAGGCGAGAAAACATGACAGATTGGATGCTAAGTGTCGGTCCGGGGCTTGATAACGCGCGAGGTTCCTATGTAATATTAAATGATACACAAATGTATCTAATTAGACTTTAAATCACTAATTAGATATGATTATACACTCCAAGACGCGAAAACACTTCAAATCAAGTGTTTGGAGTGACCCGGTGACATCTACGGACGTATAGGGCTTAGATAATGAGTTTGCTCTTCAAGAGTAAAATCCTTAGGGAGTTTATGGACCTAAGACCATGACCACATGAGTTCACGGCCGTGAACTCATGGTTGATGGGTTTTAAGGTGCTAAATGGTCAAATATCACTTGGAGAAAGTTGCTAGGATTTAATCTAAGGCATAGGAAGAAGTTAAACCACCAAAGGAACCATCAAAGGGAGTTTACGGCCCTAAACTAGGATTTTACAGCCGTAAGCTCCTATACGTTCCTTATTGGTCCATTTGGGTCCAATAAGGAAGTCCTAGTCCAAAAATGGACCTAAACAAGAACTTCTAGGGTCTCCAATTGTTTGATGACTATTTGTAGCACTGGTATGATGTATTTGATTGAAGTTTTTGATGTCATAATAGTAGGTATCACACATGCTCTTAAGTTTTTGATTCACATTAACTTGAGTGATTAGATTACATGACACAGAATTTCCAGTTGTGACATCTAGGGGGAGTACTATCTAGGACCTGACTAAGTTCTAATGATACCTGTCCTTCACACTCGTATCTAGGGGTGTTTTATTAAGGACAACACAAAAGTTCTATGATTTCTAACAGTATATGTGTGAACAATCAATTTCGAAGTATAAAGTATAACACTATATAATAAGAATTGAAATTGGTTTGAAAAACAACTCTGCAAGTCAAACAATTTGTTAATATGTTTTCAATTCTTAAAACTGTACGAATTATAAAACCATTCAAATGAAATAATGAAATTAAGTACAAGATATTTTTGTACTTTTGCTTGTATTCCCCCCTGAAAACATTGAAAAACATTGAAAAAGGGTAGGGGTATGAACTCTCCAGGCGAGAAAACATGACAGATTGGATGCTAAGTGTCGGTCCGGGGCTTGATAACGCGCGAGGTTCCTATGTAATATTAAATGATACACAAATGTATCTAATTAGACTTTAAATCACTAATTAGATATGATTATACACTCCAAGACGCGAAAACACTTCAAATCAAGTGTTTGGAGTGACCCGGTGACATCTACGGACGTATAGGGCTTAGATAATGAGTTTGCTCTTCAAGAGTAAAATCCTTAGGGAGTTTATGGACCTAAGACCATGACCACATGAGTTCACGGCCGTGAACTCATGGTTGATGGGTTTTAAGGTGCTAAATGGTCAAATATCACTTGGAGAAAGTTGCTAGGATTTAATCTAAGGCATAGGAAGAAGTTAAACCACCAAAGGAACCATCAAAGGGAGTTTACGGCCCTAAACTAGGATTTTACAGCCGTAAGCTCCTATACGTTCCTTATTGGTCCATTTGGGTCCAATAAGGAAGTCCTAGTCCAAAAATGGACCTAAACAAGAACTTCTAGGGTCTCCAATTGTTTGATGACTATTTGTAGCACTGGTATGATGTATTTGATTGAAGTTTTTGATGTCATAATAGTAGGTATCACACATGCTCTTAAGTTTTTGATTCACATTAACTTGAGTGATTAGATTACATGACACAGAATTTCCAGTTGTGACATCTAGGGGGAGTACTATCTAGGACCTGACTAAGTTCTAATGATACCTGTCCTTCACACTCGTATCTAGGGGTGTTTTATTAAGGACAACACAAAAGTTCTATGATTTCTAACAGTATATGTGTGAACAATCAATTTCGAAGTATAAAGTATAACACTATATAATAAGAATTGAAATTGGTTTGAAAAACAACTCTGCAAGTCAAACAATTTGTTAATATGTTTTCAATTCTTAAAACTGTACGAATTATAAAACCATTCAAATGAAATAATGAAATTAAGTACAAGATATTTTTGTACTTTTGCTTGTATTCCCCCCTGAAAACATTGAAAAACATTGAAAAAGGGTAGGGGTATGAACTCTCCAGGCGAGAAAACATGACAGATTGGATGCTAAGTGTCGGTCCGGGGCTTGATAACGCGCGAGGTTCCTATGTAATATTAAATGATACACAAATGTATCTAATTAGACTTTAAATCACTAATTAGATATGATTATACACTCCAAGACGCGAAAACACTTCAAATCAAGTGTTTGGAGTGACCCGGTGACATCTACGGACGTATAGGGCTTAGATAATGAGTTTGCTCTTCAAGAGTAAAATCCTTAGGGAGTTTATGGACCTAAGACCATGACCACATGAGTTCACGGCCGTGAACTCATGGTTGATGGGTTTTAAGGTGCTAAATGGTCAAATATCACTTGGAGAAAGTTGCTAGGATTTAATCTAAGGCATAGGAAGAAGTTAAACCACCAAAGGAACCATCAAAGGGAGTTTACGGCCCTAAACTAGGATTTTACAGCCGTAAGCTCCTATACGTTCCTTATTGGTCCATTTGGGTCCAATAAGGAAGTCCTAGTCCAAAAATGGACCTAAACAAGAACTTCTAGGGTCTCCAATTGTTTGATGACTATTTGTAGCACTGGTATGATGTATTTGATTGAAGTTTTTGATGTCATAATAGTAGGTATCACACATGCTCTTAAGTTTTTGATTCACATTAACTTGAGTGATTAGATTACATGACACAGAATTTCCAGTTGTGACATCTAGGGGGAGTACTATCTAGGACCTGACTAAGTTCTAATGATACCTGTCCTTCACACTCGTATCTAGGGGTGTTTTATTAAGGACAACACAAAAGTTCTATGATTTCTAACAGTATATGTGTGAACAATCAATTTCGAAGTATAAAGTATAACACTATATAATAAGAATTGAAATTGGTTTGAAAAACAACTCTGCAAGTCAAACAATTTGTTAATATGTTTTCAATTCTTAAAACTGTACGAATTATAAAACCATTCAAATGAAATAATGAAATTAAGTACAAGATATTTTTGTACTTTTGCTTGTATTCCCCCCTGAAAACATTGAAAAACATTGAAAAAGGGTAGGGGTATGAACTCTCCAGGCGAGAAAACATGACAGATTGGATGCTAAGTGTCGGTCCGGGGCTTGATAACGCGCGAGGTTCCTATGTAATATTAAATGATACACAAATGTATCTAATTAGACTTTAAATCACTAATTAGATATGATTATACACTCCAAGACGCGAAAACACTTCAAATCAAGTGTTTGGAGTGACCCGGTGACATCTACGGACGTATAGGGCTTAGATAATGAGTTTGCTCTTCAAGAGTAAAATCCTTAGGGAGTTTATGGACCTAAGACCATGACCACATGAGTTCACGGCCGTGAACTCATGGTTGATGGGTTTTAAGGTGCTAAATGGTCAAATATCACTTGGAGAAAGTTGCTAGGATTTAATCTAAGGCATAGGAAGAAGTTAAACCACCAAAGGAACCATCAAAGGGAGTTTACGGCCCTAAACTAGGATTTTACAGCCGTAAGCTCCTATACGTTCCTTATTGGTCCATTTGGGTCCAATAAGGAAGTCCTAGTCCAAAAATGGACCTAAACAAGAACTTCTAGGGTCTCCAATTGTTTGATGACTATTTGTAGCACTGGTATGATGTATTTGATTGAAGTTTTTGATGTCATAATAGTAGGTATCACACATGCTCTTAAGTTTTTGATTCACATTAACTTGAGTGATTAGATTACATGACACAGAATTTCCAGTTGTGACATCTAGGGGGAGTACTATCTAGGACCTGACTAAGTTCTAATGATACCTGTCCTTCACACTCGTATCTAGGGGTGTTTTATTAAGGACAACACAAAAGTTCTATGATTTCTAACAGTATATGTGTGAACAATCAATTTCGAAGTATAAAGTATAACACTATATAATAAGAATTGAAATTGGTTTGAAAAACAACTCTGCAAGTCAAACAATTTGTTAATATGTTTTCAATTCTTAAAACTGTACGAATTATAAAACCATTCAAATGAAATAATGAAATTAAGTACAAGATATTTTTGTACTTTTGCTTGTATTCCCCCCTGAAAACATTGAAAAACATTGAAAAAGGGTAGGGGTATGAACTCTCCAGGCGAGAAAACATGACAGATTGGATGCTAAGTGTCGGTCCGGGGCTTGATAACGCGCGAGGTTCCTATGTAATATTAAATGATACACAAATGTATCTAATTAGACTTTAAATCACTAATTAGATATGATTATACACTCCAAGACGCGAAAACACTTCAAATCAAGTGTTTGGAGTGACCCGGTGACATCTACGGACGTATAGGGCTTAGATAATGAGTTTGCTCTTCAAGAGTAAAATCCTTAGGGAGTTTATGGACCTAAGACCATGACCACATGAGTTCACGGCCGTGAACTCATGGTTGATGGGTTTTAAGGTGCTAAATGGTCAAATATCACTTGGAGAAAGTTGCTAGGATTTAATCTAAGGCATAGGAAGAAGTTAAACCACCAAAGGAACCATCAAAGGGAGTTTACGGCCCTAAACTAGGATTTTACAGCCGTAAGCTCCTATACGTTCCTTATTGGTCCATTTGGGTCCAATAAGGAAGTCCTAGTCCAAAAATGGACCTAAACAAGAACTTCTAGGGTCTCCAATTGTTTGATGACTATTTGTAGCACTGGTATGATGTATTTGATTGAAGTTTTTGATGTCATAATAGTAGGTATCACACATGCTCTTAAGTTTTTGATTCACATTAACTTGAGTGATTAGATTACATGACACAGAATTTCCAGTTGTGACATCTAGGGGGAGTACTATCTAGGACCTGACTAAGTTCTAATGATACCTGTCCTTCACACTCGTATCTAGGGGTGTTTTATTAAGGACAACACAAAAGTTCTATGATTTCTAACAGTATATGTGTGAACAATCAATTTCGAAGTATAAAGTATAACACTATATAATAAGAATTGAAATTGGTTTGAAAAACAACTCTGCAAGTCAAACAATTTGTTAATATGTTTTCAATTCTTAAAACTGTACGAATTATAAAACCATTCAAATGAAATAATGAAATTAAGTACAAGATATTTTTGTACTTTTGCTTGTATTCCCCCCTGAAAACATTGAAAAACATTGAAAAAGGGTAGGGGTATGAACTCTCCAGGCGAGAAAACATGACAGATTGGATGCTAAGTGTCGGTCCGGGGCTTGATAACGCGCGAGGTTCCTATGTAATATTAAATGATACACAAATGTATCTAATTAGACTTTAAATCACTAATTAGATATGATTATACACTCCAAGACGCGAAAACACTTCAAATCAAGTGTTTGGAGTGACCCGGTGACATCTACGGACGTATAGGGCTTAGATAATGAGTTTGCTCTTCAAGAGTAAAATCCTTAGGGAGTTTATGGACCTAAGACCATGACCACATGAGTTCACGGCCGTGAACTCATGGTTGATGGGTTTTAAGGTGCTAAATGGTCAAATATCACTTGGAGAAAGTTGCTAGGATTTAATCTAAGGCATAGGAAGAAGTTAAACCACCAAAGGAACCATCAAAGGGAGTTTACGGCCCTAAACTAGGATTTTACAGCCGTAAGCTCCTATACGTTCCTTATTGGTCCATTTGGGTCCAATAAGGAAGTCCTAGTCCAAAAATGGACCTAAACAAGAACTTCTAGGGTCTCCAATTGTTTGATGACTATTTGTAGCACTGGTATGATGTATTTGATTGAAGTTTTTGATGTCATAATAGTAGGTATCACACATGCTCTTAAGTTTTTGATTCACATTAACTTGAGTGATTAGATTACATGACACAGAATTTCCAGTTGTGACATCTAGGGGGAGTACTATCTAGGACCTGACTAAGTTCTAATGATACCTGTCCTTCACACTCGTATCTAGGGGTGTTTTATTAAGGACAACACAAAAGTTCTATGATTTCTAACAGTATATGTGTGAACAATCAATTTCGAAGTATAAAGTATAACACTATATAATAAGAATTGAAATTGGTTTGAAAAACAACTCTGCAAGTCAAACAATTTGTTAATATGTTTTCAATTCTTAAAACTGTACGAATTATAAAACCATTCAAATGAAATAATGAAATTAAGTACAAGATATTTTTGTACTTTTGCTTGTATTCCCCCCTGAAAACATTGAAAAACATTGAAAAAGGGTAGGGGTATGAACTCTCCAGGCGAGAAAACATGACAGATTGGATGCTAAGTGTCGGTCCGGGGCTTGATAACGCGCGAGGTTCCTATGTAATATTAAATGATACACAAATGTATCTAATTAGACTTTAAATCACTAATTAGATATGATTATACACTCCAAGACGCGAAAACACTTCAAATCAAGTGTTTGGAGTGACCCGGTGACATCTACGGACGTATAGGGCTTAGATAATGAGTTTGCTCTTCAAGAGTAAAATCCTTAGGGAGTTTATGGACCTAAGACCATGACCACATGAGTTCACGGCCGTGAACTCATGGTTGATGGGTTTTAAGGTGCTAAATGGTCAAATATCACTTGGAGAAAGTTGCTAGGATTTAATCTAAGGCATAGGAAGAAGTTAAACCACCAAAGGAACCATCAAAGGGAGTTTACGGCCCTAAACTAGGATTTTACAGCCGTAAGCTCCTATACGTTCCTTATTGGTCCATTTGGGTCCAATAAGGAAGTCCTAGTCCAAAAATGGACCTAAACAAGAACTTCTAGGGTCTCCAATTGTTTGATGACTATTTGTAGCACTCGTATGATGTATTTGATTGAAGTTTTTGATGTCATAATAGTAGGTATCACACATGCTCTTAAGTTTTTGATTCACATTAACTTGAGTGATTAGATTACATGACACAGAATTTCCAGTTGTGACATCTAGGGGGAGTACTATCTAGGACCTGACTAAGTTCTAATGATACCTGTCCTTCACACTCGTATCTAGGGGTGTTTTATTAAGGACAACACAAAAGTTCTATGATTTCTAACAGTATATGTGTGAACAATCAATTTCGAAGTATAAAGTATAACACTATATAATAAGAATTGAAATTGGTTTGAAAAACAACTCTGCAAGTCAAACAATTTGTTAATATGTTTTCAATTCTTAAAACTGTACGAATTATAAAACCATTCAAATGAAATAATGAAATTAAGTACAAGATATTTTTGTACTTTTGCTTGTATTCCCCCCTGAAAACATTGAAAAACATTGAAAAAGGGTAGGGGTATGAACTCTCCAGGCGAGAAAACATGACAGATTGGATGCTAAGTGTCGGTCCGGGGCTTGATAACGCGCGAGGTTCCTATGTAATATTAAATGATACACAAATGTATCTAATTAGACTTTAAATCACTAATTAGATATGATTATACACTCCAAGACGCGAAAACACTTCAAATCAAGTGTTTGGAGTGACCCGGTGACATCTACGGACGTATAGGGCTTAGATAATGAGTTTGCTCTTCAAGAGTAAAATCCTTAGGGAGTTTATGGACCTAAGACCATGACCACATGAGTTCACGGCCGTGAACTCATGGTTGATGGGTTTTAAGGTGCTAAATGGTCAAATATCACTTGGAGAAAGTTGCTAGGATTTAATCTAAGGCATAGGAAGAAGTTAAACCACCAAAGGAACCATCAAAGGGAGTTTACGGCCCTAAACTAGGATTTTACAGCCGTAAGCTCCTATACGTTCCTTATTGGTCCATTTGGGTCCAATAAGGAAGTCCTAGTCCAAAAATGGACCTAAACAAGAACTTCTAGGGTCTCCAATTGTTTGATGACTATTTGTAGCACTGGTATGATGTATTTGATTGAAGTTTTTGATGTCATAATAGTAGGTATCACACATGCTCTTAAGTTTTTGATTCACATTAACTTGAGTGATTAGATTACATGACACAGAATTTCCAGTTGTGACATCTAGGGGGAGTACTATCTAGGACCTGACTAAGTTCTAATGATACCTGTCCTTCACACTCGTATCTAGGGGTGTTTTATTAAGGACAACACAAAAGTTCTATGATTTCTAACAGTATATGTGTGAACAATCAATTTCGAAGTATAAAGTATAACACTATATAATAAGAATTGAAATTGGTTTGAAAAACAACTCTGCAAGTCAAACAATTTGTTAATATGTTTTCAATTCTTAAAACTGTACGAATTATAAAACCATTCAAATGAAATAATGAAATTAAGTACAAGATATTTTTGTACTTTTGCTTGTATTCCCCCCTGAAAACATTGAAAAACATTGAAAAAGGGTAGGGGTATGAACTCTCCAGGCGAGAAAACATGACAGATTGGATGCTAAGTGTCGGCCCGGGGCTTGATAACGCGCGAGGTTCCTATGTAATATTAAATGATACACAAATGTATCTAATTAGACTTTAAATCACTAATTAGATATGATTATACACTCCAAGACGCGAAAACACTTCAAATCAAGTGTTTGGAGTGACCCGGTGACATCTACGGACGTATAGGGCTTAGATAATGAGTTTGCTCTTCAAGAGTAAAATCCTTAGGGAGTTTATGGACCTAAGACCATGACCACATGAGTTCACGGCCGTGAACTCATGGTTGATGGGTTTTAAGGTGCTAAATGGTCAAATATCACTTGGAGAAAGTTGCTAGGATTTAATCTAAGGCATAGGAAGAAGTTAAACCACCAAAGGAACCATCAAAGGGAGTTTACGGCCCTAAACTAGGATTTTACAGCCGTAAGCTCCTATACGTTCCTTATTGGTCCATTTGGGTCCAATAAGGAAGTCCTAGTCCAAAAATGGACCTAAACAAGAACTTCTAGGGTCTCCAATTGTTTGATGACTATTTGTAGCACTGGTATGATGTATTTGATTGAAGTTTTTGATGTCATAATAGTAGGTATCACACATGCTCTTAAGTTTTTGATTCACATTAACTTGAGTGATTAGATTACATGACACAGAATTTCCAGTTGTGACATCTAGGGGGAGTACTATCTAGGACCTGACTAAGTTCTAATGATACCTGTCCTTCACACTCGTATCTAGGGGTGTTTTATTAAGGACAACACAAAAGTTCTATGATTTCTAACAGTATATGTGTGAACAATCAATTTCGAAGTATAAAGTATAACACTATATAATAAGAATTGAAATTGGTTTGAAAAACAACTCTGCAAGTCAAACAATTTGTTAATATGTTTTCAATTCTTAAAACTGTACGAATTATAAAACCATTCAAATGAAATAATGAAATTAAGTACAAGATATTTTTGTACTTTTGCTTGTATTCCCCCCTGAAAACATTGAAAAACATTGAAAAAGGGTAGGGGTATGAACTCTCCAGGCGAGAAAACATGACAGATTGGATGCTAAGTGTCGGTCCGGGGCTTGATAACGCGCGAGGTTCCTATGTAATATTAAATGATACACAAATGTATCTAATTAGACTTTAAATCACTAATTAGATATGATTATACACTCCAAGACGCGAAAACACTTCAAATCAAGTGTTTGGAGTGACCCGGTGACATCTACGGACGTATAGGGCTTAGATAATGAGTTTGCTCTTCAAGAGTAAAATCCTTAGGGAGTTTATGGACCTAAGACCATGACCACATGAGTTCACGGCCGTGAACTCATGGTTGATGGGTTTTAAGGTGCTAAATGGTCAAATATCACTTGGAGAAAGTTGCTAGGATTTAATCTAAGGCATAGGAAGAAGTTAAACCACCAAAGGAACCATCAAAGGGAGTTTACGGCCCTAAACTAGGATTTTACAGCCGTAAGCTCCTATACGTTCCTTATTGGTCCATTTGGGTCCAATAAGGAAGTCCTAGTCCAAAAATGGACCTAAACAAGAACTTCTAGGGTCTCCAATTGTTTGATGACTATTTGTAGCACTGGTATGATGTATTTGATTGAAGTTTTTGATGTCATAATAGTAGGTATCACACATGCTCTTAAGTTTTTGATTCACATTAACTTGAGTGATTAGATTACATGACACAGAATTTCCAGTTGTGACATCTAGGGGGAGTACTATCTAGGACCTGACTAAGTTCTAATGATACCTGTCCTTCACACTCGTATCTAGGGGTGTTTTATTAAGGACAACACAAAAGTTCTATGATTTCTAACAGTATATGTGTGAACAATCAATTTCGAAGTATAAAGTATAACACTATATAATAAGAATTGAAATTGGTTTGAAAAACAACTCTGCAAGTCAAACAATTTGTTAATATGTTTTCAATTCTTAAAACTGTACGAATTATAAAACCATTCAAATGAAATAATGAAATTAAGTACAAGATATTTTTGTACTTTTGCTTGTATTCCCCCCTGAAAACATTGAAAAACATTGAAAAAGGGTAGGGGTATGAACTCTCCAGGCGAGAAAACATGACAGATTGGATGCTAAGTGTCGGTCCGGGGCTTGATAACGCGCGAGGTTCCTATGTAATATTAAATGATACACAAATGTATCTAATTAGACTTTAAATCACTAATTAGATATGATTATACACTCCAAGACGCGAAAACACTTCAAATCAAGTGTTTGGAGTGACCCGGTGACATCTACGGACGTATAGGGCTTAGATAATGAGTTTGCTCTTCAAGAGTAAAATCCTTAGGGAGTTTATGGACCTAAGACCATGACCACATGAGTTCACGGCCGTGAACTCATGGTTGATGGGTTTTAAGGTGCTAAATGGTCAAATATCACTTGGAGAAAGTTGCTAGGATTTAATCTAAGGCATAGGAAGAAGTTAAACCACCAAAGGAACCATCAAAGGGAGTTTACGGCCCTAAACTAGGATTTTACAGCCGTAAGCTCCTATACGTTCCTTATTGGTCCATTTGGGTCCAATAAGGAAGTCCTAGTCCAAAAATGGACCTAAACAAGAACTTCTAGGGTCTCCAATTGTTTGATGACTATTTGTAGCACTGGTATGATGTATTTGATTGAAGTTTTTGATGTCATAATAGTAGGTATCACACATGCTCTTAAGTTTTTGATTCACATTAACTTGAGTGATTAGATTACATGACACAGAATTTCCAGTTGTGACATCTAGGGGGAGTACTATCTAGGACCTGACTAAGTTCTAATGATACCTGTCCTTCACACTCGTATCTAGGGGTGTTTTATTAAGGACAACACAAAAGTTCTATGATTTCTAACAGTATATGTGTGAACAATCAATTTCGAAGTATAAAGTATAACACTATATAATAAGAATTGAAATTGGTTTGAAAAACAACTCTGCAAGTCAAACAATTTGTTAATATGTTTTCAATTCTTAAAACTGTACGAATTATAAAACCATTCAAATGAAATAATGAAATTAAGTACAAGATATTTTTGTACTTTTGCTTGTATTCCCCCCTGAAAACATTGAAAAACATTGAAAAAGGGTAGGGGTATGAACTCTCCAGGCGAGAAAACATGACAGATTGGATGCTAAGTGTCGGTCCGGGGCTTGATAACGCGCGAGGTTCCTATGTAATATTAAATGATACACAAATGTATCTAATTAGACTTTAAATCACTAATTAGATATGATTATACACTCCAAGACGCGAAAACACTTCAAATCAAGTGTTTGGAGTGACCCGGTGACATCTACGGACGTATAGGGCTTAGATAATGAGTTTGCTCTTCAAGAGTAAAATCCTTAGGGAGTTTATGGACCTAAGACCATGACCACATGAGTTCACGGCCGTGAACTCATGGTTGATGGGTTTTAAGGTGCTAAATGGTCAAATATCACTTGGAGAAAGTTGCTAGGATTTAATCTAAGGCATAGGAAGAAGTTAAACCACCAAAGGAACCATCAAAGGGAGTTTACGGCCCTAAACTAGGATTTTACAGCCGTAAGCTCCTATACGTTCCTTATTGGTCCATTTGGGTCCAATAAGGAAGTCCTAGTCCAAAAATGGACCTAAACAAGAACTTCTAGGGTCTCCAATTGTTTGATGACTATTTGTAGCACTAGTATGATGTATTTGATTGAAGTTTTTGATGTCATAATAGTAGGTATCACACATGCTCTTAAGTTTTTGATTCACATTAACTTGAGTGATTAGATTACATGACACAGAATTTCCAGTTGTGACATCTAGGGGGAGTACTATCTAGGACCTGACTAAGTTCTAATGATACCTGTCCTTCACACTCGTATCTAGGGGTGTTTTATTAAGGACAACACAAAAGTTCTATGATTTCTAACAGTATATGTGTGAACAATCAATTTCGAAGTATAAAGTATAACACTATATAATAAGAATTGAAATTGGTTTGAAAAACAACTCTGCAAGTCAAACAATTTGTTAATATGTTTTCAATTCTTAAAACTGTACGAATTATAAAACCATTCAAATGAAATAATGAAATTAAGTACAAGATATTTTTGTACTTTTGCTTGTATTCCCCCCTGAAAACATTGAAAAACATTGAAAAAGGGTAGGGGTATGAACTCTCCAGGCGAGAAAACATGACAGATTGGATGCTAAGTGTCGGCCCGGGGCTTGATAACGCGCGAGGTTCCTATGTAATATTAAATGATACACAAATGTATCTAATTAGACTTTAAATCACTAATTAGATATGATTATACACTCCAAGACGCGAAAACACTTCAAATCAAGTGTTTGGAGTGACCCGGTGACATCTACGGACGTATAGGGCTTAGATAATGAGTTTGCTCTTCAAGAGTAAAATCCTTAGGGAGTTTATGGACCTAAGACCATGACCACATGAGTTCACGGCCGTGAACTCATGGTTGATGGGTTTTAAGGTGCTAAATGGTCAAATATCACTTGGAGAAAGTTGCTAGGATTTAATCTAAGGCATAGGAAGAAGTTAAACCACCAAAGGAACCATCAAAGGGAGTTTACGGCCCTAAACTAGGATTTTACAGCCGTAAGCTCCTATACGTTCCTTATTGGTCCATTTGGGTCCAATAAGGAAGTCCTAGTCCAAAAATGGACCTAAACAAGAACTTCTAGGGTCTCCAATTGTTTGATGACTATTTGTAGCACTGGTATGATGTATTTGATTGAAGTTTTTGATGTCATAATAGTAGGTATCACACATGCTCTTAAGTTTTTGATTCACATTAACTTGAGTGATTAGATTACATGACACAGAATTTCCAGTTGTGACATCTAGGGGGAGTACTATCTAGGACCTGACTAAGTTCTAATGATACCTGTCCTTCACACTCGTATCTAGGGGTGTTTTATTAAGGACAACACAAAAGTTCTATGATTTCTAACAGTATATGTGTGAACAATCAATTTCGAAGTATAAAGTATAACACTATATAATAAGAATTGAAATTGGTTTGAAAAACAACTCTGCAAGTCAAACAATTTGTTAATATGTTTTCAATTCTTAAAACTGTACGAATTATAAAACCATTCAAATGAAATAATGAAATTAAGTACAAGATATTTTTGTACTTTTGCTTGTATTCCCCCCTGAAAACATTGAAAAACATTGAAAAAGGGTAGGGGTATGAACTCTCCAGGCGAGAAAACATGACAGATTGGATGCTAAGTGTCGGCCCGGGGCTTGATAACGCGCGAGGTTCCTATGTAATATTAAATGATACACAAATGTATCTAATTAGACTTTAAATCACTAATTAGATATGATTATACACTCCAAGACGCGAAAACACTTCAAATCAAGTGTTTGGAGTGACCCGGTGACATCTACGGACGTATAGGGCTTAGATAATGAGTTTGCTCTTCAAGAGTAAAATCCTTAGGGAGTTTATGGACCTAAGACCATGACCACATGAGTTCACGGCCGTGAACTCATGGTTGATGGGTTTTAAGGTGCTAAATGGTCAAATATCACTTGGAGAAAGTTGCTAGGATTTAATCTAAGGCATAGGAAGAAGTTAAACCACCAAAGGAACCATCAAAGGGAGTTTACGGCCCTAAACTAGGATTTTACAGCCGTAAGCTCCTATACGTTCCTTATTGGTCCATTTGGGTCCAATAAGGAAGTCCTAGTCCAAAAATGGACCTAAACAAGAACTTCTAGGGTCTCCAATTGTTTGATGACTATTTGTAGCACTGGTATGATGTATTTGATTGAAGTTTTTGATGTCATAATAGTAGGTATCACACATGCTCTTAAGTTTTTGATTCACATTAACTTGAGTGATTAGATTACATGACACAGAATTTCCAGTTGTGACATCTAGGGGGAGTACTATCTAGGACCTGACTAAGTTCTAATGATACCTGTCCTTCACACTCGTATCTAGGGGTGTTTTATTAAGGACAACACAAAAGTTCTATGATTTCTAACAGTATATGTGTGAACAATCAATTTCGAAGTATAAAGTATAACACTATATAATAAGAATTGAAATTGGTTTGAAAAACAACTCTGCAAGTCAAACAATTTGTTAATATGTTTTCAATTCTTAAAACTGTACGAATTATAAAACCATTCAAATGAAATAATGAAATTAAGTACAAGATATTTTTGTACTTTTGCTTGTATTCCCCCCTGAAAACATTGAAAAACATTGAAAAAGGGTAGGGGTATGAACTCTCCAGGCGAGAAAACATGACAGATTGGATGCTAAGTGTCGGTCCGGGGCTTGATAACGCGCGAGGTTCCTATGTAATATTAAATGATACACAAATGTATCTAATTAGACTTTAAATCACTAATTAGATATGATTATACACTCCAAGACGCGAAAACACTTCAAATCAAGTGTTTGGAGTGACCCGGTGACATCTACGGACGTATAGGGCTTAGATAATGAGTTTGCTCTTCAAGAGTAAAATCCTTAGGGAGTTTATGGACCTAAGACCATGACCACATGAGTTCACGGCCGTGAACTCATGGTTGATGGGTTTTAAGGTGCTAAATGGTCAAATATCACTTGGAGAAAGTTGCTAGGATTTAATCTAAGGCATAGGAAGAAGTTAAACCACCAAAGGAACCATCAAAGGGAGTTTACGGCCCTAAACTAGGATTTTACAGCCGTAAGCTCCTATACGTTCCTTATTGGTCCATTTGGGTCCAATAAGGAAGTCCTAGTCCAAAAATGGACCTAAACAAGAACTTCTAGGGTCTCCAATTGTTTGATGACTATTTGTAGCACTGGTATGATGTATTTGATTGAAGTTTTTGATGTCATAATAGTAGGTATCACACATGCTCTTAAGTTTTTGATTCACATTAACTTGAGTGATTAGATTACATGACACAGAATTTCCAGTTGTGACATCTAGGGGGAGTACTATCTAGGACCTGACTAAGTTCTAATGATACCTGTCCTTCACACTCGTATCTAGGGGTGTTTTATTAAGGACAACACAAAAGTTCTATGATTTCTAACAGTATATGTGTGAACAATCAATTTCGAAGTATAAAGTATAACACTATATAATAAGAATTGAAATTGGTTTGAAAAACAACTCTGCAAGTCAAACAATTTGTTAATATGTTTTCAATTCTTAAAACTGTACGAATTATAAAACCATTCAAATGAAATAATGAAATTAAGTACAAGATATTTTTGTACTTTTGCTTGTATTCCCCCCTGAAAACATTGAAAAACATTGAAAAAGGGTAGGGGTATGAACTCTCCAGGCGAGAAAACATGACAGATTGGATGCTAAGTGTCGGTCCGGGGCTTGATAACGCGCGAGGTTCCTATGTAATATTAAATGATACACAAATGTATCTAATTAGACTTTAAATCACTAATTAGATATGATTATACACTCCAAGACGCGAAAACACTTCAAATCAAGTGTTTGGAGTGACCCGGTGACATCTACGGACGTATAGGGCTTAGATAATGAGTTTGCTCTTCAAGAGTAAAATCCTTAGGGAGTTTATGGACCTAAGACCATGACCACATGAGTTCACGGCCGTGAACTCATGGTTGATGGGTTTTAAGGTGCTAAATGGTCAAATATCACTTGGAGAAAGTTGCTAGGATTTAATCTAAGGCATAGGAAGAAGTTAAACCACCAAAGGAACCATCAAAGGGAGTTTACGGCCCTAAACTAGGATTTTACAGCCGTAAGCTCCTATACGTTCCTTATTGGTCCATTTGGGTCCAATAAGGAAGTCCTAGTCCAAAAATGGACCTAAACAAGAACTTCTAGGGTCTCCAATTGTTTGATGACTATTTGTAGCACTGGTATGATGTATTTGATTGAAGTTTTTGATGTCATAATAGTAGGTATCACACATGCTCTTAAGTTTTTGATTCACATTAACTTGAGTGATTAGATTACATGACACAGAATTTCCAGTTGTGACATCTAGGGGGAGTACTATCTAGGACCTGACTAAGTTCTAATGATACCTGTCCTTCACACTCGTATCTAGGGGTGTTTTATTAAGGACAACACAAAAGTTCTATGATTTCTAACAGTATATGTGTGAACAATCAATTTCGAAGTATAAAGTATAACACTATATAATAAGAATTGAAATTGGTTTGAAAAACAACTCTGCAAGTCAAACAATTTGTTAATATGTTTTCAATTCTTAAAACTGTACGAATTATAAAACCATTCAAATGAAATAATGAAATTAAGTACAAGATATTTTTGTACTTTTGCTTGTATTCCCCCCTGAAAACATTGAAAAACATTGAAAAAGGGTAGGGGTATGAACTCTCCAGGCGAGAAAACATGACAGATTGGATGCTAAGTGTCAGTCCGGGGCTTGATAACGCGCGAGGTTCCTATGTAATATTAAATGATACACAAATGTATCTAATTAGACTTTAAATCACTAATTAGATATGATTATACACTCCAAGACGCGAAAACACTTCAAATCAAGTGTTTGGAGTGACCCGGTGACATCTACGGACGTATAGGGCTTAGATAATGAGTTTGCTCTTCAAGAGTAAAATCCTTAGGGAGTTTATGGACCTAAGACCATGACCACATGAGTTCACGGCCGTGAACTCATGGTTGATGGGTTTTAAGGTGCTAAATGGTCAAATATCACTTGGAGAAAGTTGCTAGGATTTAATCTAAGGCATAGGAAGAAGTTAAACCACCAAAGGAACCATCAAAGGGAGTTTACGGCCCTAAACTAGGATTTTACAGCCGTAAGCTCCTATACGTTCCTTATTGGTCCATTTGGGTCCAATAAGGAAGTCCTAGTCCAAAAATGGACCTAAACAAGAACTTCTAGGGTCTCCAATTGTTTGATGACTATTTGTAGCACTCGTATGATGTATTTGATTGAAGTTTTTGATGTCATAATAGTAGGTATCACACATGCTCTTAAGTTTTTGATTCACATTAACTTGAGTGATTAGATTACATGACACAGAATTTCCAGTTGTGACATCTAGGGGGAGTACTATCTAGGACCTGACTAAGTTCTAATGATACCTGTCCTTCACACTCGTATCTAGGGGTGTTTTATTAAGGACAACACAAAAGTTCTATGATTTCTAACAGTATATGTGTGAACAATCAATTTCGAAGTATAAAGTATAACACTATATAATAAGAATTGAAATTGGTTTGAAAAACAACTCTGCAAGTCAAACAATTTGTTAATATGTTTTCAATTCTTAAAACTGTACGAATTATAAAACCATTCAAATGAAATAATGAAATTAAGTACAAGATATTTTTGTACTTTTGCTTGTATTCCCCCCTGAAAACATTGAAAAACATTGAAAAAGGGTAGGGGTATGAACTCTCCAGGCGAGAAAACATGACAGATTGGATGCTAAGTGTCGGTCCGGGGCTTAATAACGCGCGAGGTTCCTATGTAATATTAAATGATACACAAATGTATCTAATTAGACTTTAAATCACTAATTAGATATGATTATACACTCCAAGACGCGAAAACACTTCAAATCAAGTGTTTGGAGTGACCCGGTGACATCTACGGACGTATAGGGCTTAGATAATGAGTTTGCTCTTCAAGAGTAAAATCCTTAGGGAGTTTATGGACCTAAGACCATGACCACATGAGTTCACGGCCGTGAACTCATGGTTGATGGGTTTTAAGGTGCTAAATGGTCAAATATCACTTGGAGAAAGTTGCTAGGATTTAATCTAAGGCATAGGAAGAAGTTAAACCACCAAAGGAACCATCAAAGGGAGTTTACGGCCCTAAACTAGGATTTTACAGCCGTAAGCTCCTATACGTTCCTTATTGGTCCATTTGGGTCCAATAAGGAAGTCCTAGTCCAAAAATGGACCTAAACAAGAACTTCTAGGGTCTCCAATTGTTTGATGACTATTTGTAGCACTGGTATGATGTATTTGATTGAAGTTTTTGATGTCATAATAGTAGGTATCACACATGCTCTTAAGTTTTTGATTCACATTAACTTGAGTGATTAGATTACATGACACAGAATTTCCAGTTGTGACATCTAGGGGGAGTACTATCTAGGACCTGACTAAGTTCTAATGATACCTGTCCTTCACACTCGTATCTAGGGGTGTTTTATTAAGGACAACACAAAAGTTCTATGATTTCTAACAGTATATGTGTGAACAATCAATTTCGAAGTATAAAGTATAACACTATATAATAAGAATTGAAATTGGTTTGAAAAACAACTCTGCAAGTCAAACAATTTGTTAATATGTTTTCAATTCTTAAAACTGTACGAATTATAAAACCATTCAAATGAAATAATGAAATTAAGTACAAGATATTTTTGTACTTTTGCTTGTATTCCCCCCTGAAAACATTGAAAAACATTGAAAAAGGGTAGGGGTATGAACTCTCCAGGCGAGAAAACATGACAGATTGGATGCTAAGTGTCGGTCCGGGGCTTGATAACGCGCGAGGTTCCTATGTAATATTAAATGATACACAAATGTATCTAATTAGACTTTAAATCACTAATTAGATATGATTATACACTCCAAGACGCGAAAACACTTCAAATCAAGTGTTTGGAGTGACCCGGTGACATCTACGAACGTATAGGGCTTAGATAATGAGTTTGCTCTTCAAGAGTAAAATCCTTAGGGAGTTTATGGACCTAAGACCATGACCACATGAGTTCACGGCCGTGAACTCATGGTTGATGGGTTTTAAGGTGCTAAATGGTCAAATATCACTTGGAGAAAGTTGCTAGGATTTAATCTAAGGCATAGGAAGAAGTTAAACCACCAAAGGAACCATCAAAGGGAGTTTACGGCCCTAAACTAGGATTTTACAGCCGTAAGCTCCTATACGTTCCTTATTGGTCCATTTGGGTCCAATAAGGAAGTCCTAGTCCAAAAATGGACCTAAACAAGAACTTCTAGGGTCTCCAATTGTTTGATGACTATTTGTAGCACTGGTATGATGTATTTGATTGAAGTTTTTGATGTCATAATAGTAGGTATCACACATGCTCTTAAGTTTTTGATTCACATTAACTTGAGTGATTAGATTACATGACACAGAATTTCCAGTTGTGACATCTAGGGGGAGTACTATCTAGGACCTGACTAAGTTCTAATGATACCTGTCCTTCACACTCGTATCTAGGGGTGTTTTATTAAGGACAACACAAAAGTTCTATGATTTCTAACAGTATATGTGTGAACAATCAATTTCGAAGTATAAAGTATAACACTATATAATAAGAATTGAAATTGGTTTGAAAAACAACTCTGCAAGTCAAACAATTTGTTAATATGTTTTCAATTCTTAAAACTGTACGAATTATAAAACCATTCAAATGAAATAATGAAATTAAGTACAAGATATTTTTGTACTTTTGCTTGTATTCCCCCCTGAAAACATTGAAAAACATTGAAAAAGGGTAGGGGTATGAACTCTCCAGGCGAGAAAACATGACAGATTGGATGCTAAGTGTCGGTCCGGGGCTTGATAACGCGCGAGGTTCCTATGTAATATTAAATGATACACAAATGTATCTAATTAGACTTTAAATCACTAATTAGATATGATTATACACTCCAAGACGCGAAAACACTTCAAATCAAGTGTTTGGAGTGACCCGGTGACATCTACGGACGTATAGGGCTTAGATAATGAGTTTGCTCTTCAAGAGTAAAATCCTTAGGGAGTTTATGGACCTAAGACCATGACCACATGAGTTCACGGCCGTGAACTCATGGTTGATGGGTTTTAAGGTGCTAAATGGTCAAATATCACTTGGAGAAAGTTGCTAGGATTTAATCTAAGGCATAGGAAGAAGTTAAACCACCAAAGGAACCATCAAAGGGAGTTTACGGCCCTAAACTAGGATTTTACAGCCGTAAGCTCCTATACGTTCCTTATTGGTCCATTTGGGTCCAATAAGGAAGTCCTAGTCCAAAAATGGACCTAAACAAGAACTTCTAGGGTCTCCAATTGTTTGATGACTATTTGTAGCACTGGTATGATGTATTTGATTGAAGTTTTTGATGTCATAATAGTAGGTATCACACATGCTCTTAAGTTTTTGATTCACATTAACTTGAGTGATTAGATTACATGACACAGAATTTCCAGTTGTGACATCTAGGGGGAGTACTATCTAGGACCTGACTAAGTTCTAATGATACCTGTCCTTCACACTCGTATCTAGGGGTGTTTTATTAAGGACAACACAAAAGTTCTATGATTTCTAACAGTATATGTGTGAACAATCAATTTCGAAGTATAAAGTATAACACTATATAATAAGAATTGAAATTGGTTTGAAAAACAACTCTGCAAGTCAAACAATTTGTTAATATGTTTTCAATTCTTAAAACTGTACGAATTATAAAACCATTCAAATGAAATAATGAAATTAAGTACAAGATATTTTTGTACTTTTGCTTGTATTCCCCCCTGAAAACATTGAAAAACATTGAAAAAGGGTAGGGGTATGAACTCTCCAGGCGAGAAAACATGACAGATTGGATGCTAAGTGTCGGTCCGGGGCTTGATAACGCGCGAGGTTCCTATGTAATATTAAATGATACACAAATGTATCTAATTAGACTTTAAATCACTAATTAGATATGATTATACACTCCAAGACGCGAAAACACTTCAAATCAAGTGTTTGGAGTGACCCGGTGACATCTACGGACGTATAGGGCTTAGATAATGAGTTTGCTCTTCAAGAGTAAAATCCTTAGGGAGTTTATGGACCTAAGACCATGACCACATGAGTTCACGGCCGTGAACTCATGGTTGATGGGTTTTAAGGTGCTAAATGGTCAAATATCACTTGGAGAAAGTTGCTAGGATTTAATCTAAGGCATAGGAAGAAGTTAAACCACCAAAGGAACCATCAAAGGGAGTTTACGGCCCTAAACTAGGATTTTACAGCCGTAAGCTCCTATACGTTCCTTATTGGTCCATTTGGGTCCAATAAGGAAGTCCTAGTCCAAAAATGGACCTAAACAAGAACTTCTAGGGTCTCCAATTGTTTGATGACTATTTGTAGCACTGGTATGATGTATTTGATTGAAGTTTTTGATGTCATAATAGTAGGTATCACACATGCTCTTAAGTTTTTGATTCACATTAACTTGAGTGATTAGATTACATGACACAGAATTTCCAGTTGTGACATCTAGGGGGAGTACTATCTAGGACCTGACTAAGTTCTAATGATACCTGTCCTTCACACTCGTATCTAGGGGTGTTTTATTAAGGACAACACAAAAGTTCTATGATTTCTAACAGTATATGTGTGAACAATCAATTTCGAAGTATAAAGTATAACACTATATAATAAGAATTGAAATTGGTTTGAAAAACAACTCTGCAAGTCAAACAATTTGTTAATATGTTTTCAATTCTTAAAACTGTACGAATTATAAAACCATTCAAATGAAATAATGAAATTAAGTACAAGATATTTTTGTACTTTTGCTTGTATTCCCCCCTGAAAACATTGAAAAACATTGAAAAAGGGTAGGGGTATGAACTCTCCAGGCGAGAAAACATGACAGATTGGATGCTAAGTGTCGGTCCGGGGCTTGATAACGCGCGAGGTTCCTATGTAATATTAAATGATACACAAATGTATCTAATTAGACTTTAAATCACTAATTAGATATGATTATACACTCCAAGACGCGAAAACACTTCAAATCAAGTGTTTGGAGTGACCCGGTGACATCTACGGACGTATAGGGCTTAGATAATGAGTTTGCTCTTCAAGAGTAAAATCCTTAGGGAGTTTATGGACCTAAGACCATGACCACATGAGTTCACGGCCGTGAACTCATGGTTGATGGGTTTTAAGGTGCTAAATGGTCAAATATCACTTGGAGAAAGTTGCTAGGATTTAATCTAAGGCATAGGAAGAAGTTAAACCACCAAAGGAACCATCAAAGGGAGTTTACGGCCCTAAACTAGGATTTTACAGCCGTAAGCTCCTATACGTTCCTTATTGGTCCATTTGGGTCCAATAAGGAAGTCCTAGTCCAAAAATGGACCTAAACAAGAACTTCTAGGGTCTCCAATTGTTTGATGACTATTTGTAGCACTGGTATGATGTATTTGATTGAAGTTTTTGATGTCATAATAGTAGGTATCACACATGCTCTTAAGTTTTTGATTCACATTAACTTGAGTGATTAGATTACATGACACAGAATTTCCAGTTGTGACATCTAGGGGGAGTACTATCTAGGACCTGACTAAGTTCTAATGATACCTGTCCTTCACACTCGTATCTAGGGGTGTTTTATTAAGGACAACACAAAAGTTCTATGATTTCTAACAGTATATGTGTGAACAATCAATTTCGAAGTATAAAGTATAACACTATATAATAAGAATTGAAATTGGTTTGAAAAACAACTCTGCAAGTCAAACAATTTGTTAATATGTTTTCAATTCTTAAAACTGTACGAATTATAAAACCATTCAAATGAAATAATGAAATTAAGTACAAGATATTTTTGTACTTTTGCTTGTATTCCCCCCTGAAAACATTGAAAAACATTGAAAAAGGGTAGGGGTATGAACTCTCCAGGCGAGAAAACATGACAGATTGGATGCTAAGTGTCGGTCCGGGGCTTGATAACGCGCGAGGTTCCTATGTAATATTAAATGATACACAAATGTATCTAATTAGACTTTAAATCACTAATTAGATATGATTATACACTCCAAGACGCGAAAACACTTCAAATCAAGTGTTTGGAGTGACCCGGTGACATCTACGGACGTATAGGGCTTAGATAATGAGTTTGCTCTTCAAGAGTAAAATCCTTAGGGAGTTTATGGACCTAAGACCATGACCACATGAGTTCACGGCCGTGAACTCATGGTTGATGGGTTTTAAGGTGCTAAATGGTCAAATATCACTTGGAGAAAGTTGCTAGGATTTAATCTAAGGCATAGGAAGAAGTTAAACCACCAAAGGAACCATCAAAGGGAGTTTACGGCCCTAAACTAGGATTTTACAGCCGTAAGCTCCTATACGTTCCTTATTGGTCCATTTGGGTCCAATAAGGAAGTCCTAGTCCAAAAATGGACCTAAACAAGAACTTCTAGGGTCTCCAATTGTTTGATGACTATTTGTAGCACTGGTATGATGTATTTGATTGAAGTTTTTGATGTCATAATAGTAGGTATCACACATGCTCTTAAGTTTTTGATTCACATTAACTTGAGTGATTAGATTACATGACACAGAATTTCCAGTTGTGACATCTAGGGGGAGTACTATCTAGGACCTGACTAAGTTCTAATGATACCTGTCCTTCACACTCGTATCTAGGGGTGTTTTATTAAGGACAACACAAAAGTTCTATGATTTCTAACAGTATATGTGTGAACAATCAATTTCGAAGTATAAAGTATAACACTATATAATAAGAATTGAAATTGGTTTGAAAAACAACTCTGCAAGTCAAACAATTTGTTAATATGTTTTCAATTCTTAAAACTGTACGAATTATAAAACCATTCAAATGAAATAATGAAATTAAGTACAAGATATTTTTGTACTTTTGCTTGTATTCCCCCCTGAAAACATTGAAAAACATTGAAAAAGGGTAGGGGTATGAACTCTCCAGGCGAGAAAACATGACAGATTGGATGCTAAGTGTCGGTCCGGGGCTTGATAACGCGCGAGGTTCCTATGTAATATTAAATGATACACAAATGTATCTAATTAGACTTTAAATCACTAATTAGATATGATTATACACTCCAAGACGCGAAAACACTTCAAATCAAGTGTTTGGAGTGACCCGGTGACATCTACGGACGTATAGGGCTTAGATAATGAGTTTTCTCTTCAAGAGTAAAATCCTTAGGGAGTTTATGGACCTAAGACCATGACCACATGAGTTCACGGCCGTGAACTCATGGTTGATGGGTTTTAAGGTGCTAAATGGTCAAATATCACTTGGAGAAAGTTGCTAGGATTTAATCTAAGGCATAGGAAGAAGTTAAACCACCAAAGGAACCATCAAAGGGAGTTTACGGCCCTAAACTAGGATTTTACAGCCGTAAGCTCCTATACATTCCTTATTGGTCCATTTGGGTCCAATAAGGAAGTCCTAGTCCAAAAATGGACCTAAACAAGAACTTCTAGGGTCTCCAATTGTTTGATGACTATTTGTAGCACTGGTATGATGTATTTGATTGAAGTTTTTGATGTCATAATAGTAGGTATCACACATGCTCTTAAGTTTTTGATTCACATTAACTTGAGTGATTAGATTACATGACACAAAATTTCCAGTTGTGACATCATCCCCCCGTTAGAGGGAATTTCGTCCCGAAATTCTGTTTGAAAGCTAGATTTGAGAATGCTAGAATAGGTGAGGGTACTTTTGCTTCATTTGGTCTTCGCGTTCCCACGTGAATTCTGGCCCACGCTTTGCGTTCCACCGTACCTTCACGATCGGGATGCGACTTTGCTTAGTACGCTTCACCTCCCTGTCCATGATTTCGATTGGTTCTTCAACGAACAGGAGATTCTCATTGATTTCGATTTCGTCAAGAGGAATGACAAGGGTTTCATCTGATAGGCACTTCTTCAGGTTAGAGAAATGAAACACTGGGTATACACCGTTTAGCTCTGCAGGTAGTTGCAGTCTGTAGGCTACCGGACCTATTCGGGCGACGATTTCGAAAGGTCCAATGTATCGCGGGTTCAGCTTTCCCCGTTTTCCGAAACGTATAACCCCTTTCCAGGGTGAGACTTTCAACAGTACTCGATTGCCGACCTGAAATTCTAAGGGCTTTCGCTGTTTGTCGGCGTAGCTCTTTTGTCGGTCACGCGATGCTTGCAATCGAGCTCTGATTTGAACGATCTTTTCTGTGGTTTCGTGAATGATCTCCGGTCCCGTTAGTGCCTTGTCCGACGTACGTGTTCTTGCTAGCTGGGTATCACCTACTTCAGCCCAACATAACGGTGATCTACATTTACGCCCGTACAGTGCTTCGAAAGGAGCCACCTTGATGCTCGAATGATAACTGTTGTTATACGAGAACTCGATCAAAGGTAGGTGGGTATCCCAAGACTTCCCAAAGTCTATCACACATGCACGAAGCATGTCTTCAAGCGTTTGAATGGTTCGCTCACTTTGGCCGTCCGTTTGTGGGTGATACGCGGTGCTCATGTCGAGATGAGTTCCCATTGCCTTGTGGAGTGATTGCCAAAAGCGCGATGTGAACCTACTGTCCCTATCCGAGATAATAGACTTTGGCACTCCATGAAGTCTCACAATTTCTCGTAGGTACAAACGCGTCAATCTATCCATCTTGTAGGATTCTTTGATTGGCAGGAAATGGGCAGATTTCGTCAGTCGGTCGATTATTACCCATATGGTGTCCAGTCCGTCCGACGTCTTGGGTAGCTTGGTCATGAAATCCATAGAAATCCCCTCCCATTTCCACTCAGGGATTGCCGGTTGCTGTAACAATCCTGAGGGCTTCTGGTATTCCACCTTTACTTTGGCGCACGTAAGGCACTTACTAACGTAGGTCGCGATTTCCGCCTTCATGTTAGGCCACCAGTAGTGTTGTTTAATATCTAGATACATCTTGTCTGAACCGGGATGAATGGAGTATCGTGTCTTGTGGGCTTCCTTCATAACAACCTCCCTAAATCCTCCGATTTTTGGGACCCAAATTCGGTTCATGAAGTAGTATACTCCACTCTCCCTTGCTTCAAGATTCTTCTCCATCCCGCGTAATGCCTCGCCAGCTCTATTTTCCGTCCTCATGGCCTCCGACTGGACTGATGCAATTTGAGTGGCCAGATGAGATTGAATGGTTATCGAGAGAGTTTTCATACGGCGATTAGAGTACTCCTTCCGACTTAATGCATCGGCTACCACATTGGCCTTGCCTGGGTGGTACTTGATTTCGCACTCGTAGTCGTTTAGCAATTCAACCCATCTTCGTTGCCTCATGTTCAGCTCCTTCTGGTTCAAGATGTGCTGGAGACTCTTGTGGTCCGTGAAGATGGTGCACTTCGTACCGTACAGGTAGTGCCTCCAAATTTTCAGAGCGAAGACCACGGCTCCCAATTCTAGGTCATGGGTCGTGTAATTTACTTCATGCGTCTTTAGTTGGCGGGACGCATATGCTATCACTCTTCCACGTTGCATGAGAACGCAACCTAAGCCCTGATTCGACGCGTCGCAGTAGACTACGAAATCTTCCGTTCCTTCAGGTAGAGATAGTACGGGAGCGCTACAGAGGGCTTGCTTCAAGGTTCAAAACGCAATCTCTTGTTTGTCTGTCCATTTGAATGGTACGCCCTTTTGTGTAAGCGAGGTAAGTGGCTTGGCGATCTTAGAGAAGTTTTGAATGAATCTCTTATAGTAGCCCGCTAGGCCTAAGAATTGGCGAATTTCTGTGGGCGTGGTCGGAGTTGCCCATTCTTCCACAGCTTTGACCTTAGAGGAATCCACATGAATTCTGTCTTGGCTAACTACGTGGCCTAGGAAATTCACACTCCGGAGCCAGAACTCACACTTGGAGAGTTTGGCGTAAAGCTTTTCCGATCGCAGAGTTTCTAGGACTTGTCGGAGATGTTGGCCATGCTCCTCTTTGCTTCGAGAATAGATGAGAATGTCATCGATAAACACAATGACGAAGTTCTCGAGGAACGGTCGGCAGATTCGATTCATTAGGTCCATAAACGCGGCAGGTGCATTCGTTAGACCGAAGGGCATTACGACGAATTCATAATGTCCGTAGCGGGTTCGAAAAGCGGTTTTAGGAATATCCTCTTCCCGGACTTTGAGTTGGTGGTATCCGGACCGTAGGTCTATTTTAGAAAAGCAACTAGCTCCTTGGAGCTGGTCGAATAGATCATCGATTCGTGGGAGTGGGTAGTGGTTTTTAACAGTGAGTTTATTTAACTCTTTGTAATCGATGCACATTCTGAAAGATCCGTCCTTCTTTTTGACAAAGAGCACCGGAGCTCCCCATGGCGAGTAGCTAGGTCGGATAAATCCCTTGTCCAGAAGCTCACTGAGTTGGCTGGACAATTCCTGCATTTCAGCAGGAGCCAACCGATAGGGTGATTTAGCGAGAGGAGTTGCTCCTGGAACGAGGTCGATTCAGAACTCAACCTGTCTCTCTGGGGGTACTCCCGAAAGATCTTCAGGAAACACATCTGGAAATTCACACGCTACCGGAATATCTCGGATGTTAGTTTCTTCCTTGGTCTTATCCACTATGTGAGCCAAGAACGCCAAATTGTTCTTTCGCAGATGTTTTTGTGCCTTGATGCACGAGATGAGACGAAGATTCGTGTTGGGTTTGTCTCCGTAAACTACTAGGGTTTCGTGATTTGGGAGACGAAGGCGAACGGCCTTCTCGTGGCACATAATCTCAGCATGGTGGGGGCTTAACCAATCCATGCCGATAATCACATCGAACTCCTAATTGATACTGGCATTAGGTCTATTCGAAAGACGTGTTGGTTAAGGGTTAGGGTACATCCGATGTAGATTTCCCCAGTGGATTCGGTTTTCCCATTGGCCATTTCCACCGTATAGGTTTCATTTAGCTTCTGGGGTTGTTGATTTAATAAATGTTTAAACTTCTCGCTTACGAAACTTCGCTCCGCTCCAGTGTCAAATAAGATGCATGCATAAGTGTGGTTTAGGAGAAACGTACCGGTCACAACTGCGGGGTCCTGAACTGCCTCACCCTGACCCATAGTCAGCATCCTTCCTGCTCCTCTGTTTCCTGAATTGTTATTGTTAGGGCAATCTCGGCGGAAATGCCCCGTCCTTCCACACCCGAAGCAGGTGTGGCTAGGCCCTGCATTGTTGCCGCCGGCATTGATGTTGTGGTTATTGCGGTGGTTGTTGTTGTGGTTGTTTCCCTGACTTTGGTTCTGAGGAGGATAAGTCCTGCAGAACCTTGCAGTGTGTCCCCTTCGGTTGCAACTGGTGCAATGGAATTCCCTGCATTCGCCGTGATGATGGAGACCGCACTTATTGCATTTGGGAAGATTACCGGAATAGGGTCTTGAAGCATTTGAAGCAGCTGAGGCTGGAGCATGTGGTGTGGCTGGAACCGGTGCGGTGGCAGCGTTAACTGCCACTGTCTGCTGCTTTTTAGAGGTCTCGGGGCCCTGACGTCCCTTCCTCTTGTTGTTCTTCCCTTTCCTGCCATCACCCTCCTTTTTCTTCTCAGTCTCCACTGGCTTCTCGCCCTTCTTGTTGTTATGATCATACAACCTCTTCGCCAATCTCTTCACACTGTCAAACGTTTCAGGGTTCGCAGCTATCACATTCCCTTGAATGGGTGATGTTAGTCCCCAAATGAATCGTTCAATCTTCTTTCCTTCTGATGTGATCATACCCGGGCACAGCAGAGATAGTTCGCTAAATCTCGTTATGTAGGCATCGATATTCGCATTTTGCACAGTGAGGTTCCATAGCTCTTGCTCCATCTTCTGTATTTCGCCTCGGGGGCAGTACTCAGCCATTAACATTTCTTTCATTTCTGCCCATGGTATAGAGTTGGCTACAGGGAGCGTCATGGCTTCCACGTGTCCGTTCCACCAAGTAAGTGCTTGGTCCACAAAAGTGCAGGCCGCGAACTTCACCTTCATCTGCTTGGGGCAATCGCATATCTCGAATACCGACTCCACCTTTTCAATCCATCGCTTCAGAGTGATCACCCCTCCAGTGCCGTTGAAAGTTCATGGTTTAGCGTTCGTGAAGTCCTTGTAGGTACATGTTTTGGTAGATCCTTGGTTCATCCCATTGTTCGAACTTCCTGCCCCTTGCCCGTTGCCTCCTCCATTGTTCCCCTGATGGAGTTGTGCCATAGCTGCGGTGACCGCAGCAGACACGGTTGCCTGGAACGCAGTGGAGTCAATCTCAGGTGGGGTTGGTCCTGGGTTTCCGCGAGTAGGTCGAAGAGGCATCTTTCTGTCACGAAACGGAAAGATGTTGAGTGTATGTGGTTTCGGTGAGGTTGTGATCCTACTAACTAGGGGGCATGGTACGGACTTAAACATTACTACCATCGGACATACAATCATAACTTCTCAACACATAGCAATTTGTAATATCATAGTAAAGCACACAAAAGTTCATTAATATTATCCGCATTTAATACAAGAAAATTCTGCTCGTAAGAGCATACATAAGTGACGCTATTTCGACAGCATAACGGCTCTATGAGGAGTGTAGTCACTTAAACATAGAGTCGGAGTACATAGCATAGTTCCTAACAACCTACTAAGACAAGTCTATCCCTAACCGTGATGAGCTGCATCCGGAGGTGGTGCCGAGGATGTGGATGCTCCCTGAAGACGAGCCACCAAGCGTTCTGCGTCCTGAAGTCGAGACTCCCACCTTACCTGCCTCATGTGAAACTCCCGAAGGACGTCACGCGTCTCCTGTTCCGCACGCTCGACCCTAGTCCACAGCTGGCGTACCTGATCAGCAGTGTCCTGAGCAAGGTCGCCGGTGTCCCGTAATCGTCTCACCATGACCGGTAGGGCTCGGTCGGCCGGTCCTCCGTCCCTCAGGTCAAAGAACTCACGTGACATGCCAAACGGGGGCCGATGTCCCTGACGTCTGCTCCATCTCCAAAGATCAATGCCCTAAGGAGGGGTAGGACCAGTGGGGCCCACACGATAAGCAGGCACCCTGATCGGGTAAGGGAGGTCGATGACCTCGGACTCCGCGTCCGAATCACCCCCTACGCTGTCATCGAGCTCCTCTTCGAAATGCTCTTCGTCTTCTTCGGGTTCGGCAGGCTCGCCCTCGACTTCTGCCTCCGGTTCCCCATCAGACTCCTCTTCGGGGTCTTCCTCAGGTTCTTCTTCAGGTTCTTCCTCAGGCTCCTCCTCCTCTAGCCATCCGTTGTTTCCCTGATTAGGGAAATAGGGGTCTCCAGGGTGATGAAAACCAGCCATGCTGTCTGCGCGAGTATGTAAATATGCTAACATTATTCCTAGGGTGCTATGACTATTGTACGGACTTAGCAAATGTTCTCCTTTTGGTGATAACGGGTATAGTTTTAGGTTCCCTAGCTATCCCGATCTCATCAAGGCGTGTGTTAGTTTTACTTTGGAGAGAATGTAGTTGATCAGGCTACATTCACTCCTTGGTATCACTAAGAACAGTCCTGAATTAACCGAGATACTAGCATTATTGTGTTTGGTTCGGCGTTATGCTCCTATTCCTAATGCAAGCAAGAGTGTTTTATTTACATTGTTTTGTTCAGAGTTATGTTAGTCCCTCTTTTTGGTTTATAGTTGCATATCAATGTGTGGCTCGACATGCTAGTTCACTATAAACAAAGCTCTGATACCAACCTGTCACACCCCCGAACCAGACGGCGGAAACGTCCGAGGGCTGTCGTGACTTAATTGAATACCATAACATTGAATATATATGAAACGTAACAACATTCGTCACCATGCATTAATATAGTACAACCAATAAAGTTTACATGAAGTACATTGTTTAAACATTACATTCCCAAAAATAAATTGTTCGATTCGTTAATAAGTAAACTGCAAGCCATCACTGAGTACATTTTCCTTTGATTCACTGGTTCCCTGAGAATACAAGTATTTTGAAAAACGTCAACATGCGAAATGTTGGTGAGTTCATAAGCGGTATTTGAAAAGCAATGTTTTGTATCATTTTGAAAACCACCAGAAAATCCGATATTTTCTGAAAAGAGTTCTTGAAAACATTTGTGAAGATCCATAAGTATGCTTGTTTGTTTCTATAGTTGTAAAGAAAATGTTCATCATACTTGTGTATGTTTTGAAAACCGAATGTATTGAAAAACCCTAGGAAAACTCGATGGTTTCCTGATTCTTTGAATTCCATGAAGTTAAAATAAAACCATTGCAACGCGTGAAGTTATCAATTCCAGACGACGTCGGATTATTTTTGAGCATGATTAATTGCTATAAACACGCGTTACACAAACGACCAGTTTATAACTATACTAACGATCCCGTAGGCGTCGTCCGTACTAATCACGTTATCCGACCGCCCTGACTTCGAGTAATCCCACATCCGAAGAGAAAGAGGACACGAAGACCCCGATGACTCCATTAACCGGTTGGGGATAAAAAAAAGGTACGAGGGGTCCTTGACCCGCCTCGCATGAAATACCGACTTTACTAGCAATACCAAAGGACCCTTGGGACCGATAGTATACAAGCCATTGAAAGTCCTTTTACGCTGTGTTAGATCGTGTAAGACCCAACAACTCGTAAGGTAGAAGTCTTCGGGCCTTAAGATCAGGTCATTGGGCTAGCTAGGCCCAACGAACAAGATTTTACACTTTTGGGGCCCAAAGATAGTGCGTAGACGTCTGTGCACTCTCACGTGTATATTGAATTCCCAAATGTCACTTGTATGAATCGAGGTATCGTCGCGTTAGTAGTTTCGAATTTTTATTGGTTCGAGACCGAACCAATTCGTTTAACAACGATTTTTGGTATTGTTGTGTATTGTATTTCGTCGGTAGTCGCGGTGCCATTATTTGATCAAGTTGCGTGTATTGAATTAGCCTTGAAAGTTTTCTGTTTTCAGCCCCTCATTGTTTGTAAAATTTGCTTTTTCAACCCTCTAATTAAATAACTTTTCGGTTTGGTCCTTAAATCATTTTTCTTGACATTTTAACACCAAAAATTATTGAAATTAATATTTTTCAGCATATTTTTCATTGAAAACAGTTTAAGTCCCTGAAAATGCAGTTTACTCGGTTATAACCCCTCTTTTTCGCAGTTTTGACAATTTTGGCCCAAATTAGAAAATTTTTGCAACTTTGGTCCTTTTTAAATTTAAAAAGCATTTTAAACCTTTGAAAAGTACTTGGGACACTAGTAGTCCACTGTTTTATAGAAAAACACAGTTTTGGCCCTCCAAAACAGAAAATTTCACATAATGGGCCTTATTGGGCCGAAAATGTCATTTTTAGCCCATTAAGCTTGAAATTTATGTTTTTAATCCTCCAACAAGTATATTTTCAAAAAATACATTATGGAAACTGTTTTGATTCATCTCACCCATCAGATTTCAAAATATTTCAATTTGGGCCCTTTAACTTTATATTTTTAACATTTTAGGTCCAAAAATTGAGTTTTTAGCCCAAAGAAAATGTTACTAAGCCATTTAGCTATTTTTCTTGTAACACTTTATATGTAGAAATATATTTGATGCTATTATCATTTAACATAAGGTATATCTCGATTTTTAGGGGTTTATGGCTAGATCCAACATTATAAACACACAAAAACACACATATAAGCATAGAAATCATACAAGGCATACAAAACACATATAGATCTACACTTTCACTTGTATTCCCCCCCCCCCCCCCCCACAAAACTCATAAAAACAGAAAATAAGGGGTATGAAGCTCACCTTAGTGTGTGATTTCGGTTTTTGAAGGAAAGATGGAAGAAAACTTGGTGATTTTTGGCCTAAGCACCCTTTTCTTGAAGATCTCGAGTTTGATGTGCTTCTAGGATGTAAGATCATGATTTTGGCATGGATTAGGAAAAGATTTTGATGACAAAAAGAATCTAAGTCATAGATCCAAACATAATCTTACCTTAGATGAAGAATTTGTGGAAATTTCCTCTTGAATGCTTCCTAAATTTCGAGATCTTTGAGTGGAGAGGGAGGAAGTTTTCTTGAGTGTTCTTGAGAGAGTTTGTGAGATGTGTGTGTGTTTGAGATGGCCGAGAGTGAGTGAGAGGGAAGAAGGAATGAACTTTGAGGTGATGTATGCATGGATATATGAGATATAATGCATGGATAACCATGAGGTAATAGTGAGGTGTCACTTGAAAGTCAACTCTCTTCATCTCCTCTTGGGTTTGGGCCTTGGGCCGAGAGTTTTGAAGGGAAAAGGAAAAATTTGGGCTTTTTGCCCCTAAGCCCAATATTAGAGTTTGTTTGGGTGTGTTTCAACCTAAAAGAATGTGGTAGGATTTTTACATTTTTGTTGGACTAGTTTAGGTTATTCATGGATCAAAGCTTTTAATTCATTTCATTCTAGGCCCAAAATGGCCCAAAATGTTGAAATAAATTAATGTGAGTCCAATTAGAGCCCAATTAGGGTTCTATGCCCATGATAGTCAAATTGGAAGCTTATTGATCCATTTGGGTCCAATAAGGAAGTCCTAGTCCAAAAATGGACCTAAACAAGAACTTCTAGGGTCTCCAATTGTTTGATGACTATTTGTAGCACTGGTATGATGTATTTGATTGAAGTTTTTGATGTCATAATAGTAGGTATCACACATGCTCTTAAGTTTTTGATTCACATTAACTTGAGTGATTATATTACATGACACAAAATTTCCAGTTGTGACATCTAGGGGGAGTACTATCTAGGACCTGACTAAGTTCTAATGATACCTGTCCTTCACACTCGTATCTAGGGGTGTTTTATTAAGGAAAACACAAAAGTTCTATGATTTCTAACAGTATATGTGTGAACAATCAATTGCGAAGTATAAAGTATAACACTATATAATAAGAATTGAAATTGGTTTGAAAAACAACTCTGCAAGTCAAACAATTTGTTAATATGTTTTCAATTCTTAAAACTGTACGAATTATAAAACCATTCAAATGAAATAATGAAATTAAGTACAAGATATTTTTGTACTTTTGCTTGTATTCCCCCCTGAAAACATTGAAAACCATTGAAAAATGGTAGGGGTATGAACTCACCAGGCGAGAAAACATGACGGATTGGATGCTAAGTGTCGGTCCGGGGCTTGATAACGCGCGAGGTTCCTATGTAATATTAAATGATACACAAATGTATCTAATTAGACTTTAAATCACTAATTAGATATGATTATACACTCCAAGACGCGAAAACACTTCAAATCAAGTGTTTGGAGTGACCCGGTGACATCTACGGACGTATAGGGCTTAGATAATGAGTTTGCTCTTCAAGAGTAAAATCCTTAGGGAGTTTATGGACCTAAGACCATGACCACATGAGTTCACGGCCGTGAACTCATGGTTGATGGGTTTTAAGGTGCTAAATGGTCAAATATCACCTGGAGAAAGTTGCTAGGATTTAATCTAAGGCATAGGAAGAAGTTAAACCACCAAAGGAACCATCAAAGGGATTTTACGGCCCTAGACTAGGATTTTACAGCCGTAAGCTCCTATAACTTCCTTATATTAATGATTTGGTGGCCTTAGATTAATCACATGTGATTCAAACTAATTTTACAAGCCTTAGAATGGATTTAGGGCATCATTTGACTTGTGTATATGAGTTTACGGCCCAGGAACCCATCCTTGGGGGTTTAACGGCCGTGAACTCCTAAAGGGAAGGTTTTCATCATGTTTAAGGCCCCTAAATCGATTGTGGTTGGTTCTAGACTTTAATCGCAGGCTATTGGTGTGTTTAAGTGGCATTTGAACACCTGAAATTGAGTTTACTACCCATGATAATGAGTTTACGGCCCAAGCATGTTCTTGGCCAGTAAACTCATGTTTACTCCCCAAAAATTAAGTTCAAGGTGTCCTAAGTCAAATCCATTAAGTCCTTAAGTCGAATCCAAGCTCCATAAGTGATTTGGGAGGGTTTTAGGCTCTAAAACCCAACTTATATGTGTTCACGGCCCAAGAGCATTCCAGGGCCGTAAACACATGTTTATGGTCCTAAATCATAGATTGAACACGGATTTGGAAGCTAGAAAGGTTGTACAATAGGTTAGGAAGGTTACCTTGATGATTTGGAGCTTTAATCTGATGATTTTGGACCTAAAGCTTGGATTTGAGGAGAGAGGTTTTGAGAGAGAAAGAGAGAGTAGTGAGAGAGTGAAAAAGCTCCAAAATGAAGTCTTTTGGGATTTAAATAGGTCCTAAGTTCGGGACACGGTGGAATTCTACCCGATACCGACGTTAGACGTGGCTTTTGGTCGTACCCGATCAAGTTGTCGTAACTCGGCGGGATCGAATCTAAAAGTTTTCAAATTAATAAATTGGGCCAATTTCATGAGTTCCTAAGGGGTTTGGACACTCATGATGTTTTAATAAACATATAAATTTAAATAACTAAGCCCAAAAACGAAATCGGAACGAATTGTTAAAGACGGGTTTTACGGACGGAACGGGTTACGGCAATGGAACAAACTTTGGGTTGTCACATTATGACATTGTGATTCATTCCAATATTGGTCGTCCTTAACGTATTAGTAAACTCCACTCTACTTATATGTCTTTACATTATCCACTTTTGTTTCCATATGGTGAGCCTGGATGGTCTCCAAATATGAAGTTGGGAAACCGGATTGGTGTTGGGGCAAAAAATCTAACTGTAAATATGTACTATGCATACCATGTTCATTGTCGTCGACACATATGGTCCGCTATTCTTAATTCTTCTCAGTTGTTTCAGCAGTACTTAGTAGATGCGTTTACATGTATTGAGGATGGTCGTCTGCAATATTTTGCTACACATCAAGAAAATCTTCGTTCCGAATATGTTGGAGGGCTTTATGATGCTCTGTCAAAAGGTGATAGAGAGTCACGATCAGTTAGGAAACGGATTTTCCTCCCAACGTCTTTTACAGGTGGTCCTCGATATATGTATAGCCACTATCAAGATGCTTTAGCAATTTGCAGGCTATACGGGAATCCGCGGTATTTTATTACATTTACGTGCAATGTTAAATGTCCGGAGATTACACGTTATATGGATGTGCATGAGCAGAAAGACCCCCAAAGCAGAACATATATCATTTTTAGGGTGTTTAAGCTCAAAGTACGGTCCTTCATAACCTTTCTAATGCAAGATAAACCTTTTGGAGAGATTGTTGCATGTATGTTGCTTTTATTATCCTTGCTTAGCAGCTATTGTTATTTCTCATCAGTTTTATTTTGCTTCCATAGTGCAACATTAAATATGATAGATAAAAGTTTATAGGGAAAACTTTCATATTTATTTGTAAATTTTATTTTGACATTTGTTGTCATTTCATCTAAACTTGAGATTTATTTGTAAATTTTATTTTCACATTTTTTTTGTTGTTTTATCTATTTATAGATTGAATAGTTTATTAATATTCATTAATTTCTGTTTATATTCCTTTTTGTTTTCATATATAATGTATTTGTTTATCTCTATAAATTTGTACACAATCGAATTTTAGAAAAGAGGCCTTCCTCATTGTCACACATTAATTTGGGTAAATACTTCCTCATTGCCAAATCCATTATTGGAGCCTCATTTGTATGCAACAATAACAACATGTATGATTCATGGTCCGTGTGGATTGTTGAACGAAAAAGTTCCGTGTATGAAGGATGGAAAGTGCATCAAACATTTCCCAAAACCATTGTTGGGTTCTACCGTTTTCGATGCAGAGGGTTATGTACGCTAAAAACGAGGATCGGATGGCCAACACACAACATCACGTGGAGTTGTCATCCACAATGGATATGTTATGCCCTATAACAAGAAACTTTGTTCCCGATTTGAAGCTCATATAAATGTCGAATATTGTGGGTGGAACATGATGATCAAATATCTTTTTAAGTATATCTCAAAAGGAGTCGATCGTGTGAGATATGTCATTTAAAAAAATGTACATACCAATGATGTTGGACCAAGCAACACTGTGGCCGAACAACCAAATGTCATATCTCAAGAAAATCAGTGCATCGATGAGATAAAAACTATTTGGATGGTAGATATATTTGTCCACATGAAGCAGCATGGCGGATATTTGATTTCCCTATACATCACCGGAATCCAGCAGTTCAGGTGCTCTCAATTCATGAAGAGAATACTCAAGCAATTGTCTTCAAAGAAAACACAACGATAATAGAAGCTCTACGTAATCCATCTGTTGTAAAGACGACTCTTCTGGCATGGTTTGAAAGCAATGCAACAGACCCAACAGGTCATGACCACACATATATTGAGTACCCAAAATACTACAAATTGGATGTCCCTTCCAAATCGTGGATTAGGAGAGCATATGATTCATCTAACATGGTTAGTCGCCTTGTATTTGTTCATCCTATTGGATTAATGTCTAAGTCCATAACTTTAATTGGTAAGACTTGACCCGACCCGGCATGGTCCATTTGGGTTGCATGGCATCATGCATTCGGATAGACTATGATGAGAGAAATAACACTTAAGGTTTGTTAATATATTATAAGTTATAATATATTAATAAGATTATTTAATTAGTATTGATCAAGAATTAATTTAGAATTAATTAAGTGATCAAAAGAAGACTAGTTAAATATATGGGTTGATTGTGTAAATCATCCATACTTGTATAGTGGCCTAATGCTCCATGGATTATCAAGTTGGGCTAAAACCCATATGATGCTCCATGATGTATTTGAACCCATGGATCCAAGGAAATGGAAAGCCATGACAATTAGGGTTTACCCTAATTGTAACACTATATAAAGATCACACTCTTGGAAAAATAGGCCACCAAGTGAGGAAGAGAAGGGCTAGCCGATTTTAGAAGTGTTCAAGTTTCTCTCAAGTTATTCCAAGTGTATTTGGTGTTGTGTGAACCATTTGAGGTGTCACACTTGGGGCACTAGGCACTCAAGCTTCTTGAGAACATTCTACATCAAAGAGGTATGTATTCTATCTTGTTATATTCATTGTTTTGTATGCTAGATTAGGATAATACCTTGGATGTTCATATTTGCATGTATAATAGAGAAAACATAGATCCAAGGTATTTAGGGTTGCATGTACACTTAGGAGTGTTAGAATGCTCAAAACCCAACAGTGGTATCAGAGCCTAAGCTTGTTTTCTTGTTATACTTGCAAAAGTAGCTGAAAAATCGAGTTTTGATGCTGTCTGCCCAGCAGACTCGCCGAGTCCATGAATGGACTCGCCGAGTCCAAGGCAAAATGCATCCAACTCGCCGATTTGGTTCGTGCACTCGACGAGTTGGACCCCCAGACAGCATATATTCAACTTTTTTTTTGCTGGAATTGGACTAGGAACATTACCCTAAGATGTTTTTGGACTTATAAACTTGTTTTTGATGTGGTAATGTTCATGCTAATCCAATTTCTAAGATAATTGTCATAATTTCAAGATTTGTATTATTTTTTATGTTCATGCTAATTTCTTGAAGATTGATGATTTGAATTATCTTGTTCTTAGATTAATAGAAAAGTTGTGTGAAATAGTTGATTTCAATCCATTTTAATCTAAGAGATGATTCCAAAGTGTGTTTTTGTAACTTGTCCTCAAGTTATATGAAAAGTCACATTTAAGAATCATAAAACTCATAATTGTTGGCAAAGGTTACAAAATGAAGAGTCTAGTTCAAATTAAATGGTTTTATGACTCCATAACTTGTCCTCAAGTTATGGAGGTTCAAGAGTCTCTTCATTAAATAATAAAGTGTAACCTTAATTAGTTCCATAAGTTACAAAAATAAAGAAAAGTTAATTCATTTATTAGTTTAAAGTCTTCCATAACTTGTCCTCAAGTTATGGAACTTGAAGAGTTTTTAATTAAAACTACTTTAAACTCATAAGTTATGGAATTAATTAATTTTGAATAGTTTCAAAACTTGCCCTCAATTTTTGGAATTTGAAAAGTTTTCTCTTATGAATACTTTAATTCCAAGTTAAGCCCTTAGAATTTTAAGGAGTTAAAATTCAACCCTTATACTTTATAATATTATAAGTTAATAATATATATATATATGTATAAGAGTAAAAGTCAGTCTTACCGTTAGTAGGCCTCATTCACGAAGCCGGTCTATAAGGGGGGGTATAAGGTTACTGCCTATAAAATGGCAGTTTAATGGGTGTCCACTCTCACCCACCGCTTCCTTGACTGGTGGAGGGTCGTTAGCCGAACGGGTAGGACAAAGACTATAAGTTCTCCCTTCATTAAAAGTATTAATGATAAATACTAAGTAACTAAACACTTAGAATTCCCAATCTTAGTTACTTAGGAAAATGTGAATAAGGTGCTAACCCATGAAATTACACTTGGCACTTTGCTTAAGTCGGTTGGTAGAGCGTGTGTGGTTTACCGACACACTGGATTGATTTAACAAGGTACGCAAAGGTTTTCTTAAAGTTTAATCATAGGCCGGTGGAGTGTGTGTGGTTTACCGGCACATCGGTTGGGTGATAAACATTTAAGAGTACCAAGTAATTTGCATGGTTACTTCACACCTTGTTTTTGATCCTCGGCATCCCAGTCACAAAACCTGAAGGGTACACTCGAGATTGAAACATGCCATTGAAAAGTTCAATGAATCTCAAAAGCTCTAGGAGTTTCAAATCCAATTAAAAACCTAATAAATTATTTCGTTTTTCCATGGTGGAAATTGGTGAATCGTCATTCACCTACCTTCAAATATTTTATAGCTTGGATTATGGCATCCCTTTTCTAAGTTATAAAATAGTTTGTAGGGTCCTAGACTTAATATCTCATATTGGGAGTTATATTAAGGATTTTTAAATCAACTCAACTTGAATATCTCCCAAAAGATGTCTAGTTCAGACAGCTATGATCTTCCCAAATCTCTTGGAACATCACTTCCTCAACCTCCTCCAATTATTCTCCCTAACCCACAAGTTCAAGGTCACTCAAGTCCTATTGGCAAGGCAGGGTCTAGGTGTGATCACATCTTGGAGATGAAGTCACATATTGACAAGCCAGGAGAGTTGGGTGTCAAAGTCTTGAGAAAGTTGGTGGTTCAATCACTTTCTAAGTCACATAGTGAGTTCCTTTGGGACTCCTATGAAACAGACTATGACAAGACCCTTAATAATCTTATCTATTTGCTTGGTACTACTGAATCAGCAATGATTTGGAAGGTCAGTAAAGCAAATTTGATTAGAAGATTGACTTCCCAAAACTTTATGGACATTGACAATGATGACACTGGAAATCCAGAAAAAGAAACATTCTCTTCCCAATAGAAAGGGATCGGCCATAGTCAACTCGGTTGACCAAATGGTAAAGAGAAATGATAAGTCTGTGATAGTCCCATGTACCATTATCAAAGAGCCCATATGTTAAATTGCCAAAGGAAGGGGCATTGGTTACGAAGCTGCCAAACTTACCTAAGGATGGTAAAGTCAATGAGTTTGACTTTATTTCAGGTAAAGTCCATTGTCTAACTCTATTAATTTCCTATTTGGAGATTCTTATTACATGATTTGACTGGGTCACATCTTGGTGTTTTAAGAATCAAAGAAAAGTAAAGAAACTTAAAGAAAGAATATGTTGAATCTGATCGCGTAGATTGATTTCTATCGCATAGTTTGAAGATCGGATTCTTGAGCTACTTCTTAGGAGTTATGATAAATTGCTTAGGAATAGATAACAACAAGTTTTCATATACATTTGCATTGTACGAATTAGTTTTTCCGCAAAGTTTTAAAATAAAAGAAAAGTTTTAATTTTATTTATTTTAAGTATCCTTACAATGGCATTTGTGAAAGAAATTGTTGATTATATGATTCCATTGATGGCAATAATGGAAAATGGTTTTGATTCTTTCATTTGTGGTAGTGTCTAAATTTACCAAATAAAGAAAATTTCTCATCACCCAAGTTTCAATTGGACCGAAACTTGGAATCATGCAAGTTGTATAGTATGATGAATGAGAACTTTCAAGCATTGGAAAATTAAGACTAATTACTTGTTCACATGGATGTGTGAGTCAAGTAAAGGACTAAGGGATCGAGTACACATTCTTGTGCACTGATCAAGCTCACCACAAAAGATGGATAAGACTATTAGTCATGATTTACTAAGGTTCAGTAAATATGGTTATACTTACAGGCTTAAGTGTAATTCTGATACATTGGAAAATTTTCGATGTATGGCTGAACGAATGAGAAGAATCAAATTAGACAGAAGGATAAAAGTTTCTCAAATCTGAAAAGATGGGAGAGTACTTTAGTATCATGATACATGATCATCTTAATGATTAAGATACCTTATCACAATTCATCCTCTAAGTGCATTCTGATAGCTAAGAAGAGGAGTTATGAATTGTTGAAGTGGTCTAATCAAGAAGATGAGTCATACTTCGTTCCAAAACAATCCTTAGAGTCATACTCCAAGATTGTAACGTGTGTGACATATCTTAAAGAAGGTTTATTAACACTAGTCAAATGTAAGAGTAAAAGGTTATCTATTCTTGTACATTTGAAATTGGTAAGTTGTGATGTTTTGGATAAAACAGAGACCAACTTAGACAAATTGTGTGAAGTGTTTGTCTTGATAAAGAATCCGCACTATCCCTTGAATATGTGACAAGAGAGTCTTATATGTCAAGAGGACAGTGGGAGTCTTAAAGGTCTTGAAAGTCTCAAGAACTAATCAAGAATAAAACCTGAAGTTCTTCACTAGCACATGACTTAAGGTTTATAACCTATCGTGTTGACATATTCTGTGCCCATTCCAGTTAAAGTTGGCTCTGCATATGAGTTCTTAGAGTTCTCAATTGGTTGCATAACAACTTTGAAGCAATGGCAGGCCCTGTACTGCCAGGTGGCAAGAAGTTAAAATTGCATAAGTTCAGTCCATATGTGTTTGGATTTGTCACTATCCGTATCTTATGACTAAGGTTTTGACAAATTCATATGGGTAGAAACTTATACACCATAAAAATCTAAGTGTCATAAGGTTTCTCTCCGATTCATGAAAATGATGGTGAGGAAACACTTCCACTAAGTAGATTTATAAGAAGATAGTAATCTTTGCATTCTCAAAGTTGTTAGTAGGCACACTAACATGGACTTATGAGAAATAGCAAAGGTCTAAACAATTAAGACTATGATTACGGAATCCCTTTTCATAGTTCTTAAATTATTTACACACTTGTGAGCTATCTAAGATAAGGTGTATGATTTTGATAAAGTCCTATCAACGCAATCTAGTATCAGAAATCTGAACTTTGGTAAAAAAAAAGTCAATAGCTGATTTCTGAGTACATGTCAAAGCTAGTGGGAGCATAAGTGTTATACTAATAATCATCATGTTAGTGGGATCATGATAATTATTATAAGTATTGCAAGTTAGAAATGATTATAGAAAACAAAAGTTTCAATTCGTGAGGTTGCAGAGGTTGAAAAAGTTGTTTTGCTATAATTAAGGGAGATGAAATTATACTTCATTTCAATTATGAAAAGCTTAGATTGAGTCTATAATCATTCTAAAGAGCTTATATCGAGATTTTAATCACCTTTAGTCAAGAATATATATATATATATATATATATATATATATATATATATATATGAATTTCATGTTGGATTGGTTCAACTTAAGAAAATTCTATATATTGCGTTCTCAAAATTCGATTATGATTACGACATCCCTTTTCATAGTAAAATTTTGAGAATATGGCAAACAAAAATTATTATGGCAAAAGAATGGTCTAGAACCATGTATTTATGTGAAACATCATGAATCGTGTCCCATTTACTTTGGGTACAAAATCGATTACATATGCTATAATATTTATTCTTTATGAGTTTTCCAAATTCCTTGGGGCATTAAGGAGGAAAATGTCTAGAATTGGATATGACTAAAGTGATTAAGCAATTGTCGAGGACAATCTAAGGTTTACCAAAGATTGGTTGCTCAAGGACAGTTGGAAGTATAGTGTGAATTTTGGAAGGACCATATTGACATAGTCTGAAAAGAGGCAACTCTTGTTCAGAAGTAGTAGTCAAAACAGGAATATAGAGTTGTCTCTATATATAGTAGCAATCTGTGTAAGATTAGAAAGAACTCAGTGCAAGAAGCATGTTCAAAGCAATGCATACTTTGAACATAAGGCTTTATGTCCATGGAGTAGGTCTTCATTGGAATACCCTGTAATGGTTGTTGACGAGTCTTTGTGACTTTGTACACATTCATTGCAAGAGGGTAGAGCATTTAAGTTTAAAGCCTAACAAAGATTTTGATTTGGGAGTGTGAAATTAGAATCATTGAAAGTTTGGTCAATTGGTTTATATCACAAAGTAAGGATCATAGAAAAACATAGAGTGCATACTTGGTGTATGGCAAAGCTATTGTTTAGGAAAACATAGTGTGCATGCTTGGAGCATGGGATACCTAGTGTTTTAATTCAAGTATAAAGTTGATAAAACCGAAACAATGAATAATGAGTAATCAATATGGTGATAAATAGAAGTGGTCTATTTATATTCATAGGGTTTGATACCATATTATATTAATTTATTCTTGTGTTTCACTTTGCATGTTTTGACTTCCATAATAACTAGGTTATTCTTCCAGAATGACTAAGTTATTTAAACCATCCACAGTCGGTCATATGTTGGAAGTAGATATGAATCAAGACTGTCATGGGTTGGCTTGTAGAGGTCCATGTTAGTGGACAAAGTTGTGCTACAACGCTCATGAGTGCTCATAAGTTATGAGTATTGGATTCAACCCGCGCTCATTTGAATCACTTCATGGATTTTATCACGAGTGATCATGAGACGATAATATCTTATATTCTTCGAACCTAGAGATATGAGTTGTTACTATGAGTTGGTTATACATTGATTGCGCGAAACCGCATTGGTAACTCGATGTTAAAAAACGTGTCTTTGTGTATGATTCAACAAGTAGCAGAACAAGCCATATGAGTCGAAGTTTATCCATTCCTTTTACCTTTGGGATAAAAGCGATATCTGTGGGCCCCTCGATGATTTAGCGATGACACATGTGAGTGCTTGGCCAAGCCAGGACTGATTTGACTTGTTCAATCAGTCAGTCGTCATAAATCGGAAATCGGGAAACAACAAATGGACATAGAGAATGATTTATAATCCATGTCTCAGTCCATATGATATCTAGAATGGAGGAATATATGATCACTTATCTAATGGACAAGTCATTGACAAAGGTCAGAGATCATCTACAAGGTCAGAGTTCGACGGAAGCTTTTGAGAGCTACCATTGCCAGTTGGTTCTTGAAGTCATACGCAATAATAGTTTTAAACTTATCCAAGTGGGAGACTGTTGGATTAATGTCTAAGTCCATAACTTTAATTGGTAAGACTTGACCCGACCCCGCATGGTCCATTGGGTTGCATGGCATCATGCATTTGGATAGACTATAATGAGAGAAATAACACTTAAGGTTTGTTAATATATTATAAGTTATAATATATTAATAAGATTATTTAATTATTATTGATCAAGAATTAATTTAGAATTAATTAAGTGATCAAAAGAAGACTAATTAAATATATGGGTTGATTGTGTAAATCATCCATACTTGTATAGTGGCCTAATGCTCCATGGATTATCAAGTTGGGCTAAAACCCATATGATGCTCCATGGATGCTCCATGATGTATTTGAACCCATGGATCCAAGGAAATGGAAAGCCATGACAATTAGGGTTTACCCTAATTGTAACACTATATAAAGATCACACTCTTGGAAAAATGGGCCACCAAGTGAGGAAGATAAGGGCTAGGCACACTTGGGGCACTAGGCACTCAAGCTTCTTGAGAACATTCTACATCAAAGAGGTATGTATTCTATCTTGTTATATTCATTGTTTTGTATGCTAGATTAGGATAATACCTTGGATGTTCATATTTGCATGTATAATAGAGAAAACATAGATCCAAGGTATTTAGGGTTGCATGTACACTTAGGAGTGTTAGAATGCTCAAAACCCAACACATCCATCTTCTGGTGAATTGTTCTACCTGCGATTGTTGTTGTGTCACCAAAAGGGTTGCACCTCTTTTGAAGATCTGCGTACTGTATCTGGTTACCCGCATATAGATCTGCATGTAATGCGCTTGGAATTATAGGGGATGACACCGAGTGGCTTGCTACGTTCAATGAAGCTTTCATATGGACAACAACATTACAGCTCTGTGTTCTTTTATGTAATTTGTTATTATTTTTTGAAGTTACTAATCCAAAGCTTTTGTGGGAAAAAGTATGAAAAAATGTCGGATGACTACATTTATAGATTAAAATCAACATTACCAGATAAGACTTTCTACGCAACAGATGATATGGTTCGTCAGCAATTACTTCATGGCTTAGAACACATCCTTCCTCCTTCTATTCCATCCAGGTCACTTGCCAATTTCAATTTACCGATGTCATCACCTGTTATGCTTACTACCCTCCAGAATCGGCTCCTCCTGGAAGAGATGAGATATGACAAAAAGGTGTTGGCTGATCATCATGCACAATTGCTTCCACAACTAAATACGCAACAGATGACAATCTATGAAAATGTTGTCTCTTCCATTCAAGCTAACAAACAGATTCTCATGTTTGTTTATGGTCATGGGGGTACTGAAAAGACATTTCTTTGGACAACCATTCTGTCATATTTTCGATTGATCGGAGAGATTGTCCTTGTAGTTGCTGTATATGGAATATCATCCTTGCTTTTGCCTTCCGGAACTATAACACATTCGAGGTTTAAGATACCGATTGATCTGACCACCAAAAGATCATGTGATATAAAAAAGGACATCACTAGGAGATCTTATGCAACATACATCACTCATCATATGGGATCAAACACCAATGAGTGATAGGAGGTGCTTTGAGTATCTTGATAGATCTTTACGAGATGTGATCGACTGTGACGATAAGCCATTTGGTGGTATTTCGATTCTTCTCGGTGGTGATTTTCGACAAACATTATCCATTTTGCCAAAAGCCACACGATCTCAAATCATAGATCTTACATTGCCAAATTCATACTTATGGACCCTTTTCCAGCTTCAAATATTGACTCAGAACATGAGACTCCTTTCTTTCGAGAATAACAACGCGTACACACTGTTAACAAGTTTTTTTGCTGAATGGCTACTTCAGATTGGCGAAGGCACACTCGGACGGCCAGATCCAGATGATCCACGAGACACGTCTTGGATCCAAATCCCTTATTCGTTGTTGATACCTCCAACGCATGACTCACTACAACACCTCATAGATTTTGTATATGGAATGAAAATACTTAATGCTCCCACTGCAACCGACCTATCAGCCCGAGCAATTGTTTGTCCAACTAACGAAGTTGCTGAAAATATCAATAGTATGATCTTGAAAGTAGTGAACACACATAGCATGATATATAGCAATACGGATGCAATGGAACCGAATGGAAAGCACACATCAGATTTAGAGGGTTTGTACCTTATAGAGTACCTAAATTAATTGACCTTCCCATGAATACCACCACACGCATTGGAACTAAAGCTAAACACGCCTATAATGTTGTTGCGGAATATCAGTCAACGAGATGGCTTATGTAATGGAACCAAACTTATTGTGACACAGTTGTTGCCAGCAGTGATCGAAGCGACTATAATTACAGAGGCATGTATCGGACAACGAGTCTATATTGCTCGCATAAAATTCATCCATAGGCCATTGGATTTACCAGTCTCCTTTCCGGGAAAACAATTCCCTTTTAATTTATGTTATGCAATGACGATCAATAAAAGTCAAGGGCGATCTCTGAAAATAATTGGTGTTTACCTATCTCAACCAGTTTTTTCACAAATGTGAAATAACCATATACAAAGAAAAAACATACAAGCAGAAGTTCAAGATTTCAATACTAAAAGCATCATCATCTCTTCCACCTCCACCATTAAACAATGTCATTATTTTTTCATTTAAATGCATTTATATGTTTTATTAACAATATTAATAATACAAGTTCAAAAACTAGTATTCTTATTTATATTTTAATAATAATAATAATAATAATAATAATAATAATAATAATAATAATAATAATAGTTTTGTTTGCAGAAAAGTCATAATATTTTTGTTTATAGAAAAGACATAATATTTCCGTTTACAGAAAAGTCATAATTTTTTGGGTTAGTTTATGAAATAGTCCCAAATTAATTTGGTACCGGTTTCAACCGGTCAAAAATGGTCAAACCGTAAATTTTTGCCGGTTTTCAGGACTTTTCTGTTAATTTTTTTTTTTTGGACTAAAGTGTAACTTTTCCGTAAATATTAGGATTTTTTAGAAGATTTCTCAAACTATAATTATCAAACGTTAAAAGTTATCCAAATTTTAATACCAAGTGTATCGATTAAGCATCTCAACTGGTAAAAACTTTTTTTTATGCATATTAGTAATGATGAATATGTAATAAGACTTTTCAATTTTGTAAGAATCTGGACCAAACATTTTTTACATATTACAAGTGTCTAGACATTCTAAAAAAAACAATATTATGATATTGTATGATATTGATTTTGGTTTATAAAGTTATATAAATATTTGTTTATTTTTACATGAAGATTAATAAATTATAAATTATATTGATATGACTGTTTCAAATAAATACATCATAATTATTAAATTATATTTATATTTTTACGTATAAGATATATTTTGTTTCAAATAAATAAATCATAATTGTTAAACTATATTCATATTTAATCTTATAAGCTAATTACCAAAAATATGGATATGAATTATTTATTTTTAAGGATATTTAAGTCAATTTGTTAATATCTAAAAGAGTTTTTTTTGTTAAATGTTAGTCTTTAGATTTTGAGCTTTTTGTTTAACCAAAAAACTAAAAGCTCATGCTGCCGAACAAATCTTTTTTTTTTTTTAGCTTTTTCTAAAAATGTAGAAGCTATAAGCTCCCAAAAGTTGTGTGTCAAACATGTCTGCGCTATAACTAGGCAGCTTGTACAGTTGTCGTTATTATTCAAATAATGTTAAGATATTATAGTTCCGTTTATTTACTAACCAACGAGTCAGCCCGTCCTTTTCCTCGAGGTGTAACATGTCATCCATACCAAGGCAATGCGTCACATCAACATTGCATCACCATTGATTCGTCAGGGTGAAATGGCCTCCCAATAATGTTGTGACTCACAATGTTGCTCTACAGTTGAAAACCTTATTCATGTTGTGCACATAGAGCGTCACACGGTTTAAATCTTCCTCGTACAAAGCTACACGCCTGTTATGTTGTGTGGACCACAAAGGCTAACATTATACTAGTTGCGTGCACCCCAATGGTACGATCGCATGATCATCAAAGAATCAATATAATGTCTTCATCTCAAAAAGGTCTAACCACCTTTGGATGTCATCCAATCCAGTGGCGGAGCTTATATAGGTCCAGGGGGGATGTGCCCCCCACCCTATTTTTTTAATTAGTCCTTATGTATTAAAAAAGTTACATACTATGCCTAAAACGATAAAATTTGACTCCCCCCCCCTCTTCAATTTTTATACATATTCTATTTTCGCCCCCCCCTCCCCAAATCAAAACTTCAAATTCTGTCACTGATTCACTCAAACTTATCAATCCCATTTCTGACTCAATCATGGGAGAGTATTTTCGCGACCTCCTCTTGAAGGTCTTGTAATTATTAGTTTATTTCCAATATATACCTTCATTTATAACTCTTAAACTTCATGAAATCAAATCTAAATTGATTATGGTGGAGTTTGTGATAAGTGGAAGCTTGTTAAGCTCAAAAAATGGTGGAATCACCTTAATTTGAGATTGTTTCTTTAGATAGTCTTATTATAGTAATTTCATGAAATTAAATGTTAGTAGCACACTGGAAATCATCATCTATCTTGAGGATATTGTTGGATTAAGTGTCTAAGTCCATAACTATGATTGGTATGTACTTGATTTGATTTGTAACATGGTCCTTTTTGGTTGCCTTCACTCATGCAACTTGATAGGATGACTAGTGGATAGAGAGAGTAGGATTTATTATATGAATAATAAATTGGTACTCAGAATGATTTTATTAATATATTATAAGATTAATATATTATTTGGAAATCATATTATTAATTGGTGATTAATCAGAAATTAATTTGATATTAGTTTTGGGATTAAAGGGATTGATTAATAATGGAGGGACTGGTTTTGCAAATCACTGATAGTTGTAAAGTTGGGCTGACGGACTCCTATGGGAGGACTGGACGAAATCTATAGGAGACCATATAGAATTCGTCGAAGGCTTCTGTTATGGAGGTTCATGAACAACTTAAGGCCTAAGCAAGGAAATTAGGGTCCTAACCATATATATATATATATATATATATATATATATATATATATATATATATATATATATATATATATATATTCTAATTAGCTAATAATTTATGAAGATGGAGAGGAAGAGGGAACCAGATTCTATGTCAAGTGTTGAGGGTTTGAGCAAGAGGCCCAAGGTATCTAAGTCTAGATAGAGAGGTCATCAAGGTCTGATCCATTATGGCAAATGCGGCAAGGCGTACGAGGGACCATGCAAGGTTGGTGGTTCTAGTCGCTTCAAGTGTAGACGGACATGTCATTATAGCAAGGATTGTTGTAACGTTCGTGTTTATAGGCTAGACATTAATGATGATGTAATAGTCTAGGTCAACCTTTGTAATTTGTTTTAAAATAATAAGATGTGTTATTTAAGTATTATGTATTTTATACTTAATTATTATAATTTAATGAATTAAGGATAAAAATAAGCGTCGAAAATAAATATTAGATAAAATCGATATCTATGAAGAAAGTTGTAGTGGTTGAAATAAGGATTCCGAAGATATAAAGAATACCGAAATCTGAGGTATAACGAAGAAGTTATGACCTGTCGAAGTTTCGCGACAGAACCGGCACGACGTTGTATGACGTCAAAAGTGAATTTAAGATAAAGTGATTTTTAACCTTAGTGATCTAAACGAAAGTCATGGTATACATGAAACTGAGAGCGTGCATAGAAAGAACGTCCAAATCTAACTTCGTATGAGGAAGTTATGATTTTTCTAAGTTTCAGCTTAGCAGTATGCAACCCGAAACTCGAATTTTAGATTGAGTGATTTTTAGCCGAAACAACCTAAACGAGAATCGAAGATCTTGTTGATTGTAGTTTAATGGTAAAAATACACACGAAAACGGACGTCAGATGAAGTAGTTATGAATTTTTAACAGACATTTCCTGTCCCGACCTGTTAAAAATATAACTTTAAAAATAAAGTCGAAATTAGCCGACGGAGTCTAAACGAAAGTTGTAGAGCATAGTCTCACCTACGCGTGGATATAAAGAACGTCAAAAACGAAGCTCGTATGCGATAGTTACGAATTTATGAAGTTTGAAAATTCGGAGTACGCCCAACGTACTCATGTTCACGGTCCGAGATTGGCCACGTAGCCTAACTCTTTCACATGATGGACACGTGTCGTAGACTTGACCTGTCCGGGCTAATCTCTTTGTACGCCCAACGTATTGGTGGAAGAGGCAGTACACCCCCACGTACTCTAAAGTTACGCCCAACGTAACTCGAGTATTCATCCCTTATAAACAGTGAACGATGCCAGCCGAATTGATGTTACAATTTTCACTCTTCCCACCTTGTACTATCTTCTATAATGAAAAAATTACCCCTAAGCCTATTATATCATCCTAGTATCATAAACAAGCCCCAGAGAGCCCGAAGATCCCGAGAAAAAGAGTTTTTGAGACGAAACTCTGCCTGCGTGAAGCCCGGTTTTTGGGAAAACATCCTGGTTTTATCGGAAACGATCGTTTTAAGAAACAAAGTGCTGCCCAATTATCATTAAATCATGTGAGTGTATAGTGACTTTCTTCTTACACATAGATATGAAGTAATTTCTATAAAATACGTGTTATGTGTAATTATATTTTTTTTATTTGAGATGGATGTTGAATAGATGTTTTATACAAATTTTAAACTGTATATGTATTTTTATCTACAAATATGTTGGGTAAAACATTGATAGATGAAATAGTTAATTGTGTGATAAAACGATGAGAGGTCTCGATGTTATTGTTGTTATTGTTGTAGTCATCTAGCGGAGTATAGATGACGACCACGGACCTTTCTAGACAGTCCAGTGGAACGTTAGCAGGTTCACAACCTGTAGGTGTTGGTGAACTAAATGTTTGCTGGTGTACTCCATCCCCCTCATGGTTGCCTTATTTGATATAAATTGTTGAGGAATCCCTAAAGCAGTGTTGTCACCCCGATGAAAATCCTTAGACTAGGTCCCTTGTGATAAGTGTTTAGGGACGTAAAGTGAGGATAGCGGAAACGGGTAATCAGGGTTATTGTTGGTTGATGAAATTAATAAATTTATTGTTGGTTGTTGAAAATCAAGAAATTTATTATTTGTGGGTTGAAAACCCTATATGCTCACCAGGCTCCCAAGTCTGACCCACTCAGCTTTCTCTATCACATATAATGGACCCCGATCATAGTTAGATGATGATGATGGATTTTTGGATTATAGTCCGGTAGTTGTAAATAACTGTTGTAAGACTTATAATCTAATGTTTATGCTTTTGGTCTGTATCGGAACATGACATCCCGAGGTTTTGATATATAATGAAAATATATTTCTTTAAGAAATGCTTTGATAAATATTATATTTTGTTTTGGGAATAAATTCCGTAACATATTTTGTAGAATTGCTCTGATTTTATTTTAAAAACATAAACTAAATCGGTATTTTCTGGCCGAGAAATTTGGGGATGTCACAATTGTACTGCTACAACCACCCCGGGATTTGATCTGATTTGCTTTCATTGCAATCAGAGGGGCCACAAGAAGGCCCACTGTTCGAGTTTGGCTGCAACAGGACCGGTGTCGGCACCCGCTCCTGCAACTCTTTAGATTACTGACGGCCGCCAAGGTCGGGCAGATGCGCTTGCAACGAAGAGCAGGGCTTTCTAGCTAATGACAAAGGAGGCACGTGCAACTCCCTATGCGGTGAAGGTTATGTATCTTCTCCTTAACTTTTTATTTATATTGAATTGCTTGCTTATATTTATATGTTTCATACCATATAGACTGTAGGCCGGTAGGGCGTTGCAGTCAGACTGAAGGCTCTGTATGCATGATGTTGTTGTTGTTATTATGATTATGTGTTGTGTTGGTACTTTGGGGGAACCCACTAAGCGTTTCGCTTACAGTTTTGAGTTATGTTTCAAGTACTTTAGAAGATCGTGGGAAGGCGAAGGCGTGACCGTGCACATCCTCATGTTTTGGACTTATGATTTTGGGAAACATTGATATAGAACATGCTTTAAAAACTATGTTATAAACAATTTGTGATTTGGGGTTGATTTTTAAAAGTTTAATTTTTTCATGATTTTTTTTTATGGATGTTACATATATATATATATATATATATATATATATATATATATATATATATATATATATATATATATATACACTTGTTTTCTCATACATAATACTTCTACTATTATTATTATGTAAAAGTATTATATATATACTTTAACACATATTCCAGACAATAGGCACATATTTCATATATAACTTTCAACATATATTTAATACATTTATTAAATACTTTTATTAAAATCATGTTCGTGAAATGAATATGCACTCACCTGACTTAGGTGGATGACTTGTGATTTGGGAAGTGCTTCGCCTATCACCTTAGCATTTTCCTTTTAAAAGACCTATATATAGATATTACTAAGTCTTAGTCTTACATTTCTCGCGACTATAATAATGATTGTCTAGACTGTAACGACGTGAAAATTTAAAACAAATTTTTCATTATTAAAATGCATGCTTTTCATAACACTTTGTATAACCATCTCATTTGTTCAATTTTCAAAACATAACTCCGTATTGGATTAATTAACAATCCAGGATCTTCAAACAATACCCTTCCTCTGGTGTGTACAATCAAGCCGGTGTCGTCCCGCTATCCTGAGAAACCTGAAACACATATCACATAACACGGTAAGCACGAAGCTTAGTGAGTTCCCCAAAATACCACATACAACACATATTAACCACTCGAGGCTATAACTCTGTATGGCTCTCTGGTCAGTGTGTCTCAGTGGGACCCTCCAGTCCCATAACTATGTGGACCCTCTAGTCCTAACTATGTGGACCCTGTATCATACATAACACAAATCACATAGAAATCACATCATACAAAAAGCATACAATATACTTTGTCACATAACTCTAATTACCACTCTAGGTAAAGTATAGTGAGAAGACTCACCTCGTATGATGAATAGCTCCTATAGACACCGTTGCTTCGCACCGACCTCTATCTGTGTGCCAAACCCACAATTATCTCAATTAGGAACTAAGTCCAACCTCTCACTTATTAGGTCTAAAGATATACCACATTCGAGCCCATCAATGCCCTAAACCCATTGGGCCTACCAAGGCCCAATAATAAATGGGCTTCCCCGAGGCCCAAACCTCAACCTACATAACAAGCCCAACCCAAGGGACCAAGACATAATTATATTATTTATCTGCTCATAGTCTCAAATACACAAGCCCAAATATTCAGGTGCAACACTTAAGGCCCAACACTAAAGTCTAGCCCAAAAGCATACAGAGAGATTACGCGGGGCGTACCTCCTTGGTATGCTCAGCGTACTCAAGCGCGCATGAAACTGATCGGGGACCTCAACTCAGTACGTGGGGTGTACTGGAATTACGCCGCGTACTCTAAGTTTTTCTTAATCTAATTTTTGGGTCTTAACCCGTTAAGACCTTAACTCATCTCTTGGATATGGACTTCCTAACATCTCTTACTCTATAAAGTTAACGACTTTAGGCCCTTGCATGGCTGATAAGGTCACAACACATGAAACTCTTACTTTCTTAACTCAAAAATGCACATAACTCATGCATGGGTTGATTCTCATGATTAAGATCTCATTTTTATGGTTCATCTCCACTAAAAACACTTAAAAGGACATGTTATTAAGCTCTGGAGTTCACCAACTCACAAAGTTCCAATATTGGGACATAAAAACCTAAAAATGGACCATACTAAGCATATATCAAAAAGAATGGGAAAGCTTTGAGCTTTATACCTTCAAATGATGCTCTAGCCCCAAGAAAGCTCAGATCCAAGGCCTGGAATTCAACTCCATTATCTTCCATGCTCCTTCTTAACTCCAAAGAGCCCACAATAACACATATAAGCTCAACATGTCCACCCACAAGCTCAAGAACGGATAATAGGGTTTATTGATCGGGGAAGGTGGCCAGAAATGAGACCATCTCATTCTTTAAATAGGGACACTACTCGAATTAGGGTTTTCCCTCAACGCCTAGTACGCCCAGCGTACTAGGTGGTCCTCGCGTCCATTCCACGCTCATAGGTACGCTAAGCGTAACCATACTTACGCCCAACGTACCCGATGACACCCATTTCTCAATAAGGACCAAACTTGCCATAACTTCCAAACTATGATAGCTTCTTTGATATATCTCAGATTCCAAAGATCCTCGTATCTACGGAAAGGTGATGAGATGCCCTACGCTTTGGCAACTCGCTGCAACCCGATACCTCCTCATGCCCGATTCGTGGCTCACGAACCCTAATCACAGACAATCTGAAACAGGATGTTACATAGACTCCTCAATAATTCCAATGAATACTGATCTATAACTGATAAGGAACAACTATGTAAGATCATATCAGATGTAGGGTCCGTTTGATATGCAAAATATACTGTTAGGAAATCCCACTTTAAACACCTTACTAAATATAGCTAGACATCATTCTTGTAGGTAGATCAATCGGTATTATGACATGGAACCACTGATAAATATTGTTTATATGTTTATAATAACAATAATGAAATCAAACATAAGTTACACTTGAAGCATGGTAAGTGTATATTAACTTACATGAATTTTAGCGAAATCGAGAAATTACGCGGGTAGAACTTTGACCCAAAAACTCATATTCATCGGGCTCATAGATATCCCAGAGCCCCGCTAAAACGCTCAAGAGTCCGAAAGGTCGAACCTCAAAGATTTGAGAGAGAATATGAGAAAGGTGTAAGGAAATAATGGTTGGAAACGCTTCTATTTATAGGGTTTTATGGCGTGCGCCGCACGCTTATCTCGAGGCAACGCACACTTTTTGGTTACACATCCTACCGAATCATGCCATGTTTCGAGCATGTGTTGGTCCGCGTCACCCATTTTAGAAGTTGCGCGCCGCGCGCCTTTGCGCGACACCCAAAATTTTAATTTTTCTAAAAATCGTATCTTTCTCATATGATCTCCGTTTTTGACGTTCTTTATATCCGCACTTAGCTATCGACAAGTACTATAACTTTACTTTAGACTCATCGACAAATTCTCACTTTATTTTTAAATTTATATTTTTATAGACTTAGACTGTTAAAGTCCGTTTAAAAATTATACATATTTCATACAAATTTCGTTATCGTTTGTCTTTATATAAACATATTCATATTCTCTTAAAATTCTCGTTTACATTGAATTGGTTAATAATCAACTTATTTGAATTTCCATTTATGTGTCCACACAATTGCATTGAAACTTTGAAAAATCATAATTTCCTTATATGAAGTCATATTTGGACGTTCTCTATATGCAGGTTATCTCTTTTACGATTACTATGACTTTCATTTAGATCACTTAGGAAAATAAGTAATTTATCGTGATTCATATTTTACGACACATTTTGCCGTATAGGGTTGAACGCGAAAACTTCGGAACATCATAACTTCTTCGTACAAAATCATTTTTGGGCATTATTTATATGTACGAAATCCTCGTCATATCTATTACAACTTTGGTTAAGATTATTTATATTAAATAGTCTTCTAGCAAAAAATTATTTTATCGCTCAACGATATTTTTACTTAAAAGGATTATATTGTATAGTCTGCGATGTGCATGACTAATGATTTACCCTATCCGAAGATTTTATTGAATAATATCTTATTATATCTTAAATGTGTAGCCTGAATTTGCAGGCATTATATATTTCTAAGGGAATCGCATCGAAGACACAAATAGCAACACTAAAAACTCCACACAACTACAAACTCAAACCCTAATCGGATTAAGGTTTTTGGACCGATTACACGGCGTGGGGAGAGAGCTAGGCGACGTGAAGATCGAGAACTCTAGGGTTTTCAAGAATTGAGAGCACCACTAAATTTTGGGGGGTTTTCAAATAAAGATTTGATATAAAATGCGATTCCAAGGGTCTCTATTTATAAGGGACAATTTAAATCCTAAGATAATTACTTACCTATTAAGTAATTATCGCTATCTTTGGTAATTAATTGACTTTCATATTCTTACACCTAGACCCTTCTAGATTTATAAGTTTCATTTAATTAATTAAAGACTCAATTAATTAACAAACTAAATCCATATAATTCTTCTCCATCTAGTGTTACTTATATTTGCTATTAAAGAACCATGTCATTATTAAAAATACTACCAAGTAGTTATGACCTTGAAAACTATTTCCAACATGAAGATGATGAGAGTGATGGTCAACTGTGAGAGGTGATGAAGAAGAAAATAAAGACAACAAAATGAGGTGGATAATTGAGTAATTTTTTGATTTATTATAACTAAAATTATTAACTAGTAATAGAAAAAGGGGAAAGATAATAGCAAGGATAAAATAGTTATTTTATATATAGAGAGAAATACCCCAATTTATCAAAAACATAAGGACACAATCCATCATTTTTTTCAACCAGGGACCAAAACTGTGAATTTAAACAAACGACAGGGACCATTTCTGTAACTTACCAAAAACTTTAATGTGAGGTGACCGATCATATGATCATGAGGCTTCTCACTGGCCAGTAACCAACTCAGACTTTTTCCCGCGAAGTCGAGTTGAACAGGCGGGAATCCTTGTTTTGAAACCACAGCAACCCCACTGTTCTCAAAACCCCAATTACATCCACCGTCTTGTCTTTCTTCTGCATAAATTTTTTTTGATTCCAGACCGGCAGTCCGCTCCGAAGAAAGAAAATAGTATATGCGAAGAGGAACAGGATAAGAGAAGTGAAGCAGCTACCAACTCAAGCATGAACGCTGGTCCAGATGAAAGTGTAATATTATGTGTTCCTGGTTTCTCTCTTATTTTATTCAAAAAAATCTGCTTGATTGCATTCGCGCACATTTGATCGAACATTATCTCCTTATTTTCCATCTAAATCAGGTACCCTCAAACATGTGCCATCAGTGTCAAACGAACAGGGGACGAATTGTTCGCTGTGAGAACTGCACTAAAAAGCGTTTCTTTGACCCTTACGTGAAAGATGAGTATGTTTAGTCAAAGCAGTTTCTTTCTTTTTTAGTCGATCAACTGATTGAAGGCCTGTTCTTAAAGGGTCATTAGTATAGTTGACTTGTCATACCAGTTTAAACCCTTCACGTTTCCTTTTCATCTTATTCTCTTTGTAGAGAACCTAAAATTAAAGATGAGAAGTTTTCTGAGTGTTGCCCTCTTTGCTGTGATGCTTGCAACTGTATATCTTGTCCACGCAAGGTACAGCTTAAAGCTGTTCGCTGTGACATTTGCGGCTGGATGACTTGCCCCAACAGAGTGCATCCTAAAGTTCGTTCTTGCTGCTTATCTTTTGTTGTAGAACTTATTATTGCTGTTTTACTCATACCCAAAAAAGAAATGCGATACTGAATCTTTATCTGTTGGTGGTTTTAGGTCAAAAAGAAGATTGATTTCAGACCTAATGATGATCAGAAAGTTGGATATTCTATTTATATCCTACATGTGCTTGTTCCAATCTTGAAGCGTCTCAACGAAGAGCACATAAAGGAAAAAGCAATAGAGTCTGAAATTCGAGGTACTTTTCACCAGTCTTCTTAGTGTTCCGACTAACTTCTTAACCTGAACTCTCATTGTTTATCATTTGAACTTAATTTTTATATTTGATCTCGTAATACCTCACATGAACTTGAATCTTTAACATTGCTCTCAATTTGAGAAGTTGGTGTCTTATAATTACATGTCAACAAAGAGTAACATAACAGTGTCTTTTGATTCGTTTTTTGGTTGGCCTCTGCATAGATTCTTCATGAAGGATTATGCATATACACAGCTAGTTCTTGGTTTTATATCGAAATTGAGTAAAATAATGTGGAAAGATGGTGAGTTGGAATGATGATGTTGTGAGTTTGCTTACTAAAAGAGTGGTTTGTATGGTTAAGTGGCAATCAGCTATAGGTTTCCCTAAATTTATTTCGTGGGCAGGATGTTCATTAGTGGAGGTACAGTTGAAGAAGGTTGATTGCAAATGGTATAGACACACACATTGGTAAGTCATTAATCATTTTAATGATTGTACAAGTATCTGAGGTTTTTGTTTTATAACGATTTTCCAATTTGGATTGTCACCTGATGTATGCAGCATCTGCTGTAAAACGTCTATTTTTGACTTGCATAGAAGCTGCCCTTCTTGCCAATACGATCTTTGCATTCAATGCTGCTGGGAATTGTGAGATGGCAGCCTTCAAGGAAACAAGGAAGAAGTTATCATTGAGTTTGAAGATCCTGCACCAAAGGAAAAGCAAAGTCATGAATGATGGCAGAATTCCTTGTCCTCCAAAAAGTATGGGTGGTTGTGGTTGTGGTATTTTAGAGTTGGTTCACATAAAGCCACTTGACAGCGTTTCAAACTTGTTAGATAAAGCACAAAAGCTTTTGAAGACACACAAACTTGAGGAAGATATGAGGGATATGCCTGAGAAATGGTGCACATGTTCTTCAGATGGTGGTGGTCAGCAGTTACGAAAAGCTGCATCTCGTGAAAATTCAAATGACAATTACTTGTATTGTCCACGTGCAATAGACATTAAAACTGGAGTTTTGAAGCATTTTCAATGGCATTGGTCAAAAGGGGAGCCAGTAATAGTCAGCAATGCTCTTGAAACTACACTTGGGTTGAATGCGGAACCCATGGTTATGAGCCATGCTTTTCATCAGGTTTTTTCATATAAGAGGATGTTCGAAAGCTCTACTAAATTTATTGAGTATAGAGAAAAGTACAAAACAAAGAGCAAGACTCCCAAACACGACATATACATGAAAATGGCTTCCCGTCGTTGTTTAGATTGGTGTGAGGTCGGTTAAACATGAAGACTTCAGTTTTTTGTTAGATTGTTTACCTTTACATGCCTAAACAACTTTTCTCATGACATGCATGCAGATTGATATTACTCTTGAAGAGTTTTTTGCTTGGTATATGGATTATACTTTTGATGACAAAGGGTGGCCTATTTATGAATGGACGGAAGCCTGGCCTCTGGTAAATTTACTTGAAGATCGCTTACGAGTTCTTGGTGTTGAGTTTATCAGTTCCTTGCCCTTTAAAGAGTATACACATCCTCGTGAGGGCTACCTTAATCTTGGAGTGAAGTTGCCTAAAGAATCTTTGAAGCCAGACATGGCTCCTAAAATCTATATAGCTTATGCTATTAATGCTCAAGAATTGGAACGTAGAGACTCTGTAACTAAACTTCATTGCGAGAAGGCTGATGTGGTATGCTTTTTTGTTCATTTTGAATATGCAAAATTCTTTTGCTTGAAATCTTAGGCAGACATTAAGATCATTAGTGTTGGATTTCATTTAGTATCATTGGAACTGAGTTTTGGCATCATTAAGAAGACTTTTGTTAATATATTTTATGGTGACATGCAGGTGAATGTGTTGGTTGATATTCCAACTTTGACCTCCAACCGTAAAAGGATAAATGAATTGAAAAAGAAGCAGAAGGCTCAGGATCAGAAGGAACTTGATATGGATAACACCAAAGATTCTACTTCTGAGAAAGTTGTCTTGAAGAAACAAAAAGAGACACCAGGTAACATTCACTTTTACTTTAATGTTGAAAGAAACTTGTTTGGTTTCTAATGTTGAAGAAAGAAATGACTCTGTAAGTGCGCCTTAGCTGCGGGGTGCAATATAAGTTTTTTACAAAGATGTTCATGTGGAGCAATTCTAATAATCTATCAAATTAAAGTTCAAACTGCTAACATGCTCAACATTCCTAAATTTCACATTGTTTGAAATAATGATATTTCAGGTATTTATGTAGATGGATCTGATCTGGGAGAGGAAGGTGATGTGTGGGACATATTTAGGAGGGAAGATACTCCTAAACTCCAGGAATATCTCAAAAAACATTTCAGAGAGTTTAAAGATGACTTTGGTCGTCCACTGCAGGAGGTAATTCTTGTTTTTGGTTAATGTTTACTACTAGGAGTTATGTGTTTAGTTCTCCAGATTTAGAAAAAATTCAAGCTTTCATGGTTGGTTATTGCGAAGTTAAATATTTTTTCTTCTATTGTATATGACAATAAAAAATTTCACAAACTACCATTGTGATGCATAAGCTGTGAATCAGATAATTTTGAAGCCGAAAAGATAAGTTTTTTATTAGAATTTCTTTTATGTGTAGTGTCAGAATCCTAAATGATAATTTTTTAAATTCTTTCATTCTATGTTTTTTGGTCCAGGTTATACACCCAATTCATGATCAAACATTTTACTTAACCATGGAACATAAACGGAAGCTCAAGGAAGAGTTTGGTTAGTATGCATGTGTAAGGCTCTATATATCAGCTTTCACTGTTATAAAATCTCTGATTATGCTCATTATTTTTTTTGGTTATGATCAGGGATTGAAGCATGGAGTTTTGTCCAAAAGCTTGGAGATGCTGTCTTTATACCTGCTGGATGTGCCCATCAAGTTAGAAATCTAAAGGTTAATAAGTTATCACTAGTTTTTATATTCCTTTTCACTGCATAGATTAGCTCCACTTGATAGCTTTGTTTTATTAAACTGGTCTCTGTATTTTATGTGTTGTGTTAAGTGCATAAATCTTTCTTATTTTAGTTTCTGCAGTCATGTATAAAAGTTGCAGTGAACTTTGTTTCTCCTGAAAACATTGGTGAATGCATTCGGTTGACAGAAGATTTCCGCCTTCTTCCCAAAAATAATTGGGCAAAAGAAGATACGTTGGAGGTAAAGATTCTCTTCTTTATATCTTTTAAATATTAAAATTTTCCATTAATCATTGGTTCCAAAGTTGCACGTACCTTTTAACGAAAAAAATTATTGTTATTTTAATAATTTCGTTTTGCATTAATATTTTATATTTTATTTACTTACGAAAATTAATAAAACTGAAGTTAAGTTGTTGCTTGGTCATCACAACTCTTATGACTTCTACCCATTATAAAGCCTGTCCAACATGTCTAATGTTGGTATGATGTTTTTCATGTATTTCTTTTCAGAATATATATGCTTTTGTGACTTTAATGTATGTGTGGCATCGTTTGGTACAATTTAGAACATAATTTATAAACAACATAAGGGTCAATTAGGCTCCAATTATTGTTATTATTATTATTATCAGTTTTACTAGTTTCAATTAATGCTGCTAATTACAGGTAAAGAAAATTGCACTTCATGCGTTGGAGGCAGCTGTGGAGGACTTGGAAAATTTGGTTCCCAAGTAAGTTCAAACATTTTCTTAGACTAATTTTATCTCTGCGACTGGTCATAAATAAAACAAAAAGGAAATTAACTGAAATGTAAAGAAAAATATAAACAAAACACTGAACTAGTTGGGTTATTTGATTTACTTTCCAGATGGCATTTTCTTGTTGGTTGGTTTATATATTTTTTGATAAAACTTTTATGGTTATAAGTTGGTTTTCTTAATACACCGTAATTTGTAATTTTTTTCATTATGAATAGAGCCTAGTATTGGCATATTTTGATATACTGTAACAGCTTTTCATTTGTCATCTATTTAGTTTCATATATTCTACGATGAATGTAACATGGCCAATATCTTATTGGTTGGTTTGTGTATTTTGTGATAAAACTTATTTCGTTATAAGTTGGTCTTTACTTTTATTCCAGAAAAACAAAATACACCGAAATTTGTAAATTTTTATCTATTAATAGAACCTAATATTCTCATATGTTTATATACTATCCCAGCTTTCATTTCTCATCTATTAAGTTTCATATATTCTAATATTTTTGGAACCCTCGGTATATCTTGAAAACTCTCAGGGTTTTCTTACTTTTAATCAAGTTCCAAGAACTCAATATTTTAAGAACCCTTAGTATCATGACTGTTTTTTATCAGATATAATTCCCAACAATGATATGACTTGTTCTTGTGCCAAATATTACGAAGGTTCGAAGAAAGTGGAGGCATTAGAAAAAGATCAAGGACTAGTGAAGAAGGTGACTATTCTGCTTACTCCAACCAAAAAACACCAAAATGAACCAATGTATTAGGTAGATTAGCGTTGACACAACTTACATATTTTTGTATTAAGGATTTGTTAATTACATGGGAAGATATTGGACTAGAGCATTAAAGTCTTTTGAATAGACATGAGAGCACTAGTAAGTTGTATCTCTGGACAAGTCCAATGCACGTCTAACATAGTATAAAATCGGTTATGCAACAAATGTATTATTTACTTGTGCACTTATTGTGGCACATATCTTTGTTGTGTGCTTGGGCATGTGTATGTGCTTTTACATGCTTCTAGTTCATATCATGATACCATGTCTTCGTTGAGCATGTGTATATCATGTTAGAATAATAGGACCGTGATGGTGAGAGTTTTTGGTTTTTGATTTAGATATACAATAACATCATAGTTTATTCAAGGTATGACTATTTTTTTGTATTCTTTTGGGCAAGAGACTTACGCTTTGTGAGTTTTTAGGTGATGGGTTTTAGGTAAAACAAATAAACTAGAAAACAATTCCTAAGTTCACATGCAACCTACTTGGATCTATGTTTTAACTATTGAACATATAACTTTGAATTGCAAAAACAAGAACCCTAGAGGAGGTGACTATTTTCGAAAATAATAAACTAGGGTTAGGAGTTACATACCTTTCAATTGTTATAGCAAACAATTGACAATTCCCTTGATCTTGATCTTGATCTTCTTGGAAGCTTAGCACCACAAGTGTAATGCCTCTAATGGAATTACACCCAAACTAGCAAGAAGGAAAATAGAGGAGAGAGGGGAGGGAGTATGCAATTTTCGGTCAGGGTTTTCTTCCAAAGAAATTAGTGTCATCAAATGTGAACCAGGAGGCTCCTTAAATAGTTGAAGGATCTAGGGTTTAGGGGAAACTCTAGTTATCCTTTGCTTAGGGCCTAAGCAAAACCCAAGGGCCTTATCTTGGACCCCTTGGACGAATTTTCTAGGGTTTCTCTTAGGGTTTTCGTCCACCTCTTTTCAAGGGGGTTCTGGAACCTTCCATTCAACTATCAGTTAATTGCAAACTAATCCCTGTACTTTATAATTAATTCTTTTAGTCCCAAAATTAATTCCAATTAATTTCTGGCTAACAATTAATTAAACATAATGATTTCTTATTAATATATTAATCTTTTAACATATTAATAAATTCATTTATATTAATTTATTAATTTTATAATAAATTAATATCTCTCCTTTCATAATTTCCTTGTCTGGTTGCTTGGTTTGAGGGCAACCCAAAAGGACTGTGCTGCTATCAATTCAAGTACATACTAATTATAGTTATGGGCTTAGACACCTAATCCAACACTAGGATCTTAGGCCACCTAACTTATACTCCAATATCTTTTTGTGGTTGTTATATAGATATGTAATGGCATCTTGATTGAGATCACCAATGTCTTTCAATAACCTACCATGCTCGGTAGGACGGTAAATTTTTGCAACCCCTAAAGTTTTCCGTCGAAGAATTCACCACGAAAATGTTTCTTGAAGTTGCTATATAAGTTTCTTATACAATCTCTATGATCAACATTAGGGTAGATGTGTATCATGGCTACTTCTAACATGTATGATGAGATAACACGGCCATCTCACATCCCAAGTCCCAATTGTTTTTTTAAAGTGATTCAATAACCGGTCTAACCGATTTTAATTTATGTTAAATCGGTTTTCGTTTTAAGCTATAGAAAACCTTTTTTAACTCAAGTTTAATCATTCCAAGATATTACTTGTAATACATAATATTAACAATGTTTGAATTTAGAAATACATGAAATGAAGCATAGTTGAAAAAAAAAAATAATTGGAATTATAGTGTTCGAAGTAATCCTTCGTACGTAAACTTACAATACGTAAACCATAATAAATCTAGAAAATACTTGCAATACATAAACTAACTTTAAAAAAATACTTAAAACGAAGCATAGTTAAAACTACGAATTACATAAAAACATTAGCGTCAAAATTTAAAATAATAGAAATTATAGAGTTCGTCAAATCCAACAACTAGAGGTCCAATCCTTCTTCTTGTTGAAAATAACCGATAACTATTTAAAAAAAAACCCTTGCGTTTCTTTTTCTCCACTCTGCAGACGAAACCCTTGCTTCTTTCCTATTATCTCTGTTTTGAAGATCGACATCAACAATAGAAGCTATAAAGTAAGTATTTATTTCTTAATTATATTGGTTCGTTGTTTCTTCCTTGTATAGTATCGCTGATGCCTGATTGTATATTGACCAAGTAGTCAGATTCTCTGATGTGTATATTGTAGCGTACAAGTACTAACTGCTTCACAGTGGTAAATTAAGAGCCTCGTTTGTTCATCTTGAGTGAGACGATTTTGTTTCTCTAATTCTCTTGAATGTCAATAAGACTATGTAAACTTGGGATTGATCAATTTCAATTTTATATGATTCTGGTTTTTTAGCTTCTTTTTTCCCATAATTAGATTAAATTAGTTTCTTTTATCAAAAACTTGGCATATAAAGTAGTTTTTGATAGTTTGTTAGATTTTCTAGCCATTGATTCAATTTCGTATGTTAGTACATCTACAGTTTCCAAGTACTATTTTCGTCAAGAGCATTCCATTCATCCATGATTGCTAATTTCCAATCTGTATATATAAGCACTACTATTATCTAAGGTGAATTGTCTGTAAGAGAAGTATAAGCTGTATGATCTAGGGTGAAACCAGTCTATATGATATCTATTTTTTCAGGTATTAATTTTATGTGGAAGTTGCATATACCAATGCTGCGGATGTTTAATTTAGTTTTGTAAATGTAGGATTAATGGGTAAGACAAGGAGTATGAATAGAAAGAAAAAGCATGATTTTGCATATGGTATGGACAGGATCAAGAATTGGTCAGATCTTCACCATGATGTGCTTATTTTGGTTATGATGCAACTTGGAGGTGTTGATTTTCTTGCATTCAGGGGAGTTTGTAAGTCATGGAGATCACTTGCAGTTTCTAATAGGAACAAGTTTATGGTATCCAGACCACCCATGGCCATATCTGTCTCTATCGATGCTGATGAAGATGAGTACTACTTAGAGGATTTTGAAGGAAGAAAGTTCAAAATCAGCCTTCCCCATTTTGCTGCTGGCATGAGCTGTATTGGGGTAACTGGTGGTTACTTGATTTTGATCAATCAGAAAACCTACGACTGCTGGCTTGTGAATCTTATTAAAAGGCATGAACTTCATTTCCCTAATGCCAACTTTAGAGTCTTTTGTTGCCCTGGATTTTTCAGGTCTACCCTTGTCTTTTCATCTTCAATATCTGAGTGGGTGTTTGTAGTGTCGAATATAGAGCAGGAAGAAGTATGGTTTTGTATAGCAGGAAAACCAGAATGGACTGAAATCTCCATCCCTTTCAACATCGTTGATTTTTGTGGTTTCAAGGGGAAGATATATGCCCTAATACGCTTGCATGAAGTCAGGCTATATGAAATGGAACTCTTTCCAAAGCTTAAACTGGTGTTACTCACACCCGAGAATTTTACGACTCCAGATTTCGGATCTCCGAGGTTTGTCAATTCTGGTGAAAACCTTTATTTGATAGATCAGGTTTCAAAACATCCATTCAAGATTCATGAACTAGATTTTGGCGAAGTGAATTTGGTGTCACGTGAAAAGACAATAGAAAAATATGCATTCTTTCGTGACACGTTCATGGATACTATTACACTACGAGAGGTGTGGGCTGACATTGATTCACAATACAGGAAATATGTTGTTCATGATGAAAAGGGAAAAGGAAGGTTGTTTTACGCATGTATGTGGTATTTCTTCAATGATTGTTTGACTATATGATAGACATATCTTAGAACATCATTGTAAAGGCTTTTGACAAGCACCATCTTGGAATTTATTTTTTACATGGTTTGGTTTTTACTTTACTGTCACTTTTACTTGTATCTCAGTTTATATTCTATCTAGTTTTCTTTTGTGATAAAAGCATTGGCATGATGTTGTGTTGTGGATGGAATCTTGCTGAATATTCCAAACTCACATGTTTCCCACAATGATTTTTCTCTTAGGAAAACCAGATGAATGCTAGTGTCTGAATCCCCATCATAACCCATTGAAGAGCCATGGGATTTTTTGGGGATTAGCTAATCGCTTTTTAGGAATCAAATCCAAAATGTACGTGCGTGATTTTGATGTCATTATTTATTTGAATTGTATGTTATATAAGAAGATAAGAGATTGTTTTTCATGCACCTATATAGAATATAATTTCACATCATTCAACAATCTGACGTTTTGATTTTTTTTATAGAACTCTTTAATTTTAAACATCAAACAAAAAAGTATATTTTGTTGGTTTTCAATTCTGAGTAATATATAATGTTGAGGAGTCCTCTTTGTTTTAGCTCAAGACTTAGATATATGTTTGGACCGACCCTGAAGTAACATCTTAGATATTCAATCATCCTCACCACCATGTAAGAGCAACAATAAAATCAAGGTTGATTCAAATGACAATGTAGCTTGCCAATTTGGGAACATTGAGTGGATTAAACATAATATATCACATACCATGTATGCTCACTTCCATGCACCTATGGGGAACACACCAAATTTTCTATCATACCAATTATCAGTGTTCTAAAAGGCGCGCCATGGCGTGAGGCGCGGCATCGCCGTTACGAAAAACTTCATAACGTTGCTGTTAGGCGTGGCGCGTGGCAAGGCGTGATATGGTGTGCCATGGCGCGTGTTTTTTCGTTTGAGACATGTTTTTTTGCTCTTTTTTTATACCTTTTCTAATCGGACATACAAGTATTGTGTTTTTTTATTAACTTTTTGTTATTAGTTGTTGATATAACACTTCTAAAAACTAGGTATAACTGATATAAATTTATATTTATGCGGTAATTATAAATTAATACAAAATCGTCGTCTTACATCACGCTATGAAAAACGCCATGGCTCGCCATAACTCGTTAAGCTTGAGGCTTGGCCTTGCCGCCACGCCACGCCTCACGCCTTTTAGAACCTTGCCAATTATCATATAGTGACAATGGGGGCCAATGCAGTCAATATTGATGATGTGGGGACAAGTATTGAATTTTTTTAACAGAAAGAAGAGTAAAGTACATTAGAAATGGCCTAGCGAGAGGATAGAGGTACATCAAAAGGAAACACTCATGAATGGGTTTACACACCAGTTATCCCGATTCAATAACAACCCACCATTCCCTCTAATCTTAATCCACTGGAAACTGATCTGCCAAAATCTTGCCATTTTTTCAAATTGAGTTTTACACGCAACTGCTCTTGTGATTATACATAATCCAAAGATATACAAGAATTGAATTTAAAACAAAGTGAGTATATGATATACCTTATGACCAAGCTGTAATATCTATCTTTTTCTAATGATGAAAATGTAGTAAGTGTTGTGTTTTAGATTATTCTTGTGATCATTAAACTAAAAATGTAACTAAAAGTGAGAAGAATGAAGAGATTGAAAGGAATATGATGATAGAGTTAAATCTTTAAATATGATGTCGAAATGAAATTTTAAACTTGTATTTTAGAAGAGGAATTTAGAACAAGAAATGGAATGGAATGAGAACTTAAAACATGAATGTAAACTTATAATATAGACTAGATTGTGTGAAAACAACCACATAATGCAAGAGAATAAAGAAGTGTAAAGCACGTTGCTATAAGTATAAAATGTGGGACAAAATGAAGTAAGCATAAATGAGTGAATATGTAGTGAAATCCAAGCATGCAAGCGAGCTAGAATCTATGCAAGAATGGAAAGTAGCTTATTTAAATCTAAGCTTGCAAGTGAGTTAGAATTGGTATTTTCGTTATTTATATACAAGTTTTTGTTGTTTCGAAGTATTTATAACGTTTGTAAAGGATGACAGACATTGGTGTTGAAATATTTGGCCAAAAGATGAAAAGGTTAGCCGAACTAAAAAAAAGACAATAGCTTTTGTGCAAACTATTAGTCTAAGTGACTGTTGTTCGGTCTAAGTTAGATGCAGCTAGAAAAAATTGATGAAGTGTTGGTTGTTGCTACTATATTATTGAAAGTGCCACTTATTTTCTATTGCTGATCTAAGAGATATATACCGGATCCAAACTCCTCTCATCTTGGTTAGACTTGCTTAACTTTTCTATTGCTGATCTAGTTGTGGGTAATATCGGTAGGGTGGGGCAATGGTTGGAGATGATGAAAGGTGTGGGATTTATTTGTTTTGTTTTAAATATATAAAGAATGGTAACTAGCCATATACTATTATTCGTGCAAGTACTACTTCCATCCGGTTAATCCGCACAATAAATCTTCCTCTCAATAACGTAGTTTGTAGGGAATTCAATCATAAGAATCATAACATTCCCTAACTATGTCTAATAGTTGCTAACCTATTTCCCTAAGGTATGGTCAACTTATATTTCTCTTTTCTGCTCACCAATTTAAGTTTGAATCTACTATGAAACACCTAACTTGCTTAAACCACAAATCAGATACCAACTTGTAACACCCGACAAATTAATACAAAGTACACCAAAAAAAAATCATTTTTTTGGTTTAGACACAACTTGGTATGTGTTTATATTAACTAGTAGTACAAGGGTAGTAATCAAATGGATCATATATTGTAAACATATATGAAGATCCGAGTTGGACGTTACCATTCATCCATTATCTCAGCTACTAATTTTATACAACAATATTCATCTATATATCTCAACTATAGCAACTTACTACACCATGCATCAATAACATGCTAAAACTCTTAGATGTTTAAACTTAATATATTATATAACAAGAATCAACTATAGTTTCATATATACGAGCTTATACCCTCCGATCAGCAATAACCAATAATAGTTTTTTAGCAACACGAACTTATCATATCATTCAACGATGATTAATAATGGTTTCTTTCACATAATTCTACTACAATCATGTTTTGGTCAAAAATCAATCAAAAGGATATCAACCAAATTGTATGAGATGTTGTGGTGTTGTGACTAATCTGGATATAGAATTGAGATTAAAATGAAACAAGTGGTTTACAAGGAAAACCCTTGATCCTTGCTAGGATCTCTAACATAAAACCTTGGGAGATGATAATGATTATCTGACTTGTTTTATCTTATTAATCAAAGTGCAAGTTACAGAAAAGAATTTGAGAATACGTGTACAAGTGTTTCAGTAGCTCTAGATGTGTGTGTAGGGCTGATTATACATGTGTATTTATAGCCTAATCTGAATAACTAGAAGTCCGTTATTTTCGAAATCCTCTTGAATAAGTATTCGCACGTTGTTTTTACATGGTATTTCCTGGTCTTAAGGTTGTTTGAAGTGATTCTCTAGAATAGATGAGTCTTTTGTTGACTATTTTTGCACAAGTGAAGAATAAACAATAAATATAACCTTTAATCTTGTTAGGAAACAATGATAATGATCAGGATCCTAGTGTATGGTTTGGGATCCTAAGATTCTTTTAAGATTCGGGATCCTTAATAGGGTTGATGATCTTGACCCCTAACAATTTCCCCCAAAATGTACCTGCAAAAAAAATTGGATTAATTGAGAATATTTGAAAGAGTATAATTTTATCATATAATTAAATTAAATTAAGGATTCCGAAATCCAAACTCTAACGGATAGAATTCTAGTCGTTAGCTTAGGCATGATTATCTATCAAATCACTTCTTCTCTTCTATGGTCTTCGAATAAATAGGGCGCTTGGGTTCCCAATTCTTCTTTACTTCTTCTAGCTCTCTTTCAGACGTTGTTGGTTATCTTGAAGGTAAACCTCTTTCTTCTTTCTTCTTATTTTTCATAATCGTCGATTATGGGCAAAAAAGCACTCCGCTCTCATGCTACCATCATCGCCCCCTTCGATGAGGATTTCATTGATCAAAAGATCTTGTCTTACAAAGAGACTTTCTCTTTTGACAATGAAGACATTGAATCCTTGAAAGAAAATGTGGCTTTTCCTTCCAGTTCTATCTTTAAATTATTTGACGCCCTGGTTCAGCCAAATTTCATCTCCCCTACTTGGGTTTGCTTTCCTGAGTACCCCTTTTCTCTAGATCTGACCTACCCTTTTCTGGCGTCTCCAAATTCTTTGAGGTTACCCAAATTTCCTACATCCAAGTTATGTTAGTGATATGGAGGATTCTCTTCTGGATTGATCGACTGAATCATTCCATGGATCCTAACATTGGCTTGTCCGAGTTAGCTCATATCTATGATCTTTCAACCTTTGGATCCTCTTGTTTCATGTTCAATATCAAAACAAAAAAATCACATTTTGAAATCAAAACAAAATGACGATGCTTGGAAAGAAAAGTATTTATTTGTGAGGTGTGATTCTATTCCCAATAGAGATCTCATGTAAAAAACATGGGTTAAAAAGGGTAGGGTGCTATCACTTTAGGTATGTTTACTACTGAATTACTTTTGTCCTCTACTTCTAATAATTGGATACCTGAAACAAGATTTGGAACCGACATCTATTCTGATGTGCAGAAACTAAGATGAAGTAGGAAGCTAAGGAATGGAGAGCTTTACTTGATCATGGGGAAAAAGAGCAGAGTGGTTGTTGCCAAGATTGGACATTACGAGCTTTCACTACCTTCTAGTTTTTCAGTTGTTTTAAAATATTTTTCTTTACCTTACATGAATCGAAATAATGTTACATTTTATACATTATGCTTGGATGGTTTTACTTTTGGATTTGATAACTGTAACGCCCGTGTTCCTGGACTAAGCGTTAGTGTAGTGATATAATAGTCAGGTCAACCATTGTAACCTATTTTGAAGTAATAAAGAGGAATTACGTAAATATTATGTAAAAATATATGATTTTATGTGCTTAAATACTTGTTTATAATGATATAATAAATAAGGATTAAAATAAGCGTCAAGATTTAAGTGTTAGATAAACCCGATATCTATACATAAAGTGGTAGTGGTCATGAAAATGATTCCGGACATATAAAGAACGTCGAAATCCGAGTTATAACAAAGAAGTTATGGCCTGTCAAAATTTCGCGACAAAACCGGCACGACACTGCGTGATGTAAATAGTGAATTTATGATAGAGCGATTTTTAGCTTTAGCGATCTAAATGAAATTCGTAGTGTTCGTTAAACCAAAAGCGTGCATAGAAATAACGCCCAAATTTGACTTCATATGAGGAAGTTGTGATTTTTTGAAGTTTCGGCTTACAAGTATGCAACATAGAGTTCGAATATTAGATCGAACGGTTTTTAGCCGACACAACCTAAACGAGAATCGAAGAGCTCTTTAATACTAGCGTAACGATAAAAAGACAGACGAAAATGGACGTCAGATGAAGAAGTTATGAATTTTTAACGGACTATTCATGTCCCGGCCTGTTAAAAATATAACTGTAAAAATAAAGTCAAAATTAGCCGACGGGGGTCTAAACGAAGGTTGTAGAGTACTCGATTCCGCCTACGCGTGGATATAAAGAACATCGAAAATGGAGCTCGTATGCAAAAGTGATGAATTTTAGAAATCGGGATGTAAATTTGCGAGAAGCGATGATGTGGCACGATCTCATCCCTCCCTTGCTCCCCACGGTCTCACCTTCGGATGGTGACAGCTGGCTCGCTACACCTCGCATACAAAAAGAATGCCCAGCGTCCGAGGAACGCCCTGCGTACGAGAAGGGAGTGTTGCGCGAACTCGCTTGCTTGGACCGGAGACTGGCCACGATGCACCATCGAAGGTACGACGCGTGTCTCTACGCCTCACGTAGATCCGAGGAACGCAACGTGTACTCAATAGCCTCACCCTTATAAATAAAGGTGTGAGGGTAGCCAGCTAACTCACACCTTTTCCCATCTCTTTCTCTCTTTACTCTCTCTCTCTCTAGCCTATCCCAACCCCCCTCCCCCCCCCCCCAAGCCGAGGGTACCCCCTAGCACTAGATGGAAGCTCCGGAGCGCCCGACGACTCCGAGAAAAATAGTTTTTCGGCTCAGAAGCTCTGCTCTAGTGGAGCCTGGTTTTAGTAAAACCCGCTGTAAGTGAGATACGCTTACCATACTTTAAATATAGCTTATATTTAAATATAATATCGTTATTATGAACCTATAAATAAGATTTATCAGTGATTCAAAGTCGTTATACTGATTGATCTACTTACGGGAATGATGTCTAGGCTGTGATTTAGTGAGGTGTTTAAAGTGGAATTTCCAAACAGTATACTTAGTATACCAAACGGACCCCACCTTCGATATGATCCTACCTGGTTGTTCCTTACTTGATATATCATGTAGTAGACTCTGAGTTAATGACGAATCTAGACTAATAGTTAGTCGCAATAAATATTAGACTAAAATCTAGTGGTAATAATACTAGGGTTCGTCGAAGGAAATCATATTGTTAAGAAGCGAAGCGCTGCTCGAATTTCGAATCGTCACTTTAACAAGTGAGTGCGTAGTCACTTTCATCTTACACATAGATATGAAGTATTTTATATTAATTACGTGCTATGTGTGCATATTATATGTTTACTTGATATCTATGTTGGATGAACATTTTTATACAAGTTTTAAATGATTTAAACTGTAAATGTATTTTATATCTACAAAAATGTTGGGGTAAAACATGGGTAGATGAAATAGACGATGTGCGATAGATTGATGAGAGGCCTCGATGTCGACGATGATCCAATCATCTAGCGAAGTATAGATGACGACCACGGACTATTCTAGACAGTCCAGTGGAATGCTAACAGGCTTGCAACCTGTAGGTGTTTGTGCACGATGTGCTCAACGGTGTACTCCATCCCCCTCATGGTTGCCTTAAGGACATTTATTGCTGAGGAACCCCCTTAGCGGTAGTGTCCATCCCAATGATGATCCTTAGGCTAGGTCCCTTATGATAGGTGTTTTGGGGACGTAAAGTGAGGATAATGGGAATGGGTAATCGGGTTATTGTTGGTTGATGAAATTAATAAACTTATTTATTAGGGGTTGAAAACCCTATGTGCTCACCAAGCTCTTAAGCCCGACCCACTCAGTTTCTTGTATTACAGTAGTGGCACTTGAGCATAGATGTGATGTTTGGATGAGGGATTACGGATTATAGGCCTGTAGATATGAATAAATGTTGTAAGGATTATATTGTACTGTTTATGCTTTTGCTCTGTATCGAACATGACATCCCGAGGTTTCTAATGAAATACATTTCTCCGGAAATGCTTTGATAAATCTTTATCATATTTTTTTTGGGAACAAATTCCGCAACACTTTTCTTTAAAATGTTACTCTAATTTTTAAACAAGCATAAACAAAATCGGTCTTTTCTGACCATGAAAATGGGGATGTCACAATAGTAATGATGCTTCTATTTTGGTTTACAAAGATAATGCTCTTTATTTTAAAGAAAGTCTTTGCAATGAAATATATGAAGTCTTTGCAATGGCATATATGAATATGTGATTGGTGTAAGTACAAACAAAAACTTAATCTTAAATGTCCGATCATCTTCTTTGGATAAATCATGTCTATGGTATTGTCATATTGGCCATATAAACAAGAAGATAATCACCAAGCTCTAATCGGATGGAATCTTGGAACCATTTAACTTATAGTATAATGGAAATTGTGAATTTTGTTTACTTGGGAAGATGACAAAGTCTCCTTTTATATGTGGCTATAAGAGAGGGACATATCTATTGGACATCATCCTTTAAGATGTTTGTGGTTCTTTCAGACATATCACCAACCATGATGAGAGATACTTTATCACGTTTATTGATGATTTTAGTAGTTTGGATATGTTTATTTGATTAAACATAAGTTGATACATTTGAAGTGTTCAAGAAATTTCAAAGTGAAATAGAGAACACTTTGGGAAATAAAATCAAGATACTTCGTTCTGATAGGGGCGGAGAGTAACTTAGTAATGACTTTTACGACCATGTTAGAAGTTGTGGGATAGTCTCACAGCTAGATCCATTGATAACACCACAATATAATGGTGTGTATGAAAGGAGAAATCGAACCTTTCTTGACATGGTTCGTTCTATGATGACTTGTGCTACATTTCCAGTTAGTTTCTAAGGTTATGCTCTAGAAACATCTGCTTATATTCTAAACCTCTTACAAACTAAGAAGTTTGATAAAACACCATTTGAAATGTGGAAAGGGGCTTGGCCCTCTCTTTCAAGAATCAAGATTTGGGGTTGTGATGCTTTTGTTCATCGAGAAGCGATAGACAAACTTGAACTCAGATCCCAAAGGTGTTACTCCATTGGTTATCCTAAATAATCTTTTGGATACTTGTTTCACAAGAATACTGAGAAAAAGATCTTTGTTACTCATAGGACAGTCTTTCATGAGAGAGAACCGATATCCCAAGAAACTAGTGGGACACAAATTGATGTTGATGAGATTCAAGAATCAACCAATAAAGAATCTGAAGTTGACACTAAACCTCAATAAGAGGTTGAACAACCTTTTGAGGAATCTAACGCACTTCCACCTCCACCTCGTAGATCTGATAGAAAACATCGTCAACATGAGTTTTATGGATTCCATATTACTCCAGATGATGACAACTAACTTGTTAGGCAATAATGAGCCGTGCAACTACCATGAATCCATGGCGATCTTAGATACTGGAAATTGGAAAGAGGCGATGGACAACAATATTCGGTCCATGTATGATAACCAAGTATGGAACCTAATTAATGCTACACATGGTCTTAAAACCATTGGATATAGATGGGTCTTCACGAAGAATACTGACATAGATAGGAACATATAGAATTATAAAGCTCGACTCATCGTGGAAGGTTATAGTCAGATTCAAGGAATTGATTATGAGGAAACCTTCTCACCAGTAGCTATGGTTATGTATATTAGGATATTACTTGCTATAGCCAAATTTCATGGTTATTAAATATGTCAAGTGGATGTAAAAACTGATTTCCTTAACGAGAAACTGACTAGGGATGTGTACATGGATCCGCCAGGAGGTTTTGTATAGTATAGGTCTCCTAATATGGTAGGTAAGCTTGAAAATTCCATTTATAGACTTAAAAATACACCTCATTGGTGGAACATCTGCTTTGATGAAAAAATCAAGGAGTTTGGTTTCTTGCTAAATGAAGATGAACATTATGTCTATGTTAGATCTACTGGGAGCATATTTCTTTCTTGTCTTATATGTCGATGACATTCTACTCGTAGAAAACAACATCCCAACACTAAGCAGTATAAAAGCATGGCTAGGGAAAAGTTTTTGCTATGAAAGACGTGGGAGAAGCAACATGCATATTTGGTATCAAGATCTGTAAGGATAGATCTAGGCGTCTAATAGGACTTTGCCAAAACACTTAGATAAAATATTGAAGAAATGCAAGATGGAAGAATCTAAGAAGGGATTTATACCTATGAAACATGCCATGGTTTTGAGTAATACCCAATTTCCCAGTTCTAGTGAAGACTGGACAGAATGAGTTGAGGCCCATATGATTCTGCTATAGGATTGATCATGTACGCCATGATATGTACAAGGTCAGATGTGTCATACACCATTAGTATGACGAGTCGTTATCAGGACAAGCTTGGTGAATGTTATAAGACTGCAGTCAAGAACATTTGAAGTATCTTAGGAGGACTAACTATATGTTCATGGTTTATGGCGATAATAATGAGCTAACCATCAAAGGATATGCGGATGCAAGTTTCCAAATTGACAAAGATAACTCAAGATCTCATATGGGTTTTGTCTTTATACTGAATGGTGGAGCAGTGACTTGGAGAAGTTCCAAGCAATAGAATATTGCTCATTCAACTACAGAGTCATAGTATATTGCATTTAATGAAGCAACCAAAGAAGTTGTGTGGCTCAACAAGTTCATCAATAATTTAGGTGTTATTCCAAGCATAACTGAATTGGTTGAGATCTTTTGTGATAATGAGGGTGCAGTTGCCTTAACTAAAGTACCTCAAGATCACAAGTGCACAAGGAATACTAAGTGAAAGTTCCATCTTCTAAGGAATGTAGTTGAAGATGGAGACACTATTATGAGTCAGTTCCATCTGAAGGTAATCCTAAAGATCCTCTCACCAAACCATTATCACAAATTAAGCATGATGCTCATACTAGGTTTATTGGAATTAGATTTGCAAGTGTATTGGTTCGATAACACAATTTATAGTGTGATATCTTTTTTTGGAAATTCTTGGATATTTTTGATTTGGTAAATATTAATGATAAGTTACTATTGTTGGAATAGTGTCTAAGGCTGCAACTATATTAGGCAAGTATTCAACCCGGTTGTGCATGGTCCTTTTGGGTTGCCTTCACCATAGCAACTTGACATGATGATTTATAATGAGAGAAGAAATATTATTAATATATTATGAGAATAATATAAGGAATAATATTATTATTATTTGATTAATATAAGTCATAAATTAATTAGGAATTAATTTGGTGACTTAAAGAGATTAATTAAATAGAAGGGCATAAACTGTCAATTGTATGATAGTTGTACTTTGGGCTATAATCTCTTATGGATAAGGGGGGACGGTTTTGGGGCTTTGGATAGACCTTGAAACCTTCCAAGGATTATCATTAGGGTATTGGATTGCTTAAGGCCTAAGTTATCCAATTAGGGTTTTAAGGGTGAAACCCTGGGAGCCTTAGAAGTATAAATAGACCCAAGGGATCAAGGAAATCGGCACTATTGACTTTGGAAGAACCCTGGACGATTTCTAGCTCCTCTCTCTTCTCTCTATAATCATCCTCTTGCTAGTTGGTGTTTGTAAGCCATTAGAGGAGTGATAATTGTGACTCTAAAGCTCCAAGAACAAGAAGATTCAAGCAAGTGATTCAAGGTAATCTTCCAAATATGATTTCTTATGTTATTATACTAGAATTGTCATTAGAAGTCTTGGATTCAATGCATGTTCAATTAGAGAAACCTAGATCCAAGCATTAGGGTTTGTATGTGGACATAGGAATGTTCATATGGCCAAAACCCATCAGTGGTATCAGAGCCTAGATTGGTTTCTATTGAATTGATGCATTGGTTGCTTGTTTGTTGCTTGCAAAATTCAAATTTTGTGATTCTTCCTGATGAACTCGGAGAGTCCCATAGTGGACTCGGCAAGTAGGCTCAACTCGGCGAGTCCATTGTAGTACTCGACGAGTTCAAGCGTCAGAAAGAGCTAATTTCGGGATTTCTTGCTGTTTATCTTTTGGATACTCACCATAATCTTAATAGGTCAATATAAATCCGATTTTATGATATATTTGAGTATATTCTTGACCTAATTGAAGATATTTATCAATTAATTAAATATTAATTTCCTTATATGATAATTGATTAATTATTTTAATTAAATTGGTAAATTGTTTTGCAAGAAATAATTAAATAAATCAAATATGGATAATTATGTGATTAAATGTTAATTTAGATTATTTGTTATTTGATCCCCTATGTTTTGAAAAGTTTAAAACTTGACCTCAAGTTTTGAAATTTATGTTTTGTGATTAAAAGTTTAATTTAGACAATTTAAATTTCAAACCCTAGAATTTTATAAGTTTAAAATTCAACCCTATACTAATATAATATTACAAGATTAATATATATATATATATATATATATATATATATATATGTATAATTAAAAATGCTAGTCTTACCGTTAGTAGGCCTCATTCACGAAGTCGGTCTATAAGGTGGGTATAAGATTGCTGCCTATAAAATGGCGCTTAATGGGTGTATACTAACACCCACCGCTTGCTTGATCGGTGGAGGGTCGTTAGCCGAACGGGTAGGATAGGGCAACCTCATCTCCTCATTAAAAGTATAATATGAAATACAAAGTAACTACATGTTTTTCAAAAATTCCCAATCCTAGTTACTTTAGGAAAAGTGAATTGATGCAATCCCATGAAATTACACTTTGCACCCTTGCTAAGAAGTTAGTGGAGGGTGTGTGGTTTACCGGCACACTAATTGGTTCTAAGAAAAGGTGGCAAAGGGTGATTCATTGTTTATCATAGTTCGATGGAGCGTATGTGGTTTACCGGCACATCTAATAGGTGATCAATGAAGGCACCATGTGAATTTGCATGGTAATTCACACCCACTTTGTGATCCTCGGTATCCCGGTCACAAACGACAGGGGCATATCGAGATTTTAACATGCCATTGAAAAGTTCAATGAATCTCATCAAAACCTAGGAATTCTCAATACATTTAGAACTTAAAGTTAGGTTTTCATGGTGGAGAATTAGTGAATTGTCATTCACTTACCTTCAAATTGTTTACATGTTAGATTATGGCATCCCTTTTCTAATATGTAAATATTGTTGTTGGATCCTAGCCCTAATTTTTCTTATTGGGTGATAATTAGGGATTCAAATTCTAATCTATCTTTGTCCTTTCTATTTGTAGATGTCGAACGCGAACAATGCTGCTGCTAGCTCGTTCACATTGATGAGCCTTTGCCAAAAGGTGACTTTCGATGGGACGAACTTTAGCGAATGGATAAGATACATTCGCACAATTGCTCGCTACGAGGACAAGGAATATGTCCTCGATGAGAAGCTCGAGAAGATCAACCTAGAAATCGCTACTCCGGCTGAAATGACTGCTTTTGAGACTCATGAACGTGATGTAACGAAGGTTCATTGCATCATGATAGCCACAATGAACGCCGAATTCCAAAAGTCCTATGAGGATATGTATCCGTACGAAATGCACCAAGACTTGTTGGAGAGATACCACCAAAACGCGAGGCAGGAACGTTACGAGATCTTCACTAACATGATCTCCACTAAAATTGGTCATGGAGAATCTCTAACCATGCACTTGCAAAAGATGCAAAGGTATGTCGATCGTCTTCGCAAGTTGAATGTTGACTTTGGGGAAGACTTGGCAATCGACATGGTGCTTCACTCCTTGCCTCCGTGTTACAATCAATTTAGGATGACCTGCCACATGAACAAAGAAGAGGTCACCCTAAGCAAACTCCAAGGTCTCTTGAGGGTCGCTGAGAGCAACTTCAAGGAAAAGTCTGTTGCACCCACTCCCAATCCACCTGCTGCTCCTGTTTTAGCCATTGGGCAAGGAAGAGGCAAGAAGAGGAAGGCTCTGTCTAAGAGCCACCGCAAGGGAAAGTCCCGAGATGGTTCCTCTTCTAGCGGGACCAAAGTTGATCCCGCTAAGCCTAACCCTAACCCAAAGGAGGCAGAGTGCCACCACTGCCATAAAATAGGGCATTGGAAAAGAAGTTGCCCAGACTACCTGCAAGCCATCAGGTAAGGAAAGATCAAGCCGTCTTTCGCAGGTATATATACAATTAAATCTAATGATTCATCTCATGCTATTTCTTGGGTCCTCGATATCGGGTGTGGTTACCACATTTGTTCTGAATTGCAGGGACTAAAAAGAAATAAGGATGTGGAGCATGGAAGAATAAATCTAATCATGGGGAACAGAAGATCGTCGCCTGTGACCAAGATTGGAGTGTATTCTCTAGTGCTTAGGAATGGTTTATGTTTAGATTTGAACAATTGTTGCTATTCGCCAGAAATGGCAAGAAACATCATTTCATTTCATGGTTTGTTTAGACAAGGATTTAGATTTTCTTTTAATAATGAGAATGGTTCTATTTGTGCTTATCTAAATGGTGTCTTATATTTTGAAGCAATACCATGTAATGGAATTTATGAAACTGTTATGATTGTAGATAACCTAGGAAATGATGTTTTATGCATGGATTCTTCCAATAGTATGGATAGAGCATCCTTGTGGCATTGTCGTCTTGGACATGACAACAAGAAGCGCATAGCCCAACTCCAAAAGGATGGAGTGTTAGAGTCATTCGACCTTAGGGAAGATGACACATGCGAGTCTTGTTTGCTTGGAAAGATGACCAAGTTACCCTTCACTAGTACATGTGAAAGGGGTGAGGGTCTATTGGACCTCATACATACCGATGTATGTGGACGGTTTAGATCAACCACAAAGGATGGGAACCGCTTCTATGTGACTTTTACCGATGACTATAGTAGATATGGGTATATCTACTTAATCAAGCAAAAGTAAGAAACATTTGAAAAGTTGAAAGAGTTGAAAAATGAAGTGGAGAATCAATTGGGCAGGAAAATCAAGATGCTTTGATACGATCGAGGAGGAGAGTACCTAAGTCTTGAATTACACGACTATCTCAAGGAGTGTGGAATAGTTTCACAATTGACGCTACCTAGGACACCGCAGTTGAATGGTGTTGCAGAAAGGCGTAATCGAACCTTGTTAGACATGGTCCGCTCTATGATGAGTCGTGCTTCACTACCTATCTCATTGTGGGGGTATGCCTTAGAGATTGCCGCCCATATCCTTACCCGAGTCCCTACTAAGAAGGTTGCCAAAACACCTCACGAGATGTGGACAGGGAAAGCTCCCTCGTTAGCACATATCAAGGTTTGGGGTTGGCGAGGCTTTCGTAAGACGAGATACTCACGACAAGCTCGAACCTCGTAGTGAGCGATGTATTTTCATCGGCTACCCACATAAATACTTTGGATATCTCTTCTATAGACCGAAGGACAATGTTGTCTTTGTTGCGAGGAGAGGAGTTTTCCGAGAGCGAGAACTCATAAGCCAAGGAGACAGTGGGAGGAAAATCGAGCTTGAAGAGATTCAAGAGTCGATAGATGAAGGAACCTCTACCGCTGGCACTCAACCCGAGGAGGAAACTCGGGTTGAACCAATTGATGAGTCCTTACCTCTTAGACGTTCCGAAAGAGTTAGAGTTCAGCCCCAGTTTTATGGTTTTCATATTACTACCGAAGGGGACACGTATATTAGTGATGGTACACTAATAAATCTTGATGAACCTAATAGATATAAGGAAGCCATGGCAGGCCCAGAGTCTACAAAATGGAAAGAGGCAATGGACAGCGAGATCCAGTCCATGTATGACAACCAAGTTTGGAATTTGGTTGATAATGTGCCCGGACGTAAGACCGTTGGGTGCAAGTGGATCTTCAAGAAGAAGACCGACGTGGATGGAAATGTACACACATATAAGGCGCGATTGGTTGCGAAGGGCTTTACTCAAACTCCCGGAGTTGACTATAATGAGACCTTCTCACCAGTTGCGAAGATAAAATCTATTAGAGTGATGCTAGCAATTACCGCATTTCATGATTATGAGATTTGGCAAATGGATGTCAAGACTGCTTTCCTTAATGGGAAGTTGGCTGAGGATGTTTACATGGCTTAGCCAGAGGGTTTTGTTGATCCGAAGCATCCGAATAGAGTGTGTAAGCTTGAGAAGTCCATTTATGGACTTAAGCAAGCATCTCGCAGATGGAATCTTTGCTTCGATGAGAAAGTCAAAGAGTTTGGATTTGTACGAAGCGAAGATGAATCATGTGTATATGTCAAAGCCAGTGGGAGTATAGTAAGCTCGATGATTTGATTTGACCTATGTGCAGGGCCCAGTCAGAACTGAATTGATGTGTTCGATTAAGTTCTATGTCAAATAAACCTGAGATCGAGAAACCAAATGCTAGACAATTGGTTCCATGTAAATGTTTGCATGATATCTAAACAGGGGACTATACGATCCCTTATCTAAAGGACAGGATTGATAAGATCAGAGTTTGACAGCGTCTTTGAGAGCTACGATTGCTAATCGGATTATGCTTGTATATATAGTTACTAGACTTATCCAAGTGGGAGACTGTTGGAATAGTGTCTAAGGCTGCAACTATATTAGGCAAGTATTCGACCCGGTTGTGCATGGTCCTTTTGGGTTGCCTTCACCATAGCAACTTGACAGGATGATTTATAATGAGAGAAGAAATATTATTAATATATTATGAGAATAATATAAGGAATAATAATATTATTATTTGATTAATATAAGTCATAAATTAATTAGGAATTAATTTGGTGACTTAAAGAGATTAATTAAATAGAAGGGCATAAACTGTCAATTGTATGATAGTTGTACTTTGGGCTATAATCCCTTATGGATAAGGGGGGACGGTTTTGGGGCTTTGGATAGACCTTGAAATCTTCCAAGGCTTATCATTAGGGTATTGGATTGCTTAGGGCCTAAGTTATCCAATTAGGGTTTTAAGGGTGAAACCCTAGGAGCCTTAAAAGTATAAATAGACCCAAGGGATCAAGGAAATCGACACTCTTGACTTTAGAAGAACCCTAGCCGATTTCTAGCTCCTCTCTCTTCTCTCTATAATCATCCTCTTGCTAGTTGGTGTTTGTAAGCCATTAGAGGGGTGATAATTGAGACTCTAAAGCTCCAAGGACAAGAAGATTCAAGCAAGTGATTCAAGGTAATCTTCCAAATATGATTTCTTATGTTATTATACTAGAATTGTCATTAGAAGTCTTGGATTCAATGCATGTTCAATTAGAGAAACCTAGATCCAAGCATTAGGGTTTGTATGTGCACATAGGAATGTTCATATGGCCAAAACCCATCAACTATGTTTGGTCAAAATATATGTGTTCCTACTTTTAGATGTTTAGAACCCCTTCCAAAATAATTTATTATACGAGCATTCCATAATCAATCCTACTCTTGGAAGATAGTATGAATTATGATTGTCATAGTGTTAGTAGATTGTTCATGGATATGAACATTGCAAAATCCTATGATCAATACTGATGGGTACTTGAAAATGGAGATTCGAAGTATTGGAGTAACCACGCTTTAATATTGTAACGCCTTGTTCCGAACATTTCCTATTTCGGGTTGGTGACCAAAGATCAAGTATTATCAGGCTTAGGACCTCTAAGGAAATGAGATTTGTACCCATTTGGATGTGGGTGGCGTAATTTAGATAATCTGAGTGTTCGGTTTATGTTTTGATGCCAATGGGTATTTTGGTAAAGTGACAGCTCGAGCTTTTATGGAAATTGGATTTTTCTTCAGGAAATTTTATGATAGGCATGAGTTGATAAAAGCGTAGAGATTCTCGTTAGCTTTTCATGGATATAAGGATCGTCGAAATCGGACTTATAATGAAAAAGTTATGGCCTTCAGATGAATTTAGGGTTTAAGGAAAACCCTAGTACGTGGGGCGTACATAAGGAGTATGCAGGGCGTACTAGTGCGAGGTCGAGTACGCAGGGCATACATTGGCGTATATTGAGCGTACTTAGCAGACTTGGTCGCGAATGCGAGGCCTCGTACGCTGGGTGTATGAGGGATATGCTTGGTGTATGAGGAGTTCAAGAAACCCTAATTTAAGTGTGTTGCACCCTATATAAAGACCTTAAGTCCATATGATTGGCCTCTTTATTAGCCTTCATGCCTCCTAAACCCTAAAATCGACCTTTTAGCCTCCATTGTTGTGTTTTTGAGCTCTCGAGAAGAATTTGGTGTTTGTTTTGCTCATTCTGGAGAGATTGAAGAAGTTGGAAGGTTCATAGCTTGGTGGGAAACTTAGAGATCCAGAATCATCACTCATCTTGCAAGTCTTTTGAGGTATCAAGTTCATACCTTGGCTTTTTAATGCTTAAATCTCTTTATGTCTTGATTTTCATGCTTTTGGGGTCCCTTTTGGGTTGATTGATGAGTTAAGAAATTAAAGGGCTTATTCTTCTAGATCTGAGCTTGTTATGAGGTTCTTAAGCATAAAGGTGCTAGCTTTATGAGGTTTATGGTCACATGCATGCATTAAGTCACCTAGTAAGTCCTTTTGAGCTTTAAGAGCTTCATTTAGCCATGCATGAACGTAAAGTTAGCAACTTTACTGTTAGGTTGCAAAGTTCTCCTTGCATGTGGCTTACCCTCTTGTATATGTAAATGAGTTGAGTCTTTCCTATAATTAGGAAGTGAGTAACTCCCATTATGTAATGATCATTTTGGAGTGTTAGTTTTAGAGAGTAAAATAACAAACCCATTTGTACTCTTTATAACCAAACTCATGAGAGCTTAAACCATATTTATTTACTCCATGTGTTCATGATTTGTATGATGATTCACTAGATCTTTCATATTCCGCATTTGTCATCATAATCAACACCACTACAATTGGTATCAGAGCGGGTGTTCTTGATTTGATCAAGAATTGATCCATGATGACATTTTAGATTTAGTGATTCTTCATGTCCTTATTGATCTTCGTGTTTAGAGAGTGTTTTGTGTTCTAGAAATCGAATTTTTCATTGATTTCATTCATAATTTGATTTTTTCTCTCTAGAATACTTGTTTGTACCACTTTCTCTCTCTAGAATTTGGTTCATATTCACTTTCTCTCTATAGAGATCTCTTTGATTTTCACTTTGTCTCTCTAGAAAACCTCAAGATATTATCGATTCATCAATGTTGGTGGACTTGCCGTATGATTCTTGGGTTGTGATCGTTGAAGATGTCAAATACAATGTCAACAAAAATCAATTTTATGGGTTATTGTTAAGCGGGTTGATTTCATGGGGTAATAAGCTCTCTTATGAAGGTTTGAAGGATGAACACGGAAGCTTGATATTTCAACCACTTTATAAGATTGAATGGTTGACTAAAATTGTGTTGTCCATATTAGTTTGTAGTAGAAATCAAAAGGAAGGAGAAGAAAGAGATTTGTTTAATAAGAAATACATTTCTCTAACTGAAAACCCAAATGATCTTCTTGCTCTTAAGTTTGTTGAAATTCAATACTTTAGAGTTCAATGTGATGTTCTTGATGTTATTGAAGTTCATGACAAGAAGATTCGAGTTGATTCTCATGAAGATGAATTTTTTTTTGCTCGATTGGAGTTCAAACCGATGATATTTTGTGTTCTTGTGATTCGTTTGAAGGAACGATTCCTTATCGAAAGTCGTTAATCCAAGAAATTGACAAGTATCAAACTCCAAAAGATTTGATTCAAACTTGCAAAGTTGAAGTTGTCGATAATGAAGTGGTTCTTGAAATCAAATCTTCAAGATGCATAAAGATGAGAAAGAAAAAGAAGAAGAATATTAAATGGAAAGAATAAGCGGGTTTATTCCAGAAATTGTCAAATGTTGTTGTAGATCCGAATCCATGAAGCAAATTTTGGTTCTAAAGCAACGATCTCTAAGTGTTGTATTAAATTTGAAGTCAAAACCCAAAAGTGTTGATGACTCTTATGAAAAACGCGAACAACGAGTTATACAACATGCATCGTGGGTGGTACAATGTTCAAATTAGAGATTTTCTCGTTCCAACAAAAGAACAAAGATCTTCAAAATTTGATTCGTTCGTTGCAAATAGAACTCGGATCGCCAAAAAGGTATCTCAAACTCTCAAATGGATTCCAAAACATCAATAATTTCGATTCAAATTTTACGTTTTTCATTTTGGATGACCTTGTCTCATTGGATCAAATCCATTTATATCCCATTGATCAAATTAATTTTTTTTTTAAATCAAAACATCAAATTCATTGAAATTTAATCTTTAGCACTTCATTTGAGTTTGTTACTGTTCATTGATCCAAAGGTTTTTGAGTCCAAAATTTTTGTTTACTGTTCAGATACCATTTATTGAACCCAAATAGATCCATTTATTTATTCAAATGGTCCCTTGACTTTCGTAACATTGAATTGTTCTTCAGCTTCAACCTTCACGTTAATTGTTCGACATCGATTCTCAGTCAAGCTGAAAGATAAAATTTCCCTTGTTTAAATCGATAGGAAGGGGGATGTCGATTTTGAAATAGAATGTCAAGCAGTAGAGTCGAAAGGTTAAAAGAAGACATATGTTGTTGTTTGACTCAACTGATGTTGCTTATCTGTGAATGATTTGGTTATAGTCAAACAATTTGTTGAACATCGATAGGTTCTGTTTGTGTGGAACAAGAATCGTAGAGTTGATATCGAGTATTGATTTTGAATGGGTTGCGAATATTGAATGTTGGATTTTGTTTTGATTGGAATTGATTGAAATTAAAGTTGACTGTGTTCAATTGGGTTCAAAGTTGTCTTTGATGGTTATTTGATTTTGATTATTGGAGTCAAAATTAAATGTATTTGGGGTTGAATTCGTATTGGAGATGGATTATTGTTGTTTTCTACTACTGTTGACTTGAATCGATTTGAGAAGTTTAAGTATCAATGTCGATTGGTGTTTGTCTTAATGGATTGAGTGTAGAAATTAATTGGAGGAGTCAAAGCCAATTTCGATTGATAGATCTGTTTGGAATAGTTGACTTGAAGTCGAAACATTGTGTTGGGTTCGTTATTTGTCTGATTTGGGGTTAAAATTGAATTCGATGTCGATTGTTGATCTTTGATGTTGAGGGTTGATATCTTGAATGTCTAATTAACATTCGCTGACTCTTGAAGGTTTGGGTTACAATCGATACTCAACTGCATTTGGAATGTGTTCCAAGGCCAGTTAATGGAGAATGAAAAGCTTTGGAGTCGACATTTGTTGCTTGTGTCAATTGATGTCTAAATTAGATTCGACTTGTGGTTATTAGCTTGATGTCGAATGCTTAGCTTGATGTCGAATGCTCCAGACTAGTTCGATGTGTGAAAGCGAAGCAGTAGATCGATAGTTTTTTTTATTGAGGGTTTATTATATGTTAATAGCGAAGACTGTATTTGTTTTGGGACAACTGATATCGAAGGATAGTTGATTTGGATTTGATGTCGAACATGTTAAATTGATGTTTTGATATCAATTTTGGGAAGATTTGTAATAATGAAGAGATGGTCAAGGTTGAATCGTTATGGCTTTTAAGAAAATGCTAGTAAAAAAAAGTCTTGTTCAGCGACAGGAACGTTTAGCTTTTAACATAAACAAAACACTCTAAAAGCAAAAGCTACATGGAGTAGCTTTTAACAAAACACTCCAAAATCAAACGCTACCCGCTACCTACTATCCGATACCAGCTAGTTTTGTCGAACACGCCCAATGTGAACTTCGGTTGAATGAAAAGCGAAGGGTCCATGTGTTGTCGATGATTTTGGATTTTGATATCTAATGGTTGGTTTGTAAAAACGAAGACTTGATACTAAAAGTGATGGCTGTTGGGGATTCGACTTTGGAGTCTCAAAGTTTTGAGTTGATGGCCAATGGCTTCGTTAGTGAAAGGGTGTACATGATTCATTAACGAGAGGTTGATGTTGAGTACCTATGCTCGAGTAACGATTGATGTATGTTACACCCCTAAACCGAGACGGAAGAAACGTTCGGGGGTGGAGGACGTCATGTATAGTATCACAACAATTGCATCATAGTAATCAAAGTAAACACAACCATTACATTGAATATATATATATATATATATATATATATAAGGTATTTACAATTGTTTGATACATAATTTGTATACATCAAAAGTATAACAAAAGTATAAAAGACGTGACTCTATATGCTTTGTCTTCTCAAAAGCCTACGAGTGTACCTGTCCACTGGTTCCCTGAGAATACAAACGATTTTGAAAGAGTGTCAACATTTAAGTTGGTGAGTTCATAATAATGTTTTTGTAATGAAAATATGTCTTTGAATATGTGAAAATGTTTGTATGTTTCTCAAGAAAATTCAATATTTTCTTTAGTAGTGTAAAGTAGTCTTAAACCCTAAGACCCGAAATGTATGTTCGTTACTATATCTTGTAGTAGTATATGAAAATATTAGTTTGTATGTCTGGTTACCACCAGTTGTATTGTATAGTGTTGTTTTGTACGAAAACCTTTGTATGAAAACCCTGGTTACCACCAGTAATGTATAATGTGTTCTGTATGAAAACCCTGGCTACCACCAGTATGTATAGTAGTTTTATTACTTAAAATAAAACCATGTATTTGTATTCCCCGTAATCCTCCAGTGTAGTGTGTAGTAGTTCCATTAATTAAAATAAGACTAATGAAGAATGAAATCCCGTAAACATATGGTTAGTTTATACTGTTGTGAGTTTGGTATAGCCATGCTTGATATGACCTAGTGACCTCTACAACGTTCTTCAGGCGTCGGAACGGTATGATATTTGTCACCCCAAGCATGCATGCCTAACTGTAGCTAACAGTTTAGGTGTGGGATTGTCAGTCCCAAATAGATCTATTCACAAATCTCACACTCTCCATCCAGGATACTCTGATTATACTTTGGTAGAATTTAGTTCCGCACCCCGAAGGGTACAATTGAAGTAGTGCATCACAACCATGTATTAACTAGTTTACGTGTAGTGTTGTAGTATTCTCTTGTACTTGAAACTGTATGTATAGTTGTAGAGTAAAAATAATTACACTTAAATAATGATTTAGTATTGTACTCTTGTGTTCATAAAATAGTATTGTATGCCATAAACTATATCTATCGTAGTTTATATGTTTGTTAATGTGTAAACTCTGGAGTTGATAAAACTGTGTGTTGAATCCCAAATTATACCTATTATAGTTTGCATGTATGTTATGTATTCGATTCACGTGTTGTACTGAAAACTTTGCAATTATGGTTGTATGTTGAAAACTTCCCTTATGCTCAGCATGTTACAAAAGGGATAAAATATCTAAATATTTTATAAAATGTAGTGATCTCTTGGTTGTATCATTTGCATAAATTTTAATTATGTTTAAATCCTTTATATAAGAACATAAAAATTCCTTGTGTTTTGCTTGTATTCCCCTCTGAAAACATTAAAAATAGTAAAAGTGTAGGGGTATGAACTCACTGTTGGTTATGTGTATGTGTCAGACAACGAGACTGGAAAGATGACCCTCAAGTTGTTGTACGCAAAATTTAACGGAATCCTAATGATAATTAAACACATAATTGTATTTGAATGAGTGAAAGCATTAATTAAAGTGTTAGAAAACACTTGCTTTTGGGTTAGGAATGTTAACGAGATTTGTTTAAAGTGGAAAAAGAGGGTTTTCAACCAAGGTTCTCGGCTCAAGGTTGTTTGCAACCGTGAACTGGGTTTGTGACTGTAAACTAGGTTTGCGGCTGTAAACGGGTTTGCGGTTTCTTGAAGATTTGAAGATGTTCTTGGTGTTCTTGGTGACATTATGAATATTTGAAGGTTTTTTCTTGAGGATATGAATATTCTTGGGAGGTTCTTGGGAGCAACTCAAGAGAGTTTTCGGGTGAAAAAAGGTGAGAAATGAAGAATCTCTCCGGGAAAAACCTTTATACCGGTTGGGTTTACGACTATGAACGGTTTACGGCCCAAGGATTTATGGCATAGGGGTTTACGGCCGTAAACACGTGGCTGGACGAGTTTGTTGATTTTTCGCGGGAAATTTTGATTTTTCGAGCGTTCTTGGTTCCGAAAACTTATATAACCTCTAATTATATATATTTTAGATTATTTTCTAACCCACAAGAACTTAACGGAACAAATAAAATTATAAATTTTATTTAACGGAGTTGACTTTTGTTGACTAGAAAGTATCGGGTTGTTACAATATCGAGTAGCGAAGAGTTGTTGATCCTTTGTTAACGACAAGTCGATGGGTTCGTTGATGAGGTATGTAGATGAAATGAGAAGGGATGCTGTTTCGATTTTGACTTTTGATATAACGAATTGGGAAGAATAAAACAAATGTTTCGATTTGGGACCCTGGTCGTTTAAAGAATTGGCAGTTTTAGTCCACATTTGACATTGGGATAAAAGTTTGTGTTAAATACAAACTTTTCGTTTTGCATCCCTGATGTTTCGAAGACTTGGCAAGAATTACCCAACTTCGAAATTGGGCTAACGATTATGAGAAATGGAAAATTTTACGAGTTTAGTCCCTGCAGTTAATGCGAATTTACACTTTATGTCCAGTTTCACAAATGGGGTAACGTTTCGCATAATAAACTGTTTTTGGCACAACGGGTCCCTGTAGAATTCTGTTATAAGCAGTTTGTACCCGTTTTTTGGAAATTCTTGCAACTCTCACCCAAAAGTTAAAATTTTTCACAAAATTTGGAAAAATTTCACGACTTTTTTCGTGATTGTTTTTCCATGCAGGTTTTTCGAGGTTTCATTTTTTGGCACACATCAGGGGGGTTATGTGAAGATTAACCCTCGGGAGCTTCTCAACCTTAATGGTTTTTATACCCATTTTTTGATTATAAAAAGGGGGAGAATGAAGAGTGAGTATTCGAAGCTTCGGGTATTCATTTGCGGATCTGAAGACCGATATCATTTCGAGGGGGAGTTGGTCTTAATCGCGCGAGCTTGTTGGATATTGAAGTCGGGACATCCAATCCTAAATTTAAGGGGGAGAATGTTAGTGTGCAAAGTTCTAATTGGATGTGACTTTCCCTCTTGTATGTGTAAATGGGTTGAGTCTTTCCTATAATTAGGAAGTGACTGACTCCCATTATGTAATGATCATTTTGGAGTGTTAGTTTTAGATAGAGAAATAGCAAATCCATTTGTACTCTTTCTAACCAAACTAATGAGAGCTTAAACTATATTTATTTACTCCATGTGTTCATGATTTGAATGATGATTCACTAGATCTTTCATATTCCGCATTTGTCATCATAATCAACACCACTACATTTACATGATTATCTAGCTCAAGGAAGTCATATCTACGTTTTGGAACAATGTCTTAACAAATTAGGAGTAAAAATGAGATTTTGATGAATGGGTGAGTACGTTGGGCGTATAAGCTCGTACGCGCCACGTACAAGCCCTAATGCATGTACGCTTAACGTACAAGTTGAGTACGCCCCGCGTACTCACCATGATTGGACTTCAATGTTTGGGCTTCAGATTGGACCATATTTTGGGCTTAGTTCTTTTGGGGCATATTGGGCCATCAAGTTTTGGGCTGATAATTATTTTCAGAAGGTCCACAATGGGATTTGAGCCTACTTTTCCAAATTGGGCCATGAATTGGGCCTTGGGTGGCTAATTAGGATTTGGGACTTTTGGATTATGAGTTTGGGCCTTAGTCTTGGACCAAGATAGGTAATGGGTAAAGTGGTATTTTTACCATTTATGGATTGATGGTTATGGATGGGTATCCAATTATTAATTGAATGTTATTTGATATTGACAGCTCGAGGATTTGTTGGACCAGCAGTCAGGGATTTATCAGTGTGATTCGACAGTGCGAGGTGAGTTTCTTCACTGTGTTTAGCGGGTCGAAGGCACCAATGCCAACCCATGATCTGTTATGTTAGATTACTCGTTGTCTTTGTGACACTTGTATGTGTATGTGTTATATGCTTACTAGGCGAGGCCTGATGGTTATTTTGTATGCTATTACCTGTTATGCTTATATGCATTGTATGTAGGCAGGGCCCGTTATACTCATTGGGCGGGGCCCATTATGAGATTTAGGGTGGGGACCGTTATACTTATTTGGGCGGGGCCCGTTATGCGAGTTAGGGTGGGGCCCGTTATACTCACTGGGCGGGGGACGTTATGTGATGTGTATGTTTGGTATGTGGTATCTTGGGAACTCACTAAGCTTTGTGCTTACGGTTTTAAGTTATGTTTTAGGTACTTCGATTTTCAAATGGAAGAACTCAAGATGATTATAGAGCACACACCACCCTGTTCCGCATTTTCTTGATTTGCTTTTATGTGAAATGATGATTGATACATTTGTTTATTTGGATTTATATGATGATGTTTCTGGGATATTGGTTTTACTAATTTAAAAATGAAATTTTTGGGTCTTATTTTGGGACGTTATATGAAACATCCTAAAAATCAGACCCAAAAATTTCGTTTTCAAATCATTATTAAAATCATAAACCATACAAAGTCATAAGTAAAATCATAAATCATGTATCATAAAACATCATAGTATCTGTCTCAAATCAAAATCTCATAACAAAACATCAGAGTAAACTCCCAGGCTGTGACTGTGGTGTGTGCCATGCGATCATCCCGAGCTTTTTCCCTTTGCTAGTGGAAGTACCTGAAACCAAAACTGAAAATTGTAAGCATGCAGCTTAGTGAGCTCCCCCAAACTACCACATACCATACAATAACACATACTGGGCCTTGCTGACTGTATCGGGCCCCACCCGGCATCGGACGAAAGTCCGTCATAAATTAGGCCTCGCCCACTACATTGGGTCCTGCCCGACATTGGACTGAAGTACGGAATAACTTGGGCCCCGCCCACTGCATCGGGCTCCGCCCGACATCGAACCGAAGTCCGGAATATCTGAACATAACATAAACATGAACATATAGCATAATCACATATACTGCATTAGGCTTGCCCGACATCAGACCGGAATTCGGAACATATAACTCATAGCATAAACATGCATGAATCGCAAAGACATCAAACATACTTAACTACTTCTCGGGACCACCTTGGCATCGGACCGAAGTCCGGAAACATATAAATTGCATCGGGTTAACCCCGCATCGGGCTTACCCCGACATACTGCAACTACATAAACAGGTCGGTATTGGTGCCTTAGACCCATTCCTACTGGAGGAAAACTCACCTCGCAAGATTGACTGCTGAAAACTCGAGTGAGGAATCCTTGTCTGCTGCTCCGACGACTCACCGACTATCAATTACACAATAATACTGAATCAAAATATGATAATCCTCCTTAGGGTAAAATGACCATTTTACCCCTGGTCCAAGTGAACGTCATGGTCAAAGTCAAAGTCAAGGTCAACCCCCAGTCAACCCCAACTCGGCGAGTTCATGAAAAATTCAAACACATGGTCAACTAAGTCAACTCGTTGAGTCCTTTCCCATACTCGTCGAATTCTTCCTGCCAAAATATTGGGACATATCGACTTTAACTCGTCGAGTCCCTCCTTAGACTCGTCGAGTTCTTCAGCTTCCGAGCCCTAATCATGTCCAATGCACTGAGTCACCTCCTAACTCAGTGGTTTCACTCACAAACAAAAAAGGAGTTAGGGTTCGCGACCCGACTCGGCGAGTCCAAGAACAACTCGTCGAGTCCTCCATGTGACATATGCATTCTGTCGATTCTGAACCACTCCAATGCTTCTAACTCGTAGATCTAGACTTCTTAGACTAGCATTACACATAAAGTTGCTAACTTTACGTGCATGCATGGTTTTATGAGGCTTAAGCACCAAACTTAGCTAATAATGAAGGCTTAATGCATAGAATGGGGACGTGGTCGAATAAAGGTGGCCACTTTGAGCTCTTGGAGCTCATGAGTGCCTAGATCTTAAGTCCTTACATCCCCAAATTCTCACAACTCGAACATGACCTTAGAAATGGCCCAAAATGACAAAAAGCAAGCTTTAAGGAAGATCTAAGTGAGAAGAAGCCAATATATAAGCTTTATACCTTCAAAGGTTCTAAAATGCAACACAAGTTCTAGATCTACTGCCTCTTCTTGAATCAACGAGGGTTTCCTTCCATCTCCTAGCTTCAAATCACACAAAAATGGCAAGAAAAGCTTAAAAACACTCAATGGCTGCTTAGGGTTTCGGTATTAAGGAGTGGAGGTAATGGAGGCTGGGATAGAGGCATGATATGTTGCTTAAATAGGGTGCAAACCCTAAAGATTAGGGTTTCCCTATGACAGACCTACTCGTCGAGTCCATGCTTGGACTCGCTGAGTAGACTCTTTAAACCTCGCGTCCTTTCTGCCATCTACTCGACGAATTAGGGCTACCAACTAGTCGAGTAGATCAACTAAATACTTGAATAATTTAAATAATTGCATACCAGGAACGAGGCGTTACAATTCTCCCCCACTGGTCTTAGACTTCGATCTCGAAGTCTGCTGCGTCTGAAAACAACTCTAGGTAGTGCTCCCTCATTTCCTCATCGGGCTCCCACGTCCACTCCGAACCCTTGCGGTGCTGCCACTGCACCTTCCTCAACTCCTTAGTCTTGTGATCCAGAATCGCTACTAGTCTCTCTACGTAATTCAGGTTGTCATCAACCTGAATATCCTCTAAGGGTACCACTGCTGAATCATCCACCAAGTACTTCCGCAACTAAGAAACGTGGAAAGTGTTGTGGATTTGGCTGAGCTCTGCTGGAAGGTCTAACCGGTAAGCAACCCGACCCACCTAGGCCAAAATCCTAAACGGACCAATGAACTTGGGGCCCAGCTTTCCACGCTTCTGAAACCTGATAACAACCTTCCAAGGTGACACTTCCATGAGGACCATATCGCCCACCTGAAACTCCAAGTCCGAACGCCACTTGTCGGCGTAACTTTTTTGCCGACTCTAAGCAGTCTGAAGCAAGCTCCAGACCTGTTGGATCCGCTATGTGGTCTTGAGTACTACCTCCGTACTCCCCATGACCCTCTGACTGACCTCACCCCAACATACCGGGTCCTACATTTCCTCCTGTAAAGCATCTCGAAGGGAGGTCGGTCCATACTGGAGTGATGGTTGTTGATATACGAAAATTCCGCTAACGGAAGATATGTATCCCAACTGCCACCGAAATCTAGCATGCATGCACGAAGCATGACCTCGAGAGTCTGAATCGTCCTCTCATTCTGATCGTCCACCTGAGGGTGGAAAATGATGCTGAAATGGAGACGAGTACCCATCTCTTCGTGAAACCGCTTCCAAAACTTGGAAGTAAAACGGACATCTCGGTCTGACACCATCGAGACAGGCACTCCATGACACGCCACTATCTCTCACACATAAACCTTGACAAGCTTCTCGGACGAGATGCTCTCCTGGATTGGTATGAAATGAGCGCTCTTAGTCAACCAATCCACGATGACCCATATCGAATCGACCCCACGTGCGGTCCTGGGAAGCTTAGTAATGAAATCCATAGTGGTATCCTCCCATTTCACACGGGAATGTCTAACGGCTGCATCTTGCTGTGAGGCCTCCGGTGCTCTTCCTTGACCTTTCTGCAGGTCAGGTATCTCTCCACGTACCAAGCTACGTCCTGATTCATGCAGGGCCACTCGTAATCGGGTCAGAGATATGTATACATATTCTTCGCCCCTGGAGGGATGGAAAATCGGGACTTGTGGGCCTCATCCATCAATACATGTCGTACTCCACCCCAGTATAGTACCCAAAACCTCCCATGCAGGGTCAACAACCGTCGGCTATCGTAATCAAATGAAGCTACTTGACCCACAATCATCTCGCACTTCTGGCGCTCCTCCTTCAAGCCTTCAACATGCGCCTCCTTAATCTATTCTAGCAATGGGGTAATCACGGTTACCCTCAAACAGATATCTCGGATTAGGGCCACCACCGCCTTGCGACTCAGGGCATCAGCCACTACATTAGCCTTGCCCGGGTGGTAAAGGATCTCACAATCGTAATCCTTCACCACATCTAACCACCAACGCCGCCTCATGTTCAGATTTGGTTGATCCATGAGGTACCTCAAACTCTTATGGTCCGTGTAAATGGTACACCGGACCCCGTAGATGTAATGCCGCCAAATCTTGAGGGCGAACACCACAACCCCAACTCCAAATCATGTGTCGGGTAGTTAGCCTTGTGAGGCTTCAGCTGCCTCGAAGCTTAAGTTATCACATGACCTCGCTGCATCAATACTGCTCCCATACCTATGATCGAAGCATCACAGTAGACTACGAAGTCATCTACTCCCTCTGGCAGGGTGAGAATCGACGCCTCACACAATTGATGTCTAAGCATCTTAAAGGTTGTCTGCTGCTCAGAACCTCAACGAAAAACCACTGACTTCTTGGTTAGTCGGGTCAACGGAACTGCTATCTTGGAGAAGTCCTAGATAAATCTTCTATAATATCCTGCCAAACCCAGGAAACTCCGAATCTCAGATGGAGACCTCGGAATCTCCCACCGCATCACGGCCTCTATCTTTGCCGGATTTACTAATATACCCTTCTGGTTGACGAGGTGCCCAAGAAACTGCACCCCGCGCAACCAGAACTCACACTTGGAGAAGTTCGCAAAAAGTCTCTCCCTCCTCAGTATCTCTAGCACCTCTATTAGGTGCTCCTCATGCTGCTCCTGAGTCTTGGAGCAAACCAAGATGTCGTCAATGAATATTATTACAGACCGATCCAACATCGGTCTGCACACGCGGTTTATGAGATCCATGAACGCGGCTAGAACATTGGTGAGCCCAAATGGCATCACCGCAAACTCATAATGACTATAGCGTGTCCTAAAAGCGGTCTTCTGCACATCATCATCTCTGACCCGCATCTGGTGATATCCAGACCGTAGATCAATCTTGGAGAACCAAGATGCTCCCTGAAGTTGGTCGAACAAATCATATATCCTCGGGAGTAGGTAACAATTCTTCACCGTTACCTTGTTCAGCTCCTGGTAATCTATGCACATACGGTGCGACCCGTCCTTCTTCTTTACAAACAGGATCGGGGCTCCTCATGGCGAACTGCTTGGCCTGATAAAACCCTTGTCTAGCAGCTCTTGCAGTTGCGTAGACAAACTCCTGCATCTCGGGAGGAGCCAACCGATATGGTGCCTTGGCTATTGGAGCCGCACCAGGGACCAGGTCAATCCAAAACTCAACCTGTCTCTCCGGATGTATCCCAGGCGAATCCTCCGGGAATACGTTCGTGTACTCTCGCACTACTGGTACATCATCGACTGTCTCCTTACCCTTATCCCGAGTATCCATGACATAGGTGACGCATCCTATGCAACCCTACTGAAAGTAGCGCCTTGCTCTCGCCGCTGAACAAAGAATCGGTCTGCACTGTGGTCTCTCACCCTGAATCACTAACTCTCCCCCACTAGTAGCGTGAACCCTCACTACCTGCCAAAATATCGGGACATATCGACTTTAACTCGTCGAGTTCTTCAGCTTCCGAGCCCTAATCATGTCCAGCGCATTGAGTCACCTCCTAACTCAGTGGTTTCACTCACAAACAGAAAAGGAGTTAGGGTTCACGACCCGACTCGGCGAATCCAAGAACAACTCGTCGAGTCCTCCATGTGACATATGCATTCTGTCAATTCTGAACCACTCCAATGCTTCTAACTCATAGATCTAGACTTCTTAGACAAGCATTACACGTAAAGTTGCTAACTTTACGTGCATGCATGGTGTTATGAGGCTTAAACACCAAAACTTAGCTAATAATGAAGGCTTAATGCATAGAATGAGGACGTGGTCAAATAAAGGTGGCCACTTTGAGCTTCTGGAGCTCATGAGTGCCTAAATCTGAAGTCCTTACATCCACAAATGCTCACAAATCGAACATGACCTTAGAAATGGCCCAAAAATGACAAAAAGCAAGCTTTCATGAAGATCTAAGTGAGAAGAAGCCAATATATAAGCTTTATACCTTCAAAGGTTCTGAAATGCAACATAAGCTATGGATCTACTGCCTATTCTTGAATCAACGAGGGTTTCCTTCCTTCTCCTAGCTTCAAATCACACAAAAACGACAAGAAAAGCTTAAGAACACTCAATGGCTGCTTAGGGTTTCGGTATTAAGGAGTGGAGGTAATGGAGGCTGGGATGGAGGCCTGATATATTGCTTAAATAGGGTGTAAACCCTAAAGATTACGGTTTCCCTCTGGCATACCTACTCGTCGAGTCCATGCTTGGACTCGCCGAGTAGACTCTTTAAATCCCGCGTCCTTTCTGCCATCTACTCGACGAGTTAGGGCTACCAACTCGTCGAGTAGATCAACTAAATACTTTAATAATTTAAATAATTGCTTACCAGGAACGAGGTGTTACGTTATAAATATTACTCCATGGATTATGTCATGAGTAAATTAAGACGACTATTTTTCATATTCATGATGTTTTGTTCTACAATATTTTGTATCTTAGTTGTGTTGGATTAGGTGTCTAAGCCCATAACTATAATTGATATATACTTGAATTGATAGCAGCACAGTCTTTCTAGGTTGCCTTCAAACTTAGCAATTGAATAGGATAACTTTTAGAGAGAGAAGAATGATTTATTAATTTATTAATTGGTTAATGAATTAATTAGAAATTAAAAACAAATGATTTATTAATGTATTATAGAAATAATATATTAATTAGAAACCATATTATTTAATTAATATTTAATCAGAAATTAATTTGAAATTAATTTTAGGATTAAAGGAATTAATTAAAACTGCAGGGACTAAATATGACAATGTTTAATAGTTGAGCATTAGGCAATTCTAGAACCTCTCTATAGTAGGGGAACGAATTATAGATGATCTCTAGGGTTTCCTTGGCTCTAAGGGTGCCTTGGATGCCTTAGAGAGGAAGTTAAGGGATTAAGGTTATCTTAGATACACATGCCTTATTAAATACCTTCATATCACCTATAAACCCTCCTTAGGGTTAAATTTCGGTTATGACTCCTCCAAGAACCTAATGGACAAAATTTCTCTTCCATTACTCTCTCTTTATAGTATTCGTGGTTGCTTGAGTTTGTTTGTGAAACATTAGAGGCGCGACACGTGTGGCGCTTGCTACCAAATGTCTTTCAAGCAAAGATTCGAGATTGTTTACAATAACAAACTTAAAGGTATGTATTATAACCCCTATTATATGAATTTTGATTATACACTAGGGATCTAGGGTTTATACTTTGTTGTTCATTGTTGTATGTTCAATTAGAGAAAACGTAAACCTTTATTTAGGGTTGCATGCACACATATGATTGTATGTATGCTCAAAACTCATCAATAATATAGTAATGTATACGAACGAACATAAAAGAACAACCTAAAGGAACGTTCACGAACATAAATGAACGAACAAGACTATTGTTCATGTTCGTTCGTTTATTAAATAAACAAACTTCCCGTTGAACAGTTCGTTTACAGCCCTACATTTATTTATTAATATTTACGGGTTCCTATTCACGACATTCATTCTTGATTGTCTTTATATTGACGAGTTCCTATTCACATCATCTTCAATTCCCGTTTAGATTGTTTCGGCTAAAAATCAACCGATCCAAATTTCAATTTCTATACTAACACAGTTATAATGAAACTTCGAAAAATCATAATTTCCTCATACGAAGTCAGATTTAGGCGTTCTTTATACACACGAGTTTGCCTTTACGATTAATACAACTTTGTTTAAGATTATTTATCCCAAGTAATCTTCTATCAAAACATCTATTTCGAGGATTTTAATTATAATTATTATCGTTGTATTTTAATCATCTATCCCTATCTTACGGATATTACAGTGGTGTTGTTAAAAATATGCTATCTTCCAAATATTTAAAATAGATTATGAGATGTGAGGCGGGTGAGATTTTATTCGGTTTTTTTGTTTAAAATAATAAAGAAAACAATTAAAACAAAATAATTACAAAAAATAGAATGCAATAAAATATTACTTTTTAATATATAAATATTAAATATTTCAAATAATATTCATTAGAATATTATAATCCAATAAAAATAATTATTCCAGTTAAAAAGAAATTTAAAATAATTGACTATAAGAAATTAATAATCTAACAGTAATATTTATTAATACATAATCATCAAGGTTATAAATAACGTAAAGTGTGACCGACGGCAATGTCAAGCCTCAAGTTTTTTTGAGCCTTGACGAGTCACGTCGTTTGTAAGGCGTGATTTAAGGCGGCAATCTTGTATATAACTGATAATTTTATATGTATTTTCAACTATTATTCATTTTTATATACATATATGACTTAAGACAAACATTTTCTCATAGGTTGGCGTCAAGTACAAGCGTTGGAGCCATGATGCGCAATGGCGAAACTATGACGAACTTCTTAGAACCTTGATAATCATCCAATACAAAAGAACTAATCCAATAAAAAAATTAGAAAAGAATTAATTAAAATAAATGAATAATCTATTAAAAATATTTATTAATATATAAATATTATATATTAAAAATAATATTTTATCAATATATAATAACTCAATAAAAAAAATAATTAATCTAATGAAAACAAATCAAAAAATATAATTTAAAAAATTAATAAGCCAATAAAATAATATTTATTAATATATAAATATTATATATTAAAAACAATATTTATTAATATATAATAATCCAATAAAAAATCAATCCAATATAAAAAAATATAATAAAAATAATTAAATAAAACTAAAAACAAAAGATGCAAAAATGGTCCTTGTAGTTTGGTAAAAAGACATAGTTGCATAAATGGTCATTATTTAAAAAAAGTTAACAACTAACTGTTAAAGTTAACGACATAGAGACCAAAACTGCACAAGGTATCCAAAATTGGACTAGTGGTGCACCATAAAACGTTTTTTTTTTACCAAACCCATATATTTTTGATAACCATAGGGACCATCTGTCACAACTAGCAATATGGGGTTGAGATTGTGAAGCTTGTACAAAACAATTCCTTCAATGTAACCCTATTGCATCCGATTAGTGAAATTTAAACTACAATGTTATATTGTAACGATCGAAAAATTCTAACCAAATTAAATTTTTCAAAAACAACCCGATTCCATTAAAGTTATTACAAAAAAGTTTTCAATACAATTTATTTAAAGTATTCCCAGAATCACATCACGACAAAACATGAGGAGCGGTACGATCACGCCTTCGCCTTGCCACGGTCTCCTGAAGAACCTGAAAAACATTAAACCACAACCGTAAGCCCGAAATCTTAGTGAGATATCCCCAAAATACCAACCACATATACCATACACGCATAACATGTCATATCATATCCGATCACAGAACAACCATGCACTTCGGGTCTACTGTGTGACTGGTCCGCCGCACCGACCAACAGTCCACCTGGTCCACCCTCCGAGTCTAGCCATATACCTCGAGTCTGCAGTGTGATTGGTCCGCCCGCACTGGGCCTTCAATCCACCTGGTCCACTCTCGGAGTCTACAGTATGACTGGTCCGCCCGCATCGGGCCTTCAGTCGGCCTGGTCCACTCTCCGAGCCTCGACACGTCTGGTCCGCCCTCTTGGGGCCTACAGCCTATCCGGACCGCTCGTTGGGTCTTCGGGACAACCGGTCCACCCTGGGTATTTTGGCCTACAGCACAAAGCAGGACCCGCCTCAACCCAACTCCAGTCAAAACAACCATGTGCACATAAACATACAATCATATAAGAATTCACAGTCAACAAACCGATCAACAGATCACATAACATATCATCATCCTAACCAGGATACCTACCTAACCGGTCACTAGCATAGCATCACCCTACATCTCAGGATACCGATCTCAACCAGGTCTCTAACATATACCATCCTAGCTACCAGGATGCAACATATCAAAGCAATAACATACAACAAATACCCGGATCTCAATCCGATAAAGGGCCGGCCTTGGTGCCTTAGACCCTGTTGATATAGTGAGGATAACTCACCTCGAAACTGCCGACTGAACAGATAACCCAAGCTGCTCCGATCACTGATACGATCTCCACCACTGGACAGCCACCAAGGCACTGAACTCAAAACAATATCCAACAATTACCAAAATGCCCCTGGAAATCACTGGTCAACCCTTGGTCAAAGTCAAAGTCAAAGTCAACCCCTAACTGACTCTACTCGCCGAGTCAACCCGATGACTCGCCGAGTCCCCATGCTCAGAAATTCCCCAATCCGCGACTCAACTCGCCGAGACTCGCCGAGTTCAACCATTCTGAGTCCACTCGCACACAACTCACCGAGTCATCCCTTGACTCACCCATTCTCGGCTCAACTAGAAAAGATTGGGACCTCACGACCAGACTCGCCGAGTCCAAGAACAGACTCGCCGTGTCTAAGGCTATCTTCAACCTACTCGCCGAGTTGTTCTTCCAACTCGCCGAGTTCAAGGTTATCTTCAACCTACTCGCCGAGTTGTTCTTCCAACTCGCCGAGTTCCAGCCTATCTTCAAGCAACTCGCCGAGTTCACCTTTGTGACTCGCCGAGTGCCTCTCGATCTCATTCCATACAGAAGCATTCCAGGCCATGCAATTGATCAAAAACGTAGATCTACCCTTCCTAAGGCCATCCATCACGTAAAGTGGCAAACTTTACGTGAATCCAAGGAGATCTAGGCATTTTCACTCTAGGGTTTGTGTAACGCCCGCAAATCTGGGCTAGTCAAATTAGAGGCAATAGGGGTCGAAAACGACTTTTCGACAAAAGATTATTTAGAATAAATAATCTTAACCAATTTGTAGAGTATTTTACAAGGTTTTCGTACATATAAAGAACGCCGAAAACCGAGTTATAACGAAGAAGTTATGACCCGTTGAAGTTTCGCGACGGAACTGGCACGATACTGGGAAGCGTAAATAGTGAATTTACGATAGAGCGAGATTTAGCCTTAGCGATCTAAACGAAAGTCGTAGAAGATGTTAAAATAAGAACATCGATAAAAAGAACGCCCAAATCTGACTTCGTATGAGGAAGTTATGATTTTTCTAAGATTTAGCATAGCAGTGCACAGCCCGAAATCTGAATTTTAGATCGGTCGATTTTTAGCCGACGGGATCTAAATGAAAGTTGTAGTACTCATAAATACCAACGCGTGGATATAAAGAACGTCGATAATGGAGCTCGTATGCAAAAGTTATGGACGAAGCTTAGTCCCTACTTTTCGAGCGCGGCGAATTTGATACAGTTTTGTAAATCCGAGATAGAACGAGAATTAGCCAACGAGGTCTAAATGAAAGTTGAAGATCTCATTAATAGGAACTCAACGGTAAAAAGACAGACAAAAATGGAGCTCGTATGCAAAAGTTATGGACGAAGCTTAGTCCCTACTTTTCTAGCGCGGCGAATTTGATACAGTTTTGTAAATCCGAGATAGAATGAGAATTAGCCAACGAGGTCTAAATGAAAGTTGAAGATCTCATTAATAGGAACTCAACAGTAAAAAGACAGACAAAAACGGAGCTCGTATGCAAAAGTTACGGACGAAGCTTGGAGACTACTTTACTATACACTTCCTATAAATACAAGGGTGAACTCCTCATATTTTCTTCACACCATAAGCCTTTCTTTCTCTCTCTAACTTCTCTCTAGCCTCCCTAAACCCCTCCCAAGTCTACGGAACCTCCCTAGCACGAGAAGAGAGCCCCGGAGCGCCCGACGGCTCCGAGAAGAAAAGCTTTCGGCTCGGAAACGCTGCTCCAGCGAAGCCCGGTTTTTAATAAAAACCCGCTGTAAGTGAGCTACGCCTATAGTATATTTAATATAGATTTTATTTAATTATAGTAACATTGTTAGGACCTTAAAATAATTATTTAGGCTATTATTATGAGTTATATTGAGTGTTATTTAACGCTTATATAATAGTAATAATAGCTAGACTATTAAATTAGTCTCGTCAAGCGTTAGACTAAACTCTAGTGGTAATGATACTAGGTTTCGTCAAGGGATAATTGTTTTAAGAGTAACGAAGTGCTGTCCGAGTGCCGACTCACCACCTTTCAAGTGAGTGCATAGTCCCTTTCATCTTACACATAGATATGAAGTATTTTATATAAACTACGTGCTATGTGTGCACATTATCTGAATACTTGCTGTCTATGCTGGTTGAACGTTTTATACATGTTTTAAAGGACTTAAACTGTATACGTATTTTATATATATACGAAAATGTTGGGTATGAGATGGGTAGATGAATGATGAGAGATAGAAGATGACGTAAGTATACATTGGCAGCTATAGACTTAGTGCCTATGGGACAAACACCGGTAGCTATGGACTTAGTACCTTTTAGACGTTGGTAGCTATGGATTTAGTACCTGTTGGGAATTGGTAGCTATGGACTTAGTACCTATTAGTTAGAAGTTGGTAGCTAAGGATTTAGTACCTGTTGAACATTGGTAGCTATGGACTTAGTACCTATTAGATAAAGACTGGTAGCTATGGATTTAGTACCCGATGAATAGACTATAGCAGCTATGGAATTAGTGCTTTATGAACGAACATTGGCAGCTATGGATTTAGTGCCAGTCCCATAACCCTGGAAGTAAGGGACTTCGGAATAAACGAATGCAGGATAGATGACTCTTAGGTTAAATCCTTAAAGAGTAAAGAAGATAATGGGGATGGGTAATTGGGTTGATTGTTTGATTGAACATAATAATTATATTATTGTGGGTTGAAAACCCTATGTACTCACCAGGTTTCCCAACCTGACCCACTCAGTTTATGTATATCACAGGTGACGAAGTGAAGTGACATTACACTGAGAGATTTAAAAGAGATGTAGATCACTAGTGTAAATCATTGTAAGTCTGTTTATGCTTATGTTTCGGTATTAACGATGACATCCCAACATTTTAAAATGAAATAAATACGTTTCTTCGAAAATGTTTTAATAACGTATTTACCATGTTTTTCTGGGAACAAATTCCGCAACCTTTTTATAAAATGAAGTACTCTGATTTTTATAAAGCATAAACAAAATCGGTCTTTTCTGGCCGTGATTTTGGGGATGTCACAGTTTGGGTTTGGGACAAGATAGCTCCTTCAATCACTCATAAACACGGACTTTTATGCATTCTAACCCTTTTCCATTCCATATCTGAGGTAGCAACCTCAGATCTAACCTCTAAACTCCAATACATCAAAAGATATGATCTCTAACACCTCCAAGATGATGCATCTATATGAATAACAGCCCAAGAACGAGATAATACCTCAAAAGGAAGCCCCAACAACAATGAAACCAGAATTTAAGCAAAGCCCCTTGCTCCAAGCCTCCTAACCTTCAAGATTTCCTCAACAATCACTTCTTCAAGCCTCCAAATGCACTTTGATCCTCTCACACACGACAACTAGGGTTTCTGGACTTAAGAGAGAGTAGAGAGGCTGGGGGAAGGGATGTTATGTTCTTTATATAAGGCTCAACCCCGAGAAATAGGGTTTTCTCCACTCAGCACCTACTCGTCGAGTCCATCCGCTGACTCGCCGAGTCGGCCACTTAACACGCGACCAAAGTCGCGACCCTACTCGCCGAGTCCACCCATGGACTCGCCGAGTTTCCCTTCCCAATTTACTCTTTTAGCCCTTCAACTTTACTCTTGATATTCCGGGATGTTACAATTCTCCCCCACTTAAATTAGGCTTCGTCCTCGAAGCCCGCGGCAACTCAACTCTAGAAATACTCCCGCAACGCGCCACCTGGCATTAACCAGACCAGGTTCCTCAAGGCACAACCATCGAAACTCGAACTCACTTTCTTCTTTCTTATGGTGTCCTGAGCACCGTCTCAAGCCGGCCACCGGCTTCACCCTCTTATAACCCCACTTAACAACTGAGTACTACTCATGATGCAACATTGCTCCAAATCGCAACCATCACTCGACCCATATGAGCTAGAAATAACCATGCACCACCGGATTCCCGATCCGAGTCCAACTCTATCCATTCCACTAACAGAAAGACACATTCTTCAGAGCAACTCCCATGAGTTCTCCTCTTTCAATCACATACACATGTTGAAATAGCTCTAGCACCCTCGGGTTGGGAAAACCCGTTACACTGACGACATATCCAAACATCCCCCAGGATGAACCACTAATACATACACAATTCCTTGATCAGAATCAGACTGAGAGCCCAAGACTCCCTCCCTGCATCCCTTCCGAGCCTCTTGGCTCTACGCCCGCGGAATTCCTTCCGTGACCTCAGCAGACATCCTAAACCGAATGTGATTCCATTCCACTGCCGCAAACACGCTGCTCAATGACCATACTTGGATTACTCCAAACATAACTTTGCGCTGTTGCTTTCACTTCCGTGAATTTCCACTCCCTCTCGGAGTTACACTCCTCTCTCTTTCCTTTACCAGGGAAATCCACTTGGCCGCCTTGTCACTACGACAAGTGCCACGGTGCTCGCCCAATGCTACACCACTCCTTCATAGCGTAACCGCTATCCATCCAACACATATGCTCTGACTCTACTCGCAAGGACTCTCGAGTACATGCACCATCTCCACTAATCAAGATCAATACTCGGGGCCAGACCTTCTAATGCTATCACACCGCAACATACACAATCCATATCCTCGAACCGATCTAACAATACCTGCAGAGACTTCAGCATGACTGGACCGCCTTACCAGACCTTCAGCCAATCTGGACCACTCTCAGAACCTTCAGCCAATCTGGACCGCCCTCCAGTGCCTTCAGTCTGGCTGGACCGTTCTCCGAGCCTTCGGCCTGACTGGTACGCCGACCGGCCTTCAGTCTATCCGGACCGCTCAACCAGCATTCCCCATTCCGAGTTATCTCTTCGGGAAATCCTCCCATGTATACTGTTCTAGCCCTCTAGGGGTTCTGAACTCTATCTCCATCATACATACTCGATCCTGGCCCAATCCCAGGCCTTCCACAATCAAATGCCCTAGGTCTGTATCCCGCCCCGCATGCCTGCCACTTACTCATACCGGCCTACGCTCTTGGAAGACAGAACACTGTTGAATCCCAAACAGCTAAACAATCTCACATACTCATCGATCATCTGGAGAATTTTCCAATTCTCCCCCACTTAGGGCACTGACTATCAACCACCGGTCGCTATCACCGACCTCCCAAAACAACCCTGTACAAAACCAACACTTACACGCGGACTGATTCCCACTAGCACTAGCAACCTTCACAAAAATCACATTTCCACACTGATCATCCCGCTTTAAAGAAACTCAATCTGCAGCTAACCACTCCTCATAAGGCAGATGCTACCCAACATTCAGACCAACGCCAGATTCCCACTAAAAACCCCATGAATGATAACCAACGAAATTCCCAACACTAACCCATAACCAAACCATAACCCTCAAAGAACAACAAATACCACACCGAAAACCACACAATAAGACTTGCAGATAAACAATATTCCACAATAACCACAAGATAATCAAGACATCAAGAAAGAAACATACCCGCGACTGCCTCCGACACTGCTCTGACCTCCTCTGCTGTAAGCTGAAAAGCACGACCCTGAGCCCTTAGGGGCTCTGCTCCACCCTGACCTCCACCCGTGATCCTCAAAGTGGCCGGTGCTGGAGCCTGCACCGGTCCTGCAGCGAGTTGTGGACAGTTGACCCTCAAATGTCCAACCTGATGACAATGATAACAAATCCTCAAATCCCGAACCGGCGCTGACTGCCGACAATCCCTCACATAATGCCCCTCCTTTCCGCACTTGTTGCATGCACCACCGGACCTACAAACTCCGGTGTGACTCCTCCCACACTTCCCACAAGTGTAGCTACTCAGATCTCCCACTCTAGAATCAACGGTCTTGGACCGTTTCGGCGCCGGCTGCGACTGCATCGGAGCCTGCCTCAACTCACGTAACTGCAACTTAATCTCTAACTCACGCCGCCTGGCGGCCTCCTGCAACTCCAACAAAGTCTCGCACCTCTGCGTAGACACAAACTGTCTGATATCCCTCTTGAGCATGCTCAGATATCGAGACATCTGAGCCTGCTCCGAAGCGAACTCAGGGCAGAACATCGCCCTCTCAGTGAACATCCTGGTGATCTCAGTCACCGACTCCGAACCCTGCTTCAGCTCCAGGAACTCCTGAGCCAATCTCTCTCTCTCAACCCGCGGAACATAACGGGTGCTGAACATCTCTCTGAACTGATCCCATGAAACCGCAGCCCTCTGCTCATCCGAATATGACCCCGTGGTCAATCTCCACCAATCATTCGCCCCGAGCCTCAACAGGTTCAGAGCACACCTCACCCTCTGATCAGCAGGGCATGAACACGTGAAGAAACACCCCTCCACGTCCGATAACCACCTCATAGCAACAATCGGGTCCTGAACTCCATCGAAGGTGGGAGGCTTCGTATTATCGAAGTCCCGATACTGAAAACCCCGACCAGCTCCTCCCCCTGCCGCTGCTACAACCGCTGTAGCCGCCGCGGCAACCGTCTTTGTGAGAGCTGCATAGCACTCATCAAAATACGCAACCATGGCGGTCTTGATCGACCCAAACAGTTCCGACAACTCGGCCCGAAACAACGCAACAACCTCATCATGCAGGATCTCACGAATCCTCGCATCCAACTCGCATGTGCTCATCTGACCAATAACCTCGGGCGGTACTGACCCGTCTGGAACTCCCTCTCCTGCTCCCGATCCTGATCCGGATCCACTCCCAGCATGTCTCGGAATCTCCATACTGAAATAACACCACAAAATCTCAGACACTTCCCACTAACCCAGGAACCAACTCTCAACCCCACCCTAGCGGTCACGGTTTCCCTGATACGCGTATGGGTCTTGTGCTTTCAGTAGTACGGGCCCATACTACCTTCCACACCTACCCATATTTGTATGAAGTACTACCACAACGCCCTAGAGAAAACATACAAACAAACGCTCAACCCTCACCACTAGAGGAACACTGGAAATCTCCCACAAGGAAACCCTAGGCTACAGGCATCACAAATCAGGCAACATTATCATGAAATCCTGAAGATCCCTAGCCTAGCACTAGCATGCTGTTCTAACAAAGCTCAAAAACAAATATCATGTATGGTATTTTGGGGGTTACTTACTGGCTCCGGCTGATCGTACCTCCGCGTCCTCCTTTACTCATTTTGAAAACCATTTTAAATTCTCTTTTGAAAACTCTCCTCGATTTGAGACTAGAGTCACACGAGTGTTCCTCCAATTCACTCAAACCAAGGCTCTGATACCAACTTGTAACGACCAAAAAATTCCAACCAAATTAAATTTTTCAAAAACAACCTGATTCCATTAAAGTTATTACAAAAAGGTTTTCAATACAATTTATTTAAAGTATTCCCAAAATCACATCACGACAAAACATGAGGAGCGGTACGATCATGCCTTCGCCTTGCCACGGTCTCCTGAAGAACCTGAAAAACATTAAACCACAACCGTAAGCCCGAAATCTTAGTGAGATATCCCCAAAATACCAACCACATATACCATACACGCATAACATGCCATATCATATCCGATCACAGAACAACCATGCACTTCAGGTCTACTGTGTGACTGGTCCGCCGCACCGGCCAACAGTCCACCTGGTCCACCCTCCGAGTCTAGCCATATACCTCGAGTCTGCAGTGTGATTGGTCCGCCCGCACTAGGCCTTCAATTCACCTGGTCCACTCTCGGAGTCTACAAAGCAGGACCCGCCTCAACCCAACTCCAGTTCAAACAACCATGTGCACGTAAGCATACAATCATATAAGAATTCACAGTCAACAAACCGATCAACAGATCACATAACATATCATCATCCTAACCAGGATACCGACCTAACCGGTCACTAGCATAGCATCACCCTACATCTCAGGATACCGATCTCAACCAGGTCTCTAACATATACCATCCTAGCTACCAGGATGCAACATATCAAAGCAATAACATACAACAAATACCCGGATCTCAATCCGATAAAGGGCCGGCCTTGGTGCCTTAGACCCTGTTGATATAGTGAGGATAACTCACCTCGAAACTGCCGACTGAACAGATAACCCAAGCTGCTCCGATCACTGATACGATCTCCACCACTAGACAACCACCAAGGCACTGAACTCAAAACAATATCCAACAATTACCAAAATGCCCCTGGAAATCACTGGTCAACCCTTGGTCAAAGTCAAAGTCAAAGTCAACCCCTGACTAACTCTACTCGCCGAGTCAACCCGATGACTCGTCGAGTCCCCATGCTCAGAAATTCCCCAATCCGCGACTCAACTCGCCGAGTCACCCCGAGACTCACCGAGTTCAACCATTCTGAGTCCACTCGCACACAACTCACTGAGTCATCCCTTGACTCACCCATTCTCGGCTCAACCAGAAAAGATTGGGACCTCACGACCAGACTCATCGAGTCCAAGAACAGACTCGCCGTGTCTAAGGCTATCTTCAACCTACTCGCCGAGTTGTTCTTCCAACTCGTCGAGTTCAAGGCGATCTTCAACCTACTTGCCGAGTTGTTCTTCCAACTAGTCGAGTTCCAACCTATCTTCAAGCAACTCGCCGAGTTCACCTTTATGAATCGCCGAGCACCTCTCGATCTCATTCCATACAGAAGCATTCCAGGCCATGCAATTGATCCAAAACGTAGATCTACCATTCCTAAGGCCATCCATCACGTAAAGTGGTAAACTTTACGTGAATCCAAGGAGATCTAGGCATTTTCACTCTAGGGTTTGGGTTTGGGACAAGATAGCTCCTTCAATCACTCATAAACACGGACTTTTATGCATTCTAACCCTTTTCCATTCCATATCTGAGGTAGCAACCTCAGATCTAACCTCTAAACTTCAATACATCAAAAGATATGATCTCTAACACCTCCAAAATGATGCATCTATATGAATAACAGCCCAAGAACGAGATAATACCTCAAAAGGAAGCCCCAACAACAAGAAACCCGAATCTAAGCAAAGCCCCTTGCTCAAAGCCTCCTAACCTTCAAGATTTCCTCAACAATCACTTCTTCAAGCCTCCAAATGCACTTTGATCCTCTCACACACGACAACTAGGGTTTCTGGACTTAAGAGAGAGTAGAGAGGCTGGGGGAAAGGATGTTATGTTCTTTATATAAGGCTCAACCCCGAGAAATAGGGTTTTCTCCACTCAGCGCCTACTCGCTGAGTCCATCCGCTGACTCGCCGAGTCGGCCACTTAACACGTGACCAAAGTTGCGACTGATGTGCACAAAAGTACTCACTAATTTTAATATTTATAACCTAACAAACTTAACTTACTATGCACTTATAGGCAGCGTACCTAGTCAGATTACAGTATAGCTTGGGTAAGTCGGGTGTCGATCACAGGGAACGGTGTTACTAATTAATTTACTTACTATTAAATTAACCTAATTTTTAACAAGTTTAAAGGGGGTTTTACCTGATTTTACAAGATCAGATGAACTTAAATTCAAATTCAATAATTAAAAACACACACTCTTGTTTAGTTTGAATCCACTTCTCCCTTATGGCTAGCTAATGATTACGGATTATTAAGTTGGTTTTTTAGTTGTATTATTAATTTAGTTCTAACTTTACCAATAATTAACTAATTCATGTCAAACCATGTATGTTCACACATAATTAACACAGAACTAATTATGAATGTAAATATGCTATGTAAGATTTGTTATATAAACGCAATTATGATCACAATACACGTTCTCTAGCACAACTAAGCTTATTTATTCTAATTACTAACTAAGATTGGTCAATCCTAGCTCTAACAATTCAATGTTCACTAAATCATTAGGTAAACAGGTTCATGCAATTTAATGGTCACTAAGCTACACAGAGCATGCAATCAAGCAATTAGTTAAACAAACAATAGCATGCTAGGTTATACAAATCAAACACAAGCAATTTTTGCCAACTAAACTTAATCCATAAACATATAACTATTCATAAGTTTAAAGCTTCATCTAGCTAAACAAGAGTAGCTAGATTCAGCTGCTCATCATAGCAACTAAACCAACACAGCTAAAAATAATGAAATACATGTTCTTATTTAACCAAAATATAAACCTTTATTCTTTTTGATGTTGAAAACCTTCTTCCAGAACCTTTCTTTCGCTTCAAATCGTCTTCTGGAACTCCTTCCTTCTGCCCAAGGGTGCCTCTATTCGTAATGGTCAAGGATTTATATAGTTGCTGATATCCATAAATTCACGTCGTGAATAGTAAGAAATTCACATCGTGAGTTGTAGATAACCGTGTCCGTCAAGGATTCCTTCACCCGCGTACATATCTTCTAGAACCAACGATTCATGTCGTGAATCCTTTAAGTCTCACGTCGTGAATAGTCTTTTTCCAGATTTACTTCACTTTTACTCTTTTAATTCCCAAAGTTTCTTTCTTTAACGCTTTCAGTCCCCTTTTCTTCAAAATGTCTTCTTTTTGGCTGTAAATAACATTTAAGCTCATAAGTACCATTATTCTAAACAAATTACCGGTTTTTTAATAAAAATGTACTTAAATATTGCCTAAAAATAAGTATAAATATGGCAATATCAGCGACCCTACTCGCCGAGTTCCCCTTCCCAATTTACTCTTTTAGCCCTTCAACTTTACTCTTGATATTCCGGGATGTTACATATATGAAATCATACGTGCATATATTTAGGAATCAAGTTGAAATAGCCTCTCGTAAGCCCACATTTGATCCAATAGCTAAACAAAAACAACCTTTGTGCCTTTGCTTAGAGTTCTCGGCCCAATTACCATGGACCGAAAACCCATTTTTTTCCTTGGGCCTTATTGGACCCTTTATTGGGCCCAATTAAACCTAAGAGCCCGTACACACTTCAACAACCGAAAACCATTCCCTTGGGCCTCCCTTTGGCCGAAAACTCTCTTATTGGGCCAAATTAAGACCGAATGCCCATGCTCATTCGAAAAAACGAAAACTCGTTACAAAAGCCCATGAAGGCCGAAAACCCTATAGGGTTTTGATTTGGGCAAGAGTAAAAAAAAGAGAAAAGAAAATAAAAAATATTGACACCTCAATGCTTTACCCTCTCTTAACCATCAAACAACCATGCAAAACCTTCTACAACCCATCATACTCCCATGCATTACACTAGATGGTCCATCAAGTAATGACCAAGCCATGTTCCCCCCTATTTCAAAGGGGTTTCGGCCGAAAATACCAAAGGCCACCCCAAAAACTTTCTTCACATATTATTCTCTCAAGTTCTTCCATCTAGCCTCTCTAATTTTTGTATACCACCTTCAAGAGCAATTTCTTCAAGAGAATTATAAGAACTTGGTGAGTATTCTTGAAAACCTCTAGTGTTTTTATACTTCCTTAAGCTAAAACTCCACCTTTACACACACAATTTCGTGTGTAGTTCTTTGGAACACTTGATTTTCGAGAAGCTCCTCAAGTTATGAAAGGCTAAGCTCGAAATCTTCTTTATTTCCTTCCTTCAACTCAAGAAATTTTCAAGGTAAGCTTCATACCCCCATGTTTTTCATGTTTTCCATGCTTTTCGGGGAGGGGGGAATACAAGTCAAGTTTCGTTTAACCATTGGATATTTGCATGCACCTACATGTTTATGTAAGAATTTGTGCTTATCATGTTAAATACCTCATGCTAACACACCATAAAATCATGATTTACAAATTTCATGTATGCTAGAATAAGTTTATCCTTTGGATAATTGTATGCATCATAGTTGTGTGTTGAATTTGGAACAAATACTTGTGTAAAAAGGTTATTATCGTATGTGGCTTCATAAAAATCGTGATGAATGTGTTTATTAACATAGTTGTTACATAAAAAATTGTGGACATGGGTTTGTTCACTCATTGATTTCGAAATCATGGCATATATATGTCCATGCATGTTTAACTCTTGGATACATACATGTTCTCTCTTTTTTAAAACTTACACTAAAATTTGGATAAAATATTGAGTTTATCATTTATGGTGCTATAAAATTCGCGACTTATTTGAGTCAAACTAAAACAACATATTTTGTGTTATAACCTTACAAAAATCGGTAAAAAGAATGTTAAACAAAAACACAAAGTTTGATATTTTTCTAAAGGTAATATTATTAGTAAAATGGTCGTAAACTTGTCGTCGTTAGTTTTGGATGGTCTAACATCCAAGAATTTATTATCATGTTTACTCCTAGACTTATTCACTTACGACTATTTATATAAAGTGTTATAAAAAGTTTAACCAAAATCATATGCAAACAGATTGACGACAGAAAAATTTTCGTGTCATAAACAGTATGTCATAAAACTCATAAAGCATGGATAATAAACTGCATGTCATGAAATCTGTAAAAAGCATGTCATAAACTGAATGCTATGAAACCTGCAAATGTGCGTCATAAAACATATGTCACGAATTTACACTAGTAAAGTTATTTCACTATTCAATAAAGGGAGTCAAAATTACATAAATCTGTTAATGCTCTGGTGAGACACTATCTTCACCGTACCTACCTAGCGTACACTCTAAGTCCTGTACTCATAACAAGAGTCTTTTGGAGAGAGAGCGAGATAGTTGTGTATAGATTTATATGGGGATTAACACCCCCACACCGCTGTTCGCTACAACTAGACGGGGCCAGTCAAGGGTGACAAATATCTTACCGATTTTGATGCCTGAAGAACGTCACAACAGGCATAACAGTTACATTAAGCATGGTGATAATGACTCGCATAAGGATTAACAATACTATCTTGATTTATGGTAAACTTACACTTCACTGGTTTTACAAAATATAAAATTACACACTATTTTCAATACTTTATTGTCACTATTCCGGTCTTAGGGTTTAAGACTACAGTTTTCATACCATCATAAAATATGGGATTTCTGGGAACATACAGTCAAATGATTCAAAGAAACATGCATACATATACTCATAGACTTTGGAAATAAACATACAATTCGCTTTTACGGAAAATATTGGATTTTCTGAAGTATACAACATTTTTCAAACAAAACATATCCAAACCATTTTCATATAAAAATGCTTATGAACTCACCAACATTCTATGTTGACGCTTTTCAAAACGACTTGTATTCTCAGAAACCAGTAAGTAAGCAGATACTTGAACCATGGATTTTGGATATTTTGCTGCATTATGGAATTTACAATTCTGTCGCTTTTGTGTAACACCTGAAAATTTTCAAATTGTAAACTTATGAAGATTGTATTCTCAATGTATGTTGTTTGGTTGCTATGTTTCATTCATATTCAATTGTTATGATACTATACTATGATGTCATCCGCCCCTGGACGTTTCCGTCGGTCTTGGTTCGGGGGTGTGACACCATTTTTGCAATTTTGTCCCGGGAAAATAACCATCATCTTCAAAAATTTAACAAAAGACAAAATTGCAAAAATGGTCCCTATGGTTGTCTATGTGGTTTTGGTCCAAAAAAGTTTGGTGATGCAACGGTGGTCCAATTTCGGATACCTTGTGTTGTTTTGGTCCCTATGGTTGATATTTTGTTGTGCTTTTGGTCCATACCCCACCTAAAATGACGAATATACCCCTAAAATAGTTATTTTTATTTATTTTTATATTTTATTATTATTATTTTAATTTAAAAAAAATTAAAAGGAATCCCATCCCACCCACCTAATTTACCACTCCTACCAATCTCTCTCTCAAGAAACACAAACATGTCGTCTCCACCAAAAAATCCCACCTTACGACCACCCTGACTGCCACAAATCGTCCACCACCACCACCACCTTCAACCACATCCATCTCCACCTAGATTTTAGATGAAATTGTCCCAAATACCATGAAAAATCCAAGCTTTAATAATAATGTCCAGAAATACAATCAACTGAGTGTTGATTTACAATATTTGAATCATTGTAACAATTTCCCATCTCGAATCCCAACAAGAAATTATGCTAATCCTTCAAGAAATGAATTTGCTTAATAGACAGTTTTTGGAAACACCTCGCCTGAGCCGACTTTCACATTCCAATCACCACTGCCACCGTTGATCAACGTCATTACTCTCCGGTTGTTTGGGATCTATAAATGAACTCCATCACCTAGCTAGGGTTTTTAGATCTAACATTTCTATTTCTTCAGTGGGTTCGATTTCGACCATACTCTCCCCTTCTCCAGCAAGTTCGATTCCACCTATACTTCACCCTCTCTTCCTTTCTCAGGAGTGAGTGTCGCTGATTTGTAGTAAACTAAATATTCTCTGGCGAGTTCGATTTCTACCATACATCTGTTTAAGTTCGTCCCTTCCATGGGAAAGGAAACCTGTAACTCTGCCTCTCCTCCCTCTGTTCTAAAACCTGCAACTCGAAGAAGATGATGGTGAATCGATTTTGCTTCACGATTTTAGATCCACCTCCATTAACCTCATCCGTTGATTTTAGATCGGGGTATATGAATTTTAGAGTACAAAATGTTTCTTTGTTTCCTCACACAGAGGGAGTGGTGTGAGAGGTGTACTAGATGTTGGGGACGACAATTCTGCACTCATCGAGGACGTAGGGAGTAGATGGTGTTGACAGGTGAAGGCGTAGGGGAAGGGAGATGCGAAAGGGGGGGGGGATTGACGACGGTGGAAGGCTTGTGAAGAAGACGTCGATGATGTTGAAGGGTTTTTTTATGAAGGTTGTAGACGGAGGAAGGGAAAAGGAATATGGTGGGTGGGTGGGCCTTTTCTTATTCTTAATTAATTAAAAACATTTGAATATATATATATATATATATATATATATATATATATATATATATATATATAAGGGCATAATAGTATTTTTCAAGCTGATAGGGACCAAAAACACTAAAAAGATCCAAAAACGGACCATTTTTGCACCATAAACTTTTTGGATCAAAACCACATAAATTTGATAAGCACATGGACCATTTTTGCAATTTTGTCTTAGCAAAATGAACATGTTGTTTGCTAAATTAACAATTTTATTTATTATTAATTAACAAATTCTATGTTTAATTATTTTATACAAACAACTTTAAAAATCATATCATCAAAATGATTTTTATATTTGTTTTGTATATGATTAAACAAAATAAAATTTTGATTTATAATTATTATAAACTATTATACGTTTAATTTTAGTTTATTGTAATAGACGTTAAAAAACAAATAAACTATTTATTAATGTCTGAAACGTGTGATCAATCTCTTCTATTTTGACACGGTCTACATATTTTAGCGGAAAAAAAACCAAAAAAGAATTTAAGTAAAATTTTGATTTATAATTATTATAAAATATTATATATGGTTGATTTTAGTTTATTAACAACGTGAAAAAACAAATAAATTTTTATTAACGGCTGCACATATGATCCATCTTTTCTATTTAGACATGGTCTACATATTTAACCGGAAAAAAAAAAAAAAAAAACGAAAAAGAGCTTACGTAAAAATTAAAAAATTATTATCAATTTTGGCCACCTTACAAACTACCAACCTTCTCGCTCGAGGGACTATTGCGTGACTAGTAAACATAGACTACGTGAAACCCGCGAAGTGGAGTTCAAACAGGCGGGAATCCCTCTTTTGAATACACGGCGATCCCAGACTGTTTCAAAACCCTAATTACACCCCTCTTCTCTCTCTTCTGGATAAAATCCATTTTTTTTCGATTCTCTGTTTATTGATGGCGACAACGATGAAGAAGAACGGAAATCTTATTGAGGCTAACGACGATGGTGATGGAGGCGAAGAACAAAATGGGGGTTCTGATTCTGAAGCAGAGGTGAAAGAGGGCTTTCAGAAGAAGATAGGCAGGAAAAGAGGTCGGGAAGAGAACAGCGGGAACACCGGTACTGCTACTAAATCTCAAGAAAAGAAGATCAAACCATTTGTTTGTCAGAAACAGCAGGCTGTTTCTATAGAAGAAGAAAGGACAATGACGACGATTGTTGTCTTGTCAAGTGATGATGATAACGAGTCAACAGAAGAAGCAGCAGAAGGTATGGTTGATGCTCAAACTGCTTTTGCTACTCCTGATCGAGAGGGAAACGGTATTAACGAAGTAGTAAACAACAAAGAGGACAAAAATGAGGAACGGAAGCCCATCAGAAGTACTAGGAATGATGGTATTAATTATGCTGAGATTTTCAAATACGATAAGGGAAGAATCGGTACACCTTCCAGCTCAAGTAGGAAGGATGGTTCAAAGCCAAAGTATTATGCCAAGAACTTTGTTTCTGATGAAAATGTACTATTCTGTGTCCTTGGTTTCTCTTTCTCCTTTTCTTAAAGAAGTCTGCGTGATCAAACATCATCTCTTTATTTTTCATCAATTTGCAGGGAAATCTAGTTAAAGTACCTTCAAACATGTGCCATCAGTGTCAAAGGAACGACAAGGGACAAGTTGTAAGGTGCCAGAGCTGCACTATAAAACGTTACTGTGTGCCTTGCATGAGAAGATGGTATGAGCTGTTATGTATATGGAATTTGCTTTTCTTATACAGCTTTTTCATTTATAATTTATGTTGTTTACTCTGTTTTCCAGGTATCCTAACATGACAGATGAGATGTTTGCTGAGCGTTGCCCTGTTTGCTTAGACATTTGCAACTGTAAATCTTGCTTGCGTGATGTGCACCCTAGAGTTGGTTCCTGCAGCTCATCTTTTGTTATGGAACTTATTCCTGTTCCTACTCTTACCAAAATAGGAAATGTGATACTGAATCTGTTGGTGGTTTTTAGGTCAAAGAGAAGATTGATTTTAAACCTAATGATGATCAAAAAGCTCGATATTCTATTTATATTCTGCATGTGCTTTTTCCATTCTTGAAGCGTCTCAACGAGGAGCAAACAAAGGAGAAAGCAATAGAGTCTACAATTCAAGGTATTTTGTTATTGTTGGTATCCCTGTATGTCCAACTCTAAATTTACATTTTAGCTGTAATCTAAATCAGTACTGCCATATGATTGACTATTGATGATTATTGTTTCATTCCTATGCAAAGAGGTTTGATTTAAGTGAGTTGTGTTCATCATTGAGGCTTGAGAGTTTAGGAAACTGCAAGGAAAATCATCTTCTTAACCTGAACTCTCAAAGTTTGTGTTGCATAATTTCATTCTAACCAAGAATCATATGTCTCTCTTGTTAAGTCTTTTTCACTCAGTTGTTTCTCTTTGGCTTGATGGTGAGTTGGAATGATGATAGTGATTTTTTTTTTTCACTAGAAGGATGGTGTGCATGGATAGCTAGCTACCAGCCATAATCTATGTAGGTTTCCCTAATTTTATCTTCTTGGACAGGCTCTTCTTTATCTAACATACAGTTGAAGAGGGCAAAGTGCAGCTGGGATGAGCGCATGTATTGGTATGTCATTTCAATGACTTTACAAGTATATGAGGGTTTTGTTTTATAATGGTTTCTTGTATGGATTATCACCTGATGTATGCAGCGACTGCTGTAAAACTTCAATTTTTGATTTGCATAGAAGCTGTCCTTCTTGTCATTATGATCTTTGCCTTCAATGTTGCATGGAATTACGAGATGGCAACCTTCAAGGAAACAAGGAAGAAGTTATCATTGAATATGAAGATCCAGGTCCTGATTACTTACATGGGGGGAAGCCCCTTCAAGCTAAGAAGGCTGCCGCAGCCCCCAAGGACAGAAGGAAGGGACATAATACTCCAAAGAAAAAGCAAAGTCATGAATGGAAGTCTCTGGATGATGGCAGAATTCCTTGTCCTCCAAAAAGTATGGGTGGTTGTGGTAGTGGGATTTTAGAGTTCATGTGCATAAAGTCCCTTGACACTGTTTCAAATTTGTTGGACAAAGCGCAAAATCTCTTGAAGACACACAAACTGAAGGAAGATATGAGGGATATGCCTGAGAAATGGTGCACATGTTCAGATTTTTTGAGCAGAAATGATAGTGGTGATAAGCAGTTACGTAAAGCTGCTTCACGTGAAAGTTCTAATGACAATTACTTGTATTGTCAGCGTGCAATAGACATTAAAGCTGGAGATTTGAAGCATTTCCAGTGGCATTGGTCAAAAGGGGAGCCAGTAATAGTCAGCAATGTTCTAGAAACTACACTTGGGTTGAGTTGGGAACCCATGGTCATGTGGCGTGCTTTTCGCCAGATTACAAATCTCAGTCATGATCGGCTCTTGGATGTGTCCGCTCTTAATTGTTTAGATTGGTGTGAGGTGGGTTAAGTATGTCATTTTTGGGCTAAATGCAAGAATTTGAAATGTACTTCCATTTATTTTCAGCATAATTGATTTGGTCGTGTTCTTTGGTTAGATTGTTTGCCTCCAAGTTAATACTATTTTGGGGTATATGCAGGCCTAATCAACTTTTGTCATGACATGCAGGTTGATATAAATCTTCGTAGCTTTTTTAAATGGTATACAAAAGGTCAATATGATGAAGTCGGGTGGCCTAAGATCCTAAAGTTGAAAGATTGGCCCCCATCAAGTTTATTTGATGAAAGGTTGCCACGTCATGACGTTGAATTCATCACTTCTCTACCCTTTAAAGAATATACACATCCTCGTGATGGCTACCTTAATCTTGCAGTGAAGTTGCCTGAAAAATCTTGTAAGCCAGACATGGGCCCTAAAACTTATATAGCTTATGGTGTTCATCAAGAATTGGGACGTGGTGACTCTGTAACTAAACTTCATTGCGACATGTCTGATGTGGTATGCTTTTTCTATCTGGTTAAGACAAGTTTTATAGCTTGAGATTTCCTGTTTTGATTTTTGTCATTGAATTTAGGCAGATGCAAGATCATCAACAATTTCATCTAGTACCATTGGAATTGAATTTGTGATTGACCCTGATACATTCTTGAACTGATAATCAAACTATGATAATATTAAGAAAATGATCCCATTTATTCGAGAGAAATGGACTCTCCAAAAAAAAGCAAAGTTCTTGACAAATCAATTCTTAGCTACCTTTCTCTACGAAAACCGACCCCACTACCATGGTACTACCACTAACATAAAAGCCTGCAATAATATTAATACGGAAAGGCCCTTGGACCATTTCTTTTTAGCCAGGAAAATTCACCCATTTTTTTTTTTTGCCCGTGCTATGAATCAGTAAAGTCTGGGGCTTATCAATACCAACGGCCCAAACTTTCACCTTGCCCTCAAGGTGAATGAAAATGATGTACAACACCCAAATCCGTCCAGGAGATCTCTCTAACTTGTTCGTGTCTTTGCCATGATCTGTATTCTCTACAGCTCCTTGCTCCACTGCATCCAAGATCATCTTAACAACTTCATCAACATTCCTATTCTCATTAACAAACACAGATGTGGACAAGTACTGCTCTTTAGGACAAGAAACCCCCTTAGTGTCCTCCATGCCTTAACAATATTCTTAAACTTATGTGGGGCTTCTTTAAGGACCTGTACATCCTAACTCCTTTTTACCACTTCTCGGTCATTTTCATCACCATTCGTAGACAAATGGTATCTAAGCAATTCAACCATTTTGGTCTTGTTTGTGGAATCCTATAGTGCACCCACCATTGCATTTCACCTATCAGAGAAGAAGGCACAGAAAGATTCCAACTTCTGTGGGGACTACAAACACCCACGATGGCAGTAAAAAGTTGGCGGGACGGCAAGGGTAATTTGGGAAATAAGGCAGATCCTCTGTCATTGACAGTCTTTTTAAGGGAGAGTCCTTTTCATTTAGAGGCAGGCAGAATATTAGAAGTTTCTTCTACATTTGGAGACCTTAGCATCTCGAATAGCTATATCTTATTGTTTTTCCTTATTTCTTGTTATGAACTTGAGATCCATATAGAGACTGCCATTGTTCCATTGTGTTTAGATAATTGTGTGTTGAGTTCATAACAAATTCTTAGGGGATACAAGCTTTAGATTCTCAACTTTGAGGAAGTAGCCCAAGATTCTCAAGATATTGCTTCCACTGCTACCATTATATCCAATTATAGCTGTAAATTGTTCATAAATTTCTTTTTCCTGAACTAAAAGCAAATGATTAAAGATTTCCTCATTAATGCTCACAAGAAGTTGAGAACCATTCTTGATAGCGTTGCCTCAATAAAGTTTCTGATAAGCTTAAACCATTCTTGGTTTATCAAAGGTCCAGGAAGCTAAAATAGGGGACAAACCCAATTCAGGAGGTCAACTGTTAGAATCGTGGGAGAGAAACATTTATGTATGTTGATTGGTCCTTTATTTTGTTTGTGAGCATTATCCTTAGATGTCAGTTCTGTCCCAGGGGACCACAATGATGCTGGAGGGCATTTGCTTTTTGTTTTAGACTAGTATTTAAACTCCTAGTTTTGGTTGAGTAGGATCATTGAAAAACTTGTAGTGAAAACTATTTTGGAGAGATCCTTGCCTCTTGAAAGCATGGAGTTTATCAGTCTCAATTGAATTGACATTTGTGGTATATCTTTTATTCTGTGTTGTCTTTGGTTTATCAATTGGTATCTGAGCAATGGTCGCTCCCCAAAAGAATACAACTTCCTTGGAGAAGAGGTCGGAGACGGTAGAGGAGAACCTAGGAGCCATTCTGGATGAGCAACAACAACAAAAGCTGGTGAATTAGCAACAAGCCAGAGCAATGGAAGACAACAAAATCCTGCAGAATGAAATCATTCGAAAACTTGACGTGCTAGTGGGAAAGATGGATAAGCTAGAACGAGGTAAGAATGTTGTAACTCCAAACTTTGGTATTAACACCCTAATCTTGACTGGTATGGATAAGACTCACCCACGACGGCCCAAGACCTAGTGGGTCCAACAGTGGAATCCCAGAACTTGTGTTCGTATCCTATATGGTTCAGTGTCACTAATTGGGAGCTCTAGGGTAGCAATGAGAGTGGTGGAGATGAAATTGTGGGTGACCCCTGGGTTAATTAGGGTTACCACTTGATGGTTGACAATCGAGGAAAAGTTCATTTTGGTGTTCTTTGACGACATACTCATTTATAGCCTGACTGAAGAGTTACATGTCACACATGTGGATGTCACCTTGGAAATCATACAACAGAATCAACTATATCTTAACATTAAGAAGTGTGAATTTAGCCAACACAAAATCTTATACTTAGGTTATGAGATTTCCAAGGAGGGGGTAGCAGTTGAGGAATCTAAGATAAGGGCTATGGTGGAATGGCCCACTCCTAAAAATATTAAGGCTCTGCGTGGATTTCTCGGCCTCACAGGGTACTATCGAAAATTTGTGAAGGGATACGCTAACAGGCCATGAGCTCAGTTCCGATGTTAGCAATGTCGGACTTCTCAAAAACCTTTGTGATCGAGACGGATGCCTCTAGGACCGGTCTAGGAGCGGTTCTAATGCAAGAGGGTAGACCTGTGGCCTTTTACAGCAACACCTTGGGAACACAAGCAAGGTTAAAGTTGATTTACGAAAAAGAATTAATGGTGATTGTCAAGGCGGTCCTAAAATGGCGTCCGTATCTCCTCGGAAGACGATTCATGGTTCGAACCGATCAATTGAGTCTTAAGTATATTATGGAGCAAAGAGTAATTGGTAACGACTACCAAAGATGGGTCTCCAAATTGATGGGTTTTACATTTGACATCCAATACTGGATCGAGGCTAGTAATCGTGTAGCAGACTCCCTATCCCGCTGGGAACATCCACCATTGCAGAGATAAAAAAAAATGAGTTCATTGGAAAAATCAAGTTGGGGGTAGAAATGACACCTGGAAATTACAAAGGGTTCAACATCTATATGGATCGCTTGATGTATAAGGGACGACCGGTGATACCCTTGAAATCGAAGTTAATACCGGCCATCATCAAGGAATTTCATGATTCTCCTATGAGGGGACACTCGGGAGAGAAGAAGACTTACCAGAGGGTCACAAGTGAGCTCTATTGGTCGGGAATGCAATTCGATATCAACAAGTATGTGAAAGAATGCTCCGTTTGTCAACAATGCAAGCATAGTAGTCTTTCATCGGTGGGTCTTCTGCAGCCTCTTCCAATTCCCGAGAATACATGGGATGAAGTCACTATGGACTTCATCGAAGGTTTGCCAAGGTTAGACGACTGGGAAACCATTTAGGTGGTGGTAGACAGACTCAACAAATATGCTCACTTTATACTCCTCAAGCACCCCTTCAGTGCAGCGACGGTGGCACAAACCTTCATTAAGGAGGTCGTTAGACTTCACGGACTGCCAAAATCAATAGTGAGTGATCGGGATCATATTTTCTTAAGCCACTTTTGGGTGGAGCTGTTCAAATTACACGGTGTCCAACTAAAACGAAGCATCGCCTACCACATCATTCCACGTGTCTACCAAATGTACTAATTTTCATGCTTTATATGGTCGCGATCCCCCACCCATCATGCGTTACGAAGGTCAGTTGACGGTGCTTGATGCCTTGGATAAGATGTTGGAAGATCGGGATGCTATTCTAGATGATTTGAAAGTCCATCTAATGCGAGCCCAACAGAAAATACAGACCCAAGCAAACAAAAGCCGAAGAGATGTGCAATTCCAAGAAGGGGATATGGTGTACCTTAAGCTGAAACCATACCGACAACAGAGTTTAGCTCGACGCCGATATGAAAAACTGGTTGCTTGCTATTATGGCCCTTTCAAAATCATTAGGAGGATTTGAACGGTTGCTTACAAGTTAGAATTGTCCAAAACAGCCTTGATTCACCCGGTACTCCATGTCTCGCAATTAAGGCCTGCTTTTGGGGTCCCCCTTACCCCAGCCCAACTGCCTCCCCAATTGAATGCTGAATTGGAGCTTGTGGTCCAACTAGAGGAGTTCAAGGGAGCAAGACTCAAGAAAGGAAGCGAAACAGGTGAACTGGAAGTCCTCATTCAATGGCAAGGTACTGCTGAGACTGAAGCTACATGGGAAGACTATGAAAGGTTCAAACAGCAGTTTCCAGAATTCGACCTTAAGGACAAGGTCAAAGTTTGGTTTGCAGGTATTGATAAGCCCAAACCATTCTTGGTTTATCAAAGAAGGTCTAGGAGGAGGCCACTGTTAGAATCGTGGGGGAGGATCATTTATGTATGTTGATTGGTCCTTTATTTTGTTGGTGAGCATTATCCTTAGATGTCAGTTCTGTCCCAAGGGACCCCTATGGTGCTGGAGGGTATATGCTTTTTGCTTTAGTCTAGTATTTAAACTCCCAGTTTTGGTTGAGTAGGATCATTGAAAAACTTGTAGTGAAAACTATTTTGGAGAGATCTTTGCTTCGAAAGCATGGAGTTTATCAGTCTCAACTGAATTGACATTTGTGGTCTATCTTTTATTCTGTGTTGTCTTTGGTTTATCAGTTTCATTTGTTCATTCTCAACAAAAAAGCTATCAACATCCTCTAGGATGTTCACATATAGCTCCTTCAACTTTTTTATCTTCTATGACATGTATTTTTCCAAATACCCCAACAACCGTAGCGTAAACATTAGACAAAAATCCAATAATTGTACTTGTAACATAATCCTTCCAAGTTCAGTTGATAACATTGTCTGGTTTTCCTTTCTTCATTCGTCTAACATTCATGAAAACTCTCACATTTATGAAAACAGTAACAGATTGGCAAAATCTGCTTATGTTTTCAACAAAATCCAGAATTGATAATCCAACTTGCTTATATCACCTCTTTTTTGAAATCTGGTGTTGGAGATTGTTTGAGATGCAATATAACTTGAGTGGGAGTTTTGGAAGATAAAAACCTGTCGTTAAACCTACCGAATGATGGTCGCCAATGGTGTGTTGATCAGTAGGAGGGAGGCGTTTATGTGAGTTGGAGGCTTATCAAAATACTGAAATGCCCCTTGAACCATTTCTTTTCAGCACAGCCACGAAAAGTTCACCTATTTCCCCTTTTTGCCCCTGCTACCAATTAGTAAAGTCTTGGGCTTATCGACTTGGCTGTTTAGGCATCGTTAAGAAAACTTTGTTTTTTTTCTTTTGTTTCAAGAAAACTTAGTTTCTCTTCTAAACTTGCATTTTTATGAGAGTCCCATTTCTATTACATGAGGATTGCATATTTTGGAGAAAAAGATGTCATGGAAATGCTGGAATGACAATTTTGTTTCGTCAACTCGCCCTTGATGTGTCTAAAGAAACCATCAATCTTTTTCGGATCCTACTTTTTACTATTAGTAAAGAATAAAAAATCAGTAATTGCTGCCCTAGAGCACCATGGAAACAAGAACATCAAATTGGAAAAGTAGCTTTACAAAGCATTCACAATGGAAACATTTTATGATTGCATTAAATTGGGCTCGAATAAGGGCGACGAATAGGATAAATGTGCCAAAACCTGTGAGTTATGACCAAGGAGACAAGTCTATGGGTAGTTTGTGTAAAGATAAAAAAACGACGCACTATTTATGCATGTTGATGCTAAAGGATGGGTGACGTACATACATTGCCATGTATAATTGTAAATTGTGAGAAAGTAGAGGACAATAAATCACAAAAAGACAATTTAATATGCTTCCTTAATATACATGATTGACCAAAATTCGTACGACTTGTTTGATTACAATGAATTAACTTATCTTCCAATAGAGAAGTAAAACTAGGATTGCTCGGATGTGGTAAAGGTTGTTGGTAAAGAGTTGGAGAGGATGTCACAAAGTTTGATGGTCGACTTGATTTTGTTGGGTGCCCATGCTATTAGCTTATTATATACAAGAATGGAAAATTATGGTTCGTGCTAAATTGGCGTATGGATATGAAGTGTTTTCAATGAGATGGCGTGAAGGATATCATATAGTTTTAGATTTAGGTGATACAATATTAATTGTATTGTGTACGAGACTGGAATTGAAGATTTGAAGGATATCATGTAGTAAATTGGCGGATGCATATTAAATGTTTCCAATGACACCATTTTGATAGCTTTGAAGCTGTCAGACGATATATACTTGCTGACTTGGCATTTATCAGTTAAGCTATATATTTTGCCAAGTTTGTTTGCCTCTTGTTAATCATATCCAGGAGAGATTAAAGAGGGAAAGGAACAAAAGAGGGTTTGAACTTAGGGTTAAATACGAAGTCAGGGTCAAGTTGCTAAATCTCACGGTTGAATTGCTTTAGGGACGAAGATTGGTTTGATGGAGGGATATTGTCACACCCAGAACCGGAACGGCGGAATAACAAAAGTAGAAATAACATAATGCATTTTTGTAGAAATAACGTAATGCAGCGATGACAGGCCTTGCTCGTGGTTAATATATGTCTACTAGATCTCTAAGAATACAAGTCGTTTTGAAAAGCGTCAACTAAAAAATTAGTAACTTCATAAGCATTTTTGTAGGTAAAACGTTGTAATGACTTTGTTCATAGTTCATTGTAAAACTCAAATAAAATAACCAAAATATTCTATAAAAAGTAGTTTATGACTTGTTCCAAAATTGTGTATAATTGCATGCATGGTCTTCAGTTTTCCTTTGTTTGTTACTAAAAAGAGGGTGTTCCCAGAAAATCCTATGTTTTCTGTATACCAAGAATCCAAGATTTTGTGGTCCTCGAACCCTAAAACCGGAGTTGTGAAATCAGATTTACAAAATATATGAATATAGTTATGGGTTTTTGTAAAACTAGCAGAGTGGGTATTCTTTGTAAAATAGTGTATAGTTGAGTGTATGTTCCTTGGTTTTCCCTTGTTTGTTTTCGCAAAGAAGTTTTCCCAAAAAATCCTATATTTTATGTATATAAAAGATGTCGTAGTCTTAAAACCCTAAGACCGAAGTTGTGAAAGTAGTTTATAAAATATATGAAACATAGTTTTGTATTTTATGAAATTAATGGGGTGTATAATCCACGTAAATCCAATGTCGCTAGGACCCTCCTCTATATGAGTCGTTATAACCATACAGATATGACGAGAACGATTGCCCTGACGTTTTTCAGGCGTCAGATACGGTCCAAATATTTATCACCTTAGACTGGTTGGTCTAGCTATAGCGAGCAACACATGTGTGGGGTGTCAACCCCATATAGATCTATACACAATTATCCTGCTCCCCCTCCAGGGGACTCTGGTTATAAACACATGACTTACAATGTACCTAGATAGGTACGACGAAAACAAAACTAGTCTCACAAGAGCCTTAATGGAAAGTACGCGAGTTTTTCTCCCTTTGTTAAATAATGCAAATAATGTTTTCTTTGTGTAAAATTGTGAATGTAGCTTTATGACACGCAAATATTTCCGTCATAAAAACTCTGTTTTGTAAATCATCATGATAAAATCATTTATATTGAAATTTTAAAATAATCACTAATAGTTTGTCAAGTTGCAAAAGGTTATAAATAGGACATAATGTTCCAAGTTTTAAACCCTTGAAATGGTATAACATAATATGGTTGTTAGGGATGAGAATTTGGCCTGAAAATCCGAACCGAACCGAACCAAATTAGATCTGAATAAGCAATTCGATTCGGTTTTCAGGTATCTATATAAGGCTTATTCGGTCCGGGTTACGCGAATAAGGACTTATTCGGGCCAAAAGGACCGAACCGAATATGAAAAGTCACATTTTTCCCCTTGCACGATTGTTTATTCGGTCTTGTGTTCTATCGATCGTTACCCAAAATACCCATGTAATGTTTAATGTTTAACTTATATACTTATAGATAGATTTTTGGGTGTTTAGGATGTTTAATGTTTAGTGTTTAATATGTTGCTTAATAACTATATCTTAAGATTGTCGTGGTTGGATTTTACATTTTATATATCAAGAATAGTTAATCCGTGTTATTCATGTTTATCATAAGCTACAAAAGTCATACAAAATACAATATTTATAATCACATTGTAAATGTTATTTGGGTTATTCAGGATATTCAGCTCATTAATCATCTTGTACATGTTATTTGGGTTATTCGGGCCGGAACCGAACCGAACCGAACCCGTATTGTTTATTTGGTTCGGTTTTCAGTTCATACAATTACCTTTATTCGGTTTTCGGTTTATTCGGGTTCAGGTCGGTTCGGTTCCGACCCTAATAACATCCCTAATGGTTGTTTTATTAGCAACATTTATTTTTAGGTAAATAGCCATGTCTTGTAGGGTGTTTTGACATACACAAAATTTTATGGAGGTCTTTACAAACCAAATATTATCTTCCTGTTGAGACTAAAATATTTTCACTAGTTCCACCAAAATCTCATATAAATCTATAAAATTTATTATGTCTTAAAGTTTGCACAAGTTCTAATGGTAAAAGTATTATTAACCAAAAATTACAAATTTGGTGTAACTCATCATATATTTACCTAATAGCTTAGTTTTATGCTTATAATACAAAATATATAGATCTATACAAATATAACTTAGTTTTAACATTATGGGGTTTGTGAAATCTCAAGTTTATGAAGTATTAATATGACATAATATCATTTCAACACACATAAACACCTAAACATACAAATACATACAATTATCCAAAGATTTAAACAAGATTTGACTTGTATTCCCTACCCCCCCCCCCCCCCCCAAAAAAAAAAAAAAAAAAAAAGAATGAAAACTTGAAAAGAGTGGGGTATGAAGCTCACCTTGGTTTGATTGTGGGTGATTTGGAGAGATGATGAGAAGTTCAAGTCCTAACACTTGAAGAGTTTTGATAAACTCTTTGAACCTTGGAACATCCTAACTCCTAAGAATATTAACACATAACTTTATGTGTAACTATGATGAATTAAACAAGATAATATATAAAATCACTAACCAAAACTTGAAATACTTACTAGGTACTAGGGAATGCTTTAAGAATTAAGGCTTGAAACTGGAATATGCTTGAGAGTGATTTAGGAGTTCACAGAAAGTGAAATGAGATGAATGGGATGTGGTTCATGTTAAAAAGGATAAGAGGAGGAGTAGTTTTCGTTCATTAATAAGAGTGTGGAGTTGACATGATGTTTGCTTGGAGAAATGTTGGACAATTCATAAGAATCTGTGATTGTATGGGAAAATGGCCAAAATACAACTCATAAATCTGTAAACACTTAAAATATCTAAGCGTTTGCGCCCAAATGCCTCATAGGGAGGTGTTCATGGTCAAAGTTTGGAATCTATATGGTGTTTACGCCCTAGGATGCCTTCTAGGTGTTTATGCTCAGGATGCCTTCTAGAAGTGTGTTTATGGTCTAGATACTTGGGAAGTGTTTACTCTCAAGATGCTTCCTAAGGAGGTGTTTACTCCCTAAATGAGTTTTCCCTTTAGTGTTTACGGCCAAATAAAGGTCCACCAAGGTGGTTCACGGCCTAGCTAAAGTATCCTAAGGTAGTTCACGGTCTAGACTAGTGACTTTAGGGTGGTTTACGGCTAAAGTGATTCCTTGGAAGTTGTTCACGACCAACCATGGTCCATAAGAAGTAGTTCATGGTCTTAGTTAGTTTGTAGGAAAGGTTTTTATGGTCTTAATTAATAGCAAACATAATTATGTTGTCCTTATAATTTAAATGCATTTATCTAGTTTTACCTCACTAAATTTTGTTTACTTTCAAGAGGTTAACTTGTATGTGACTTCCAAAGTGCATACTTCCATATACATGCACTTATACTCTAATGGTTTTCAAGGTTCTCCTTGTAATAGGGTTACAATTTAAACCTTGCTTGGTCCATATATTTTGGGTTGTCACAGATATAAGCTGGTTTGCATAGTTGTCGTGTAAGTTGAGCAATGCGAGTTTTTGAAGATCAAGCAGGTGTTTTTAGTCATCATTTGTTTCGCCTCTTCAACAGAGATGATAGATATTAATTATACGATCTGGTGCTTGGGAGATAAGAGTGTGTATATATATATATATATATATATATATATATACACACATACAATCTGGTGCTTGGGAGATTCTTACATGCAATGATGTGACCTATTGTCTCCATGTCACCCGTGCCAACTAAGCACGGTAACCTACAAACTCGTAAATGTTGGGTGTAAGATTTTGGGCCTCAAGGATCTCAATAAATTTGGATATTTTTTAGGATCGTGATTGCAATCACTTTTTAAAATCTATGGTTTTGACCCTATGTGATCTGATTTTGGATACTCCAAGAATGACAATTTAAAAGTCAGACCACTTCTGAATATTATACATAAAAAGTACTTTGTTGTTTTGTGTTTGATGTATAAAGAGCTTGTATAATCTGTTTTCGAGTATATATGTTCCAACCTGTTTTTAGAACACTTATCATCCTTATATAGATGTAAGAAAACTGTTGGAGGTTGGTTAATGGTGGTTACATGCATTTTGGCGCCAAAATGATAGTTAGAAATATGGTTATTTAGACATAACCGAATCTAACATCATCATGATGTCACAACCACCGCCAAGGGCTCTTCCCCTTGGACTCGCTTGGGGCGTTGCCCCGCTGCCTCTAGACCCCGCCAAGGGCGTTGCCCCTAGACGCCCATATCTCGAACTCACATTTATCACTCCAAGTGTGCAATCCGCACCTCTAGTCTCAGTGAGCAAATAGAACTCAACCTATCTCAATATTAATAAGAACTACAGTAGAATATGTTGATAACACTAAAATCATCAACATTGGGGTCGATCCCCTATTCAACAAGTAAAAGATAACTTTAAGCGCAAAAAAAAAAAAAAAACAATATTGACAATCTTGGACAAACACCAAACTTGGTTGTGCTACAGTGTCAATTTCATTTTGGGCTTTGATACTATGATACATTGTTAAATGACCTCCACCTTCTTTGATATGATATCATGATGGATAGCGACTAACTATCAACTGGATATATACAACAATAAAATCAACTATATTGGTATATCTAATAGAGTTTGAACATCAAGGTGGATTGCATGATATTAGCTCATGGTAGAAAATTATCGGGCTTTATTTTAAAAAGTTAAATAAAAAATACAGTACCCTGATCTCAAGTCTCAACCTTTTAGGATGTCAAAATAAAATCATTTTGCAAAAATTGAACTTTTCATAACACAGGTTTTCTTGTAAAGAATTATTACAAAGTGACAGATTTTTTATTTTGCACAATCAATCTGTTTTGGTTTTTATGTATTTTCATTCATTAAAGTGTTTTCTGGCAACATGCAGGTGAATGTGTTGACTCATTCTACAACTGTGACTCCCAAACCTAAAGAGCTTGAAAAGATAAATGAATTGAAACAGCGTCACAAAGCTCAGGATCAGAGGGAACTTGACATTGATAACACGAAAGATGCTACTTCTGAGCAAGTTATTTGCTTGAAGGAACAAGAAGTGGGACCTGGTAACAATCATGTTGAATCTAAAGTAAACAGAAACTCGTTTGATAAGTGACTCTTTATATGTTTCATGTGTTAAAGGGATCATTCTGTTTGCTGGATTTCGGGGAATTTAGCTTGAAATGGAATTCAACTCCATTCAGATTCCGTGTTTGGTTGCAAATGAGTATGGAATTGAATTTGGTTGAAATTCACAAAATCCTTGAACTAATGGATCAACATCCCATTTTAAAATCATGACATTCTATTACTAACATTTCCTCCTTGTTAAAAAAACTAAAATACCCTTGAAATCCTTGAATTTTACAAGTAAATGGCTCTTGCCTCTCGCCTCTCCATCTTCTTGCTCATGAAAGCTCAAGAATTCTATTTTATCTACTGCCAACTAAACATGTGACCGAATTCAATTTCTTCACGTTCCAAATTTCTAATTCCTTACATAACATTCTGCAAACCAACGCCTCCTAAGAGGAACATAAGGATTCCCTGAAAAGAGTTCAGGGACACAATGAAAACACAAGAAAGAAAGTGAGAAATTTTCGGATAACTGCACTGAAAAATCTGATAGACCATACATATACGAAGAACTTAGCACTACTTTAACTAACAGAAGCTATTGAAGAAGTTGATAACAAGTGTGATATTTCAGGTGGTTGTGTGGATGGATCTGATTCTGATCTGGAAGAGGGAGGTGCTTTGTGGGATGTGTTTAGGAGGGAAGATACTCCTAAACTGGAGGAATATCTCAAAAAACACTTCAAAGAGTTCAGACATGCCTTTTGTCTTCCACTGCAGCAGGTATTAATCCTTACTTTTAGTTGAAATTCTTTTGTGTGTAGCATCACAATCCTACATAGTAATTTTTTAAATTGTTCAATTGTATTTTTTTTGGCTCCAGGTTATCCACCCAATTCATGACCAAACATTTTACTTAACCATGGACCATAAAAGGAAGCTCAAAGAAGAGTTTGGTTAGTATGCATTTGCAAGCCTCTATAATATATCACCTTTCACTGTTATAAAATCTCTTATTGTGCTTAAATTTTTTGGTGATCATTAGGAATTGAAGCATGGAGTTTTGTCCAAAAGCTTGGGGATGCTGTCTTTATACCTGCTGGTTGCGTCCATCAAGTTAGAAATTTAAGGGTTAACAACTTACTACTAATTTTTTGATTTTTTTTTTTCGCTGCATTACTTTGCTCCATCTGGAATTAATAGGGATCAATGTTTGATGTTGTGGGATCATTTGCAGAGTTGCAATTCACTAAGCTGTTAACTAGCATATTATTATGAGATCCATTTTCTGAAAAGAATGGTCATCTCTTGGTTGTTGAGACTGCATGTTTATCTTTATCTTTAAGGGTATTTAGTCTTCTGTATATTGTTAGCTTTACACATAGAGGATACTCCTTTTTACAAAATAATTATCACTCTTTGATATGATGACATTCTTACCAATAAGCCCATCCTGAAGTTTGCATGCCTTAGGAGATAAAATGGTGTTTAGTGATGGTTTAATCAAGTTTACATGCTTACCAATGATGTTTATGTCCACTGCAACTACTTAAGGCTAGAAGCCTAGGAGGTTTGTGTATTAGTTTATTAGCAACTGATTATTCAATTAGTTGTCTCATGGGGATTTATTAATTCTTCTCAACTTTTCTTGTTAATTGTTTGTCCTCAACAATGAACGGATCTTATATAAATGTCTTAATGGAAAACTAGCATTTGAAAGCAATCATCTCAAAATTTCATATGCTTACACATCCTTTCCTTGCATTTTTTGAATCTTGGAGGAAATTCCATATAAACTTCTTCACTAAGGTCACCTCTAGGAACACATTTTTCATGTTCAATTGCATGGGTGGCCAATCAAGGTGATAGTTCTTTTGTTCGATAATGCTATTCTGTTGAGGAGTATTAATTAGGACAGGGCTTTGGTGAATTATACCATGGTCAGAAAGGTAAGTGACTATGGTTGAGTTAGAGTATTCTTGACTGCTAAAATGGCATATCATGTGAATTGTGGTTTGGAACTGATTTAAACCATGGTATGTCAGTTTTGGAAGGTTTTAGGGCCGATTTGGTCAAGTTCATCAGCTAAATAGTTAGTATTTATTTATTTTATTGTTTTTTAAAAGTAGTAATCTTTTATTATAGATTAGGATTAGTTGGTGGCTGGAAGAAAGTATTTATAGGGCTTTTGTCATCGTTTTAGGGCATGAATAATAATTTCTGAGTTTTGAACTTTTTGGCATGTCTCGAGTTACAGGTTCTCTGGTTTAGGGTTTAGGTCGTATCAGAATCCTTTAGAGCCCAAAGGTGTTTCCTTAGATGCCACTATGGATTAAGGAAAAAGATCTAGAGGATGCATATGGAACACAACTATGTTTTTTTGATAATTAACAAATTTCAAGCATGAAATTTCATGGATGTTAGTAAATAAGTTTGCTTCCTTGCTCATATATGTTAATATGTGGACTATAGGGTGATAGAATTAATTACCTGATCGCCTTATATTTGGGAGACCTGATATCGATTAAAAAATAGTCTTGATTGCCATTTTTTTATTGAACTCATCTCTGAATCTACGTGTTATACCAAGGGATAAATAAGTTCTTTTTTTTTTGTGCAGTCATGTATAAAAGTTGCATTGGAATTTGTTTCTCCTGAAAACGTTGGTGAATGCATCCGGTTAACAGAAGATTTCCGCCTTCTCCCCCAAAATCACAAGGCAAAAGAAGACAAATTGGAGGTAAAAATCCCTTCTTTATATCTTGCAATGTCACCACTTCTGAAGTTGCACATTTTCCGGTTCAGATGTGGTATTTCTGTATCCTGAGTCCTGACTGAGAAACGAGGGTTATTGTATTTGTATCAATGTGACCACTGTTATAGAACCTGTCCAAACTATCCATTTTGACACTTTTATATAATTGCAACTTTCCCTCTTACCAAGTAACAGTCCACTTTTCTGTATTGTTTTTTCTTCTGAAAACAGCTCTCTGAAGTTTAAATTACAACTGAACTGAATAAAGTTTCTAAACTACTATTATATATTGGTTTTCACCCATTTCTTGTCAGAATACATGCTTTTCTGACTTTATTTTATGCATGGTTTCATTTAGTCCATGTTATTTCGTACTTCATAAACAAAGTAAGAGTATATATGCTCATAATATTAACAGTTTCTTTAATTACAATTCATTTGTTATAGATTATCTTGGTGACATGGCTTATTTTGCTGCTAATTTACAGGTGAAGAAAATGGCACTCTATGCAGTGGAGGCAGCTGTGAAGGACTTGAAGTATTTAGTTGCCGAGTAAGTTCAAACCAATTATCGGCAATTTGGTTGAATCTGTCACAAATAAAACAAAAAAGAAATTAATTGGAAAAAAAATGAAAATGAAAAGAAAACACGAACAAGTCAGTCATGGAACCATGGGTTGTCCATTTTTTTTTTTTTTTTGTAATTTCCATGTGGCATTTTCTTTTGGTTGGTTTATATTAGTTTTTTATAGAACGTATTTGGTTATAATCCAGACCTTATTAGTTTTAAAAAAAAAAAAAAAAAAACATAAGCCTAAATTCACATTTTTTCCCTCTATAAATAAAGCCCTTGTATTTCTATATTTTCGTATACTTACCCAACATTTCATTTCTAATCTCTTTACTTTCATGCTAAGGATCTAACATATCCAACTTTTTCAGGAACTCTCAACATCTTGAAGACTCCCATGATTCTCCAATCCCACAATACAATGAATGTTCTCAGTTTATTTCGAATCTTGATAAAATTCCAATCATTGAAGATCTCCAAAACTCGCAAAATTCTATAAACAATGCTAGAGGCGAAATGGAACTACAGCTAGATTTTGAAAATGTCCAAACCTTGCAAAATACTGAAAATGTTGCTGGAGGCAAAGTGAAACTACAAAGAGATTCTGAAAATATCCAAACCTCGCAAAATACTGAAAATGTTTCTACAGGCGAAGTGGGATTACAAATAAATTGTGAAAATCTCCAAACCTCACCCAATATTGAAAACGATGTTAGAGGCAATGTGGGAATACAGATAGATTCAGAAAATGTTCAAACCTCGCAACATACTGAAAACTCTACTAGACGCAAACTGGGATTACAGATGGATCACGAGTCAACACCTTCCTGTTCAGAACATGAAGTGGGTGATGAAGAAAGTGGTGGAAACACAAAAAGATCAAGGAATAGTGAAGAGGGGGATCAATCTGTCCACTCCACCCCAGAAGTGCCAAATAGTAGAGACACGTCTAAGATAAATGGAGAAGGTAAAGTATCACAACCTTCTTCCAACCCTAATGAATTTGTTGCACAACTTCAAGCAATGAGGGTTACTAGTAAAGAAGGGGACTATTCTCTCCACTCCAACCCAGAAACGCCAAATAGTGGTGGTTCAACGGCTCACCCTCCTACGAGTGGAGATGCATCTAAAATTAAAGGAAAAGCTAAGGTTTCACAGTCTTCTTTGTCTCCTAATGAAATTGTTGCAGAACTTCGTGCCATGAGGGTTACCAGAGACAATGAAGTTGAACTCATGAGAAAAAGACTCGAGTTGGAGCAAAAAAGGGAAGAAAGGAAGAATAAGAAGATGTATCACATGCATCTCAATGCATTGTTGATGAAAGACCACTTATCGCCAGAAGATGAAGACATTAAACGCCGTCTCTTGGCGATGTTGTGTGGATAGTGATTGCAGTGTATATTGAACTCATCATGCATGAGCATCTTTTGTACCTATAATGATGCGAATGTTTGTAACTTGGTTTATTTCTTTTTAATTCTACTTATTTTACTGCATGATCATGTTTATTGAACTCATCATAAATCTTATTGCACCATTTTTTAACTTCATATAGATCCTAAGAGTATATCTTTTTGCCGTTTTATTTGCTCATTTATATTAAAAAAAAACCTGAAACCTATTTTATAGTTCTCCCTTCTATCTATTTACCCTAGAAATGTGACATGTAAAAAGAAAGCTGATGCTGGAAAAAAAAAAGGGCAAAATGAACCTGTTTTCAAGTATCCTGTATACACCAAAGGGCTTCTAGCCCAATGGTATTAGTGTTGTCTTTCCTATTTGAGGTCGAGATTCAAGTCTCATCTGAAACATAGGTTGATTTACGAGTGGTTTATGATTATATTAGATTTGTTGTTCCAAAAAAAATTTATATACAAGATCTTAAAAAGAAAACCTTCTAATCTTACAAAAATCCCCATTTGTCATGTCGTTCCTATCAAGTTATAATCATTATGTTATTTTAATCTATTTATCTATTGTGTAACACCTTGTTTCCAATAGGATAAAAATATGTTTTTTGTCCAAAATTAAAATTAAAATTAATATGTTCATAAAAACCATACCTTCCGGTGTTTCATAAAGTATTGTCATTCCGAGTAAATAACAGAAGACTTAATATTTCAAAGCAATTTTTAAATTGTAATGCGGATACTACTCCGATCAAGCTAAGTTCTCTGATGATCCTTGTAGTGAATTATAAGCATTTGATTTGGCATGCAGAATTAAAAGAACACAAAGAATACGGTGATTTGGGTGCTAAAAGTGCATTCGATCATAGGAATGAGTACAAAAAAGGAACTTGATCTAGAACTCCATAATTATCCCACTCATTAATCACTATGAACTACATATCTCAAGCACACTCTACAAGTGGGATACAACCTACTATATATAGAGATGCTAACATCTCTCTCTCTCTCTCTCTCTCTCTCTCTCTCTCTCTCTCTCTCTCTCTCTCTCTCTCTCTCTCTCTCTCTCTCTCTCGGCATCAATACCACATGCAAGTGGGTCTTCTCAAGTCAAGCATTCACTGGTCATCTTATGGAGAACTTTGTATCCAACATTCTTCCCCTCAAAGTTAGGAATGGATGACTGCGTTTCAATCTTCCAAAAATTTGCAACTTCATGAACTAAGCCATAAGCGTGACAATTATAGAAATGAACTTCAAATATTCAATTCTTCAGTGACCTTCCAATCCGGGTTCTAGAGTGTGAGTCCTTACAAACCGAGCATCAAAAGGTAATTAGGAGTATCCAAGCTCCACAAGATTACCCAAATTTGAGCATAAAAGCACACCCCAAAAATCTTCATTAAGACCAAACCCATCATGAATCGGGAAAACCCAAATCACTTCCGAATCTCAAATCGAATCACTTCATAAACTTCAATTGCTCAAGGTCACTTCGGTCTTCAAGTCCGCGTAATATGAAAAATTCACAACTTTTGAATTCTCATATTTAATTCTCTCTCCCTTTTTATAATCGAAAAATGATTATAAAACCGAAAAAGAATGAGAAAGCGCTCAATTCGGAATTTTCTATACAAAACTATCTTTAACACATGGCATAAACGTTTTGCATAAACCCGGAAAACCCAAAAATATCACAATTTTCGAAATCGATTCTTCTCGATATGCCGTTGACGAAATATTCAAAAATTTGGGTAGAAACTTCAATTTCGAAATTACGCAATGACCCGTTGTGTCGAAACAACCTCAAATGCGAAATTTTACCCCAATTTCGAAACTGGGCATAAAGTGTCAATTCGCATTACTTGCAGGGACCTGATACAAAATTTTTTCCCATTCCACAGAACTTTTGCCCTAATGTCGAAACTGGGTAAATTCTGCCAACTTGCGAAAACTGCAGGCGTTTAACATGGAAATTCAACTTTTAACACAAATTTTGACCCATGTCGAAAGTGGGTGAAAATTGTCATTTTGTTGAAAGTCTAGGGATTCAAATCGACACATTATGTTTCTTCTCCACTGCACTTCGCTTTCCAGTAGCGGATGGTAAGTTTCACTATCACACAACAATCGACCATAGTGAAGCTGATAGAAGCTTGTTTGAGAGGGCTAGTCTCCCAAGAATCAGAGAAGAAACACAGAAGATTTGAAGCAATTTTCTTGATCATATATCCCAAAAGAAAGTACAATGCAATGCTTAAATAAAACTACTAGCTAGAAAACAGGAAACGTGAGCTAATGAGAAGAAACATGAACTATGACCAGTTCTTTGAAGGACGTGGTCTCCTACGTGATGCAAACAAGGAATAATGAAAACTAGGGTTGTTGTCTACTTTATTCACGAATGGAATGTCTGGTCTTTTATTTGGGCTTGGTGTTGGGCTCTTCAAGTGGAGTTGGGGCTGAATCAATTGGGCTCGTATCAATACCCCTCCCATGAGAATATACCTTGTCCTCAAGGTCTGAAACTGGTGTTGCAGTTGGGAAAAAACGGGAATGGAAGTGACCCTTGCAAAGTGTTGATGTTGCTGCCATGCCGAAAGGTAAGTGAAGGAACTGAAAAGTCAGTTGTAATAGGACCCAAGGAACGTAACCAATCGAACCCGAGAATGACATCGAAGCCTTTGAACAGTAAAACAAACAACTTGACCTTAAATGGAGCCTCGTTGAGTGTGAGGGGAACGTTTGTGCAATAGTCGGTGCAAAGGAGTGGGTCGCCATTGCTAATGAGGACCGGAAAAGGCGATGCAGTCTGGACCAGAAGCTTCAATTTAGCAGCTACTCTGGGCTGAATCAGGTTATGAGTGCTGCCAGAATCAACGAGAATTTGAAGCGGTTGATGGTTGACAAAGCCCGTGAGACGTAAGGCCGTTGTGGGTGCAATTCCATAAAATGTTGTTGGGGATAGAGCGAGAAAGTGTGGAAGGTTTTTGCCTCTTCCAGAATAGGAACGTGTGGTTGTACAGGAGGGTGGGGAGCATCCAAGTCATTATCGGCGATGAGCAGGAACTGTGGTGGATCACATTTGTGTCCGGGGTGGTACTTTACAGGACAGCGAAAGCAAAGACCCGAGGCACGGCGTTGTTGTAGTTGCTCGGGTGACAAGCGGGCAGTAGGTAGGGTGGTGGTTGCAGGTACTGGCACCGGAAAAAGTGGTAGGGTGCGTGACAAATGGGGTGAAGAGGTGGGTGATTGGACTTCAGTGGGTAACAATGTGGAAACAGATGGAGAAACTGGGGAACACCCAAGCTTGTCTACAATTAATTTAGACAACCCATAAGCTTGATGTAGGGTAGTGGGGCGTAACGCCGCGAGTTTGGTTTGGATTTCCTGTGTAAGATCTGAGATATAGCAATTAAGGAGAGCCTCGTTCGAGAGTCCGATGACCCGGTTACACAATTTCTCAAACGCAGCTTGGTAGGCGGTGACCGTTATTAGTTGTTTGAGTTTGAAGAGGGAGGCTTGGTGGTTTTCATAATCGGATGGACCGAACGAGAGCCCGGGAAAATTCTGTCCATGTACCGAGAAGTTGGTTGTTGGCAAGGTACTTATACCAACTCAAGGCATCTCCGGTGAAGTAAAATTGGGCCAAAGAGAGGCGTTGTGGTGGTGGAACCGAGTAATAGGTGAAGTAGTTTTCTGCTTGAAAAAGCCAATCAAGGGGATTGGATCCATCGAATGTTGGGAGTTGTATTTTAGGGGGGCGGAGATTGGTGTGTTGTGGCAGTGGTGGCGGCTGTGGTGGTGGGTCGTTGATGGTGGTGGCAGGGAGGAGTTGGACAATGGTGTCAGTTTTTTTGGCGATAAGAGCAGCTTGAGTAGCGAGATGAGTGGTGATTGTGTCTAGGCGGTGATTGGTGGCGGTGGAGAGGTGGATGAGAACCTGTGTAATTGATCGGTGAGGGCGGCAGTAGGGTGGTCAGAGGGGGCCTTGGTGTTGTCGGAGGTGGAACCGGACTCGACTTTAGGAGGCATGGAGATGACAATGAAAGCACCAAATTGATAGAAGCCTGTTTGAGAGGGCTAGTTTCCCAAGAATCAGAGAAGAAACACAGAAGATTTGAAGCAATTTTCTTGATCATATATCCCAAAAGAAAGTACAATGCAATGCTTAAATAAAACTACTAGCTAGAAAACAGGAAACGTGAGCTAATGAGAAGAAACGTGAACTATGACCAGTTCTTTGAAGGACGTGGTCTCCTACGTGATGCAAACAAGGAATAATGAAAACTAGGGATGTTGTCTACTTTATTCACGAATGGGATGTCTGGTCTTTTATTTGGGTTTGGTGTTGGGCTCTTCAGGTGTGAATCAATTGGGCTCGTATCAGAAGCCTTCATACCAATTAAGCCAAATAGCGAAGTCGTGTTCAATCTACCCATAGCGAAGTTAATTTTCTCATGTCGAACTTGTCAATTGCATATCGAACAACTCTAACCAATCTACCCATAGCGAAGGTCATTCGACATCCAAACCAAAACATCAATAGCGAACTAGCAAGCCACACATCGAACTGTTTGAACTTTAAATCCATAGTGAAGTCAATTCAATCTACCCATTCGCTATCAAACCAAAATCAACTTCCCATTCACAACACCCTTCGTTATCAGCCTTCCCAGTGGATCCTAGTTTTGACCTCCAAACCAAAACACAATTGATACCCCAAAAGCGAAGTCCCATTGTTTATACGTCAAGTTGATATGTTCGACATCAAGCTGAGCACATTTCGATTACAAACCTTTTCATTCAACCTCAAGCCAATCGACCTTCGTTCTCAACACCAAAATTGGTCAAAATAATTTTGACTCCAAGAAATCACCTCAAATCGAAATCACTTAATTCACATATTGAACTAGTCTGAAGCATTCGACATCAATCACTCAAAAACTTCCTGTTGACCACGAATGTCAGTCCTTCGCTCTCAAGCCAAAACCAGTCCAATTACGTTCGTTACCATGATCCAATTCCAAACCAAAATTAATACTACATGTCGAAATCAACTCTTCTCAACACAACGTCTCCATATTTCGAAATCAACATTGACCAAAAGACCTTCAATTTCCAAATCAGTTTCAAGTGTCGAACAAGAACTCACGTCACTGTCATCGACACTAAGAACATGTACCCAACCAATTTCGAAATTAAACTCCGATAACCACTATTTCGACATCAAAAAACCCTTGTTCAACTTGTATCAACCTATTTCAACCTTCAATTCATAGAATCAACGCTTGAAAATCGAGTTTGACTTTTTCCGAGTTTGACTTTTCGAAACCAATGGTCAACAAACACAAAATTTGTGATTATAACATCAAATTTCAGATCAAAAAGTGTTTATTCAACTGTTCTTCATCATATTCAACTGTTCTTGACCATATTCATCCAAATCAAAGAATCGAATGATGATTCTCAATTTCAACTTGAACAATATTGACTCGTTATCAAGCAAATCATATAAAATCGATTCACAAATCCAGATCAACAAACAACACCAATCGATTTTCAAGAATTGTTGAAACGAAAACTAAAAGCGAGAACAAATTGATTAATGCGCAAATAAGAACATCATTTGTATAAGCAAACGACGAACATAGATAACGACTGACGAGCGTGATAATGGATTTAATGATTTTTGGGCTCACACCATGAAGATATTGAATCGAAAAAACTTATGGGCTCAAGTAATCGGATCTATAAACAAGAAAGAATCATTTGATTGGGCTCAAACATAAATGATGAACAGTAATCAATAACTTGATATCGGAATTTAGACAATATTTATTTTGGGCTAGATTTTGATTAAAAATATATATATTTGCAAATTGAGAATTGAATCAAACAAAAGAATATTGGATTGGATTGAGCTTGATCAATGACAAACTATTGGATCATAACAAATGAGTTTTTCAAAAAAAAATTAACCAATGAGTCAAAATGATCAAAAATTAAACAACGCAAGCACGAATCAAAGAGGATTTGAGAGACCATTGAGAGACTCGCCATAAACGTTTCAATTGTGTTGAATGTAGCCAAACCGAGAACCGTTTCTTCAAAAATTGTTTTGATCTTCGAAAACCCGTTCTAATACCAATTGTAGTGAATTATGAGCATTTGATTTGACGTGCGGAATTAAAAGAACACAAAGAACACGATGATTGGGGTGCTAAAAGATGCATTTGATCATAGGAATGGGTACAAAAAAGGAACTAGATCTAGAACTCCATAAATATTCCACTCACTAGTCACTATGAACTATGTCTCTCAAGCACACTCTACAAGTGGTATGCAACCTACTATATATAAAGGTGCTAACATCTCTCTCTCTCTCTCTCTCTCTCTATATATATATATATATATATATATATATATATATATATATATATATATATATATATAGAGAGAGAGAGAGAGAGAGAGAGGTAGGTTCAAATGTTTTTCACATCTATTGTGTGCTAGAATGTACCAATAGAAATTTAGTATTAATTATATGTATATTAAATGCTATCTATACTTATAACTCATTTTTATGGAAACTAATTAAATTCGTCATTAATGTCAACAATAATATTCTTTCAGAATAAATTCATATCTAAAAGAATGAGAGTGTATTGCAGCAGAATGAGAATGTATTCTAGTAGAATACACTCTTGTTCTTCATATTCAATATAACTTTATTGTATTTTAAGTGATTGAGTCTTAAAACAAAGTACGAACTCATATATAAAAACCTAGATGCAAATTCATTCTGAAAGAATGTTATTGCTGGCATTAACGACGGATTTAATTAGTTTCCATAAAAGAGAATTATAATTATAGATATCATTTAATATACATATAATTATGGAAATCATTTAATATCTATAATTATTTAATTTACTAAATTTCTATTGGTGCATTCTAACACACAATAAATGTAAAAAAACAAAATAACCTAGCCATATATATATATATATATATATATATATATATATATATATATATATATATATATATAGGTAGGTTCAAATGTTTCTCACATCTATTGTGTGTTTGAATGCACCAATAAGAATTGAGTAAACATTAAATGTATATTAAATGATATCAATATTTATAATTCTTTTTTATGGAAACTAATTTAATTCGTCATTAATGTCAATGATAATATTCTTTCAGAATGAATTCATATATAAAATAATAAAAGTGTATTTTAGGATAACGAGAGTATATTCTATTAGAATACACCCTCATTCTTAATATTGCATACAACTTTATTGTATTTTAAGTGCGTGAGTGTTGAAATAATGTTATTGCTGACATAAAAACCTAGATATGAATTCATTCTGAAATAATGTTATTACTAACATTAATGACGAATTTAATTAATTTCCATAAAGAGAAAATTATAATTATGGATATCATTTAATATACATACAATTATGGAAACCATTTAATATCTATCATTATTTAATTAAATAATAATATAATTTTACTAAATTGTTATTGGTGCATTCTAGCACACAATAAATGTAAAAAACACTTTAACCTAGCCCTATATATATATATATATATATATATATATATATATATATATATATATATATATATATATATGTCTGGCTGTAGACGTCTATCTATCTATCTATCTATCATGTCACAAGGCATCAATACCACATGCAAGTGGGTCCTCTCAAGCCAAGCCTTAACTAGTCATTTAATGGAGAACTTTGTACCTAACAATCTTGAAAATATTAATAACAAGTAATCAAAAGCGCGTAGTGAGTCTACACAATACTCATTCATTATATTAATTATATACCTCCAAATAGCACATTTGATCGTATAATTATGTAATAAATGGATTCTAACACATAGTATTGGCACTAATGTTGACACTTTCCCTTACAAGGTCACTTATAAATCAACTCTTTCAAAATTATGATACATTGTTAAAAGATATGAAATCTTATTATATTATTTATCAAGGAAAATAACAATATGATATAATTAAAATAAATCCAAAAAATAGGGTGTTTGAGTGGTTGATGGAGAGTGGTGCATTTATTAAAACAAATATTAACAAAATATAAAATATTGATTTGATTTACTAGAGAAAATAAAATTTTGATTTGGTTAATATAAAGGAATGAAAAAATAATTTGTGAATTCCCCAACTACTTAGAACATCCATATTATGAGCTATTCACTGGACTGCTTAAGGCTTAAGCAATCAGATTAGGGTTTTGACTAAAACCCTAACAGCTCGGCTATATAAAGACCTTATGGGACTCCTAATTAATTTTGGCCACTGAACCCTAAGAAGGATAGCCAGCCGATTTTGTGATCCCTAGCCTCTCTCTCATATTCTTCCAACTTTCTCTTGGTGTTTGTGATCTATTAGAGGTATCGCATTTGAGGTGCTAAAGCTCTTGAATGTCAAGATTAATCAAGCTACAATCAAAAGGTATTCATCTAACTTTGTATTAGTTGTTAATTTCGATAAATTATATGCTAGTTATGGTTTATGCTTTGGATGATTAGTATTGCATGTATAACTTGAGAAAAACCTAGATCCAAAGCATTAGGGTTGCATGTACACCATAGGAATGATGTAGTGCTAATAATCCATCAATAACTTGAAAGTAACTAGGTATAGTGATGTCAACTTTTAGACATACAGAGATAACTTCCGTTCTCAATCTAGTTAGGTATTTACCTTAAATAGGGGATTGGTAACTTGGAAAAGTTCCAAATAGGAGACGGTGGCTGATTCTACCTGTGAATCAGAGTACATAGCAGCAAGTGAAGCTTCGAAGGAGGCTATATAGCTGAAGAGCTTCATCGGAGACCTTAGAGTTGTGTCGGTCATAAAGGAGCCAATGGAGCTTTTTTTGTGACAATGAAGGAGTGGTTTACTTGACAAAGGAACTGAGAGATCATGGCAGATCATGACATATTGACATAAAATACCATTTTATCAGACATAGAGTAGAAGAAGGACACCTCGTTGTAAATAGGGTATCATCAGAAGAGAATCATGCATATCCCCGCACAAAGGGTTCGAGTAGGATTAAGCACATTCATCATGCAAGGAGGATTGGTCTGAAAGTGTAGTGTCTGAAGTGCAATTGTTCAATAGTTGAGCAAGAGGTTCTAGAACCTTCCTAGGGAGGGGTGGACGGTTTTATGGGATTATTCTAAAGTTTCTAGAATATCTCATGTGGATAATTAAGGAGGTGGATAATTACTCAATTTGAAATATTAATATTATATTTAGATTAGGGTTATCTTAGGCATCCTTGTTCCACTATAAATAGTCATTTACTCCTTAGGATTTTCGGCCACTTGAAACCCTAGAGAGATAGTCGAAAATCCTTAGCTCCCTTCTCCTTTCTCATCCCTCATCCTCTTGTTAGTGTTGGGTGTGATCTACTAGAGGCACAACATTTGTGGTGCTTGAAGCTTCAACAACACAAGGTATGTATACTAACCCTAGTTACTATTTTCGAAATTAGCATAGGTTTCCTAGGGTGTTCCATTTGATGTTTAAAAGTTGTATGTTCAATTAGAAATAACATAGATCAAGAATTAGGGTTGCATGCACACATATGGTTTTGTTATGCTCAAAACCCATCAGCCATTATCCATCACCACCACCAACCATCAGTGCCAATACCACCAACATCATTCCCTAAAAAAACATATCTAGATAAAAAAAAATCAAAATTCACAGTTTAATTCAACATTTGAGACACTAATTCACAACTTAATTCAACATTCCATACACTAACTCACAATTTAGTAAATCAAAAAAATACATATTCATAGTTTAATAACTTACATATTCAAAAATTAATATATGAAAAACACATATCATAACTTAATAATTTAACGAATTTTGTTGAGGTATTTCATCAAACATGTTATGTGCACCACATACATCAGATCCATAATCACCATAAAGCAGAAGATCTTGACAAATATACAAAGAGACATTATATTAACAATTTATTCACTGTTTAAACTCTAAAAAAACTTCACCAATAGCATTCACTACTAAATTTACAACTTAATAACTTACCTAATTTCAATGAGGCATTTCATCAAGCACATTGTGTGCATCTTTTTTTGCATAACTTTTTTATGTAAACACCATCACCGGAGACTAGATCTGATACAGTGGTGGAACCGTCGTCGGCCGACGTGAGATACACCACACATACAAACATCGGATCTAACCTGAAAATACACAAACACATTAGATTTGATCATGATCTGATGGTGTTTGACTAGAGATAAGATAAAATAAATAGAGGAGCGTTAGAAAGAAGGAAGAAGTGGTCACAAAACAGATCTGGTGCAGACCCAACTGAGATTTCTCTGGTGATGGAACTACTAGAGAAAAAAATGATTTCAAGAGTTCTAGAACAAAAACAAGTAGATTAGCACCTGTAGATTACGATGATGACTGCGATTTGTGATTTGAGATTTGTGATGCTCCAGCGACAACAACAACGATAGGAGAACATATCTGATGTGGATCCAACGCTGACATGGTGAAATAATAACAAAAAACTTTCTAAAATAACACCAGATACTCGAATCTACATCAGATATAGCTATATTCGGTGTGAGAGAAGATAGTGTCGATCGTCAGTGGTGTTGTAGTCATTGGCGGTGGTGACGATCACCAGGGGATGTGGTTGTCGCCTTATTTTTTCAGATCTGGAACCACCATAGAGAAGGGAGGTGGCTATATTAGTGTAGCAACAAAGGAGGGAAGAGACATACATTAGGCTGACGTCAACGATGGTCGTGGAGGAAACGACGATGGTGGCTTCGGTGGCGACGGTAGGTGGTGTTAGGTGCGTGTTCTTAAAGGTTGGTAGAAAGGTTTGAGAAAGTATGAGAGTTTGAGAGTTTATGAGTCTGATAGGTATGATGGGTTTAAATATAACTTTAAGTGTTATTGTTTGAATAAAAAAATACTCTTGATGAAAGGGATTCTTAACCTTTAGAAGTTCTCATTTGATATTCTCTCTTTCTCTCTCTCTCTCTCTCTCTCTCTCTATATATATATATATATATATATATATATATATATATATATATATATATGGGAGAATTTCATATATACCCTTCTTAAACATCAAAATATCATATTTACCCTTCATAAATTTCTAAATAGAATTTTTACCATTCATAAATTTCAAAATATCATATATGCCTTTCTTAAATATCAAAATATCGTATATGCACTTTTTAAACATCAAAATGTAAATGGTAATATCTAAAATATCCTCCATATACAACATGATAATAATCAACAACAACAAAAACTAAACAATCAAAATATACATTCCATAGAGAGGGTTGAAGATGAATCTTTTTGTTTGTCAAGAGGGCGACATCCCTATAATTTAGAAGTTCACATTCCATTATCATAGACGTAAAGATAATATGGTTAAATATTTTAATTATTATATAACCCTAAGTATAAAAATGGTTATAAAATATTAAAAACATTATAAAAAAGATTTGGGCAAATATGATATTTTGAAGGTTTATGAAGGGTAAATATGATATCGAGAAATTAAGTTGGTCATATATGATATTTTGAGGTTTAAGAGGGGCATATATGAAATTCTCCCTATATATATATATATATATATATATATATATATATATATATATATAGAGAGAGAGAGAGAGAGAGAGAGCTAGGTTCAAATGTTTATAGCAATTATTGTGTGCATGAATGCACCAATAGGAATTTAGGAAATAATAAAATAAATAAATAAATAAATAAGGGTGATTTAGTAATTTGATATATAAATTCCATAAATATTTCCTATAATCTAGTTATATTGACTTTTACCGTAATTTCTCCCATATTTATCTACGGCCGTTCTTTTTCCCTCACCCCACTTGTGTTTGTGTGTGTGTGTATGAGAGCACGTTATTCTTCTCCCGTCGTTGTCACGCCTCCGGATGTGAAACTTACAAGGTGAGTAAACCTTAAAATGATCTGATCAAAGCACATCGCCGGTAGATGCAGAGGCAAAAATCTAGCCTTCCTCAAATGCAAGAAGGATGATCCCAACCCTGAGAAATGTCTCGACAAAGGCAGCCAAGTTACCCATTGCTTCGTGTCCCTGTAAGTGTATAGTTTCCACCAGGATATTACCTTGATTTCAATAAATCTACACACAAACTAATGTTAGATCTTAGTTTGCACTTGTACGAATTCGCTACCAAATTTATTGTGATCGTCGATTCTTCAAATTGCATCTATTCAATTATGAAACACATACACAGGAGAATTGTGCGAGCCAAATGTTGTGACAGGGTTGCTAGAGTTGTTGTTTAAGAAGCCAAAACTGAGACCTAATTACTCTGCTCCTGGATTAGATCGTGGAGATGATGACGAACTTAGAAGGCCAGTTTTTAGAAAGAGAATCAGGAACAAGAAAATTAATAATCAAGGTCTCCTTCACTCCACAAGTACCTCATTCTAGTTCCTATAAATTCGACACTCTTAGTTTTAATCTTCTAAATAGTTGAACAATCACTCTTTTTTTCTTATGCTCCCATAAATATTTCACTACTGAGGCATTGATTTTTCAGATTCCAAATTGATAATGGATTTTTTTGCACATTCAACACAAACATGATTCCATCCATATCATTATCTAACTCTCATATTAATTATGAAGTTGAGAATAGTCATTCGACTTGATTAAGTTGTTCTTTTATGTCAAATGGCATGAAATAAGTTGATATTTTATTATATTATAAGAAATTGCACCTGATCACACAGTGAATAGATCTTACTGATGCGTAAGCCATCCATTTCTTCCCTTTTATGGAGTAAATAAAATAAATGAATTAGAAATAGAATGTTGGTTGCTTTTTACACATTCCATACAATAGTTATGAGCTGGAGATGGAGGCTGGAGCTAAAGATTCTGAAGATGAAGCGGGAGGCATTTTAACTAGAGTGGTATATTCTTGATAATACAAACTCTTTAAGAATATTCAAAACCATTATGCAAGAATAGTTTATTTTGTAAGAATATTTTTGTTGTATTCTGATAGAATTATAGTTAATTATTTGTATGTTTAATGTGTGGTTGTTACAAGGGTACACTACAAATTACTTGGCAATGAATTTCTGATAGAAATGGCTTGAAGAATGGCTTGGAGACCTGATTGGAAAGACTTGAAGAATGAATTAAAGAATGATCACACTCACAGGTTAAGAATCTTGTTATTTTTTTAAGAATTGTACTTGTTATTCTTTCAGAATGTTTGTTATTATTCAATGAATCACAATCATACAATGTAATTATTTGGTATATTATTAGTTCAAGAATCGATTTGTGTATTCTTTCAGAATACATTTACTAGTTTATGATTGACATTTTGTCATTCTGACAGAATAAAATAGAAAAATAGTTTTTACAAGTTTATAGTTGGAATTATATCATTATGACAGAATAAAATCGTATTTTTAAATTTGAATTAATTTAAAATATCCAGATTTTTAAAAATAAAAGGAATTAATTATCCCTAAAAATCAGAAATTTTCCCTTTTTAATATACATTAATTGATTAAAATGTCTTTATGCTGAAATTTGTGTGATTATATGGTACATGTTATCCTATTCTAATATCATAGACCCTCAGATCATGACCTTTAATTCTATTCCATCTGGCGGTCCAGATCTGTGCATTTTGGCACACAATAGTTAGTAAAAACAAAATAACCTAAGATGATATATATATATATATATATATATATATATATATATATATATATATATATAAGAGAGAGAAAGAGAGAGAGAGAGAGACGAGTTATTTGCGAACCAAAAAAAGCTTGTGAACTTGCGAACTCATAATCAAATCATTATTTTTCAAAACCAAAAACATCAATCTTCCCCAAATGGTGCATCTAGGTCATATCTATGTTTCGAAAAAGATTTGGCATTTTTTTTTTATTTTCGAAATTTGCATGTATGCACAATCAACAGTCCACATGACTGCTAATGAGCACAATCAACAGTTATATGGACTGCTGATGTGCACAATCAGCAACCATATGGACTGCTGAAAAACCCAAAAAAAAAAGCCATCAATTTTCCTTTTTTGAGCCTAGATATGGCTTAGATGCATCATTTAGAAAAATATTGGTGTTGAAAAATGATGAGCTGATTATGAGTTCGCAATTTCTTACAAATCTTTTGGTTCTCAAAAGAACTTGGTTATATATATATATATATATATATATATATATATATATATATATATATATATATAGGCTTAGATTATTTTATTTTTACTAACTATTGTGTGCCAGAATGCACAGATCTGGACCAATGGATGGAATTAATCAGTGGACATGATTTGAGAGTGTATGATATTACAATAAGATTGCATGTACCATATAATCACAAACATTTTAGCAAAATGGTATTTTGGACAATTAACTACATTTAAAAAAGGAAAATTTCGGATTTTTAGAGATAATTAATTCTCCAAATTTTAAAAATCTGAATTTTTTTAATTAATTCAATTTTAATTCTAACGTAATTTATAAACATAATCGATTTTATTCTGGCATAATATTTTTTTTGGAATGATATTTTTTCAGAATTTTATTCTATTAGAATATTATTGAAGAATAACAAAATTCTTGAATCCGATTTTGAAAAATAACAACATTGTAATATATTCTTATACATCCGAAATTAAATACAAATTCATACATATTCTTAAAGACTAAAAGTCTTATACATTTTAATATAATTATACATATTCTTAAAGAATATCAACAAAAATGAATAAAATTCTTAAAAAATAACAATATTCTTAAATTGTGAGTATGATCAAACTTTATTCTTTCTTCAAGTTATTCATATTAGGTCTTCAACGCATTCTTCCAACCATCCTATCATAAATACAACAAAAAATAATAATGGTTAAAAACATGTTACTTTCAATTAACTATTACTTTATATATTCTGATAGAATACATAGAATATGACATAATACATAGAATACATTTTGGCAGAATAAATAGATTTTATTCTGGCATAATACATTCTGACAGAATACATTCAAAAGTATCGTATTTACCGCTAATATAATGTTGTTGAACTCGATTCCAAATCTTCATCTAGTATGATCAATATTGAATTCCTTCTCCATGCTATTCTGAAAGAATAAGATGCATTACTCATTAGTATTACCAGTTAAGAAAATATATATGTTGTTAACAAAAAATATTCTGACATAATGCATTTGTACATTCTATGCTTTAGAATGTTTATACATAAAATACATTATGCTAGAATATACATTCTATGCATTTATACATTCTATGCCCTAATTTTAGGAGCATTTACTATGGCTGCAACATTTGCACCAGGAGGCTTCCCATGGTTTATCCATATACCCATTGTGAAAAGACATAAATACCATTTACCCATGTTTATGAAAAAACATAAATACCCTTTTCAAATTTTTTTAAAAAAAAAAAAGATAACCTTGGAGGATCAGCCTCAGTAAGCTCCAATAGCAGCCCATTTTTCGTGCAGAGATAGATATTCCTGTATTCACATTTTATAATATGAATTTGATCTAATTAATTTATTGGTTTGAAAATAAAATTATTTGATCTTATTCACTCTGTATTATGTGATATAACACCAGATTTGATGAACATGGTTGTGCTAGAATCTTGAATTGGTGTGTACTCGATCCGTATCGGCTGTGAATTCTCACTTAGTTGCATCTGCATATTAGCAAATTAGCAAATAAATATGTATTTTTTGATATAATATCAGTTTAATGATTAAAAAACACAACAAGACAAGAATCAAGATTTTATGGAAGAACTTGGTATAAGATTCCTGCTTCAGAAAGAGCAAGAACTGTGTGATTGATCAGGAACACAGAAACTGCATAACCAGCTTGTACAGGGAGCTCATGAGGTGCAATCACCCACTGCACACATTCCAGAATCTCTCATAGATCGAACTACTAACTCCAATCACCCAAATCGAATCTTCCGACATTTTTATCAATGAAATTCTCTTCCTCGATGCCAAACCCCCAATCTTTTTATCACCGTCGTATGCGTGCTCTGTAACAGCCAGAATCAGAAAGGCCGAGAAAAGAAAGGAAAGGCTCTAAGTCAAGAGTCAACTCGTCGAGTCCAGGGAGGAACTCGATGAGTCAGAGCGGGATCAAGGGCATAGAGTAAGTGACCGACTCGGCGAGTCGGCTAGTGGACTCGGCGAGTCTGGTATAGGCGAGAAAAACCCTAATCTCGGGGGTTGTACCTCATTTAAAGAACATTACATCCCTTCCCCAGCCTCTTTGCTACCCTTTTGAGATCCAGAAACCCTAAATCGTGAGTGAGAGTCCTTAGAAGCAATTTGGAGCTTAGATAAGTGGTTTTGTGAAGAGATCTTGAAGATCAAGAAGCTTGGATCAAGGGGGTTTTATAGAGATTTGGATTATTCTTTAGCAGGAGGTCATCTTGGAGGTAATAAGTTATTACCTCACCCTTTTTGCATCTAGATCTATTCTTGAATGAGATTTGGGGCTATTTTGGCAAGATTAAGGTCTATTTCAGGTTTGGGGCTTAGATCTGAGGTTGCTACTTCAGATCTAGGGTTGTGATGGTCCAAAATGTCTTAAAGCAGCAGTCAATGAGTCATTAGTGAAGCCCCTTTGTCTTAAACCCTATCCCTAGAGTGTTTGGGCCTATATCTCATTGGTTTCACGTAAAGTTTGCAACTTTATGTGAGGGTTAGACTGTAGAAGAGTGGATCTATGGATTGGAGCCGCTGCATGGCTCGAAAAGCCACTGTATGGATTGAGAACTGGAGAGACTCGGCGAGTCACATGGGTGTACTCGACGAGTTGTATGAATATGTGCATGGACTCGGCGAGTTGGAAGAACAACTCGGCGAGTCTGTTGAAGATTGGCTAGGACTCGGCGAGTCTGTTCTTGGACTCGACGAGTCAGGTCGCAGAACCCCCAACCTCTTCTGGTTAAGATGCAGATCAGTGAGTTGAGTGGTGACTTAGTGAGTTGGACAGGATGGGACTCAGAGATCGTTGAACTCGACGAGTCCTGGGGTGACTCGACTAGTTGGGTCATATTTTGAGAGCTTGTGAGTTTAAGGACTCGACGAGTCTACGGGTTGACTCGGCGAGTCGAGTCAACTGGAAGGTTGACTTTGACCAAGACTTTGACCTTAACAAGAGTTGACTTAGTTTGACTTCTAGAGTTCAGTTTGGAACTAAGTGTTATATTGATATTAGTAGCTCGGGGAGCTAGTGGAGCAGCGGTTCAGAGAGTTATCGGACAGCAGCCAGAGGATTATCAGCAGAGTTCAGCAGTACAGGTGAGTTTCCTTCCGGTAGGAACGGGTCTACGGCCACAATGCCGACCCGTTTAGATAGCAGTAGTTTTGGACTCTAGTCCGATGTAGTAGTTCAGTATGCTTGATGTCTTTGTGATTCAGGCATGTTTGTGGGTTAGTTAGTCCGATGTAGTATGCAGTATATGTGCTTATGTTATGTAACGACCATAAAATTTAAACCAATTTTAACTTTTCAAAAACAACCCATTTTCATAATGTTATTACAAAAAGGTTTTCAATACAATTATTATTAGAGTCTTCACAGAACCACATCATAAAACACAATCATGAGGAGCGGTACGATCACGCCTTTACCTTGCCACGGTCTCCTGAAGAACCTGAAAAAAAAAACATTAAACCAAACCTGTAAGCCCGAAAGCTTAGTGAGATACCCCCAAAATACCAACCACATATACCATACACGCACAACATGCCATATCATATCAGAACACAGAACAACCATGCACTTCGGGTCTACTGTGTGACTGGTCCGCCGCACCGGCCTTCAGTCCACCTGGTCCACCCTCCGAGTCTAGCCATATACATCGAGTCTACAGTGTGATTGGTCCGCCCGCACCGGGCCTTCAATCCACCTGGTCCACTCTCTGAGTCTACAGTATGACTGGTCCGCCCGCACTTGGCCTTCAGTCGGCCTGGTCCACTCACCGAGCCTCGGCACGTCGGGTCCGCCCTCTTGGGGCGTATAGCCTATCCGGACCGCTCGCTGGGCCTTCGGGACAACCGGTCCGCCCCGGGTATGTTGGCCTATAGCACAAAGCAGGACCCGCCTCAACCCAACCCCAGTCCAACAACCATGTGCACATAAACATTCAATCATATAACAATTCACATTCAAACGAGCTGATATAGCAGATCACATAACATAACATCATCCTAACCAGGATACCGACCTAACCGGTCACTAGCATAATACCATCCTAACTACCAAGATGCAAACATAGCAAAGCAATAACATAACAACGATACCCGGATCACAATCCGATAAAGGGCCGGCCTTGGTGCCATAGACCCTGTCGATATAGTGAGGATAACTCACCTCGCAACTGCTGAAACTCTAAACTAAAGAAGCAGATTCCTGAATCACTGCCTCACCAAAAATCCCGAACTATCCGACGCAGCAAAACAATCATTAGTCCAAGCACAATATCCTTCCAAGGGTAAATTGACCAATTTACCCTTAACTCAATCCGGCCCATGACTAAGGCCCACAATCAAAATATGAAAGGCCCATCACTAGATAAGCTCTCAAGCCTACTAATGGCCCAAAGACCAAAAGTCCGAAGCAAAGCCCAATATGGGCCTAATTTACTAAATTGGGCCGACCTTACCAAATGGGCCTAGATCCAAGGTTTATAATAATTAGTGAGTCCACAATACTCCATCCATAATGTCCAATCATGACCTAAGATCTAGTAGCCCAATAAAAGCCCAATCTCCTAAGGCCCAAAATGAAAACCCAACAGAGAGAGTACGCTGGGCGTACCCTCCTTGGTACGCTGGGCGTACAGCGATGCTCGCGAAATGGAATCGGGACACAGACCCACTACGTTGGGCGTACTCTCAGTTACGCCGGGCGTAACTCCGTTGAACTACAACTTCTCATAAGATCTTAATGGCTTTAGCTCTTAAGTCTAAACTTCAGATCCATAGACCAAATATGCCTAGGATTCATAAAGTCTCAAACTTTATTACTTGGGACGTCCATAAAGCTCATAATACAAGGTCTTAATCCATTAAGACCTATCTATAACACATGTGAGACAACCAAAGCCCTTGGGACCTTATTTTTCTTACTCAATACCTCTCTTAAGGTCTAAAGGACAACTAATTTCAACCAACTCGAAACATGCATCAAGATGAGGGTTTTTGGGACAAGAATGATGCCAAAACTTCACAACACATAGATCTACACAATATGATTGTCAAGCTAGAGACGTTTTACCTCAAAAGAGCCTCAGAATATGTTGTCTTTCCAGGTCTACAAGCTCCAGCCACTCAACTCCTTCTTTGACAACTTCCTCTTTTTTCTTCTAGACTCTCTTTTGGCAAAACAAGCTTTCCAAGGCCAAACACACCCAACAATGGAGGTGGGACGGCTATCTAGGATTTCTGAGGTTAAGAGAGTGCTTATGGAGGCTAGGGTAAGGACCATTATGTTCCTTATATAGTGGCTGGCCCTAAATTTAGGGTTTCTGGATGATAGACGTACGCTGGGCATACGTCAAGAGACCTCCGTGTTCCTTTCCTCCACTACGCTGGGCGTACGTCCAGCTTACGCTGGGCGTACCCAGCTAAACACAAGCGCGCATGCAAGGGACCCCTTTGCTAAATTTTCCCCCTTAAGGGACCATCGCTGCCCACATCTTTAATTTACAACCTCTCCTCCATCATAAGCCATTCTAGCCAAACTCTATATCCTCGTCAAGGACCGAAACGCCCTTACTCTTGCTCTCAGGAACCCAAAATTAGATATTTCAAGAATGGGGCGTTACATGTTATATGCTATGTCCAGTTAGTCTGGACTTCGGTCCAATGCAGTAGGCAAGGCCCAGTATGTGCTTTATACGTTATTGTATGGTATGTGGTAGTTTGGGGGAGCTCACTAAGCTTCGTGCTTATAGTTTTCAGTTTTGGTTTTGGGTACTCAGTTTTCAGAATAGGAGCTCGGGAAGGTTGCAGTGCACACACCATTTGTTCAGCCTGGGGTGTTTATACTCTGATATACTTGGCAGTTGTTATAATATTTGGATACATTGTTTACGATTTTTACATGAGGTTTATCGACTATGGTTTTTATTATTAAATTAAACGAAAATTTCAGACTGTGTTTTTGGGATGTTACATGCTCGGTGGCAACCGTAAATCTCACAGCCTGTACTCACCCATAGTGACCCATGAAACTCCTCAAAAACCCAAACTTTTGATGGGAAGTTTGAGACTGGCCAGGAGATTCTTTACGATTTGTGGGTGAGGGTGGTGTAGATGAAGGAACGAGAAGATGTTTGAGTGGGTTGCAAGTAGTAAGGGAAGAAAGATTAGTGAGTATCTTTGAAGAAGTTTTGAAGAGGAGACTATTCATTTCTATAATTCAATTTCAGATCGTATGTCGCTTATGTGTGTATGGGTACTGTATTAGATGAAGAGGGAGCGTAAAACCCTAATCTAGTAGGGTGAGGTTTTAAAAATGATGTCATAACTTAAAGGGGGATATTATTTGATTTTATCAATTTACCATAATTAATTATACTATAGTTACTATTATACCCTTATATTTATTATTAATGATTTATTTTTTCCTAAATTCCTATTGGTACATTCATGCACACAATAGTTGCTGGAAACATTTAATCCTATATATATATATATATATATATATATATATATATATATATATATATATATATATATATATAGGCTTAGGTTATTGTATTTGTTGGGTAGCAGATTTATTATGTATTGCGTCATTGGGCTCGGTTAATAGTCCAAGTTTTGTACTCCGGTTTGGGCTGTCCAACCGTGAGCTTGTAGGGTTTAGTATATAATAATGTGCTTGCATGCATATTAGGTTAACGATCGATTGATAGAGAAACGAGAGATAGCTTTGCAGATTTCTTTCATCGTTCTTGTAAACCCTAATCCTCTACAGTAGAAGTTCTTTATCGAGCTCTTCTGAGGATTGTTTATTAATCATTCGACATCTTCGATCCATTATTGTGTTCTTGCTGTTTACTCGTTTATTTCTCTACCTGTTTTATAGATCTAATCGATCTTTAAGTTTGTTTTCAACTTATCAATTGGTATCAGAGCAGGAGGCTGTGTAATCGATACACTTCTTTTCTGTGAAAAAGGTTTCGATTAGGGTTATTCTGCAATTACTGATATTTATTGAGCCGTCATCTCATTATTGACGTATCTCGATATTTATTGTTTTGCCCTAATTTGATTTATTACAAGTCTGATCTTTGAACAGGTTATTCGATCAATTATGGACGAGTCGCAATCGAATCCCATCAATATTTCGAACAGCATTGGATCAACAACGAAGATTCCCATCCTGTACACCCATGATTATGAAGTCTGGGCGCATCACTTTGAAGATTATGTTATAGGATCTGAGGATAATGGATACCTCATCTGGGAAGCAATTGTTTCTGGACCGTTTTCTTATTCAGCAACTTCAAGGATTATTAAAACTCAAAAGGAGTATAATGATCTTCTGAAAGATGTCAAAGATATTGCGCAAGACGAAAAAGATAAATTTCAGTGCAATATCAAAGCGTTAAGATTGATCAGATTCGCTTTTCAATCTGATACTTTTAGGCTGGTGAGTTCATGCACGACGGCAAAAGAGATATGGGACAGGTTACGAGAATTGTACTCTACAGACGAAGATCTTGAACACTCCATTCAAACCTTACTCTTGTCCGAGTTTGGTGAATTCAAGCAAGGAGCGGAAGAAACAGTGACCCAAACGTTCGATCGCTTCAATCATCATCTTAGCAAGATGATCAAACACGACATCGAAAGGAAGCTTATTGAGCAGAAGGTTACGTTTTTGAACGGTCTCAGATCCGAGTGGAGAGCAGTTGTGTCCACAGTTAAAGCGCACGAGCAATTTAAATCCTACTCTTTGGCGAAACTGGTGGGCATCTTGAAATCTCAGGAGAAGATCGTGTTGCAGGAGAAGAATGTGGTTTCAAGCCTAGGTTCGTTGGCTCTCCTGTCCAAAAGTAAAGTTGTGATGGATGAAGAAGACCTCAACTTGGAGGACTATGACCTCACTTCTGAGGACTTTGCAATGATGGTGTCGAACCCCAAGAGGTTCATCAAGATGAGATTCCCCTCTAACAAGAACCGAAACTGGCAGGGGAGTTACAGTTCTGAAAAGGTTAAAGAGGAACCGAAGGATGAAGAGTCAAAGAAGGAACCGAAGGCTGAAGGAGATTCGGGAGTAAGTTGCTATTATTGTGGAGGAAAGAACCACTATGCAAAAGATTGCGTCCTCAAAAAGATGGCAGATAAGGATGAGGAAAAGGATGAAGAAGCTTTGTTGCATAAAAAGCTGGATGAAATCAGGAAAAAGAAATCTACTGCTAACCCTTCTATGAATGCGTTAATTGTACAGGGTTCGGTAGCTGGTGACGAGTTCGGTGGCGTAGAGGTTTGGTCAACCGACTCTGAAGATGATGAAGTAAGAAAGCCTTCTCATAGAAAGGCTTATGTGGCAAAAGAAGAAAGCAGTGGAGGAAGGTGCTTGATGGTGTCTGACGTATCTCAGATGAGGGGATATAATACTGATGGTGGGAATGATGAACCGAAGGAGCAACAGGATTTGTGCTTTACAGCTAAACCGCTTAGCATGCAGTTCAACGAACTTGACGAACTGATCAAGAAGGTACAATCCATCTTTGTCTCATTTAAAGTCCCACAAAGCTCATATGAAAAAGAACTAAAAAGTGTTAATTCAAGAATCTCTCATCTAGATAGTAGTTTAACTCAAACTCGAGTCACCAATTCTAACCTAACTGACCAATTAAGCAGGGTGTCTTCGAAGAGTGAGGAACGGCGCATGTGGATCGAACTGAAGGAGTCGGAATTAATCAAAATAAAAGATGAAAACATTTATTTACAAAGAGACAATTTAAAGCTTTTGAAACAACGAAATGTTTTTTGTTTGATTGCCAAACGTCTTTACACTAATATTACTCAGCTTCATTTGGATTGTGAAATAGGACAAAAGATTCATCGCATGATTTTACCCTTCCTTGAGTTTAAGGAGGATGAAATTGATGCTGAAGCATATAATTGTGAGAGTGTTATTTCATCTGAGGACGTTAATCCGACGTACATGTATGGACTGGACAAAATCGAATCTTTTATTAAGTCCAAGGACCATAAGGACATGCTTAAAAACCTTTTGGATGAAAATGATAAACTGAAACTGAGAACCGAAACCATACAAAAATTTGACTCTTTAAACGCCAACTTAAGCTCAGAAAATAAAATTGATGTTGAAAATGCATCTGAGCTTAATGAGGACAACAATATGAGTGAAATTTATGTAGAGGACACGGTTGACTGTTCAGAATTTGTAAAAAGCGAACCTGAAAACCACAAGAATCTAATTTCAGAAAATTCAGTGGAGTTCACTCGTATGTCCCAACAAAAGTCCCCGATTCTTGTAGAGAAGGCCGTAGTATATCAAAAAGTTAGTTACACTCCAAATCAGGTGTACAAGGTCACAGGCGTAACCGAACATCAGACTGCTAAACTCACAGCTATTGTAAACGAAGACAATGCTGATGGTTGCGATGAGTTCTTCTGGTCTGCTCCTATTGATAATGCTGATGAGACGGTAGGCTTATCTGAAAGGACCTCATGGAAAAGCAAAGGCAGATACGTGCCAGAACCCTTGAATAAACCTGATAACTTCGATGTGCCAAGTACTAGCGGTACGAAAGACATTGCTCAAGACAAAGGAAGTCCTGCAAAAGAAGTCACATCTTCAAGTGAAACTTCATCAGTTCAGAGTGAACCAGCTAAAGAAAAACCGAAACCGAAAGCTAATATCCATCATCAACCGAAGCAGATGAGAAATCAAAAACGTCAAAGGAATCAGAGATACAGGAAGAATCTCTCTGAAAGAAAACAGTTTTGGAAATCTCAGAATGCTTATTTCTCACATCAAGACAGGAACTTAAAGTCTGAGAAAAATCCTGTTGAATCGCAAGAGAGCAATAACAACTAAAAGCAGAAGTTCGGTTTGGAGAAAAACATCAACCGAAAGCAAAGGTTCGGTTCAGAAAATGATTCCAACCGAAAGCAAAGGTTCGATTCTGAGAATGACTCCAACCGAAAGCAGAAGTTCGGTTCTGAGAACTACATCAACCGAAAGCAAAGGTTCGGTTCTGAAATCAAAAGAGATCAAAGCTCTATGGTCAGTCCCACCAATGATCAAAAGCAAAAGGGTCACCTAGAGTCTTCAACCAAGAAGTCATCTCAATCTAAGCTCTCTCATTCTAACTCTTCTAATTCTTATAATTCTTCCAATTCTTCTCCACCTCGTTCCAAATTCCATTCTGTTCCTTCTCAAAAATCTCAATCATCATCTGAACAAAAAGGAAAACAGAAGGTTTCAGTGGTTAAACCAGAGTCAAAACCGAAAGCATCAAATCCCAATAAAATTAAAGTTTTTACCATAAAAAAGAAAGATGAAACAACACTAATAAAACGAACATATCTTGTTGACATCTCTCTTACTATTCCTGTACCTGTGAAAGGCTCACGAGGACCCAAGAAGCTTTGGGTTCCTAAATCTGCTTAATTTTTGCAGGTTATCGGTGACGAGCAGTTTGACGAAGAATGGTACATTGATAGTGGCTGCTCGCGTCACATGACAGGAAGGAAGGAAGAGCTAAGGGAATACAAGTCTCTTTCAAATGGTGGAAACGTCAAATTTGGAAACAACTCCTTCGGCACCATAAAAGGCTATGTAATGATTACAAACGGTGATTTCACGATAAGGAAGGTTGCATACATGGAAGGACTACAACACAACCTCATCAGTGTATCTCAGCTTGTTGGAGGTACCGGTCTCAAAGTCTCATTCGACGATGAGGGTTCTGAAATAATTAAGAAGAAGACGAAAAGAGTTATTCTCAAATCGGAGCGTAAAGGCGAAATGTTTCCTCTAAACCTCAAACCCATCAAAGGAAACCCAACTATCTGCCTGTTATCTAAAGCACAATCTGACGAAAGCTGGCTGTGGCACCGAAGGCTCTCTCATCTCAACTTTAAAGACATCAACAAACTTGTCACTGGAGGCCATGTTCGAGGTCTTCCATTGCTCAAGTACGATAGGGATCATTTGTGTGCTGCATGTGAAATGGGGAAGCAGAGTCGTCAAAGTCATCCATCTATAATAAACACTAAAGTTGTTGAACCACTAGAATTACTTCATATTGATTTGTGTGGTCCATCATCTATCGAAAGCATCGGTGGTAGCAAGTATATTCTTGTTATTGTTGATGACTTTTCGCGTTTTACATGGGTGTTCTTTCTGAAGCTTAAATATGAAGCGACTCATAAGCTAAAGGTGTTCATCAAGCAGATTGAAGTACAGCTGAAGAAGGTCGTTCGCATCATCAGGAGCGACAATGGTCTGGAATTCAAAAATAGAGAATTCGAAGAATTCCTGGCAGAAAAGGGAATTAGTCACAACTTCTCAGCTCCCTACACACCTCAACAAAACGGGATTGTCGAAAGACGAAATCGATCTTTGTGTGAAGCAGCCCGAACCATGCTAAGTTTCGCTTCCTTACCTCTTTATTTTCGGGCTGATGCTATTTCTGCTGCTTGTTTTACACAGAACAGGTCATATCTCAACAAGCGATTCACGCTCACTCCTTATGAGATTCTCAACAACAGGAAGCCAAATGTGAAATTTTTCCATGTGTTCGGTTCACGGTGTTTCATCTTTAACTCTAAAGAACACCGCAACAAGTTCGATGTCAAAGCCGACGAAGGAATATTTCTGGGCTATTCTCTTACTTCTAAAGCGTACAGGGTATTAAACAAGCGTTCGAGGAAAATTGAAGAAACTTATTACGTGACTTTCGATGATAGCTATGTCAAAAAGCTACAGGCCAACGAAGATACAGCTGGAGAAATTTTTCCTCAAACTGGCCAAGTCACGGCCTCGATCGCTAATCTATTCGAGAAGTTCATGGAGCTATTTGACAAACCAGAGAAAGCCACTCTCTCAGAAGCAGGCACAACAGACAACAAGGTAGATCATATGAAGCAAATTGTCGAAGATGCTGCAAGAAGAATGAATGAAGGAGGATCAAGTTCTGACGAACCTCCATCACACAATGCTTCAGTCGAGGGGGAGGATCAACCATCGTCATCTCAGCCTACCTCACATGTTGAGGGGGAGCCAAGGTCTCCAACTGCTCCCGAAAGCACTTCACCAACCGAAAGTGCCTCATCATCCGAAGGTGCATCAACACCCGAAAGCTCAGCACTACAAGCATCCTCTGAAGCTCAAGATTCTCAAGACATTCCTGAAAGCTCATCTATCGAGGGGGAGCAAGTCGATATGTCTTACGACTATGAAAGCCAGTCCGAACTAGAAGAAATGATAAATGCTGAATTGGATCCAACCTTTGATCCAAACTACCCTCCTCTCACCAAATGGACCAGAGATCATCCTGTCTCTCAAGTTGTTGGTGATGTCTCTGAAAAGGTTCTGACCCGATCACAACTCAAGGCAAAACAGACCTCCTTATTTTCAAAAGTCGAATTCTGCATGTTTAACTCATTCGTATCAAAAGTTGAACCAAAGACAGTTAATACTGCTCTTGATCACTCCGATTGGGTTCAAGCCATGCAAGATGAACTGAACGAATTCGAGAGAAACAAAGTCTGGCGCCTTATTCCAACTCCTCCAGATGCCTGGATTGTTGGTCTTAAATGGGTCTTTAGGAACAAAATGGACAAGGAAGGAAACGTAATTCGAAACAAAGCTCGTCTGGCCGTGAAAGGATACTGTCAGGAGGAAGGGATTGATTATGAAGAGACTTTCGCTCCTATAGCTACGCTGGAATCTGTAAGAATATTTCTAGCCTATGCTGCCCACAAAAACTTTGAGGTCTACCAAATGGACGTCAAGTGTGCATTTCTCAATGGAGAACTCGAAGAAACTGTGTATGTGGAGCAACCTCCTGGATTCGTGAACGAAAAGTATCCTAATCATTGTTACATTTTGGATAAAGTCGTGTATGGACTGAAACAAGCTCCGAGAGCCTGGTATGAAACGCTGACTAAATTTTTAAAGATGTCCAAATTCAAACAAGGTTCGGTTGACCCAACCCTCTTTCGTAAAAAGGAAGGTAACCACCTTATGATCGTTCAAATTTATGTCGATGGTATCATCTTTGGCTCAACGAATCCTAGCCTAACAGCTGAATTCAGAAAGCTGATGGAGACTAAATTTGAAATGAGCTCAATGGGTCCTATTAACTTCTTCCTTGGTTTAAATATTAGACAGGGACCCGAAGGCATCTTTATTAATCAGGAAGCTTACACGAAGACTCTTCTTGCAAAGTTTGGCATGATGGGAGATTCAAAAGTCAAAGTTCCTATGGCGTTCGGCACCAAGCTCACTCCGTCCCTAGATAAACCGGCTATTGATATTACACTTTATCGCCAGATGATCGGTTCTCTGATGTATCTTACTGCTAGCAGGCCTGACATAATGTTCTCGGTTTGTTATTGTGCTAGATTTCAGGCCAACCCACGTGAGCCTCACATGCTTGCAGTGAAGAACATTCTACGATATCTCAAGCGAACTGCCTCTTTAGGTCTATGGTATCCTTCCAACTCAGGCTTCTTCGTTCAAGCCTACTCAGATGCAGACCTTGGAGGTTGTGGACTCAACAGGAAAAGCACCACTGGCGGCTGCCAATTCCTTGACGGGAAGTTGGTTAGCTGGCAGTCAAAGAAACAAACGTGCGTGTCTTTGTCTACAGCTGAAGCAGGATACATTGCAGCTGCATCCTGTACCTCTCAAGTGATTTGGATCCAGAGGCAACTTCGAGACTATGGACTCAATATGAAAAAGATCCCACTATATTGTGACTCTGAAAGTGCAATTAGGATCTGTCATAACCCAATGCAACACTCCAAAACCAAACACATAGCACTGAGGTATCACTTCATCAAAGATCATGTGGAAGATGGAAACGTTGAAGTACACTTTGTTAGGACCACTGATAAACTGGCTGATGTATTTACCAAAGCTCTTCCTGAAGCGTCATTCAACAAAATACTACAAGGGCTAGGTATGATGGAATCAGAGTCAGTATCACAAACTACCTCTCAAACTCAAACGTCAGAAGCGAAATAGACCGAACGTTCGGGTTTGGTTGAATCATCTACACTCGCTCATCATTTCAAAGGTAGTTTTCTTGGTTGTATATTTCATGTACAAAGTTGATTATCTTTTTGTTCAAAGTATTTTCTTTTTTGCAAGTCTAAATTCCTTGGTTTTCCAAAAAATTTCAAAACCGAAATCAACCGAAGGTTCGGGTTCGGTTTTTCAAAATTTTTCAAAACCGAAATCAACCGAAGGTTCGGGTTCGGTTTTCCAAAAATTTTCAAAACCGAAACCAACCGAACGCTCGGGTTCGGTTTTCCAAAATTTTTCAAAACCAAAACCAACCGAACGCTCGGGTTCGGTTTTTCAAAAATTTTCTCAACCGAAACCAACCGAACGCTCGGGTTCGGTTACAAAATTTTCCAAAGTTTTTTTTTTACTCTTTTTATTTTCTTTCTGAGTCTTATTTTTTACTTTCTTATTTTTATTTATTTTTTTATATATCAAAACTCCAAAAATATTTTGTTGTTCATTTGCTTTGTGTCTTTAATTTTTCTTTGTGTGTTCGTTCGTTTATGGGGATATAATTGTTGGATTAGTTATGTGTCCCTAGAAGCATGCTGCTGTATGTGCCCCAAGCCTCATAAGATTCTGAATAATAGCCTTAATGACTTGGTATACACAAACCTTGTCTTCCCAATTAGGCTATCACATTTATTCTAATCGTGAGCTACCTCACTCTCTTCTCACATGAGATAAGAGTTTTCTGCTTGGTCCTTCTTTTCACAGCAGAGGTACTTTTACTTCTTACACCATCTCCATTACATTTCTCCATTAAATTTGATTCACCAATGTAACCCTTGAGATTCTCAGAAATTACCACTGAGGTTTATGGTTACTCAAAAACTGTGTTTATGATCTCAGTTTCGTGCCACTACGAGCTGAGTGAAACCCAAATTCAATACCAAATCTGAATTGACGGTGAACAATTAATTTGCTCAAGTTTTCACCAAAGAATTGACGGATGTATCTTCATGAAATCTCAAAATTTTATTTTTTGTGATTCCTATGAAATTGTTAAACACCATAACATTTCTTCCCTTGGGATCCAATTTTTAATCTTTTGTTGAGATTTTATATTTTCCAAGTCACTTTAAAATCATTTCCTACCTACTTGTTCAACAGACTACACCGGTCTCACAAGTACTCTGTTCACTTTCTATCTTATTTCAAGATTAGGACTGTTGAATCAAAGCTAAAGCCACCCTAATATGCCTAATTAAAAGAAGCCTTTCAACACTTCTTAATAAGTGTTTGATCGTTATTCACCGATGCAACAACATCTACTGCAAAGGTTACAACCAACGTATCTGATACGGGGGTTCATACCGATGCAACCGAACCACCGCCAGCAACCAAAACCATACACACAAACGAACCTACCACCACTCAACAACCACCCGAACCTACCCCCACTCACACTAAACCTGAACCTACTCATACCACACCACCACCAGCTTCACCACCCCCACCATCTCCAGGTCATGCCTCTGATGGAGATAACCCTTTCCTTGGCGGGGAGAATATGACATTTGATTCGGTCTACTACAGTCCGTTTCAGGTGCAAAGCGACGACGATGAGGATGCTCTGGTAACAAATAAGCACCTTAAGGAGTTGCATGAGAAGGTTGACTTGCTCATTGCTTCCTCCTCCAATTCTCAATCATCTCTCTCTGAAGCTGCTCTTCAGAAGATTGTTGATGCCTTCTCCAGGGCTCAGCATGATTCGGTTGTTTCTGCCACCGCCGCCATAGATGCCTCGACGAAAGCTTGTGAGGCTGCGACCGAAAAAGTCGATAAACTATTCTCTGACGCCTCTACCCTGTTACAATCTTTACAGGAGAGTGCTGCTGCTACCAAAACAACGTTGGAACCAATTGTTCAACAGTTGGCCACGTTCGTCTCCACAGAGTTGAAGTCCTTCGCCACCCTTCGTCAAACTTTAACAGACGACAACTCTGCCCTTCGTACCTCTATCGACGAGCACCTCTCTAAACTCCAAGAGGATCTTGCCTATGACAACTCGTTGATGGACGCTTTAGCAAGGAAGACCACTGCCCTAAAGGTCAAGAGTGCTCAACTTTCAAATTCTCAACAACAAATTGACGCTCTTCGATCCGAACGGGAGGTAATCAAGACATGTGTTTCGGATGTACACTCAGCTATATCCAACATCCTTGAAGCGCACGATCCAATACTGAACCATTCTGTGAGGCGAACCCTTGCAGAGAAACTCGCTACTGCCCTGGACCTGCTAAGTAAAATTGAAGGGCTACCCAGTTTCGTGTCCACTCCGAAACAAGGGGGAGAAAAGGAGTCCGGATCGCAACCTCCTCATTCCTCAAAAGCTGCTCACACAACCGAACCTCCTCCTACAGGCCAAGCCTCTGGTTTGGGTGTGAAGGATAAAGGCAAGAAACTTGCAGAGGATGAAGAGGAAGATGATCAAGAAACTATTGCCGACTTGCTGAAACGCAAAAGTCGTCGCAATACTGAAGATGATAATATTCGTGTGGCGCGAGAAGCTGAAGAAGCTGAATGCAAACAAAAAGAAGCCCACGACCTACTCGAGAGCAGGAAGACTCTTTTCCCTGCTTGGACTCTCGAGAGTATGATTAAGGAGGCAATCGATACTCCGAGTATCTTATGGCTTGAACCGGTAATCTCCTTTGACTGCTACAACTCTGTCGACTCTCAGTTCGACATGCCCTTAACCCGAAAGGCGTTCATCTTTCACGCCTTCGCTAACGTTGCTGAGTTCCCTCATCCTCATCCGGAGGTTGATCGGGAATTGATCGAGTTCTATCTGATGGCCGCTCAACCCCAGTACCAAACCTGGAGTGCTCAGAAGATCATCAACGTTCGGGTTCTGAAGCCATATACTGTAGGGAGATTTATCAACGTTCGGTTCAAAGTGCTCAGAGGGTCTGCAAAAACCAAACATGCCATATCTTTAGCAGATCTACCGAACCTCAACCCCCATGACTGGATCGTTCTGCACAACATCCTATTGACTAATGAGGCTGAATATGGTCTGATCATTGACCATCTCAAAAGGATGTTGGTGTGCTATATCATGGAGGTCGCCCTGATGGATCAGGAGATTGCTAATGTCTTCAAGAAGAAATCGAAGATCTTTCCTGTTGGCTCGGCCAGTGATCTAAACCAGATGAAGATGGGAAAGATTGACCCAAGGCGAAACTCGATCATGTTCACTAGGGCTGAAGGACAGAAATGTCTCTTTTCCTTAGCGGATAAACATCTTTATACCACTGCTTGTCTTGAGCATGTGCTGGGGATCATCCACAAGTGTAAAGAAAATACAGCGGATGATATCAAATACTTTGATGACATGATTCAGTGGTACATCCGATTCAGACAGACAATACTCGCCCTTATCTCGCGTCTGTTTGATACTGTAAAGAAGAAGGCTCCCGCTGCTGGCCCAAGTAAGAAGACAAAGTGATCTCGCTCCAATTGACGCAAAGGGGGAGATTGTTGGGTAGCAGATTTATTATGTATTGCGTCATTGGGCTCGGTTAATAGTCCAAGTTTTGTACTCCGGTTTGGGCCTGTCCAACCGTGAGCTTGTAGGGTTTAGTATATAATAATGTGCTTGCATGCATATTAGGTTAACAATCGATTGATAGAGAAACGAGAGATAGCTTTGCAGATTTCTTTCATCGTTCTTGTAAACCCTAATCCTCTACAGTATAAGTTCTTTATCGAGCTCTTCTGAGGATTGTTTATTAATCATTCGACATCTTCGATCCATTATTGTGTTCTTGCTGTTTACTCGTTTATTTCTTTACCTGTTTTATAGATCTAATCGATCTTTAAGTTTGTTTTCAACTTATCAGTATTCAAAGTAATTATTGTGTTATTGTATGCATAAATGTGGGCCAATCATTTTACTTATTTTAAGAAAGTGATTAATACATATTATTGAATTAAATATAATTGATAAATACCATCAAATTTAACTAGAAGGGTATTTTAGTCAATTAATATATATTTAATAAAGGAAATTTGCATATTTTAAGGGATCATAGATTCTATTAATTTTAAAAATCCGATTTTACGAATTATAATGTTTTTAATTCGGACAATCTGACAGAATATGTTTGAGTATGTTCAAAAATAAAAATATTCTAGAACCATAAAATAATAAAAATAATCTTGAACATATTTATTGATCATGACTTTAAAAATTTCTCGTAGAATAACAAATTCTCGAACCAGCAATTGAAGTATTAAAACAAAAATTACATTATTTCTTACATAATACATTTAACAGTTGCTAAGAATTACATTTATTGTTAAAGAATAAAACTAAAAACTTTCAAATTAGGAAAAAAACATCAAAATCTAACAAAGACACTAATACATTCTAAAAGAAAAATGTTGCTAAGAGACGTTGTTCAAATTTCGTGGTCCGTTCTTCAAGCATCAGCTTCTGTGGAAATAAATCCAATGAATAAATTAGTGAGAAAGATATCCATATTCCATTCCAACATAATTGGAATTCGTGATTCCATTATGATAGATTTGGAATTCATTTACCAAAATTATATTAATTCGGGGCATTCTAACAGAATATATTCATGATTATCATAAAAAAAAACATTCTTTTATGATAGAATACTATAAACAAATATGTTCATGATTATCAATGTAGGAATATTTTAGAAAATTTATCTTTCCCATATAAGACATATGTGAAAAGCTCGAAGAGGATCCTTTACCTTGACCATCATTTTTCTAATAGACTATGGTGTATCTTCATTGCTTATGCCTGGATATGAGATTGCATCATGGGAAACTATATATGATGCTTCTAGCTCATGTGGATCTGATAGCAACTTGTTAGATTCATGAGAATCAGAGAATGAGGCACTTGGATCATGTGAGACTAACAATGGAGGTTTTAGCTCATGAGACACTTAAAATGAGGCATGTGGCTCATGAGAAGCTGTTAATGGTGCATTGTGATCATAAGAATCCAAGAATGACACATGGGGCTGATGAAGAACAGCCAATGAGGCATATGGTCCATTCGAAAGTGACAAAAAACCACCTAGTGGACTTTCTAATGCCAACACATTAAGATCAACATCTGTTTCTGCATTCTTTTGCTTCGGCTTCTTGGATCTTGGGACAAAATGAGTTCTCCCATCTTTGGTTTCCAACTCCACTAACAAAAACAAGTAATAAACATCAGATATATAGATATTTGATTTGAACAGTTTAGATACGAAACACTATAACATGAAATTTTGAAAATAACTTTCATAACACAAAGCACCATTAGAATTGTTGGAATCGACCACACACATTATCCACAGTTCTAGATAACAACGAACAGAGTATAACTCACTCCAGTGTTTAGCACCTCGAACTTTCTCATCATTAACATATGGTCACAGTTTCCTAGGGTTTTGAAATCGTTGCATAATCAAATTGATCTCCGCATTTGCCATTATTTAAAATTACAACAATCAATTAGTCATTATCAGGACCGAATTTCCTCAACAAATAAACTATAGTGAAATGAAACACGGGTATGTTGATAGATAGATTACATCAACAACGACAATTAAGAGGAAGAAAAGTAAACCGAGATTTAAAATTACGATTGATGTTAAGGTAATAAAAGGATACAAATAAGATAGAGATACCGAAAGTACTGAAGCACCAGAGGATGAAGAAGCACAACATAACGACAAGAGGAATGAGATGAATCTGTTTGTATTTAACTACTAATCTCGTGCTCCAGCTCTGACTCTCTCTCCGTCCAATGGTGGAAGCAATATTGTAGATGGGAAGCTTGCCGGTGATGTCCGTCGCAGACATCGACCTCTTCCGCCATGATCGCCCCTGGATTGGTGCTGTCCCGATGCTTCTTCCCTCTGCTCCTCCTCGCGATTTCCCAACTATCACAGAAGCTCCGTCGACATGCCCTGTTCCTTCGTTTCTGTCTAGGGATTTAAAATTGTAAATGTAAACGATTTTGCCTAAAATAAAGGATTTATGATTTGAATAATTAAATTACCAAAATTAATTAAAAGCTAAGATTACAATTTTAACCCTATCCAAGTTTTTAAAATGATTGGTCCACATTTATGCATACAATAACACGATAATTACTTTAAACACCTGAACCTCTCTCTCTCTCTCTCTCTATATATATATATATATATATATATATATATATATATATATATATATATATATATATATATAGGTAAAGGTTCAAATGAGAACCATAAAGAGTTAAGAACCATAAGAACCACTCTTTTTACCTTATAACTTAAATCATCAAACATATTTGATCAATCTTATCTCACAAGACAACTTTTCTCTCATCTCTCTCTTTCTCTCTTACCTCCTACCGCTACTGACCACCACCACCATCGTCGACACCGTCGCCGTCGCTGAAATACAACGATCTTCAGATCTGGAGCCGCTACCTTCAGATCTGGTGCATTCGTCTTTAGATCTAGAACCCCCGACTTCAGATTTGCCATCACCATCGAGCCCCGCATCCTTCCACTGTCATCTATCTTACCAACATCGATTATCGCCTTCCATCAGCCGATTTGCTTTGCTGAACACCTAGATAATGCTACACTCTATTTTGAAGTATGAATATGATTCTTCTCCAGATCTCCAACATTTCAGATCCGATGAAGCACGCAAAAAACGCTTCAATCTGCTTCGTCGGAATAACAAATGTGACGGAGTATGAAGCTCTTTGTCACCTCCAAATGTACGACCTCCTCCAGATCTACTTCTTTATTCAAACAACCACTGGAGACTGCCTTTATCTTCATTTACACCAGATCAATTTAGATATGATGTAGATCCGATAATTTGGTGTTATTATACAGAGTTTTTTCTTTCTATTTCATCATTCCATTGTTGGATCTACATCAAATTTGTTCCCCCACCGTTGGTGTCATTGTCGGAGCATTAAAAATCACAAATCGCAATCATCATCTCAACCTACAGGTGCTAATCTTGATTTCGTTTTGTTCCAGAACTCTTGAACTTATATTTTTCTCTGATATGTTCCATTATCGGCGGAATGTTTGTCGGATTTGTACCAGATCTGTTATGTGTCGCCTCCTTTTTATCTATAACTCATTTTTGTCTCTATGTCTCTTATCTCTGGTCAAAACACCACCAAATCGACATCAGATCTGATGTGTTTGTCCATTTTTCAGGTTAGATCTGGTGTGTGTATGGTGTTTACAAAAGGAAGTTTTGAAAAAAAGATGCACACAAGGTGTTTGATGAAATGCCTCAATGAAATTTGGTAAGTTATTAAGTTGTGAATGCATATTTTTTGTGTATTAAACTATGAAGTTTGTGTATTTAGTTGTGATATTTGTGTTTAAAACTGTGAATTGAATGCATTAAGCTGTGAATTTGTTGTTTAAACTGTAAATTGACTATATTAAGTTACTAGGTGTAAGACCCGTGTAATACACGGGTTTATTAAAAATAAAAATTTAATATCAATATTTAAACATTAAATTTAATATCAATATCAATTTTAGAGCTCTCATTAATTATGACATTTATTACATTATAAATATATCAATTCTTATTCAAGGAAGCATTTATGTGGAAATAAGTTATGATATGTGAACAAATCAGAAAATTACATGTGGAAATAAATAAATTCTAAAAATCTATTAAAATGCCATGTGTCTAAATTAATGAGGACATGACATGTGGCAGAAAATGAGTTTTATTTATTAGTATAGATGAGTTTTGTATATTTAAATATGAATTAATTGTATTAAACTGTGAATTGATTGTATTAAAATTTTTAAGTTGAGAATATGCTTTTGAATGCATATTTTTTTTTTTTGTATTAAACAATGATTTTTCTATATTAACTTGTTTATTTTGTGGTTTAAATTGTGGATCGACTGCATTAAGTTGTGAATTTCTTATATTAAGTTGTTATTTTTGTGTTTTAAACAATGAATTGACTACATTAAACTGTGAATTTTCTGTTTAAACTATGAGTTGACAATATTAACTTGTGAATTTATTGTATTAATTTGTGAAGTGACTGTATTAACATGTGAAATGACTGGTATTAAAATGTGATTTTTTTTATAAATTTTTTGTTTGCCTCTGAAATATAAGTTTGAAGAAACACTATACACATATATCATTTTATCTAATTTTGGATAAAGTATATAAAACTTAAATTGTGAATATTTGCTTAAATAAACTTTGAAAGAAGCATTAGCATATAAACCTGAAAGTATATGTGTAATTTGAAGTTAAAAATATGGTTGTGAATGTATAATTTTTTGTATTAAGCTGTGAATTTTATATAGTAAACTGTGAATTTTATGTATTGAACTGTGAGTTGACTGTATTAAGATGTGAATTATTAATAAATTTATGTTAAATATGAATGATTTATGTATGAATGTTTGTATTAATTTTCATGCGAACATATATATTTTTCGTGTTGTATAAATATGTAAGAATGTATTGGTTTTTATAATTATTTTGCATTAAACTCTAAATAAGTAATTTAATTGGTATATTAAATTGTGAATATAGTATTTAAATTATCAATCAATGATTTTATATACAGATCTGAAAGGAAGGATAATGGTGAAGGTGCACAGGTGGTTTGTGGTAACGTTCGGTAGTTGGTGGTGATGGTAGAGCTTAGGTTTAACTTTAAATATGTGAATTAGTGTATAGTTGATTGTATTATGTTATGTTATGAATTTTATGTATTAAACTAAAAATAGATTGTATTAAGTTGTATATTTTATATAAATTTTATGTTAAAATATGAATAAATGTAGGCATGAAAATATTAAACTGTGTATTACTGAATTTTAATATGTTTATTAAATTGTGAATATGTCTTATACGCGATATGTTTTTTTTAAAGAAATCTACAATTTAGAAAAATAGACTGAGTTTATCAAGACATAAATCTATTTTTTTAATTAAAATTTTTTATATTTTGCTGCAAAAATAAAATGATATGTATTAAAAAGAATTATCAAAGAAATGAGAACTATAATATTTGTTTTATTAAGCTGTGAATATAACCAGAAAATGCCATTAATTTTACTATTAGTCCAACAGTGGTCCGATGATGGTCAAGCTGCTGCCCAACAACGAGTGGCAATTAGTTGTAAATTAGAGAATATAAAGTTTGTTTAATATAATATTAATAGTTGATAAGTCCAAAATGCTCTTAATGAAAACGTTTAAAAAAATGGTTTTTAGGGTTTTTAACATTTTTGGGTTATCATTTGACCCACGGGCATTTTGGATATTTAAAAAAAAAACTAAATACTAAGAAGTTAAAGTTAACACCGAAGGACTATTTATGCAATATTTAAAACCATAAGGACCAAAGGCATATTTTTTTCATAGAAGTCCTCAAATTGAAATATTTAAAAAAACAAAGGGACCAATTATGAAATTTTGTCAAAAAGAAAAAAAAAAGAACTCTTTAGGTAATTTCCCTTTATATTAATTGCAAAAAGTGTATCCGTCTCGTTAACGTTTTCGGACACTGATTGAGTGACGTGCCAAGTTATTTTCACTGTACAGCACGACCTGTTTGTAAAACCCGCGAAGTTGAGCTGCGATCCCAATTTTGAATCCACATCAGTCCCCCACTGTTTTCGAAACCCTAATTCCACACACGTCTCTCTCATTCCACTGAAAAAATCCGTTTGTTGATGGCGACAACGATTACGAAGAACGAGAATGTTGTTAAGGTTAAAGCCGAAGGTGACGGAGTTGAAGAACAAAATGAGGTTTCTAAATCTGAAGCAGAGCTGAAGGAGGGTGTTCAGAAGAAGAGAGGTAGGAAAAGAGGTCGGAAAGTGAACAATGGGAACACTTGTAATGCTATTAAATCTCAAGAGAAGAGTTATAAACCGCGTGGTCGTCCGAAACAGGCTGTTACTATGAAGGAAGAAATGACGACGACGATGTTCCCAGAAGAAGCTATGGTTGATGCTGAAACTGCTCTTGCTACTCCTGATCGAGTGGGAAACGACACCAGCGAAGCAATAAACAGCAAAGAGGGCACAAACGAGAATGGAGTAATATCATGTGTCCCTGATTTCTCTCTTTTTTTAGTTAACGAAATCTGCTTAAGTACTCTGGCACAGTGGCACATATCTGATCAAACTTTATCTCTTTATATTCCATCCATTAGCAGGGAAACCTAATTAAAGTAGAGCCAAACACGTGCCATCAATGCCAAAATAACCATAAGCGAAGAGTTGTTCGGTGCCAGCGATGCACTAGAAGGCGTTACTGTGTGCCTTGCATTAAAAAATGGTATGAGTTGTCAAAAAAAAAAAAAAAATCTTCCTATGTAGTTGAGCAACTGAATGGAATGTTTACTTTGCAAGGTTCAGTCTAGTTGACTTATTACCAGTTACATCATTTTAACCCTTCACATTTGCCTGCATTGGCATCAGCTTTGCTACATTTTTTTGCTGGTGCAACAAGTAGCCATTATTGACCTTTGTAGAAGCATGCTTCCGTAACTTACTAACTTGATGCCCAATTGTAGAAAATGTAAGCAAACTGTAGTTAAATCGCCGGCAGTTTTCATCTTTCTCTCTTTGTTTATTCTGTTCTGTAGGTACCCTAACATGACAGAGGAAATGTTTGCTGAGTGTTGCCCTGTTTGCCAAGGCAACTGCAACTCTATAAATTGCTTGCGAAATGTGTACAATAAAGTTGGTTCCTGTAGCTCATCTTTTGTTATGAAACTTATTGATGTTCTTACTCTCAACCAGATAAGAAATTTAATACTGAATCTGTTGTTGGTTTTAGGTCAAAGAGAAGATTGATTTCAAACCTAATGATGATCACAAAGTTCGATATTCTATTTACATCCTACATGTGCTTTTTCCGTTCTTGAAGCATGTAAATGAGCAGCACATGAAAGAGATAGCAATAGAGTCTAGAATTCAAGGTATTTTTTGCTGTTTATCTCATTTTTCTTGCTTTATTTAAAATGTAGACCTTCTAGTTCACATTGTAGCTAATCTAAATCAGTGATGCCATATATATGATTCTTGACTAATGATGATGACTATGTCATTCTTATGGAAAAAGGTTTGAGTCAGATAAGTTCATTGTTGAGACTTCATGGAAATGCAAGGAAAGTCGTTTCTTCGGCTTAACTTCTCAACCTGAAGTCTCAAGTCTCATCCTTCATCATTTTAACTTAATTTCTATATATGATCTCATAATGGATGACATGAACTTGAATCTTTGACCTTAATATGAATGGATAAATGGCAATCAGCCATACTTTATGTAGGTTTCCCTGACTTTATTACTTGGGCAGGATCTTCTATATCAGAGGTACAGTTGAAGAAGGTAGAGTGCAGCTTGGATAAGCAAATGCACTGGTATGTCATTTCAATGATTGTACAAGTCTTTGAGGATTTTGTTTCTTGGGCGATGCATTCCTGTTTTGATTGTTCCCTGATATATGCAGTGACTGCTGTAAAACATCAATTTTTGACTTGCATAGAAGCTGCCCTTCTTGTCATTATAACCTTTGCCTTCAATGTTGCTGGGAGTTGCGAGATGGCAACCCTCAAGGAAACAATGAAGAAGTTATCATTGAACATAAAGATCCAGGGCCTGAGTACTTACATGGCATCCCTAAGGGATTCAGGAAAGCATGGAAAAAGACATGTTATGTTGAGAAGGCTGCTTCAGATCCTGCACCAAAGGAAAAGCAAACTCATGACTGGAATTCTTTGGTTGATGGCAGAATTCTTTGCCCTCCAAAAAGTATGGGTGGTTGTGGTCGTGGAATTTTAGAGTTGATGCACATAAAGCCACTTGATACTGTTTCAAAATTGCTGGAGAAAGCACAAGAGCTCTTAAAGACGCACAAACTGGAGGAAGATATGAGGGATATGCCTGAGAAATGGTGCACATGTTCTTCAGATGCTGGTGATCAGCAGTTACGAAAAGCTGCATCTCGTGAAGATTCCAGTGACAATTACTTGTATTGCCCACGTGCTGTTGACATTAAACCTGGAGATTTAAAGCATTTTCAGTGGCATTGGTCAAAAGGGGAGCCAGTAATAGTGAGTAATGTTCTAGAAACTACACTTGGGTTGAGCTGGGAACCCATGGTCATGTGGCGTGCTTTTCGCTGGGCTTCAAATTCCAAAGAAAACAAGCTCTCAGATGAGGCTGCTATTAACTGTTTGGATTGGTGTGAGGTTGGATAAGTACCTTTATATTTTACATCTTTTATTTATTTTTCTAGTGTTCTGAGGTGATTGGTGGATGTATACAGTTCATACAAGCTTGGGAGAACATTTTCTATCTCTATTGATATGAACTTCTCTCCTAGTATAGTATCACTAAGTTCCACCTCTTCAAATGCCTTACGGAGAAAATGTAGAGAAAGAAATAGAGATCTCTATATTTGTGCGTTCATCATGATGGAGAAGGTGTATGATACTATACTAGGAGAGACATTTTACACTGGAGGGAAGGGTACCCAGAGAGCGGGAGAGGGAGTTATCTACCATCTGAAACCGAGGGGAAATATTATAGGGTGGCAGTTAGGCTAAATGTGTTGACTTTGTCTGATTAAGAAGGAACATGAGAGGAAGATTGAAGTTGTGGAAATAAGGATAGTGTGGTGGACATGCTGTGTGGGACAAGATACTGAATTCAATAATAAAAAATATTAGGGAGTGATTTTCCTCGTTACTGTTGTCCCATTTTTCATTCAACTTTATTGCTTTGTATTCACTTTTTTTTTTCTTTCTCCCCTCCATTCATCATTGTGAGCTCACGTTTCATATGCCAGAGGTCATCTATGAAAGCATTCTATCTACCCTTGGGTGAAAATACGACTGTATACATCTTACCTCCCTCTTACCCCATTTATATAGGATTTGGATTTAGCCGTTCTTGTTCTTGTTCTTGTTGTTGTTTGCCTTTAAGTTAATACTACATTGAGATATATTACATGCCTAATCAAGTTTTCTCATTACATGCAGGTTGATGTTAATCTTCAAAAGTTTTTTACTTGGTATACGGACGGTATATATGACACTGAAGGGTGGCCTCAGATCCTAAAGCTGAAAGACTGGCCTCCATCAAATTCATTTGAAGAAAGGTTCCCACGTCATGGTGTTGAGTTTATCTCTTGCTTACCCTTTAAAGAGTACACACATCCACGTGATGGATACCTTAATCTTGCAGTGAAGCTGCCTGAAAAATCTTGTAAGCCAGACATGAGTCCTAAAACATATATAGCTTATGGTGTTCATCAAGAATTGGGACGTGGGGACTCTGTAACTAAACTTCATTGTCACAAGTCTGATGTGGTATGTTTTTTTTTCTGTTTGGTTACGCCAAATTCTTCTGCTTGAAATTTTCTATTCTGATTTTAGGCAAAGACAAGATCACCAGTGTTGGATTTCATCTAGTATCATTGGAATTGAATTTTGCTCTTTAGGCATCATCAAGAAAACTTTTTTCCCCCCTTTTAGTTATTGAAGTTGCTATTTCAATTTGTATGAGAAGAAATTGGTTTGCTGATGACTTCACTATCTTCAAAAGAAATGTAACAGAAGCTGTTATGAAAGTTCGTTTACTTTCATTTCACACTTGCAATTTATGAGAGTCTCATATATATTACATGGGGATTGCATAAATTGCTGGAATGCAATCTTAGTTTTTTCGATCCTTTCTTGATCTATTGGAAGAAACCGACAGCCCTCTTCTGTTTCTCATATTTTTTCTGTTATTAAAAGAATAAAAAGCAGTAATTGCAGTACTTCTTGGACTCAACATGGAAAAAAGAACCACTAATTAGAAAAGTAAAGTGAAATGAACATTATGAAGTAGCTGTATATTTACTATCCGAGTAAAACATCAAATTTTAATGGCTGTTTTTGATTTACAACATAAAATCATCTAGCTTTATTCTAAGAAGACAAAACCCTGATCTAAAAATTTTGGTATGTCAAAATAAAACCATTTTGCAAAAATTGAACCTGTCATGTCAGCTTTTCTTGTGAAGAGTTATTTCAAAGAGATATATTCTCTGTTTTGCACACGCCCAATCTGTTCTGGTTTTTAGATCTTTTCATTCGTTAATATTTTTTCTAGTGACATGCAGGTGAATGTGCTGACTCATACTGCAACTGTGACCCTCGACTCTGAACATTGTAAAAGGATAAATGTATTGAAAAAGCTGCACAAGGCTCAGGATCAGAAGGAACTTTATGTTGATAACATGAAAGATGCTACTTCCAAGCAAGTTGTTGGGTTGAAGAAACAAGAAGGGGATAAAACTACTCGTAAGCAATCAGACCAATATTTATTGAAGGAGGAAAGTTGTGAAGGTGTTGAGTTTAACATTGATAAAAAGGATATGAAGAGAAAGGATTCAATGAAAAGAGTTGAGGGACCAGATGGAAATAAACGAAAGAAAAAGAAGGGCAGGAAACAAGTGGTATCTTCTGATAGTGAAGAAGTTGATAACCAGTGTGATATTTCAGGTGGTTGTGTGGATGGATCTGATTCTGATTTGGGAGATGGAGGTGCTTTGTGGGATGTGTTTAGGAGGGAAGATACTCCTAAACTCCAGGAATATCTCAAAAAACACTTCAAAGAGTTTAGACATGCCTTTTGTCTTCCACTGCAGCAGGTATTAATCCTTACTTTTAGTTGAAATTAATGTATCTGTAGCATCACAGTAATTTTCTAAATTGTCCCATTGTGTTTTATTTGGTCCAGGTTATCCACCCAATTCATGATCAAACATTTTACTTAACCATGGAACATAAACGGAAGCTCAAGGAAGAGTTTGGTTAGTATGCATTTGCAAGGCTCTATAATATATCAGCTTTCACTGATATTCAATTTTATGATTGTGCTCGTTCTTTTTGGTTATGATCAGGAATTGAACCATGGAGCTTTGTCCAAAAGCTTGGAGATGCTGTCTTTATACCTGCTGGATGTGCCCATCAAGTTAGAAATTTAAAGGTTAGTAACCTACCACTAGTTTTTATATTTCTTTTAATTGTGAGATCCATTTCCTGAATAAACTGGTCACCCCTTGGTTGTTGACACTTGACACTCGACACTCGGTCTTTGAGGTTTCTAGTCATCTGATCATTGTTTGCTTGCTCTTGAGAATGCCTTGTAGTATGCATGAGATAATTGATAGTTTAATACTCCTTTTTCCTAATTAAGTGTCAAATCTTTGATTGATGTTATTTTGATGACATGTTTTGTGGGAAACAAGACATGAATTTGTCCCACTCCTACATACACACAAATGCTGCTAGCCAGTAGTTCAAGAGTCATTGAAATTGAGTTTTTTCTTTTGAATATTAGAAAATAGTTTTTCTACTAATTCTTTATATGTATTTACAGTTATATATACGGTTTTCTGTTACTCTAAACAAGGTAAAGGTAAGTTTATGTCTAATTTTCTTACCTTTAGGGTTAGACATTACTGATTTTTTGAAATTACTCATCCAAGATTTCCTTCCTACACACCATCATGCCTGTGTGTTCTTGAGCCTTAGCTCGTTTGTAACACACTTTTAGTGAGAAATAAAAGTTCCTTAACTTAATCGAGTCTCTTTTCCAAAGCTTCAGACATTGATATAGGAATAAGAGCTGTGTTTAAGGTGGAAAGAAAAATTTTCAATGACACAAACTGAGGCAACGGGTACAAGAGCCTTTTGGTGGATCTCAAATCCTTTTTCTTAAAATAATAGGAAGATGTAAGAGTCTAGTGCACTAAGAAGATGTAAAGTTTTCCTTTCTGACACTCCATTCTCCACTTTTTACGGAATGGAGATACAAGATGATTCCTACCTTTTGAAGAAATGGACTTAAGTTTTGAATTGATTGAAATAATCACGAGAATTGTCGAGACGTAAGTGTTATAATAAGTGAATAGATATGGTTTTTTTTTTTTTTTTTTTTTTTTTTTTTTTTTTGTGCAGTCATGTATAAAAGTTGCATTGGACTTTGTATCTCCTGAAAACGTTGGTGAATGCATCCGCTTGACAGAAGATTTCCGCCTTCTCCCCAAAAATCATAAGGCAAAAGAAGATAAGTTGGAGGTAAACAATCTTCAATTTGTTTATGTGAAATGTGTTGATTTGGGTTTATATATTATTGATAACAGGTTGAATTCGTAAAATTAAAAAGTTAGCATAAAAGGTAACATGTGGAATGACAATGCGCAACCTCCTGAATATTTTTAATAAAACATATTAGCTTGTTATTTTACTAATTTCTTTTTACAGCCATATTTTATATATTAATTACTTATGAAATAATTATAAAATGAAATTAAAGTATTGCCTGCTTAATACAACTCCTGTTTGACAACAACCTGTCCTTTTGCCACATATCTAATGCTGGTGTCAGTGTCAGTTAGGTTCATAATATCATCAGTTTCGTTAATTTCAATTTTAGTTTGTTATAAATTATTAAAATTGTGCAATTGGTTGATGCTGCTGGTAATTAATTAATTAATTGCAGGTGAAGAAAATGGCACTTTATGCAGTGGAGGCAGCTGTGAAGGACTTGGAAAAACTTGTTCCAAAGTAAAACTTTAAACCTTTTCTACACTAATTTTATTGGCAATCAGGTCACAAATAAAACAAAAAACGAAACTAACTGAAAAAAGGAAAATATATTATTTATATATTATACTTACCTTGTTGCATTTTTGTATCGGTTGACCTATTTTCTTTAATAAAACTTAAGCCTTTATTTTTATTTAAAGAGAACAAAATACTCCAAAAATCGTTATTATTTTTTTTCTCTCTATAAATAGAGCCTCATATTAGCATGTCTTTGTATACAACTTTTCATTTTTCATCTTTTTACTTTGATATTTTCTACCATTGATCTAAGTAACGTATTCAATTTTTTTAGGAACTCTGATAATCTTGAAAACTACCAAGTTGAAGTTCCAGTCACTGAAAATCTCCAAACCTTGCAAAAGGATGTGGGCTTACAAATAGATCTTGAATATGAAGAAAATGAAAGTGGTGGCAATGGCATCATAAAAACATCAAGGACTAGTGAAGAAGGGGACTGTAGTGGTAGCTTAGCATGTAAAAATGCATGTGAAAAGAAAAAGAAAGGGAAAGGAAAAGGAAAAGATAAGGAATCATCACAGTCTTGTTCATCTCTTGATGAATTTGTTGCACAGCTTGGTGCAATTAGGGTTACCAGAGACAATGAAGTTGAGCTCATGAAAAAAAGACTTGACTTTGACCAAAAAAGGGACCTCAAAAAGGAAGAATGGAAGACTAAGAAGATGCATCACATGCATCTCAACACACTGTTTGCTAAAAACCACTTGTTGCCAGAAGATGAACACATTAAGCGTCATCTCTTAGCCATGTTGTATGGCTTGTGATTACAGTTCATTATTGTACATGATTTACAAGAAAACAGAAACTTGCTTATCATTCCCACACCTGTGTCTATTTACCACGGGAATCTCACATGTAAAAAGAAAATGACAAAATGACCAAAATTGAACTATTAATATACGAGGCTAAACTCTTGAAATGACAATCTTTGTAATGCAATTTTCAATGGTGAAGGTGATGATATTATTCACTTCTCTAGTTATGTCACACACTCACACTCCAAGTCCATTGCATACCAAACTCAATACACAATGTTAATATTAATACGTGGCATTGATTTTGTTGGAGTAAGGAAGAGCATCCATAGTGGTCAAAAATAAGCTTTTCATATCACAATTGTTTTTAGGGCGGAGGGAGTCGTTGCGGCTTTAACAAATGGGATAGAGCGGTACTGCCAAATACTAGGTAACGTTCGTTACCTTGAACAGCGGGTTTATTGGATTGGAGGATTTATTGTATTCGAACGGCTTCACCAACCTGTGACTTAATTCAATTTGATTATAACAATTCACATGCAAGTAGAGAAATTAAAGAAAATTGATTTCTCCCACCCACCACCTTTAGCTTTTGTTTGTGATCCGTATATGTTTTTTTTCTTTCTTTGTTCTTTTTCCTTTTTATTTTATTTTATTTTATTTTATTTTATTTCGTTTAATAATATAAGTTGTTATAAAGACATGAAGATAGAATACTCAAATTTCACTCAACTATAGTTGTTTTTTCTGAAAGTTTTTATAAGACAAAACTACATAATTGGTTCCTATGGTTTGTAAAAATTTTTGGATAAAGTCCAAAAAAATTTTAATTAGCATGGAAGGTCGAAAATCAAGAAATTCCTATAATTTTGATCCAAAAAAACTTGAAAAGATTGTTATACCAGTTTATTTTATTTTTTGTATTTTATATACTTGTGTTGACATCTTTTCAATTTTTTAAAAAAGAAAAAAGAAAATTAGCCTACAACAACTTATCACTCTATGGTACCTTCCCTCCCCTCTCTCTCTCTCTCTCTCTCTCTCTCCCCCTCTCTTTCTCTCTCTCTCTCTCTCTCTCTCTCTCTCTCCCCCTCTCTTTCTCTCTCTTTCTCTCTCTCTCTCTCTCTCTCTCTCTCTCTCTCTCTATATATATATATATATATATATATATATATATATATATATATATATATATATATATTCTTCTTCTTCCTCCTTTCACCTGCAACTCAAAAATATCTCACACACATACATGCATTAAAAACACATACACAATAATATACTTAAAATTTGATACACGTGATTGTATGTTTCTTTGTCTATCTCTCTCTCTCCCCCTCTCTCTCTCTCTCACACACACATACACACACTGTTTATGAAAGAAGTCGGAGAACAAGGCATTGATTTCATCCAAATCGACATTTCAAAACCACTCATCGATTAAGCTTCCTTCGACTGCATCTTTCACAAGGTCTACGATCGTGAATGGTAACTCGATCTCCACGATTTCTCTAACAATAACCCCAACGCAACAATCATTGAACCTCTCTCAGCCTCCTCTACGATAGTGAAATAAACCCAGATACTGCAATGGGAAATCATCATCAGATCTTGAAATGAAAAATGTCCATCAAATCCCCTGTTGTTGCTGTAATCGTAGATTCAAATAAAGAATTTATGGAGTTGATGTTTCTTCGTTCTTTTGTTGACAACGGTGGGATAAATTAGGGTGAGACCGTATGCAAGCTTATTCGAGATACCTCGTTGGTGAAGCAAGAAACTAGTGCATATGTGTTTTGACTTACACCGGGGGATGGGATAGTCAGAGATGTTCTAGGCTTCTGGTTTGATAGAGGGGGGGGGGGGGGGGGGGGGGGGGGGGGGGAAAGGAGAGAAAGAGAGAGTTTTACCCATTTTCTTTTTTTATTACTATTATTATGTTAATAAAAATATAAAAATTATGTAAAAGTAAATAAATAATGGTATAATCGTCTTTTCAAGTTTTTTGGACCAAAATCACGGGGATTTCTTGATTTTAGACCTTCCATACAAGTAAAAAACTTTTTGGACCTTATCCAAAGTTTTTTGCAAACCATAGGGACCAATTATGCAGTTTTGTCTTTTTATAATTCGCTCAACCTTCGGTTAGTTTCCATGGATTCTGAGGCAAGGATAAACAAGTCAATTCTAGCCAAATATGTAAATCCTCACAAGGCGTTTCAAGTCAAGATTCTATTTTATTTTCCAAAATTTTAATTAGATGTTAATTTTAATATTATTTTAGATTTTTTTTGGTTTTAAATTAGCAAAATTCTATTTTTAAATAAAAAATTTATGTTTTTTTTTCTAATTTAATTAAATAAAAAAGAATGATGTGACAAGTAGGTTGAGAAATATAGAGTTTTCATGTGTTGCATGTTAAGAAAGATGGAAGTGAGAGGAGAGAGAAGAACTAATGTGAAAGTGGGTTGAGTAGGTTGGGAGAGAATGACTCTTTCCTCCTTTAGGGCGGACGGAGTCAATAGCAATTTTGGAAACAGGTAAGTGCGGTACTAGGTAAGTGCGGTATTGGGGGTACCACCGGGAAACAATACCTCCAAAGTGGGTTGAGCGGGTTCATTGACTTCATTCTCTTCAATTGGGTTGATGAACCTGTGCTTAGTTTTGAATGTAGGAAGACCATTGTTTTGTTTTTTGTGAGTGAATTGAATGCATAAAAACTTTTTAAAAATGAAGAGATTCCCTCTCAAGCCAATAACTTTAATTGAATTGCATGTCACTTTTAACTTTGACTATATCTTTACGGATTCCTTTTGTTTGTTTTAGAAGTTTATATAGATATAATACACATTTCATTCATTTGTAGAGTTCTTATTTCGGAAAATTTTATATTTCATTCAATTCCTTTAGTTACATTCAATGGATTTTCGAGACAAAGTTAAACAAACCGGTTCTAGCCAAAAATGTAAATCCACACAAGGTGGTTCAAGTCAAGATATTTCATTATTTTCTCAAGATTTTCAAAATCCAAACTATCAGCAATACCAAAACTACACACAACAATATTTCCTAATGTAACAATTTTACAACAGATTTAGGCTTCCAAAGGAAAATCAGAGTTATAATTCATGGAATTAGTTTTCTCAAAGGGTTCCAGAAACCCAATTCCAATCTTCTTAAGCTGAGAATTTCCAGTTCCGTGATGCTCATAATGTAGAATCTGACGGTTCTAGTGACGACTCGACTCCCGAAAGAAACAAAGAAGACACTAGCGAGGAGTTGCAACCTGTTGTTGAGAAAAAAACACAACTATACACACTGCCAAAGCGAAAGAACTGGGTAGAACGCGAATAATTGATTTTGGCTAGGGCATATGTCGATGTTTCTAGTGTCACACCCCCGAACCAGACGGCGGAAACGTCCCGGGGCTTGTGCATGACTTCATCTTGAAATATCATTACAGTGAATATAAATGAAACATAACATCATCATTAGCATGCATAATATAATACAATTGCCATTGTTTACATCAAGTACAATCTTTTAAATAACATGAAGAAAACATTCAATGTATGATGTTTAACAGTACACAAAACAAAATCCCATATTCTTGTAGATTCTTCTGCTTAACGAGTCCCTGAGAATACATGTTATTTTGAAAACGTCAACATATATAATGTTGGTGACTTCATAAGTATATTTAAGAAAATGATTTGTATAACTTTGTAATCACAAGAAAATCCTGTATTTTCTTAAAATAGTTTGGTATATTTATGTCCGATCTTGTATTAATGCATGTGTGTTATTGTTTAATAGAATGCCAAAAGTGATAGAAGAAAATGTAAATAGAATGCCCCCAGACAACCCGATGTTGCCCGAAAAAGAAGAATAGATAATGCTGTCGTACTAATAGCGAGGTTGAGTACCAGTGTGAGTAAGTTTCCGAGTAATCCAACATAAAAGAAAATAGTCTTCCGCAAACTTCATAACGTTAATTCCTCTAAGTGAGCCGTCATAACCATACTAAATAATGACAATTTCGCATGTCTTGGCGTTTGTGAACGCCGACTGAAAAATAGAATAAGGTTACCGTCACCCTAGACTGATGTAGTCTAACTGTAGCGAACAACTCAGGTGTGGAGTGTCATCCCCGTATAGATCTATACACAAAACCCCGCTTTCCCTCAAAGAGACTCTGATTATAACTACAGGCTACGATCGTACACTCGATAGGTGTCAACCGACAAAACTCACTAGATCCTTAATTGAATTTACGCGAAGATAAACATATAAAACTCATTCTAGGCCCAACGAACCATGTAAGTTAGCCACTAGGGCATCGCTAAACATGTGAGTCATTTCAAAACCTAATATGAATGAGATTATATAACATGGGCCCGAAAGATATGTAAAAGGACAACTAAGGCCCATTTCACATGTAATGTATTTATAGGCCCAAATAGCACGCAAATAGTATACAAGATCCGTCGCTCATGTTAATGGGTCGGTGAGGCCCAATAAACAAATACATAGTATTTAAGACCTATCAAACATATAAATGGGCCACTAAGGCCCAATAACCTAAAAATGATCAAAATTAATTTGTTTGTTAGTTTATTATTGGTTTTGGTTCAAGTATTCACTAAAATAGCATAAAATGTCCACTTTTTGTAAAAATGACGTTCTTGGCCCAATAAGCCCGAAATTTACAATTAAGGCCCAATTTTAGTAAAAATAACACTTTAGTCCCCATTTTGTTCAAAACTTGTATTTATGGCTAGTTTTTGGTAAAAATAACATTTTAAACACATTTTTGTCAAAAATATCATTTTGGCTTGATTTTTGTGAAAATACACATTTTTCTTGTTTTTGGCTTTTCCGACCTAGTTGTTGGAAAATTTGTAGAAAAATCATCGTAAGTTGAAATTTGGATCCATAAATTCTGGAAGTTTGTAAATTTTGTCTACTTTGTTCACAATTTTTCTCATAATTTTTAATGGCCTCTAACAAGTGTGAAATTGCTCACCTTCACAGGTTGGTCCGAAATTACTTCAAATATGATAGGCAGTTTTGTAAAATTTGTCAAAAATTGTAGAAACATCGTATGAAAACGTGAGAGTATTCATTTTAAAGGTATAAACCAGAACTTTTTGCATGTAAAACATTTTTGAAAAATATTATCATTAATTTGATCAAAACAGTTCGAGATTGGACCAAAACTTTTCTGTCAATGGCTGAATTTTGAGTTTAGTTTATAGATCTTTCAACACAACACTCATTTTTGCTATTTTAAGTGTGTAAATCCCAAATCTACTAGTTTACATGTATTATATGTGATAAGACATACTTTTTTCAAGGTTTTCATGTAGATCCAAGTGATAAACTTAATATTCTTAACATATTTTTAGATTTATGGCGTAAATAGCACATAATCAACAAATAAGTCATGAAAAACACACATATTCATGCATATACACATAGATCTACATAAAGCAACTTGTATTCTCCCCCAAAACCAAGTAAAAATAAAAAATAGGGGGTATGAACTCACCTTGGGGGTTTTTGAGATGTAGATGAAGAAGGAGAGGGATTTTTGAGTCCTAGCTTGTGTCTTGAAGGGATCTCGAAATGATGGTTGTTCTAAGACCCATATTCACAAAAATGGAGTTGTAAGAAGGATGATCTTAGTATAAACTTGAAGTAAAACATCTAGAGTTTACTATGGACTGTCACAACTAGAAATTTGGATGCTTGTAACAACAACAATGATAACAATTATGAACCAAAAATGTGAAAGCATGTATGATGCTTATTCAATAACAACAAAACTCCCATCAAACACTTTATACTAGCACTAAAACTAATCAACAAAGATTTGGAAACCTTAGAAATCCCGGTTTAAGTCCATTTTGGACTAGGAATTTCCTTTTGGGCCTTTTGGACCAAAAAGTTTCCAAATTTATTTTTTGGGTTTAGAACTCTTAAATGGGCTCTAATTGGACCCATATACATGAAACTTAATATTTTGGGCCTTATAAGCCTAAACTGAACTAGTTTATCTTAAATGGGCCTTATTGGGCCATAACAAATCTAATTAGCCCTAATGGATCATAAAAATCATCCCTTGATTTATTTTGGGCCAAAAATTACCTAATTGGACCATAAGATGGACTTAAGAAAAAAAAGCCCAATTTTCTTTCTTCCTTTCTCCTCTACTCGGCCCAACAACTCAAAAGAGGAAGGAGTTGACTTTCCATTGCCACCTCCTTATTACATTTTGGGTCTCCATGCAAATAACACATACTTCCATGCACACATCATATCACTCACTTCTCTTCTCCTCTCTCTTTTCTACGCTCGGTCGAGAACCACAAATAAACACACACACACATTTCACTTAAACACTCTCAAAGAAATTCTCTTCATTCTTCATCAAATTTTCGAGATCTAAGGGCTTTTTCAAGGAGATTATTCTACAAAATTCATCATCTAAGGTAAGTTGATGTTTAATCTATGATCTAGAAACTTCATTTCATAAAAAACCTCTTCCTAATCTATTCAAACTCATGATCACCATCTTAGAAGCCTCTAAGTTCGAGATCTTCCAAGAAGGCTTGCTAGGATCGAAACTTTCTCCATTTCTTCCTTCTAAACCAAAAACAACAAGCAAAGGTGAGCTTCATACCCCTCTCTTTTCGGTTTTCATAAGTTTTATGGGGGAGAATACAAGTAAAATGTGTAGATCTATGTGTATGTGTATGCTATGTATGATTTTATGCATGTATGTATGATTTTATGTGTTTTTGTGTTGAATATGTAAACAAAAAGGGAAGAAATCTCGAGATCTATGTCATAAGAAGGAAAACAAACATGATCTAAGTTATATTACACTAACAAGTTAAGAATATTAACTTATAAGATTGTGATAAACATATTTTAACATAAAACCCATTTTTGGGCTTAAATTGTTAAAAATACAAAAGTTGCGTTAAAAGTTGCCAATCACATTTTCTTAAAGGTCAAAAGAGTCAAAACAGTTAAAATAGTTGTTTTTATGAACATTATGATCTTCAAAGGACTTAAAACGTAAATATTAGCTTAATGGGATCAACTTTGGGCTTTTCGGCCCAATAAGCCCAAAAATTGCAAAAATACGACATTTAAAGGGGCTGAAATGGTAAATTCTTCAAAACAGGGGATAACAAGTGTAACAAAACTATTTCAAGGGTTAAAAATGCTTTTCTTTTCCAATAAGGATAAAAAATGCAAAGTTTTTAGATTTTGGGCCAAAATTGTAAAAGTTGCAAAAGTTTGGGTTTTAAACCGAAAAACACTTTTATGGAAGGGCTGAATCTGCCAAAGAATAAACTTTGAGCTAAAAACATCATTTAAACAATTCTATGATGCAAAAGTGTCAAGAAAATGTTTTAAGGGCTTAAAATGACTTTTCTTTTATATAAAAGACTAAAATTGTTATTTTATAAAAAGAAAGGGGCTAAAAAGGTTAAACAACTATTTTTAAACCAATTATTTTATTTATAGAATATTGAGTTAAAAATACTAATCTACGGCTTACAACAAAAACATCGAAAGACAAATACACGTATAACTCCAAATATCATTATAAACAAATCACTCGGTCTCGAGTCGATACAAAAATAACAAATCGTACAATCATATCCTCCAACCATTATACAATGCCTAAGACAAGTAAACATTCCGAAGACCTTGAGCTGAAAGCCTCAAATCATGCTTGTTGGATCTTCAAGTCCATTAACATGACCTTTGGGCCCAAGGGGATAATGATTATATGTTATTGGGCCTTCTATGACCCAATTCCATATAAAGGAAACTTCAATGACTTTTTAAGTGCTATTGGGCCCTAGTGATCCATTAGTATTGTCATAAGGTCAAAGTAATCAAATGCGAGATGGGCCAACGTGTCTTTCGCATCCCCGACAGCCTAAAATAACTCACGGAAGTAGCAGGACTTCGTACTCCTCTTCTCCTCGTTTGTTAGGCTTATGAGTAATCAAAGTAAACAAATTCAGGTTGTTAATCAATGGTAAACAAGGTTGTTTGGATTAAGTGAGTGATAACGGGCGACGCCTCTAAGGATCGTTCGTATACTGTAGTTATAACTAGTCATTACTAATGCATGATTATAACAACTCACAAACCTTAATTAATCCAACACCACCCAAGTAATCAAGGAAGAGTAATAAAAAATCATTCATTGTGGCGGTATCACCATTTGAGAAATAACTGTATTTTATGTTTTTGGAAAACATCGGGTTTTCCGGGGAAGTTCAACATTTTGCACTTACAGTTAATACAAAGTTTTTCAATTATACATGTGTTGAAATCATCATGCATATATTTACGGATCTTCACACCTTTTTATAAACAATGGTCTTTTAAGAAAATATCGGATTTTCTGGATTTTTCAAACTACACAAATCATTTTTATCACAACATTGCTTATGAACTCCCCAACATTCCATATGTTGACCGTTTTTCAAAATAACTTGTATTCTCAGGTAACAAGTAAGCTGAGGAATAAGTACCAAGTATGTTAGTGTGTTTTGTTATTGAAAACTATCAAACAGTTTATATATGGATTTGTAACGTTAAAACAATGTACTTGATGTGAACAATTCCAGTTGTAATATATTGATGCATGGTGATGTTTATGTTATGATTCATGTATATTCATTGTGATGATATTCAATTTAAGTCACACGAGCCCTCGGACGTTTCCGTCGTCTAGTTCGGGGGTGTGACATGGACTTACCAACAAGCTTAGTAATTGATCCTTGTTGATGATGAACTCAAAATTTCTTGAGGGGGGAATGGATGTCTTGAGAGAAAAATGAGATAAAAGTGAAGTTTGAAATGAGGGTGGGAGGAAAGGGGAAGGGTCGATCAAGAGAAGAAGGGGGAAATAAGGGAAGGGTTGACCTCCCTTAAAGGTGATTAGATGGTGCATGGGGGTTAATACCTTGATATATGTTAAATAATTTTGAGGTGGAAAGCACCATTATCCAACCTATTCTTTTTTTTTTCTTACTCACTAGGCCGAGAATGGGCTAGTGGGATGAAGAAAATGGTGTTGGGCCTAAACTACTGGCTTGATCGAATTTTTATAGGCCCCATATTATTTTTCCAGCCCATTGGGCCCTTAGGATAGTTCACGGCCCCTTTTGAATAAAAGAAATGGAGTTTATGGCCCATTAGGGCTAATTAATTCATTTATGGCCCAATGAGACTCATTAGGGTTAGAATGAATCATCCTAGGCCCAAATGATTCCAAATGTCATAGATTTATGAATTGGGTCCATTTAGACCAAAGATAGTCAAGTTGAAGGTTTATTGGTCCATTAGGCCCAATAAGAGAACCCTAGCTCACATTAGACTGGAACCGGGATTTCTAGGGTTTTCAACACCTTATTGACTATAAGAAATATATTGAGGGAGCATAGAGTATGATATTCATTTAGAGTACAAGCCTCACAATGGATGATGTTTACATGAGAATAGAATTTCCTAGCTAAAAATGCTACGTGTGACATCTAGAAACAATCAACGAGGAAATCAACAAAGGTTCGATGCATTTTGGGAGAGGATTCTAGAGCATTTTAGTGTTCAAGTGGGAGGTTCCAATCGTTCACGGCACTAAGTAATCTCAAAATAGAAAGACCTCCAAAAGAAATGTAATGCTTTCAACAACATCTATAACCGTAAGATGAACACTGTGGCTAGCAGGAGATCTAAGACTGATGTTTTACAATATTCACCAAGCGAGTATCGGAGGACTATTAATCAAAAATGTTTTCATCATCAACAAGCTTGGGAGTGGTTGAAAGATAACGCGAAATGAGATTAGGTTACAAAAGCTGGTGAAGACTCTTCGCCTCCTTCTTCAAAACGAACCAAAACATTTTCATCCATAATATCCTCTTGAATTCTCTCTCTCTCTCTTCCCTCCAACAACAATATTCGTTTAGTGTTGAAGACTCACCGCCTCATAGAAAAAGAAAAGGAAAGAAAGCGGCATCGACACCATCAATAGAAAATGAAAATTTTGATTTCATCAAACAAATTGTCGCCATCAAGACTGAAACCGAAACAGAGGTGGAATAGAGATAGTGGGTACCGGGAACAAAAATTGTGCATTCTCGAAGCTAATGAAGAACGGAAAACTCAATTGTTGGATCGGGATATAGAAAACCAAGATATGGAGTATTTTCTCCGACCGCATGATCATTTGACTGGAGGTATTTTACGCCCGATGCTTGAAAGGAAACAACAAATTGCAACTAAGTATGGTTGGGAGCTGGAGAACCTGTGAAGTTCAAAATGTCGGCATCATTTGATTGGAGATTCTTTCTCTTTATTATTATGTTTTTTATTTTTATTTTTATTAAGATTCTATATATGCACCCTTGTTTCATTATCTCTCTCTCTCTCTCTATATATATATATATGTGTGTGTGTGTGTGTGTGTATGTGTGTGTGTGTATGTGTTTCATTTTCTCTCCATCTTTTCTCATTTAAAAATGAATCTAAATGTTCGGAAAATAGTAATGAAAGTTAAAGACGATAGTTCATCATCTGAGGATGAACTTATCAATATTAATTTGTTACCTGTATTGTCATGTACTGCACAACTTCTTCTTCAGAACAATGCTAGTTCAAGCAACATTCAAAGGAGAAACACAATCCACAGAGATCGTTTAGAGGCTAAACAACTGTTGATCCAACATTATTTTGTGGATGATTCAACCTATGGTCATGCGCAATTCCGCAGAAGGTTTCGTATGAGAAAATGTTTATTTATGCGACTTGTTGGTGACCTGGAGATGAATTATCCTTATTTTCAAGCAACATGGGATGCAACAAATCAAAGAATTTTCAGTGCGCTACAAAATGCACATCAGCAATACATTAATTAGTGAAGGGTTATAACACATACTCATTAGATAAGTATCTGAATATGTCAGAAAGAACTTCTTGTGAAGCTCTTGAAAACTTTTGCTTCAGTGTTGTCCATATGTATAAGGCTGAATTTTTACGTCGTCCAACATCCACTAACATTCAGCTTTTGTATGAAGCACATGAAGCTAAACATGGATTCCTTGGAATGCTTGGTAGCACTAACTGCACACATTGGAATTAGAGGAATTTTCCAATGGAATTGAGATGCCAATACATGAAGGGTGACCATCAGTATCCATCAATGATACTAGAAACGGTGACGTCACAAGATTTCTGGTTTTGACATGTATTCTATGGTATAGCCGCTTCGAACAATGATTTAAACGTGCTCTACCAATCACCATTACTTGATGAGAAATATCATGGAACAGGACCCGATTGTTCATTTTATCTGAATGATGCATACTGTAAATATGGTTACTATCTTATGGATGGAATATATCCATCATGAGCTGTATTTGTGAAGGCATATCCATATCCAGTAACCGACAAAAAGATACGGTTCAAGGCGACACAAGAATCAACAAAAAAAAAGGACGTATAATGTGCTTTTGGATTCCTTAAAGGACGTTGAGACATATTAAAAAAAATGATTGCATGGGCTACGACACCCCCTCCCCCACCGTCGAAGTTGATGGCCAAGAAATAATACATGAATTGCGCAATGCTGAGACCCACCACCAGCTTCTATCCGATCTTACCGATCACATTGAACATGTTTACATTCCAACTCCGAATAATAACTAGTTAATTTTAATTGTCGTTTTAGGATTTAAATTATGTTGTATTTTTCAAGTGTGTTTTTTAATTAATGTGTTTTTTAATCATCGTGTATTGTTTTTATTTGTAGTGTGGTTTTTTAATTAAATGTTATTTTGAATATTATTTTAGAAGTTTTTTTTGTTTTAAATCAGAAAATTTTTATTTTTAATTGAAAAAATGTTATGTTTATTTTATTTTATATTTTATAATTTTATTAAATAAAAAAGAATGATGTGAAAAGTAGGTTAAGTGGATTAGGAAAGATAGGGTTTCAATGTGTTGTGGGTTGAAAAAGATAGAAGAGAAAGAAAATAAAAAAAAGTTGATGTGGCAGTGGGTTGAGTGGGTTAGGTGGGAAGGACTCCCTCCTAGCTTTTTTAGCTCCTTCAAAATGCACAAAAAATGAACACCCAAGGTTCTCCACAAGCTCACACACTCAACAAAGGAAGATGGTACTCGATTTTAGGGTTTTTAGACATAGGAGGCTGGTAAGGAGGCCAGCCAAGGGACTTAAGGCATGTAAATAGGATGCAACACCCTAAAAATTAGGGTTTCCTTCCTAGCTGCCAACACACCGTGTTGAGGAACCTCGACAGACCGTGTTGATTCATTAATATCCGCAGCCAAAGTCATCTCGACACACCGTGTTGACGCTTCCAACACGCAGTGTCACAAAGAAAATATAAACAATTGGAAAATAAGTTCATACCGGAAACCAAGCGTTACAATTTTTTGTAAAGCATGTTGTGAAACTTTACATAATAAGCTTTTGAAAATGTCTATGGTGTGGAAATTCTTTACCTGGATTCTGCTTTTTTCAAGGCTCCCTTTTATGGTTGTGTATTGTGATTCATTTGTCTTGTTAATATACTAAAAAAATTGTGCAACTTGGAGTGATCTGAATCCAAGTAGCTTTTAAATCTAGCATGTTGACTCTTGACTCTATTATTCGTGTGGTTGCTGAAGTGTAAAATTATGTTTGTCCATAACGAGACAAACATTTCCTTGTATTTATCCAACTAAGTTTGATTGAGATAATTAAAAGGAATTGAAATTTTTTAAAAATAATCGATGAGAAAATATGTAATAATTCATAATGATATAAATTGTAACTATTCATAATGATATAATCTTTGTTTGTCCATAATGATAGAAATTGTAATTATTCATTAAGTAAATATATAATAATTCATAAAGTAAATATCTAATAATTCGTGTCGTTGAATCGATGAAATAGAATCAAAGATCATGATCTGAGGGTCTATGATACTAGAATAGGATAACGTGTACCATATAATCACACAAATTTCAGCATAAGGGCATTTTAGTCAATTAACCCATATTAAAAAAGGAAAATTTTGGATTTTTAAGGATAATTAATTCCTTTATTTTTAAAAATATGAATATTTTAAATTAATTCAAATTTAAAAATCCGATTTTATTCTGTTAGAATGACAGAATGTCAACCATAAACTAGTATAAGTTTTAGTTTTTATTCCGTCAGAATAACATAATAAAACCATAAACTAGTAAATATAATTTCGATTTTATTCTGTTAAAATGATAAAATGTCAACCATAAACTAGTAAATACATTATGAAAGAATACACAAAATCGATTCTTGAACTAATAATATACCAAATAATTACATTGTATGATTGTGATTCATTGAATAACAACAACATTCTGAAAGAATAACAAGTGTAATTCTTAAAAAATAACAACATTCTTAAACAGTGAGTGTGATCATTCTTTGATTCATTATTCAAGTATTTCCCATCAGGTCTTCAAGCCATTCTTCAAGTCATTTCTATCACAAATTCATTGCCAAATATTTTGTAGTGATACACTTGTAACAACTGCACATTAAATGCTCTTTCAAAAAAAAAACTGCACATTAAGCATGTAAATAATTAACCACTATTCTATCAGAATACAACAATAATATTCTTACATAATAAACTATTCTTGCAGAATGCTTTTGAATATTCTTAAAGAATTTGTATTATCAAGAATATACCCAACGAACAAAACATTTGAAATATAAATGCATGAAAAGATAATGTTAACACAAAAGGTGACCAATAAAAAAACAATTAGAATATATAAACCATCTTCGGCTCACAAGTTTTTTGTTGTGAAAAATGATGATCTATGAAAGCACCAGGATGAAGACTGATGAAGACTCCCTGTATGTATTCCAAATGCATTATATTCCTATTCACTTTCTCTTTACATATAAAAAATCTTGTTACAAGAAAAAGAAAAGAAACCAAATATCCAAACCACATGGAACACAGTAAGGGGACAATAAGTAGGAAGAAGACCTTCCAAGGGTAAAAATGTCCAAATAAATAGTATCGATCCCACCAGGTATAAAAAACCACCTTTGTTTGCACCTAAAGCTTGTGTAAATTATTGCAACAGAAAAGTAGTTCATGTTTTTGCCTTCTAATATGAAAAAAAAATCCCCAGGTTTACCCTTTTCATGCAAATTCTGATAGAATGTCAGTTTAACCCTTTTCATCAAAGACTAATGACATGTACCACTACAGTTAGACTAATTCTTAAACAATGCAATTGACACATTCTTTTTTGAACAATATAACCAAATTATTAAAGAATGGTGAACAACATGTTATGTACTCTTATAGATATAATATGTTTCTTTATTTAAAAAATAAAAAAGAAGAGTTCATTGAGGCATTTCATCGAACAGTGTAAGAGCATACAAAATATGCTAATTTAGTAAGAACAAAAATTATTGTTGCTTTTTCTAACTTTGGAAATTCAGGGGGACTTTGCCCTACTTTGAATTCAAAGTTTTCCACTAGCAAATGGATTCAACTTACAATATAAGAAAAATGGTTGCTTTCAAAGAATTTTTCAACACCACATTAAGTTATCGACAATTGCAACAAAAAAATTCAGTTACGCATCATAACAAGTGAACAAATAGCAAATAGGGAGAAGAGAGACATTATAGTGGATTTAGAACCCCTCTCCTATACTCTTCGATCAGGGTTAGGGGGAATCAGCGGTGGTCAAAATGAGAAGACAGGACTTGAAAATTGGCAAATTGGGGTTTTCTTCATTGACTAAGTCGACGGTGGGTTGTAAGGAGGACTCGACCTCGCCAGGCTAAAGAACTGGGCGACCGCTACTGGTGGTTTCCACCGGCAGCAAACAGTTTCCGACCATCTTCAATTAAACAGTCGATCTTAGGGGGAATCGGTGGTGGTGTTTTTGGGTCTGCAGAAGAAGAAGAAGAAACGGTGGATCATAAACAATGGTGAGTACGATTTAGGGTTAAATGTTCTAAATTTATATTTGTTTCTTGTGTGATAACAGGAATATAGACTATCTACCATAATTAACTATGCAAAGATTACTATAATACCCTTAAATGATTTACTTAATTATTTATTTTTTCCTAAATTCCTATTGGTGCATTCATGCACACAATAATTGCTATAAACATTTGAACCTGGCTCTCTCTCTCTCTCTCTCTATATATATATATATATATATATATATAAAGAGAGAGAGAGAGAGTTAGGTTCATATGTTTTTGACAATTATTGTGTGCTTTTAGGAACCAATGAGAATTAAGGAAATAATAAATAATTAATTAAAATGATAAAACTATATTAGTAACTTAGCTGTAATTATTTATGGTAAATAATTAAAATATTTAATTACCTTAAAATCACGTATTTGATCCCTTAAATCATGATTCCATCATCTTCATAACCCTAATTCTAAATCACAATATTCATCAAACTCCAATACGATTATCTGCTTTACCCAACATAGTCGAAATATACGACCACGAGATAGCCACCTCCACCGTATACAAATACGTACCAACAGATCACACCACCGCCTCTATACTATCAGAATCACTAGCTCAGTGGCAAGGATAACTACGACTGCAATTTAATCCAAATCAACAATTCAGGGCATCTCCATTTTTCAATCAACGCCAACAACAACCAGATTTTGATAAGAATCGGTAGTTTCGAACGCAAGGATAGCCACCACAACATTATGGACAATTTTGGCGACCGATGGTTCCAGTCACAACAATGCATTACTCTTTGAAGCTGCTAAACACACGGTAATTTCAAAACTTTTTATTTTTGAATTCGCACTTCCTATTTGAAATCTGATTTGAATGCTAAACACACGCTAATTACTTCCTATTTTTTGATTGCCACTATTTTGTATAGGTAAACATATTCTTATATATCTTTTAGTTGCAAAACATCATACGAAATTCCTCTGTACTTCTAATCACAGGTAATCATATTCGTATTTCATTTTTAGCAAAATTTTGATATGTAATTTGGTAATGGTGTTCAAGGTGTCTTTATTTTTAAATCCTTTTGATATGGGTGGATTTTAGTTCATTTCATTAGTGATATTCTATAAAGCATGATGATTTGGGTGTGCCCTAAAGGTGTTTAACGAAATGCCTAGTAGAAAAGATCTGGGCGGAAAATCCACACTGATGAATAATTGATAACACAGGTGGGATCGGCCTTGGATGTGTGCAACCTATACAGTGGAATGGTGATATAAAAGGGTGGAAATCTCACCTTCATCGACCCTAAATTAAACGTCCAATCAGGTATGAAATTATACTTCTCAATATTCTAAGTTCACCAAATCATCTTTATTACCACCGACCTTTATCACTGAAATTTTGAATTAAAAGTTTTAAATAAAAATTATAAATTTGTGGTATTGAAATTTCTTTTATGGATTTCGTTACAAAAAAAATCAAAGTGGTTTTGTAACGCCCCGACTCTCAGGTATTAATTTTCAGCTTTATTTTTCCATATTAAAAAGTCTACTCAACGAGTTGGAGGCCCTGACTCGTCGAGTGGGAACACGTTTAGACCGCAAACTTAAGTGACCAACTCGCCGAGTTGAAAGACGCGACTCGACGAGTTAGATCTGGAGGATTTAACCCTAATTTCCGGGGTTTTGCACCTTATTTAAAGGTTCATTAGCCTCCCTTATAGCCCCTTGTGAGTCCAAAAACCCTAAATCACCGTTTTCTCTCCATACTTGTGTGTTCTAAGAATTGGAAGGTGGATCTTGGTTAGAGGAACTTGAAGATCAGGAATTTTGAGGCTAGGAACGTGTGTGGATCTGAAGTCTACCCCAGTTTAGCATCATTTGAAGGTATCAAGTTGTTACCTTGATCTTCTTCTAGCTAGATCCTTATATATTTGAGTTTTAGGGTCATTTTGGTGTGTTGGTACTTCATTTCGAGTGATAAACCAAGATCTGAGGTTGCAACTTCAGATCTAGACTCATCTTGGTCCTTATTGTTGGATTAGTGTCTAAGTCCATAACTATTTTGGTATGTACTTGGCCCGATGGTGCATGGTCCTTTTGGGTTGCCTTCACCAAAGCAACTTGATAGGATGAATTATGGAGAGAAAGGATTAAATATGATTTATTAATATATTATGAGAATAATATATTAAAGGAGAAATCATATTGTTTAATAAATATTAGTCAAGAATTAATAAGAATTAAGTTTGTGACTAAAAGAGATTAATTAAACTTAAGGGACTGGAATTGTAATTATAAGATAATTGCAATTTGGGCTATGGATTGCCTTATATTAAGGAGTGGACGAATTCTATGGGGAAACCCATTAGAAATCGTCCAAGGCCTTTAAGGAAAGGAGTCCATGGGTTGCTTAGGGCTTAAGCATCCAAATTAGGGTTTCCTTGTTAGATAACCCTAATAGCCTCACTATATATAGAGCCCTTATGCCCCAAAAACGTGGAGAAGCTTCCTTCTAGGGTTTCCACAAGTTTTGGGCAGCCTCCTTCTCTTCTCTTATTCATCCTCTTGCTCTTGGTGTTTGTGAACCATTAGAGGAGTGACATTTGTGACTCTAAGCTTTCTAAAGTCATTACAAGGAAGATTTGTGATTGTTATTGCTACATAACAATCAAGGTAATATCTTAAACCCATTCTTATGTTAATATGATTACTTGTATGCTAGAACTAGGGTTTATAGTCTTGGATGAATTGCATGTACAATAGAGAAACCTAGATCCAAGCATTAGGGTTTGTATGAGCACATAGGATGTTCTTATAGCCAAAACCCATCAGTGGTATCAGAGCCTAGATTGGTTTCTATTGTATTGATGCTTTATGTTGCTGAAAATCATTTTCTGGCCTCACTGTTCGACCTGACTCGGCGAGTCACTACTTGGACTCGGCGAGTCAGCCCTACTCGGCGAGTTCCAAAGAGTGACTCGGCGAGTCAGAGTGTCAGAGAGAGGAAACTTCGGATTTTGTTGCTGTTTTGCTTAAGGATTATTACCATATTCGTTTTAAACCCATAAAATACGAATTTTATTGTTTCTTAATGAATATCCTTGCCAAAACACAAGATAATTACCAATTAATTGGATAATAACTTCCTTATATGATTAAAGTTGATTATTTGTATTAATTGGGTAACTTATTTTGCAAGAAATTGAAATTAGGTCAAATATAGATAATGACAAAATTAATTTGTTAATTTATATTATTTGTTATTTGATCCTTGTGTTATGAAAAGTTTCAATTTTCCCCTTTAGGTTTTATAGTTTAAATTTAAACTCAAAAGTTTAGTTTTGAAATTTAAATAGGTGAAACCCTAATGTTTTGAAAAAGGTTTCAAAACTTGCCCTCAAGTTTTGGAATTTAAATTTTGATTAAAAGTTTAATTTTGATGTATATTTAAATTCTAAACCTAAATGTTTTGAAATGTTTCAAAACTTGCCCTCAAGTTTTGGAATTTAAAAGTTGATTAAAAGGTTTAATTTAGGAATGTTAAATTCTAAAACCCTAGTATTGTTTTGAAAAGTTCAAATCACACCCTTATGGTTTTATTAATTAATTAAGGTGTATAATTAAAAGAAGTTTAATAAATCCATAAAAGTTTAGGTTTACAATTTAAAAGAATTAAAAGTATAATTGTTGAATTTGACCTCCTAGTACTTTAAAAAGTGTAAAATACACCCTATACTATATATAACATTAAAAGTCTAACATTATATATATATGTATGAGTAAAGTCAGTCTTACCGTTAGTAGGCCTCATTCATGAAGCTGGTCTATAAGGGGTGTTTAAGGAAATTGCCTATAAAATGGCGATTGAATGGGTATCCACTCTTACCCACCGCACTCTTGACTAGTGAAGGGTCGTTAGCCGAACGGGTAGGATAGGACAAAACCTTCCATTATAAGTATAATGAAGTATAAAAGTAACTAAATGTTTTACAAATTCCCAATCTTAGTTACTTAGGAAAAAGTGAATTGATGCAATTCCATGAAATTACACTTTGTGTCCTTGCGAAGACGTTAGTGGAGTGTGTGTGGTTAACCGGCACACTAAATGTTTCTAAGCAGAGGTAGCAAAGGGCGACTCAATGTTTGTCATAGTTCGGTGGAGCGTGTGTGGTTTACCGGCACATCGAATAGGTGACTGTAACATGTGAGGGCACCATGTAAGTTTGCTTGGTTATTCACACCCGCTTTGTAAACCTCGGCATCCCAATCACAAACAAGAGGGGCATATCGAGATTTAAACATGCCATTGAAATGTTCAATGAATCTCAAAGGATCTAGGAGTTTTCATAGATTTAAAACTTAAATTTCTTTTTCGTTTTTCATGGTGGAAATTAGTGAATCGTCATTCACTTACCTTCAAATATTCTGCAACTAGATAACGACATCCCTTTTCTAGGTTGTAGCGTATTATGCTGGGTCCTAGCCTTAATATCTCATTTGGGTGATTTATTAAGGACTCAATCAATCAACTAACTTGAATTCGTTTTCTCCCGTTTTGTAGATGTCAAAGTATGACAACTATGGTCTTCCCAAATCCCGTGGAACAAGCATTCCACATGAAGATGATATTCCATGATTCGATCGAGGGACAAGAGATCATGCTTCACTTCCTCCACCTCCTCCAATTATTCTCCCTAACCCACAAGTTCGAAGACTTGAAAAGTTCAAGCTCACTCAAGCCCTTTTGGCAAGTAAACATAAAGAAGGAAAGTCGGTGTGTGCACACGTCCTAGGGATGAAGTCACACATTGATAGGTTAAGAATGTTGGGATCCGTTGTCTGTAGGGAGATGGTTGTTGATTGGGTTCTTCAGTCACTTCCTAACTCGTATAGTGAGTTCATAAGAGAGTACTATATGATGAACCACGACGTGACCCTTATAGATCTCACCTACATGCTTATTGCCGCTGAATCAACAATGATTTGGCGCAATGGAAAAGCAAAGTTGATTGGTGAATCTGCCTTCCAGACGTCTGTGGATATAGGCAATGGCAACGAAAGACAAGCCATGATCGAAGAGTTTGATCATAAGAGAAAGGCAATATCTGAAATAGTTCCATGTGCTGTTCCAAAAGAGTCAATTTGCTTTTATTGCCAAGAGAAAAGACATTGGAGACGAAGCTGCCCTATTTACTTATGAGATCTAAGAGATGGGAGAGTCAAAACGTATGGCTCTACGTTAGGTAAAAATCCATTGACTAACTCTTTTAAGCTTCTATTCTAGATTCTTAATACATAATGTGATAAGATTACAATTGATGTTTTGAAGGATCGAAGAAAAGAAAGGAAGCATAAGGGAAGAAGTGAGCAGAATCTAACCGTGAAGGAATGGATTTCGATCGCATTACTTGAAGATTAGATTCTTGAGCTACTACTTGGAGTTAGAATAAGATTGCTAAGAAAGATGTATTAGCATAGTTTTTCAATGAATTGCATTGTAAGGACAAATTTTTCCGCAATAAAATAAATTTTGATTTTAAATTTTATTTATTTATCCTTACAATGGCGTGTATGAAAAATTGATGTTAAAATGTTTCTATTATTAGCAATAATGGATTTGATTCTTAGTTATGTTATTTGTGGAAATGTCGAGAATTTACCAAATAGGGAGAGTTTCTCATCGCCCAAGTTTCAATTGGACAGAAACTTGGAATCATGCAACTTGGTTGCACGATGAATGAGAAATTCCATATTTGAAAATTAGACTAATTCATTGACAAAGTGTCAAGTGCAATTGTATGTCTAAGAAGAGGAATCAGGAATTGAAGAAATGGTTAAATCAAGAAGTCAATCATACTTCGTTCCAAAACAAGTCTTAGAGTTAAGATTGTGACATTGAGTGAAAAGTATTAAGAAGGTTTATAACATTCGTCAAATGTGGAAAGTTGTGATGTCTTGGATTAGACAAAGACCAACTAGGACCAATTTATGAAGTGTTTTGATAAAAAAACTACACTAACTCTTGAATATTTGTTTGTCAAGAAATGTTTATTGACAAGAGAATCTTATATGTCAAGGAGTCAGTGGGAGTCTTATTGGTCTTGAAAGGTTTCAAGAACAAATCAAAATAGACCTTATCGATCATCACTAGCACACGAGTTGAGGTTTACAACCTATCATGTTGACATTATTTTGTTTATGTGCCGTTCCAATTGAGTTAATTATGCATGTGAGTTCTATGAGTTCTCATTTAAACGCATAAAAGGCAGGCACCTTGATCAATGGAAAGTACATTGATAGGAAAGGGTGAGCTGCTCAACTACTTGGAAGACATGGTGGGCAGCTGTGTTACCATAAGGCAAGAAGTCAAGATTAAGAAAGTTCGGTCCATATGAGTTTGAATTTGTCGTAAACTTTGGTTTTGACAAATTCACATGGATAGGAACACATACACCATTAAAATCTAAGTGTCATAAGATTCCCTCCTTCATGAAAATGACTGTTTGAAATGCTTTCACTAAGAGAGATTTTAAAAGGATAGTGAATATGAAAATTGGATTCTCGAATTCGATTATGGTTACGGTATCCCTTTCCATGATTTGAATTGTGAGTTTTGGCAATTAGTCTAAATTGTTTAGACACACATATGAGCTATCTAATGGAAAGGTGTATAAGCTTAGATAAAGGATTATCAAAGCATTAAGTATTAGAAACATGAACTTAAGAAATTCAATAAGTATTATTTTTCTGGAAGTTAAGCTGGTTTCTGAATACATGTCAAAGCTAGTGGGAGCATAAGTGTTATGTTTATAATAATCATCATGATAGTGGGAGCATAAATGTTATGATTGTATGATTATTAAGGCCAGTATTGCAAGTTAGCAATATTAGTTATAGAAAAACAAGAGTTACACCTTGCAAAGTCGTAAGGGTTGTAAAGTTGTTTTGCTATAATTAAGGGAGAGGATGTTATGCTTAATTTCAAATCTAAAGGCTTAGGTTGTGGAATGTTAATAATTTAGTCAAGGATACATAGTGTGTTCTTAAATTTTGATTATGATTACGGCATTCCTCTTCATAATTCGAATTATAAGAACGTAGCACATAAAATATTAGGGCAGAAGATTGATAAAGTATCAAATCTTTATGTAAGACATTATGCATCGTGTGCCATACGCTTCGGGTATAGGATCGATTGCAAATGCTATAATATTTGACCATTCTAAAATTTTCCAAATGTCTAGCGCATTTAGAGGGAAAAAGGACAAGAATCGGTTTTTGACTAAGATAATTAAACAACTATCAAAAGACATTCAAAGTTCGCCGAGGATTGGTCGCTTGTGAGTAGTTGGAAGCATAGTATTGGATGGAACATATCGACATTATTATGAATAGATAAGATTCTATTAAGAATGAGTTGTCATATGGAAAATATGGAAACGTGTCCATATTAGGAATTGAATATTAAAAATCTATGTCTAGATTAGAAACTTTTATGCAAAAGGATGTTCAAAGGAATGTACTTTGAGTGAGAGACATCACATCTATGGAATTGTCTTGTAACAATCTCCGATAAAGGACTTTGTAATTTCATTGGCAATAGTCATTGTGACTTTAGTGCAGTGATATTACAAAAGGATCATTGCATAAAATGTTAGAATCTAACATATTCCATAAGTGGCAAGAATTTGATATTCTTTCACTTGTGAAAAGGATTGGGAGTTGTGAAATGAGTATGGTTGGAAATGTGTTCATTTGATCTATTTCACAAAGTAAGAACCATAGGTAAACATTGTGTGCATGCTAAGAGCATGGGACAAGTGTATTAATAATTCGAGTAAGAAGTTGATTACCCGAAACAACAAATAATGAGTAATCAATATGGTGATAAATAAAAGGTGTTTTATTTATGCTCAAAGGTTTGAGGCCATATGGGAGTAGTATTATTCTTGTGTTTCACTTTGCATGTTTTGACTTCCTGAATAATTTAATTGGTTGAGAACAGTCAAATTATTCGAACGGGCCACAGTCGTTCATATGTTGGAAGTAGGTATGAATAAAGACTGTCGTGAATTGGTGTGTGGATTGTCTAAAGAGTATTAGACATAAGGAAATGTTTGATGCAACGTTCATGAGTGCTTATGAATATAATTTGAGCATTGGATTAAACCCACGCTCACTTGGATCACTCCATGAATTGTATCACGAGTGATTGGTGAGACGATAACATCTTATATTCTTGAAACCGAGATGTGTGAGTTGTATCTTGCGAATCGGTTGCACATTGATAATATGTAAACGCACTAGTAACTTGGTGTTATAAAACATATTGTTGTGTGTGATTCGGTGCGTGAGTACAAGCAAGCATTGTATCAAATTTTATCCGTTCCTTTTATCCAAAGTAGGATAAAAGCGATATCTTTGGGTCCCTCGATGGTTTAGTGATGACAAACGTAAATGCTCGGCCGGGCTAGGGCTAATTTGATTTGTTTAATTAGTCAGTCGTCATAAATCGGAAATCGAGATATAGTACAAAGAGAATGATTTGAAATCATATCTTATATGATATCTAGAATGGAGGAATATATGATCCCTTATCTAAGGACACGCGTATCTGATATGATCAGAGTTGACAGCGGCTTTGGAAAGCTACGATTGCAGATCAGGATCTGAAGTCATACACTGAATAGTTATTAGACTTATCCAAGTGGGAGACTGTTGGATTAGTGTCTAAGTCCATAACTATTTTGGTATGTACTTGGCCCGATGGTGCATGGTCCTTTTGGGTTGCCTTCACCAAAGCAACTTGATAGGATGAATTATGGAGAGAAAGGATTAAATATGATTTATTAATATATTATGAGAATAATATATTAAAGGAGAAATCATATTGTTTAATAAATATTAGTCAAGAATTAATAAGAATTAAGTTTGTGACTAAAAGAGATTAATTAAACTTAAGGGACTGGAATTGTAATTATAAGATAATTGCAATTTGGGCTATGGATTGCCTTATATTAAGGAGTGGACGAATTCTATGGGGAAACCCATTAGAAATCGTCCAAGGCCTTTAAGGAAAGGAGTCCATGGGTTGCTTAGGGCTTAAGCATCCAAATTAGGGTTTCCTTGTTAGATAACCCTAATAGCCTCACTATATATAGAGCCCTTATGCCCCAAAAACGTGGAGAAGCTTCCTTCTAGGGTTTCCACAAGTTTTGGGCAGCCTCCTTCTCTTCTCTTATTCATCCTCTTGCTCTTGGTGTTTGTGAACCATTAGAGGAGTGACATTTGTGACTCTAAGCTTTCTAAAGTCATTACAAGGAAGATTTGTGATTGTTATTGCTACATAACAATCAAGGTAATATCTTAAACCCATTCTTATGTTAATATGATTACTTGTATGCTAGAACTAGGGTTTATAGTCTTGGATGAATTGCATGTACAATAGAGAAACCTAGATCCAAGCATTAGGGTTTGTATGAGCACATAGGATGTTCTTATAACCAAAACCCATCACTTATAATCATAAAGTCCCAGTCTTTAGCATTCTAGTGAATTTTCCTTCCCAATAATCTCTTCTTTAGCTTGATTTAAGTCATTATCACCTTGCATGTACGTAAAGTTTGCAACTTTACGTAAGAAGTATGCCTTAGGAGCTTAGATCTACGTTATGGAGCTTTGGAATGGCTTAAAAAGCATCTGAATGGAGAAAGAATTGAAGGGACTCGACAAGTTGCATGTTCAACTCAGCGAGTCTGGTGAAGATTGTCGTGCAAAGTTTTCGGCATGGACTCGGCGAGTCAGTATGAGGACTCGGCGAGCCAGCTATGGTTTTCCCGATTTTTGGAACATGCATGAACTCGGCGAGTTGCAAGGAAACTCGACGAGTTAATGGGGGATTTCACGACTTCTCGAGTTTAGGAAGGACTTGACGAGTCGGTGAACTGCACTCGACGAGTCAGGTCAACATGGACTGTTGACCTTGACCATTGACTTGGACTTTGACTAAGGGTTGGCTAGTTGACTTCTAGGGCATTTTGGGAAATTGGAAATTTATGGATATGGTTCTATGGTGAATATAGGTGGTGGAGTTTGTGATGGTGATCCAAGAGTTTGAGTTTATCACTTTAGCGTGACAGTTGTGAGGTGAGTTATCCTCACTATATCAAATGGGTCTAAGGCACTAATACCGACCATTATCGGATTTGTTTCCGGGTTTATCACATGATATGCTTATTGATTTACATCCTGGTAGTTAGAATGGAGATATGTTTAGTGACCTGGTTAGGTCGGTATCCTGGTATATAGGATGATGCTATGTTAGTGACCGGTTAGGATACAAGTGATCCGTTAGATCGGTTTGAGTGTTATATATGCTAGCGTATGATATGTATGTGCACATGTTTGTTGATTGGGGGTTGGGTTGAGGTGGTCCTGCTTTGTGCTGATGTCACACCCCCAAACCAGATGGCAGAAACGTCCGAGGGCTCGCATGACTTAAATTGAATATCATCACAATGAATATACATGAATCGTAACATAACCATCACCATGGATCAATATATTACAACTGGAAGTGTTCACATCAAGTACATTGTTTTAAATATTACACATTCATAACATAAATTGTTTGAGAGTTTTCAACAACATAACATCCTAACATTACTTGATATTACCCTTCCGCTTACCTGTTACCTGAGAATACAAGTTACTTTGGAAAAACGTCAACATATGAAATGTTGGTGAGTTCATAAGCAATGTTGTGATAAAATGGTTTTTGTAGTTTGTAAAACCCAGAAAATCTGATATTTTCTGAAAAGACCATTGTAAAAAAAAAGTGTGAAGATCCGTATCATATGCATGATGATTTCAAAACATGTATAATCGAAGAACTTTAGTATTAATCGTACAAGTGAAAAATGTTGAATTTCCTCGGAAAACCCGTTGTTCTCCAAATAAATAAAATACAGTGATTTCTCAAATTGTTATACCACCACAATGAATGATTTTGATTACTCTTCCTTGATTACTCGGGTGGTGTTGAATTAATTAAGGTTTGTGAGTTGTTATAACCATGCATTAGTAATGACTAGTTTATAACTATAGTTTACGAACGATCCTTAGAGGCGTCGCCCGTTATAACTCACTTAATCCAACCACCTTGATTACTCTCGATTATCGCCCTGAATCTGTTTACGTTGATTACTCATAAGCCTAGCAAACGAGGAAAAGAGGAGTACAACTCCTGCTACTTCCGTGAGTTAACTTTAGGCCGTCGGGGATGCGAAAGACTCGTTGGTCCATCACGCATTTGATTACTTTGACCTTACTGGCAATACTATTGGATCACTAGGGCCCAAAAGCACTTGAGAGCCATTGAAGGTCCCTTTATATGGAATTCGACCATAGAAGGCCCAATAACATATAAAGATTATCCCTTGGGCCCAAAGATCATGTTAATAGACTTGCAAGGTCCAACAAGCATGATTTGAAACTTTCAAGCCCAAGTGTCGAATGTTTACTTGTCTTAGGTATCGCATGTCTATTGGAGGGTTCGATTTAACGGTTGTTGTGTTTGTATCGATTCGAGACCGATCGATTTGTTTATAACGATATTTGGAGTTAAACGTGTATCCGTCATTCAATTTTTCGTAAGTCGTGGTTTTGTGTTTGACTTAATGAAATATTTTGTTTAAACAGTGGTTTGACCTTTTCAACACCTTCGCTTTTTATAAAAATACAAGTTTAGTCCTTTATATAAAAGAAAAGACGTTTTTAGCCCTTTAAACATTTTCTTGACACATTTGTATCATAAATTTGTTGAAATGATGGTTTTAACTCAAAATTTATTTTGTTAACTGTTTTAGCCCTTTTAGAATAGTAATTTTCGGTTAAAACCCAGCTTTTCACAATTTTTACAGTTTTGGCCCGAAATCCAAAAACTTTTCATTTTTTATCCTTTTTGGAAATAGAAAGGATTTTTGACCCTTGAAATAGTTTATTACCCTTTTTACCCCCTGTTTTGAAGAAATTTCACTTCAGCCCCTTTAATTGTCATTTTTCGCAATTTTGGGCTTATTGGGCCGAAAAGCCCAAAATTAGCCCATTAAGCTAAAGATTTACATTTTTAGTCCTTTGAAAATTTTAATATTCAGAAAAACAATTATTGAAACTGTTTTGACTCTTTTGACCCTTAAGAAACCGTGACATGGCAACTTTTAACCCAAGTTTAGTATATTTGACATTTTAAACCCAATAATGGGTTTCTTATGTTGAAGTATGTTTAACACAACCTTATAAGTTATTATTCTTGACTTGTTTGGTGTGAAATAACTTAGATCATGTTTTTTTACTTTCTTATGTCATATATCTCGACATATCACTCCTTTTTGGTTACATGTTCATCACAAAAACACATAAAATCATACATACATGCATAAAATCACACATAGCATACACATACACATAGATCTACACATTTTCTTGTATTCTCCCCCATAAAACATATGAAAACCAAAAAGAGAGGGGTATGAAACTCACCTTGAGTTGTGGTTTCGGTTTTGAAGAGAGAAATGAAGAAGTTTGGTGCAAATCTTGGCCTAGTAAGCTTTCCTTGGAGGATCTCAAACTTAGGTGTTTCTAAGATGGTGATTATGAGTTTGGATAGATTAGAAAGATATTTTGATAAAACAAAGCATCTAGATCATAGATCCAAACATACACTTACCTTGAATGATGATTTTTGTGGAAGAAACTCCTTATCAAGCTCTAAATCTCAAAAATTTGGTGAAGAGTGAGGAGAGTTTCTTTAAGAGAGTTTAAGTGACATGTGTGTGTGTGTGTTTGTGTTGTTTCGGATGAGAGAAAGAAGGGAGGAGAGGAGAGAGTAGATGAAGTGATGGTTACATGGAGATATGAGTTATATGCATGGAGGACCTATGGGTAAATGTGAGGTGACAAATGGAAGTCAACCCTCTTCCATTTTGGGTTGTTGGGCCGAGAAGAGGAGAGGGGATAGAATAAAATTGGGCTTTTTGCTCTTAGGCCCATCTTATGATTCACTTAGATGATTTTTGGCCCCAAATAAATCAAAGTATGATTTTTATGACCCATTAGGGTTAATTTAAATTTGTTGTGACCCAATAAGGCCCATTAAAGTATTTTATTTCATTCTAGGCCCAATATGGCCCAAAATGTTAAAAATAAATGAAACTGGGTCCAATTAGAGCCCATTTAAGAGTTCTAAGTCCAAGATAGTCAAATTGGAAGCTTATTGGTCCATTAGGCCCAATAAGGAAATCCTAGTCCAAAATGGACTTAAACCGGGATTTCTAGGGTTTCCAATTCTTGGTTGACCATTTGCAGTGCTTGTATAAAGTGTTTGATTGAAGTTTTGTTGTTATTGAATAAGCATCATACAAGATTTCACATTGTTGGTTCACAAGTGTTATCATTGATCAATGTTTACAAGGCATCAAAATTCCTAGTTGTGACAGCTAAAGGCCAACATACCCAGGGCGGTCCAGATAAACTGAAGGCCTTGCAACGGGGTTCAGTTAGGCCGAAGGCCCAACGAGAGGTCCGGATAGGTTGTAGGCCCTGCGAGGCGGTCCAGACGTACATTAGGCTCGGAGAACGGTCTAGATAGGCGGAAGGCCTGCGAGGTGGTCTATTCAGGCTGAAGGCTCATTATGCATGTTGATTTGCTTATATCTTTATATGAGATGGTTATATTTGTATGGCGTTGGTATTTTCGGGGTAAATCTCTAAGCCTTTGAACTTACATTTATTGATTATTGTTTCAGGTACTTTGGATGATCGTGGGAAGGCGAAGGTGTGACCGTACACTTCCTCGATTTATGATTATGATTTTTGGGAACTCTGATATGATACTATTTTGAAAACGAATTGTAATAATTGAATGATTTTAAATTTTTTTTAAAAGTTCAAATTTGGCATGATTTTTATGGATGTTACAAGTTGGTATCAGAGCCTTGGTTTGAGTGATTTTTATGGATGTGACTCTAGTCTCAAATCAAGGAAAAGATTTTCAAAATGATTTTCAATGGTTTTCAAAATAATAAAGAAGGATGCAAGTGTACGATCAGCCGTAGGCAGTAAGTGGACCCCAAAATACCATGCATTTATTTGATTATGTGATATGTTAGAGCAACATGTTAGCACCGGGCTAGAGATCTTCAGGAATTGCATGATAGAATTGTCTGATTGTATGATGTCTGATAGCCTTGGGTTTGCTTTATATGAAATTGACATCATTACTATAGTTGCTTAGTGTATGCATCACGACCGCACATAATTAAGATCTTATAGCTTGAGAATGTTTGGTTTGGCCTTATTTCCTGTTCTTGTTTAATGAAGGGATTAGGGTAGGGTCAGGTATTCGAAATTCAATGGGGTCCAACATTATGTATGACTAGCATACACTAGTGCTGCAGGGTTGGTGGAAGTTTCATGGATAGGTGGATGTGTGAGGCTGGGTCAGTTGTGAGACAGTTAGCTTGCCTCTAGGAGTGAGGATTGAGTGACCACCATGTATACGTATATTTTTAGGGTGTTGTGGTGATACTTGAGAAAAATATGGGTAGGTGTGGAAGGTAGTATGGGCATGTACTACTGAAAGCATAGGACCCATACGCGTAGCAAAGAAGTCATAACCCCTAGGGTTTGGTTGGGAGTTGGTTCCCTGTTATTCGTGCGGATTAACTGATATCTTCATGTTATATTTTTAGTATGGTGGTTATGAGGCATTTTGTGACTGGATCTGGATCGGGATCAGGGCAGGGCGATCAGGAGGCCCCGACAACACCCGAGGTTTTCGGCCAAGATGGGCCAGTGTTGATAGAGGATCATATCAAGGAGATCATCTGCGAGGAGGTGGTCGAGATTGTCCGGAGTTAGATTCTAGAGATGTTTGGGTCTATTAAGACCGCTATGATGGAGTTTTTCGATGACAGATACGCAGCCCTTGCTGAAACGGCCGCTGCAACAGCTACAACGGCTGTATCAGCGGTAGGGGGAGGAGCTAATAAGGCATTTTGGTACCGGGACTTCGATAACACGAAGCCCCCTACTTTTGATGGGACTCAGGATCCCATCAAGGCCATGGGGTGGCTATCTGATGTGGAGGGGTGTTTCTTCGCATGTTCATGTCCTACTGACCAGAAGGTCAGATGTGCCCTGAACCTGCTGAGGTCTGGGGCTAAGGACTGATGGAGGTTGATGATTGGGTCTTATTCGGATGAATAGAGAGCTGCGGTTACTTAGGAGCAGTTCAGGGATATGTTCCGCTCTGCTATATTCCACGGGTCGAGCGGGAACGGTTGGCTTAGGAGTTTTTGAAGTTGAGACAGGATGGTGAGATGGTGACGAAGGTCACCCGCATGTTCACTGAGAGGGATATGTTTTGCCCAGAGTTTGCTTCTGATCAGGCTCAGGTGACTCATTATCTGAGCTTGCTCAAGACTGTCCGTTAGTTTTTTGCTATTCGGCAGTGTGATACCCTGCTAGAGTTACAGGAGGCCGCTAGGTGGCGTGAGTTGGAGATTGAGCTGCAATTGAGGGAGCAGCGGAGGGCCTCGACATAGTCGCATCCGGTGCCGAAGCGATGTAAGGCTGCTGATTCTAAGTCTGGAGGGCAGCAGGTCCGCACTTGTGTGAAGTGTAGGAAGGTTCATTCAGGAGTGTGCCGATCGGGTAGCGGGTGCCACAAATGTGGCAAGGAGGGGCATTATGCGAGGGACTGCCGCCAAACCACCCCAGCCCCGGATATGAGGATATGTTATCATTTTCATCAGGTTGGTCACGTGTAGACCAATTGTCTGCAACTTGCTGCTAGGCCTACGTAGGCTCCATCATCGGCTACACTGAGGATTACCGATGGGAGGCAGGGTAGAGCAGAGCCCCTGAGGGCTCAGGGATGCGCCTTCTAGCTTACAGCCGAGGAGGCCAGAGCAGCACCAAATGTGGTTGCTGGTATGTTTCTATCCCTTATCTTATTTATTATATATGTCTTATGCTTATTTGTTGTACCTGTGATTAGGTACGCTTTTAATGAACTCCTTGCCTGCATTGGTTTTATTTGACTCGGGGCAAGTCAGTCGTTTGTATCTCAGGCGTTTAATGGGGAGTTCAGTGTGCCAGTAGGAGAGATAGAGTGTCCGTTGCGAGTCTATATCGCCAACGAACATGGGGTTTCTGCTTCTTCAGTCTATCGAGAATGTGAGTTGGAGATCTTTAGAGTATCCTTCCCGATCGATTTGATTCTGATCCCCATGGGGATGTGTGTGATTGTGGGTATGGACTGGCTTAGTCGTTTTGGTGTTATGAACGACTGCGAGGGTCAGCGGGTGGTGGTTTGAACCCCAAGTTGGGGAGAAATGATTGTCTATGGTGAGGGTACCGGGCTGGGATCAGGTTTTGTTCGGCTGCCAGGGCTAGGTAGTATATTCAGCATGGGAGTGTGGGTTATCTAGCGTATGTGGTGGATACGTGGGTCAAAGATCAGATTTTAGTATCAGAGGTTCCAGTGGTCAGGGAGTTTGCTGATGTATTCCCGGAGAAGTTACCCGGAGTGCCTTCGGAGAGGCAGGTCGAGTTTAGGATCGACTTAGTGCCAGGAGCGGCCCTTATCGCCAAGGCGTCATACCATTTGGCACCACCAGAGATGTAGGAGCTGTCGTCATAGCTGCAGGAATTATTGGGCACGCAGTTCATTCGTCCGAGCAGTTCCCCATGGGGAGCACCGATACTCTTCTTTAGGAAGAATGATGGTTCACACCGGATGTGTATCGACTACTAGGAGTTGAACAAGTTGACGTTGAAGAACCGTTATCCGCTCTCGAGGATAGACGATTTATTTGATTAGTTGCAGGGTACGTCTTGGTTTTCCAAGATAGACTCAAGGTATGGGTATCATCAGGTCAGGGTCAGAGAGGAGGACGTAGAGAAGACCGCGATCCGAACTCGTTATGAACATTATGAGTTTATGGTGATGCCGTTTGGGCTCACCAACGCGCCATCAGTGTTTATGGACCTGATGAATCGGGTCTGCAGACTGATGCTCGATCGCTCGGTCATAGTATTAATCGACGATATCTTGGTATACTCCAAGACCCGAGAGCAGCATGAGGAGCATCTACGGGAGTTATTGGGAGTTCTGAGGCGGTAACGACTTTATTCCAAGTTCTCGAAGTGCGAGTTTTGGTTACAAGAGGTCCAGTTCCTAGGACACCTCGTTAACCAGGAGGGGATTTTGGTCGATCCGGCCAAAATCGAGGCAGTCATGAAGTGGGAGGTTCTGAAGTCTCCCTCAGACATCATGAGCTTTTTGGGATTTTCAAGGTACTACCGGAGATTCATACAAGATTTCTCCAAGATTGCAGTACCCCTCACTCGTCTGACCAGGAAGGGGTGGATTTCTGGTGGGGCCTCAAGCAACAGAGGGCGTTTGAGACCCTTTGACAGTGTTTATGCGAGGCTCCAATGTTAAATCTTCCGGAGGGAGTCGAGGATTTTGTGGTTTATTGTAATGCATCCATCATAGGTCTGGGAGCGGTCCTCATGCAGAGAAGATGAGTGATAGCCTATGCATTGCAGCAGTTGAAGCCGCATGAGACGAAATACCCTACTCAGGATCTGGAGCTTGGGGCGGTGATGTTTGCCCTCAAGATTTGGAGGCATTATCTCTATGGGGTACACTGTACCATCTACACGTACCACAAGAGCTTGAGACACATCATGGATCAGCCGAAACTGAACATGAGACAACATAGGTGGCTAGATGTAGTCAAGGGCCCCGATACATTGAACTGTTCAGGATGATTGCCAGGGTTGGCAATGTGGCATATAAAATGGATCTTCCTGAGGAGCTTAGTCAGATTCACAACACATTTCACGTTTCGCAGTTGCAAAAGTGCATCCTGGATGAGCAGGAGGTGGTATCGTTGGATGACATTTAGGTTGATGAGCGTCTGAACTATGTAGAGAGGCTCGTTGAGGCCATTCTAGAGAGGAAAGTGAAGATTCTGCAGAACAAGGAGATACCTTTGGTAAAGGTACAGTGGGAGCACCGTAGAGGGTCTGAGTGGACATGGGAGTCGGAGGCTGAGATGCGGGAGCATTATCCGGAGATGTTCACCGCAACGGACTTCAAGGACGAAGTCTAGCTCAAGTGGGGAAGAATTGTAACGACCTGAATCTCACGTATTAATTTTCAGCTTTATTCTTTCATACTGAAAAGTCTACTCGACGAGTTGGAGGCCCTGACTCGTCGAGTAGGAACGCATTTGGACTGCAAACTTAAGTGATCAACTCGTCGAGTCGGAAGACATGAATCAACGAGTTGGAGCTGGAGGATGAAACCCTAATTTCCATGGTTTTTCACCCTATTTAAAGGGTCATTAGCCTCCCTTATAGCTCCTTGTGAGTCCAGAAACCCTAAATCGCCGTTTTCTCTCCATACTTGTGTGTTCTAAGCATTGGAAGGTGGATCTTGGTGAGAGGAACTTGAAGATCAGGAAGTTTGAGGCAAGGAACGTGTGTGGATCTGAAGTCTACCCCAATTAAGCATCACTTGAAGGTATCAAGTCGTTACCTTGATCTTCTTCTAGCTAGATCCTTCTATATTTGATTTTTAGGGCCATTTTGGTGTGTTGGTACTTCATTTCGAGTGATGAACCAAGATCTGAGGTTGCAATTTCAGATCTAGGCTCGTCTTGGTCCTTATAATCATAAAGTCTCAGTCTTTCGCATGCTAGTGAATTTCCCTTGCCTAGAATCTCTTCTTTAGCTTGACTTAAGTCATTATCACCTTGCATGTACGTAAAGTTTGCAACTTTACGTAAAAAGTATGCCTTAGGAGCTTAGATCTACATTATGGAGCTTTGGAATGGTTTAAAAAGCATCTGAATGGAGAAAGAACTGAAGGGACTCGACGAGTTGCATGGTCAAATCAATGAGTCCGATGAAGATTGTAACACCCGATTCCTGTTATTCATTTAATTCAAGTAATTCTTATATTTTTCTATGGGACTCGACCAGTTGGGGGCCCAACTCGTCAAGTAGACTCGTGATCCACGGGAAGCTTAAGTGATCTACTCGATGAGTCGGGAGACCGACTCGGCGAGTAGATGTTGTTTGAGTGAAACCCTAAATTTGAGGGTTTGCACCCTATTTAAACAACTTATCTCTCCCCATCTCAGCCGCCATAGTGCCTTAAACTTCCAAAAGACATAAGCTTGAAACCCTAGCCTTGTTTGAGTGTTCTAAGGCCATTTTTGTGCATTTTGGTGGATTGTGAAGCTTGTGAAGAGTAAAGGAGCTTGGGAGTTCAAGTTGAAGCTAGAAGATCCAGAGATTGTGTTCCATTTCCAGCTCATTTAAGGTAAAAAGCTTCTATCTTGATATTCCATGTGTTTAATCATCTTTAGGGCTTGGATTTTGGTATATTTAGGGCATTCTAAGCTATTTTCGGGTTGTGGAGTGTAATATGGAGTTATGGCTTCAGATCTTGGTCTTTGGAGGGGTCTCATGGCATAAAGGTGCCAAATCTATGGCCATGAGAGCCCCATGCATCTTGTAGGTCTCATTTTTGGTCCTTTTGAGCTTAAAGACCCATGCTTGGATGTAAAGTTCGTGACTTTATGTGTTATATCGACCCTAAGAGGTCAGATCTACCCTTTGGATGAGATGAGCTTAGCAGAAATCGAGTTTATGGACATAGACCGTAGTGGACTCGGCAAGTCGGGTAGTGGTTCCCCAACCTTTGCTGTTTTGGGGGTCTGGTTGAGTCTAGAGAAGGACTCAACAAAGTTGGATGAGATTATAGACCTGGAAATCATGGGACTCGACGAGTGTATGAACAAACTCGGTGAGTCCAAGGCAATCTACCAAACCATGAAGATGGACTCGACGAGTTGTTCATACAACTCGACGAGTCATAGACCAAACATATTCTTATGAGGAAGATGAACTCGACGAGTTTAAGGGGAACTTGGTGAGTCGGTTGAAGATGGTCCTGATGTTATGGTTAAAGGAAGACCCGTCGAGTTGTTGCTAGACTCGACGAGTGGAGTCGGTAGTTTGATCATTTTGGAGGAATAGGGTCTCCACGAGTTGGTAGACCAACTCAGCGAGTCAAGTCAACTGGAGGTTAACTTTGACCAAAGTTGAATTTGACCAGGATTTGGGTTGACCCTTATGGGGGTTGTGAGTACGAATTGATGACTTAATAGAGTTGTCGTGTAGGGATTGAGGAGTCAAGGGAAGTCGATTATGAAATATGGAAAATGGATGTCAAAACCGCTTTCCTTAATGGAAAGCTGGCTGAGGATGTTTACATGAGTCAACCAGAGGGTTTTGTCAGCGCAGAGTAACCTAATAGAGTGTGTAAGCTTGAGAAATCCATTTATGGATTGAAATAAGTACCTCATAGATGGAATCTTTGTTTCGATGAGAAAGTAAAAGAGTTTGGTTTTTCAAGGAGCGAAGATGAGTCATGTGTATATGTCAAGGCTAGTGGGAGTATAGTTAGTTTTTTGGTATTGTATGTGGATGACATACTACTCATAGGAAATGACATCCCAACTCTGCAGGAAGTGAAGTCCTGGCTTGGGAAGTGTTTCGCTATGAAGGACCTTGGAGAAGCTGCCTATATCCTAGGGATAAGGATTTATAGAGACAGGAGTAAGAGACTAATTGGACTTAGCCAAACTGAGTAAGACTCAGACCCCGAATACAGAGGCTGAGATAGCTGAGATGAGTTGAGTATCGTATGCTTCCGTTGTAGGCTCGATCATGTATGCTATGACTTGTACTCGTCCTGATGTGGACTTTTCTTTGAGCATGGTTAGAAGATATCAGGGGAACCCTGGCAAGGATCACTGGACTATGGTAAAGAACATTCTCAAGTACATGCAGAGAACTAAGGACTAGGTCCTTACCCTTGGTGGGAGTGATGACTTGAGAGTAGTAGGGTATAGTGATGCTAGCTTCCAGACTGATAGGGATAATTTCCGCTCTCAGTCAGGCTGGGTCTTTACCTTAAACGGAGGAGCGATTACTTGGAAAAGTTCCAAGCAGGAGACAGTGGCCGATTTAACTTGCAAATCAGAGTACATAGCAACTAGCGAGGCAGCAAAGGAGGAAATATGGCTGAAGAACTTTATTGGAGACCTTGGAGTAGTACCAGCTATAAAGGAGCCTATGGAGTTTTTTTTGATAGTGAAAGTGTAGTTGCCTTAGCCAAGGAACCAAGGGATCACGGGAGATCCAAACACATCGACTAAAAATACCATTTCATTAGACATCGAATATAAAAAGGACTCCTCGTGGAAAAGAGGGTATCATCGGATGAGAACCCAACAGATCCCCTCACGAAGGGACTGGGTAGGGTTAAGCATCTTCAGCATGCGAGGCACATTGGACTAAAGGATGATATTAGTTTTAGAAATTAGATAGATTTTGAAATTTGTAAAGTGTAATTGACATTTGATGATAAATAAAAGTTGTTGTTTATTTATAAGTAAAGTGTTGCTACCTTCTGCCAATCGTTTACTATCATTTCATTTTTGCATGTTTTGACTTCCAGAATAATTATGTTATGGTATATCATATTATTCAAACCATCCACATTCAATCATACTTTGGAAGTAGGTAATGAGGCAAGACTGTCATGAAGGGTCTGCAGTTTGTTTGGGACAAAGGGGTTGTAGTGTTCATGAGTACTTTTGGAATAGTGATTCGAGTATTGCATTCAACCCACGCTCACTTGCATCACTTCATGGAATTTATCTCGAGTGATCGTGAGATGGTAATATCATATAAGTCTTCAAACCTAGAGATATGAGTTGTTGACTATGAGTTGGTTATACATTGATTGTACGAAAACACATAGGTAACTCGATGTTATAAAACTTACCTTTGTGTATGATTAAACAAGTAGTAGAACAAGCATATGAGTCGAAGTTTATCTGTTCCTTTTAGTCCTTGGAGGATTAAAAGAAATATCTGGGCCCCTCAATGATTTTGTTTTGACCTATGTACCAGACCCGGTCAGAACTAAATTGATGTGTTCGATTAAGTTCTATGTCAAACAAGTCGAAAATCAGGAAACAAACTGATGGACAATATGTACGACATTGTTCCATGTATTTGTCCGATTGATATCTTGAGAGCAGAGGATTATATGATCACTTATCTTAAATGACATGTCATCTTAGTTCCACGAGACTTTGAAAGAGCTATGATTGCTGATCTGTTCCTGAAGTCATACTTGCAGTTATAGTTATTAGACTTATCCAAGTGGGAGACTACTGGATAAGGTGTCTAAGTCCATAACTATTTCTGGTATGTACTTGACCCGGTTGGCATGGTCCATTTGGGTTGCATGGCATCATGATAATTGGATAGACAAATTGAGAAGGACACTTATGATTTGTTAATATATTATAAGTTATAATATATTAATATGAAATCATATTATTTAATTAGTATTGATCAAGAATTAATTTGGAATTAATTTTGTGATAAAAAAGAGACTAATTAAATATATGGGGTTGATTGTAGGGATGAGCATAGGCGGGTACCCGCCCTAATTACATGGAACCGGAACCAGAACGGGAACCGGCGGTTCTTGAAATGTTGGAACCGGAACCGGCGGTTCTTGAAATGTTGGAACCGGAACCGGTTACATGGGTTCTTTCAATTTTGGAACCACTCATGGAACCGGCGGTACCGGGTACCCGGTTTCAATTTTAAAACACTTTTAACTAACAAAATTTAGTCCGGGTCCAATAAAGTATTATTCGGACAAAATAAGACCAAGTCCCACTAAAAATTGTCCACTTTAATGTTAAATAAATGTTGATTTTTAAATTTCTTGAAAACAAGGTTTCAAAATAAACATATTAACTTAGTTGTTTCTATTTCATGGCAGCCCATTGATATTAGGCCAATTATGAAATTAGATTGAAAAAATTGAGCTTCCTCTTCTTTTATAAAGCAAGGAAGTCATCTTATTACTTACCAACGGGCGATGTGGGATGTGAATCATCTTTTGTATAGAAGAGAGAAATCATTAACTTTTTATATATTAAACAATATGGGATGACAATTATAAAGAAACGAAATTTGCATAAAAAATATTTGTTTGATATCTTTCTATCTTTTTATATATATATATATATATATATATATATATATATATATATATATATATATATATATATATCAGATCATATATATCATTTTCCTAATCATTTTCTTACAAATCAAAATTGCAAACTTCGTATATAATAAAGAATCAGAACGTCATTTATCTATTATTTAATTAAAAAAAAGGAAATGGATTATATATATATATATATATATATATATATATATATATATATATATATATATATATATATATCGGTTCCGGCGGGTACCCAACGGTTAGCGGTTCCAAAAAACTAAGAACCGGAACCGGAACCGTTTAAGGCGGTTCCAAAACTTTAGGAACCGGAACCGGAACCGGCGATTTCGGTTCCGGAACCGGCGGATCCGGTTCCAAAAGCGGGTACCCGATTTTTTTGCTCACCCCTAGTTGATTGTGTAAATCATCCATTCTTATATAGTGGGCTAATGATCCATGGTTTATTGAATTGGGCTAAAACCCATAGGGTGCTCCATGGATGGTCCATGGATCATGGAGGAAATGAAAAGCCATGTCAATTAAGGTTTACATGGTGTAACCCTACTTGTGACACACTATATAAAGACCCCATGGGCTACCAAAATCGGCACTAAGTGAAGAACAAGAGGGCTATCCGATTTTGAGTGATAGTGTACTTCTCTCAAAGTTATTCCAAGAGTTGTGGTGTTGTGTGAAACATTTGAGGCATCACATTTGGGGTGATAGGCTCACAAAGTTCTTAAGGAATCCAAGCAACAAGAAAGGTATGTTCTTCTACTAGCTTTTATGTTTCAAGTTCCCCATTCCATGCTAGTTAGGTTAAGAACCTTGGAAAAATCAAATTTGCATGTATCTTAGTAAAACATAGATCCAAGGTTTCTAGGGTTGCATGTACACCATAGTAGTGTTAGAATGCTCAAAACCCTTCATAGCTGGGTACTATACTACCCCTTCGACCCTATCAACCAGTAATTGGGGACTATTCCCCTTACTACCACTATCGCATAAAATCATATTATACTAGCATGTAAAACACGCCAGATAGTGGCAAACCCAAGTAATTATCACAAATACAACTACTCGACAAACAATCCCTACCAGTGGGCCGACATTGTGGCCGTAGACCCACTTCTACTGGAAGTTAACTTATCTCGATGTCGTAAAGTGTCTAGACTGTCCTTGCTACCGGAATCAACCCCTCTCAGATCCTACACATAAAAATCTTCCTTAATTACCATTTTCTTGTAAGCTTAGGTCAAAGTCAAAGTCAAGGTCAACACCTTGGTCAAAGTCAACATCCAGTTGACTCAACTCGTAGAGTTGGCCCCACAACTCGTCGAGTTCCAAAATCATGAAAACGCCAAGACTTTGACTTTACTCGTCGAGCCTTACAAGGGCTCGCCGGGTTCTCCTTTAAACAAAGTCGTGACCTTCTACAACTGACTCATCGAGTTCATCCTTGAACTCGTCGAGTTCATCTTCATCTGGTTGGGATATTGCCTTGAACTCGCTGATTTCATCCTTGAACTCATCGAGTACGTTGATCTTCAGGTCCATAATGAACCCAACTGGCTGAGTCTTCTTCAAACCCAACACACTACCCGATATCAGAAGGGTTTTTGGGAGAAATGCGACCTGACTCGCCTAGTTATATAAGTAACTCGTCGAGTCCCTCTATGACCAAAACTATTCAGTCGATTTTCAGATGGTCCTACTGCATCCAAAACATAGATCTGACCTCCTAGGGTCCATATTACACGTAAAGCTACGAACTTGACATTCATGCATTGGATTTTTTGCTCAAAAGGCTCTAAAATGAGGTTTATATGATGCATGAGACTCCCATGGCCATAAAGTTGGCACCTTTATGCCATGGGAAACCTCAATGGTTCTAGATCTGAAGTCATACCCCTCTAGAGCTACAAAATCCTGAATATGGCTCTACTAAGGCTTAGAAAAGGTAGAAACTTGCCCTAACTAGAGATCTAAGAGATAAATGGTCAAGGTTGGAGCTTTTTACCTTGAATAAGCTAGAAATGAAGCAAAACCTCTGGATCTACTTGCTTCTTCTGGAACCCCCAAGCTTCCACTTCTTTCTTCAAGATTCAAACAACCAAAAACACACAAAAATGACTCAAGAACACTCTAAATGCTTTAGGGTTTTGAGTTAGGGTTTTTCTGGACCATGAGAGGCGATGGAGGCTGAAGTGGGACAAGATAATGTGTTTAAATAGGGTGCAAAACCTAAATATTAGGGTTTCATCCAAGCAGTCCTACTCGTCGAGTCGGGCTCCCGACTCGTCAAATAGATTACTTAAAACCTGAGTCCATAATCCAGTCTACTCGACGAGTTGCGCATCCAACTCGTCGATTCCCAGTGTAAAAATGAAAATACTTATATTTACAAATACGTACCGGGAATCGGGCATTACATAAAATAGATTCGAATTTGATTACGACATCCCTCTTCAAAGTTCGAATCGAAAATATGGATCCTAACCTTAATTTAAATTTATGGGTTAATAATTAATTATTAAAATCAACTAACTTGAATTCTCTTTTCTCATATTATAGATGTTAAGTTCAGACAACAATGGTCTTCCTCGTTCTTCTGGAAATGTTTTTCCTTCTCTATCTGAAGATGATCTTCCACATGTTGATCAAGGTGAAAGAATGTTCCCTTCTTCAAGCAATGGTGGAATTGATAATCATGCTTCTCCAACTCTTCCTCCACCTCCTCCAGTGACTCTCCCTCAGTCATGTCTTCTTCAAGTTGAAAAAATACGAAACCACTCAAGCCCTGTTGGCATTTAAGCATCAATATGGAAAGTCTGTATGTACGCATGTTCTGAAAATGAAAGCGTAGATTGACAGATTGGGGATGCTGGGTGTCGTTTTCCCAAGGGAGCTGGCCATTGACTTGGTTCTAGTTTCGCTTCCTGAATCATATAGCCAGTTTATTAAAGATTACTATATGAGGGACCATGACGTGACCATAATTAATCTAACATATATGTTGATTGCTGCTGAAGCAGAAATGTTTAACAACACAAGTCAAGCAAAAATGTTTGAAGGATATGTCTCCAAAATTTCCATGGACATTGACAATGGCAATATTGGTAGTCTAGAAAAGGTTTCTCTTCCCAAAGGAAATGGATCAGCCAAGGTCAAAACATTTGACTATATGGTAAAGAGAAAAGATAGTTCTGAGATAGTCTCATGTGCTATTCCTGAAAGGTCCATATGTTTCTATTGCAAATTGAAGGGACAATTGATGCGAAGCTGCCCCATCTACCTAAAAGATCTTAAAGATAGTAAAGTCAAATTGTGTGACTCTACTTCAGGTACATCCACTATCTAACTCCATTAAGTTCCAATTCATAGATTCTTAATACATGATGTGATAGTCACATTTTGATGTTTTGTAGGATCTAATAGAAAGAATGAAGCTTAAGAAGAGTGAGCTGAATTTGATCGTGAGAATTGGATTTTGATCACATGGCTCGATGATCAGATTTTGGAAGCTACTGCTTAGGAGTTATGATAGATTAATAGATTGTTTAGGAAATATCTAAAGACATAGTTTTCATATATGTGCATTGTAAGGACAAATTTTTCCGCTTATTATTAATAAAAGTGAAATTTTGATTTATTTACTTTATATTTCGTTGCAATGACATTTATGAAACTTGTTGGTTATATATTTCTATTATTAGAAATGTTAAATATGAGTTTGATTCTTAGTTATATCATTTGTGGTAGTGCCATAATTAACCAAATGATAAAGAATTCTCATCGCCTAAGTTTTAGTTGGATAGAAATTTGGAATCATGCAATTCGAATTGTGTGATGTATGAGAATCTTGATCATTGGAAGATTATGATTAATGTGTTGATCACATGTTTATGTGAGTGAAGTGAAGGACTAAAGGATCTAGTACACAATGATGTGGACTATTCAGATCTGCCATAAAGGATGATAACTTTATCTGTCATAATTTACTGATGCTTCAGTAAACATGGTTGTGTTTATAAGATCAAGCATAAATCTAACACTTTGAAAAGCTTTCAAAGAGTAATAGAACGAATATGAAGAATCTATTAGGCAGAAAGATAAAAGTTTCTCCAATATGAAAGGAGAGGAGACTACTTTAGTATCATGTTTTATGATCATCTTAATGGTTATGAAACGATATCACAATTGATCCTCAAAGAACATCTCAGTGCAATTATTTGACTAATAAGAGGAATCAGATATTGTTGAAATAGTTCAATCGAGAGATGTTTCATACTTCGTTTCCAATCAAGTTTTAGAGTCATACTCTAGTTACCTCGAATTGTATCTTGAAGCTTGTTTCGTACTAATTAGGTTTATAACACCTCATGAAATGTGGAGTATTAATGTTTTCTTACTCTAGCACATTTGGAATTAGTATTTGTAATGTTTTGGTTAAAACAAAGGATAAACTAAGACCGATTCAGTGAAGTGTTTTTCTTGTCGAAATCCATACTAAATTTTGAATATTGGTTCTTCTTGTCAATGAATGTTCCTTAAAAGAAAATTTTTATATGTCAAGAAGTCAATGGGAGTCTTAATGATCTTGAAGAGTTTCATGAGTCAATCAAGAATAAACCTTTTTGTAATCACTAGCACACGACCTGAGGTTGATAACCTATAGTGTTAAGTTGACACATTCTTGTTTCTATGCACTTCCAGTTGAGTTGACAATGCTTATGAGTTATATGGTTCTCATTTGACTGCAAAAGGAAAAACATGTTGGTCAGTGATAATACATTGGTCAATGGAAGTGAGCTACTTAAACAACATGGAAGCGCTGGTAGGCCCTTGAGCTACTAGAAGGCGAGAAATTAAGAATGAGCAGAGTTTGGTCCATGAAAGGAAAAACAAAATTTGATTTTGGTTTTGTCCTCAACCTTATCTTATGATTGTAGGTTGGACTTGATAAATTCACGTGGATAGGAACACATACACCATAAAATCTAAGTGGCACAAGGTTTCGCTCTAATTCATGAAAATGATAATGAGTAAATACTTCAACTAGTAGATTTTAAAGATTTGATAAATATCATTTTGATTAGTCGAAGGATAAATGGCAAAAAGGCTCCACCAATCAGAATTGTTCTTTCTTCTCGCTTTGTGCATGGCGCATTTCAGTTGACGAGCAAAGCGAGTGGCTTATCGAGTTCGACTCCGCTTAGTCTAAATCATTTTCACTTCTTTTTTTTTCATCCAGTCACCCAATGAAGTACGAAGATACTCCCAACTCCCAAGTTATTTTCACTCGTAGAGTCTAGAGCATAATTTGTTTGCGAAACCGACGAAAGCGGTGTTTGGATAGGGAAAAAAGAGGGTGTTTATTGTTTAGTGTTTATTCCCTCACAATAAACTAAGTTTAAGTGTTTGGATAGAAATCCTTAAAAATTAGCTTATTGTAGGGATAAGCTAAATAAGTTGATTTTAATAAGTATCTCCCCCGTTCTTATCACTTATTTCCACCGCAAATAATAATAAACAATTAACTATAAACTACAGTCTAATTTATCAAACACCCCGCTCCCGAGTTGAAGCAAAGAAAAAAAGAGAAGAGAAAAGAAAGTAAGAAGAGAAAAGAAAAGAGTAAATTACATGAATGGTCCCTATGGTTTGGGGTAATTTGCACGTTTGGTCCCTAACTTATTTTTTTAACTCGGAAGGTCCCTACTATTTGGTTTTGTTACGCACTTGGTCCCTACTGTTTGTTTTTGTTACACGTTTGGTCCCTATCTTACCTTAAAAAACTATTATTTAAATAGAGAAAAATAATGGGGTATGTAAGGTAAGATGAGAGGGGTAGGGTTGGAGGTGTGTTTAATTAAATAAATTAAAAAATCAAGGGAAAAATATTTTTTTAGGTAAGACAAGGACCAAGCGCGTAACAAAAACAAACAGTAGGGACTTTTCGAGTTAGAAAAATAAGTTAGGGACCAAACGCGCAAATTACCCTATACCACAGGGACCATTCGTGTAATTTACTCAAAAGAAAAAAAAAATAAAAACAAATTTGTCTTTTGTGCTTCTGAGTTGGAAAGAAATAAAAGAAAAGTTAAACTTTTTATTCTTTCATTTCAAATCCTCCCAAATCCAATGGAAAATTAAGAGAAAAAGTCCCAAATCCAATAGAAAATTAAGAGAAAAAGTGATCATTACATTTCACCCCTTCAACCTCCTTCCGCCCATTTCCTTTCTTTTCTATAGTTTAAGTTGAACTCGGGAGTGGGAGCGGGGTGTAAATGGTGTTCAACGAATTTCTCTTCTGAATTCACAGCAATCCCCAACAGTTTCAAAAACCCTAATTCCACCTCCTGCACAGAATCCTAATTTTTCCATGAGCCTCAAGAATTAGCGTTTATGATGGCGACAACGACTAAGAAGAAAAGGAATCTTGTTGAGGCGCAAAAGATGATGGTGATGGAGGTATAGAACAAAATGGGGGTTCTAAATCTGAAGCAGATGCGAAAGAGAGTGTTCCGAAGAAGAGAGGCAGGAAAATAGTTTGGAAAGGGAACAACGGGAACACTGGTACTCTACTAAACCTCCAGCAAAAGGGAACTGACGAAATAATAAAAAACAAAGAGAACAGAAAAGAGTATATGAGGCGCAAAAGAAGTATTAGACCGGAGGGTGTGGGAGGGACTCTTCCCTCACTTTTGGTGGGCCATACCCCTCTTTCCTTCACCAAAAAACCAAGGAATGGGTGGGAAGCCCTTCCCTCACTTTTTTTTTTTTTTTTTTTTTTTTTTTTTTTTTTAATATATTTCATACATATATTATACTCATTTTGTAGGGAATTAAAAACCATGAATTTTAATATATTTTTATAATAAGTATATAATTTTATAAATATTAAAAAAGATAAAAAAAAATAACTGACCAATGAGAAGAGGAGAGAGATTGCGGTACCCTCTCCCCCCACCTCTTTTCCCGCACTCCATTCCTTCACCCACGGAGTGGTGTTCAAGAGGGGAGGGAAGCTTCCCTCACCCCACTCCGTCCGGCCTTAGGGAAGATGGTAATAATTATACGACTTCCAGTTATGATGATGATGTAGGGCAGAAGAAACCCTGGCAATTGGGTCCAAAGAAAGAAAATACGGGCGGAGAGGAACAAGATAAAAGATCCCAGAAAGCTTCAAGCTCAGGCAAGAAGGATGGTTTAAAGCCAAAACCAAAGCATTATGCAAAGAGCAAGGTTCCAGATGAAAATGTAACACATTTTGTGTCTCTAATTCTGTTTAAACATCATCTCTTTATCTTCTTCCATTTGTTGACAGGGAAATCTAGTTCATGTATCATCAATTATCTGCCATCAGTGTCAAAGGAACGTCAAGGGAATAGCTGTTCCCTGCAGTAAATGCACTACAAAGCTTTACTGTGTGCCTTGCATTATAAGATGGTATGAGCTGTTCAAATATTTTCTTCTTTTCAGCCGAAATTTGCTTGTTTTCTCGGCTTTTTCATCTTATTTTCTTCTGTTTACTCTGTTCTGTAGGTACCCTAACATGACAGAGGTGATGTTGTACGATTGTTGTCCTATTTGCCGTGACAATTGCAACTGTAACTCTTGCTTGCGTGATGTGCACCCTAAAGTTGGTTCCTGCAGCTCATCTTTTGTTATGGAACTTATTGCTCTTCTCACCCATACCCAACAAATACTGAATATGGTGGTGTTTTTTTAGGTCAAACTGAAGATTGATTTTAAACCTGATCATGATCAGAGAGTTCGATAAATCTTTATATATCCTACATGTGCTTTTTCCTTTTTGAAGCGTCTCAAGGAGGAAAACATGAAGGAGAAAGCAATAGAGTCTAAGATTCAAGGTATTTTTCCTGTTCATCTTGGTGTTCTTGCTGTCTTGCTGTCTTGGTAGATACAACCCCTTGCTCACATTGTAGGCTTGTAGCTAATCTGTAGCGGTATTGCCACATATATGATTCTTGACTAATGATGATCACTGCCTCATTCTTATGTAAATAGGCTTGAATTAATCGCGTTCAACATTGAGACTTTAGGAAACTCCAAGGAAATATTGATTTGTTAGGAAGTAAATATTGTACGGATTAGCTTTGGCCCATTCCTATGTTTAAGGTTCCTGTCTTTATGTATAGTGTTGTTAGTTAAATAAGGTATTTTCACCTTCAATCTCTTTCTAGTTTACTTGGTATCAGAGTGAGGTTCAGGGTTTGAGGGGTTTTCTGTTTTGAGCACCTGACAATAAGGTATGCATCATTTCCGATTAGGGCACCGGGTGAGTGCACTATTTTTCTACTTTTCCAATTAGGATACCCTATTAGTGGGGTCCTCTTTTCTTATTTGTTTCTAGTTTGTGAATATGTCTAGAGAAGACAAATCATCTGGCAGAGTTGGTACATGTCTAGCCGATATGCTATCTGGTAACGACTAGACTCACTGACAACAAACTTAATGGTTCCAACTTCTTTGAATGGAGCAAGACTATTTAGATCTATCTCGGAAGCATGGGAATGGCTTATCATCTCACATTTGATCCCCTTAAAGGTGATGGTTATGATTTGTGGTTACAAAGTGATGCTCGTTTGTTTTTGCAAATTTTCAATACAATCAATATCGACCCTTCCGTGTCTCTTCTCTAGTTAGTCGCTATGAATATGTGAAGGAACTCATGGACTACCTTGACTTCTTATATTTTGGACAAAGCAACATCTCACAAATCTATAGTGTTTTATAAAGTCCTTTCATCGTAGGGAACAACAGGACCGATCACTCACTACCTATGTCATAGAATTAAGAAGGTATACGAGGAGCTCAACTCTCTTCTTCTATGTGCTGATGTTAAAGCTATGCAAAATCAGAGGGAACTAGTGGCTGTTATTAGTTTCTTGATATATTTGCAACGAAAATCTGACTATCAAATCTCAAGTTCTTGCATGAATCTGTCACTCCTTCCCTTCATGAAACAATATATGGCTCTTGTTGAACGTCAATTCAACACTAAACTGAAATCGGTCCAAACCGATTGGGAGGATCAATTCAGAAATTTGTCACAAATTTTCACCTCTCGGGGTTCTTCACTGTCTTTCATGCCAACAAAGAATTAGGTAGTGTTTGTTTTTTGTCTGCAGATCTGCGTGGCCTCTTTTGTCTGCGCCGCGCAGACCACGCTCAGACATTAGCTTTCGCAGAATGTTTGTTTTTTTGAAGACTGCAGACCTAAAAATGTCTGCGCGCCCTCTTCTTGGCGCATATGTGGACTAGAGTCTTCTAACATCTTCTAGCCTAAAAAAACATATATATCTTTATTTTTTTAAAGTTTTTTTTTTAATTTATATTTTTTCCAACTTTATTAATGATAAACAATTTGAATTTTTTTTTTTTATAAAACTTAAAAAAAAACGTTCGACGATACAAACATGATATTTTTGACAAATTTATAAATAAAGATTTATTACAATAATAGTCGTTGAAGTTGTTTATATAAATATGAAAAAAATCATAATATATTCTTATATTTTTTTGCCAAATTTTGTAGAACATTATTTAATACAGTATCGTCAATTTCTCAAGAAAATATTTATGGTACGTTTTTAATGGATTTAATTGAAAAAAATTAAAGTTTATTTCCATCCATTTATGTATCAAATTCTTTGATGACTAATTATAATGTTTAGTTGTAACTTTGCAACCAATGTTGTTGGTTTTTATCAAATATATACGTCAATTCATATCATTTTTATTTTTATTTTTTATATAATAATACATAAATGTTGATCTAGATTCGTTAATTATTTATAACAAAGTCATAAAAATATTAAAAAATCACTTTGAAGTTTAAAAAAATCAGTTTATTTAGATTTCAGTTTATTTTGGTAGCCCGCAGATGTTAAAAAAACAAACAGTCTTCTTGTTTAGTCCACCTCTTCTACTGCAGAGGTCTACATATGTGGTCCACAGACTGCAAACATTTTGTCTCAGAAAAAACAAACAACACCTTAGATAACACTTTAATTACTTTTTTTTGATAGGATTGGTGCGTAGATGTTTTGTGAACGATTATGCATCCGTACAGCTTGTTGTTTATTTCCTTTCAAATTTGAGTAAAATAGTATGAAATGTGTTGTCTTGTTACTTCTCTAAATGTATTTTCTTTGGCAGGCTGTTCTTTACTGGATGTACAGATGACGAAGTCAAAGTGGAGATCGGATGAGCGAATGCACTGGTATGTCGTTTAAATGATTGTGTACTAGTATTCCAGGATTTTGTTTTGTTATTACTTCATATTTTGATTGTAACATGATGTATGCAGCGCATGCTGTAAAACTTCGATTGTTGACTTGCATAGAAGCTGCCCTTCTTGTCATTATAACCTCTGCCTTCAATGCTGCTGGGAATTGCGAGATGGCAACCTTCAAGGAAACAAGGAAGAAGTTATTTTTGAATTTAATGATCCTGGTCCTGATTACTTACATGCTCATGGTGAGCCTAAGGGAAACATAGAAACAAGGAATGTGGTCAGTTATCTTGAGAAGGCTGCACCAAAGAAAAAGCAAACTCATGACTGGAAGTCTTTGGATGATGGTAGAATTCCTTGCCCTCCAGAAAGCATGGGTGGTTGTGGTGATGGAATTCTAGAGTTGATGCACATAAAGCCACTTGACATTGTTTCAAACTTGTTGGAGAAAGCAGGAGAGCTCTTAACGATGCACAAACTGGAGGAAGATATGAGGGATATATCTGAGAAATGGTGCACGTTTGGTTATCAGCAGTTACGAAAAGCTGCTTCTCGTGAAGATTCTAGAGACAATTACTTGTATTGTCCACGTGCTATAGACATTAAACCTGGAGATTTAAAGGATTTCCAATGGCATTGGTCGAAAGGGGAGCCAGTAATAGTCAGCAATGTTCTAGAAACTACACTTGGATTGAGCTGGGAACCCATGGTCATGTTGCGTGCTTTTCACCAGATGGAAAATACCAAACAAGATAAGCTCTTGGATGTGGTTGCTCTTAATTGTTTGGATTGGTCTGAGGTTGGTGAAGTATGCTCTTTTTGTTATTTCTTTTTTGTGATTTTTGCTTCACCATTGGTGCCTCTTGTAAGATATATGTGGAGCTTAGATTGTGTCTCCAAAAGATCCCTTTATGGAGAGAGGGAGACTCCAACATATATATATATATATATATATATATATATATATATATATATATATATATATATATATATATATATATATATATTGTTTTGGGTATTCGTTAGGGATATAGAGGCACATTTGGAGGAAGTGGTTTTTTGGCCATTATGTTTTGATCCACTTTTTTCTGTATTCGTTGTTTGTGAGTCGATCATCATAAAAAATCCGCACTTTTTGTATAATGTACTACATTCACTTTTTTGTGTCATTTCTGTCTGTTCATTCAAGCTTGGGAGAACATCTTCTCTATTTCCCTTTGATATTGAACTTATTTTCATAAACACATTTTAGAACTTTGGTTGAATTGTCATGCTTCCTTTTTTGCTAGATTGTTTTAGTTCAAGTTAATACTACATTTGGATATTAAATGCCTAATCAACTTTTCTCATAACATGCAGGTTGATGTTAAGGTTCAAAAGTTTTTTACTTGGTATACAGAAGGTCGATACTACAAAGAAGGGTGGCCACATATCCTAAAGTTGAAAGACTGGCCTTCATCAAGTCTATTTGAAGAACGGTTACCACGTCATTATGCTGAATTTATCACTTCCTTACCCTTTAAAGAGTACACACATCCATGTGATGGATACCTTAATCTTGCAGTGAAGTTGCCTGAAAAATCTTGTAAGTCAGACATGGGTCCTAAAACTTATATAGCTTATGGTGTTTCTCAAGAATTGGGGCGTGGAGACTCTGTAACTAAACTTCATTGTCACAAGTCTGATGTGGTATGCTTTTTTTTCTGTTTGGTTATGCCAAATTCTTCTGCTTGGTTTTTTCTGTACAGCTTTTCGGGAGACATGAGATCATCAGTATTTGATTTCATCTAGTATCATTGGAATTGAATCTTGGCTCTTTAGGCATCATCAACAAAACTTTGTTTTTTCCTTTTGGTTATAAAAAAGTTTCCATTTCAATTTGTATGAGAAGAAAATTGATCTATATAATAGAAATGATATAAAAGAATTAGAAAAGCAGTAATTGCAGTGCTTCCTGGACACCTGGACCCACAGAAATATGAACCATAAACTAGAAAAGTAAAGCAAAATGGAGTATTCAAATCATCTACTAATTGATGATTTGGATATTGTTGTTTTTTTTGGTGTTGATGATGATGATGATGATGGCATTTTTTAATTTGCACACCCAATCTGTTTTGGTTTTATGTATTTTCGTTCATAAATCTTTATTTTGGTGACATGCAGGTGAATGTGCTGACTCATACTGCAACTGTGACCCTCGACTCTGAACATTGTAAAAAGATAAATGTATTGAAAAAGCTGCACAAGGTTCAGGATCAGAAGGAACTTTATGCTGATAACACGAAAGATGCTGCTTCCGAGCAAGGGACACCAGGTAACAATTGTGTTATATCTACTACTTAAAGAAAATATTGCCATATCGAAATGAAAGACATGAGACTCTTTATCTGTTTGTTTTGCTAATGCTAAAAGCAAGCCAAAAGGTGTGCATGAAACAGATCCTTGTTGTTGTCTTATGACAGCTATTGGTGATGAGTCAGATGAATGCACGTTAGAGGAGGAAAGTTATGAAGGAATTGATAAAAAAGTTAAGAGGAAGAGAAAGGATTCAATGAAAAGAGTTGAGGGACCAGATGGAAATAAACGAAATAAAACGAAAAAAGTCAAGGGACGAAATGGAAATAAACAAAATACAAGGAATGGCAGGAAAAAAGTGATCTCTTCTGATAGTGAAGAAGATGATCTGAAAGAGGGAGGTGCTTTGTGGGACATATTTAGGCGGGAAGATACTCCTAAACTCCAGGAATATCTCAAAAAACACTTCAAAGAGTTCAGGCATTCCTTTTGTCTTCCACTGCAGCAGGTATTAATCCTTACTTTCAGTTGAAATTCTACATTCTTGAATAGCAACGTCTCAAACTGTAATATTGTATCTTTTTGGTCCAGGTTATCCACCCAATTCATGATCAAACATTTTACTTAACCATGGACCATAAAAGGAAGCTCAAGGAAGAGTTTGGTTAGTGTACATTTGCAAGGCTCTATATATCAGCTTTCACTGATATTAGATTTTATGATTGTGTTTATATTTTTGGTTGTCATCAGGAATTGAAGCATGGAGTTTTGTCCAAAAGCTTGGAGATGCTGTCTTTATACTTGCTGGTTGCGTTCATCAAGTTAGAAATTTAAAGGTTAGTAACTTACTACTAGTTTTTAGATTCTTTTTTACTGTGTTAAATTTTGCTATTTTATTAAAATTGTATTTTTTACTATCAAATTCCTGTAACTCTACTGTAGAACACGAAAGAGATGGGGAGAACCTTCACATATCTTTTATTCATTATTGTAAAACTAAATACAAAACAGAAAGTAAAAATATAGAGGAAAAAATAGGGCAGGTCCTAATAACCCTAAAAAAACCCAGAATTATGAGATTACCCCTCTAGATTAAATAAAGAAACAAATGAAACAATAACATAAATCTTCACTCCTCCTCAAGTTGGATATGGATATTATTCATATCCAGCTTGTTCTTCATATTTTCGAATTTATTCTTTGGAAGGGCCTTTGTTAGAATATCAGCAATCTAGAAGTTTGATGGAACATAGGACAACTCCAGAATTCCATATTCTATTTTTTCTTTAATGAAGTGACAATCAATCTCCACATGTTTCAATTGAAGCTTTATTGTCACAGAATCGAATCATCTGCTTAAGATTCACAAGTTTTAGTTCCTTCAACATCTGTTTTAACCATATTCCTTGACACATTGCTCGAAATTCAGCCTCAACACTACTTCTAGCCACCACAGATTACTTCTTACTTCGCCAAGTCATCAGATTGCCCCACACAAACATGCAATAGCCTAAGTTAATCGTCTTTCTACACAAAATCCTCCCCAATCAGTCAGTCAACATCTCAATAGTAGATTTCTATTTTTCCTTTCCACGACCCTGTTTTGTTGGGGAGTGTCGACACAAGATCTGAGATGAATGATTCCTTGTTGCTCAACTCGGAGTCGAAGTATTTCTTTGCATTATCATATAGAGCACTTGAATTTTTGTTACGAATTGGTTTTGGACCATTTTGATGAAAACGCTAGAAGATCGGCCCGACTTCAGATTTGTCTTTCATTAGAAAAACCCAAGGAACACGAGTATGGTCATCGATAAAAGTAACAAACCATCTCGCACCGGAGATATTTTTTACTCTGGAAGGACCCCAACATCACTATGGATTAAATAGAATGGATGAGAGGGTTTATACAAGGGTGGAGAATAAGAATGTCTAACATGTTTGGGTATTTACACGCTTCACAGTTGTTATCAGTTGGATTTTTATTCACTAAATGACGAAACCATTTCTTTAAGTAATGAATGTTTGGATGACCCAATCTATGATGCCATAACATCACATTATTTTGACTAGAAACATTTGGTTTGAAAACGTATCACGAGCTGCTTCCCAAATTTCTGATGCAGTCTTGTAAAACATAAACTGCTTCCCAAATTTCCACTTTTTGTAACTAGGGCTTTAATCTTCAGGTTGAAAGAGATCAATGGACAAGTAGTCTTCTTTACCTTTTCCTCCAATGAAGATTGAAACAGAGTGAGACCAAAGGTTATAGTTCTGACCATTCAGTTTATATGTATGTTGTCGGCAAAGTGATGTAATTGGGATTGATAGTTTGTGGAACTTGAGGCAGGTTTTCAGTTGAAGAGCCGGAACTGACATCTTCACTAACAAGGGCTGAAAATATATTCCCGAATTTGATAGAGCTATTATTCATGATGATGGAATCGAGAGAGAATCTTTACCTCATGAAAAACAACTGATTTTGGAATAAATCGACATTACACCTCCAGATTAAATAGAGAAACAAACGAGAAAATAACATAAATCTTCATGTACCTTTAACCAGATTATGCATTCACTTTCTTCACAATGGTAAACCACTATATGGATTCGTAAATACTGACATAAATGCTTCATGTGAGTGATGTATGCTTTCAATATGCTTCATAAGAGAAAATGCTCCCAAAACAAGCTTTCAGTATCTCAAATGCTTAAAATTGTTACATATACATATACATATACATGTGATATTTGCAAAAGTTGAAACTGTCACCTTTTGAAAAATAGTGCATTGGAATTTGTTATCAAACTCGTCTCTGAATTTCATCTGTTATATTAAGTGCATGAATATGTTTTTTTTTTTTAATTTTTTAATTTTTTATTTTTTTATGCAGTCATGCATAAAAGTTGCATTGGAATTTGTTTCTCCTGAAAACATTGGTGAATGCATCCGGTTGACAGAAGATTTTCGCCTTCTTCCCCAAAATCATATGGCAAAAGAAGACAAATTGGAGGTAAACAATCTTTTCTTTATATCTGGCAAATGTTAGATCTTTTATAAACCATCAGAAGATTTGGGCTTATATGTCATCAAAATATTAGTTTGTTTTTTCATATTTTCTTTTTACAGTCATATTTCATATATTGATTACTTGTGACTTGTGAGATTAATAAAACTGACATTAAAAGGGTTGCCTGGTTAACACTCGATACAACTTGTCTTTGATATCAAACCGTTATAGAACCCCACCATCCCATTTTGCCACATATCTAATGTTGGATTCTAAATAAATTTCTTGCTTCTATGATATATAATTTTGTGACTTTATTGGTCCAGTTTATATCTTAATTTCTGTATATAAAAGTCAATTATGTTCATAATATTATCATTTCTATTAATTCCAATTGATCTGTTATTAGATTAACATGGTGAAACTGCTTTATGCTTCTAATTAATTAATTACAGGTGAAGAAAATGGCACTTTATGCAGTGGAGGCAGCTGTAATGGACTTAGAAAAACTCGTCCCCAAGTAAGTTCAAACCATTTCTAAGACTATTTTTTTTATCAGCAATTTCGTCCAATCAGTGACAAATAAAACAAAAAGGGAATTAATTGGAAAAGAAAAGAAAACACTGAACCATTGCTGTCCATTTTCTATTTGTTCTACTTTCCATGTAGCATTTTCTAATTGGTTAGTTTATATTATTTTTGGATAAAACTTATTTGGTTATAATTCAGACTTTTTGTTAGTTTAAAAATACATAATACACCAAAATTCATAAAAAAAATTCTCTATAAATAGAGCCTAATAGTCTAGTACTTGTATATCTTCATTTACTTTCCCAAAATTCCATTTCTAGTCATTTTACTTTCATCCTGTGGATCTAAGCTATCCGTTTGTCAGGAAATCTCAGCACCCTAAAGACTCCCAAGATTATCAAAATCCTGAATGTGATGAAAATTCTCAGTTTGTAACAAATCTTGATCAAGTTCCAATCACTGAAAATCTCCAAACCTCGCAAAATATTAAAAATGATGCTACACGCGAAGAGGGATTACAGAAAGATTGTGAAAATGTTCAAATCATGCAAAATACTGAAAGCGATGCTGGAGGCGAAGTGGGATTACATATAGATTCTGAAAGTATCCAAACCTTGCAAAATATTGAAAGTGATGTTGGGGGTGAAGTGGGATTACATACAAATTGTGAAAACCAAACCTTGCAAAATAATGAAGACCATGCTAGAGGTAGAGTGGGATTACAAAAGGATCATGTGACAACACCTTCTTGTTCAGAACATGGAGTGGGTGATGAAGAAAGCGGTGGCAACACGGAAAGATCAAGGAGTAGTGAAAAAGGGGATCATTCTGTACACTCCACCCGAGAAGTGCCAAATAGTACACCAAATAGTGGTGGTTTAACAAGTCACCCTTCTACAAGTAGAGATGCATCTAAAATGGAAGGAAAATGTATGGCGTCACAGTCGTCTTTGTCTCCTAATGAAATTGTTGTAGAACTTCGTGCAATGAGAGTTACTAGAGACAATGAAGTTGAAGTCATGAGAAAACAACTCGACTTGGAGCAAAAAAAAGAAGAAAGGAAGACCAAGAAGATGCATCACATGCACCTTAATACACTTTTGGCCAAAGAGCATTTGTCGCCAAAAGATGAAGACATGAAATGCCATCTCTTGGCAATGTTGTATGGAAAGTGATTGGAATCTATTTTCCATACACGAGGATCTTATCTACCTAGAATGTTGTATTTTGTGCGAATATTTGTAACTTGTTCGTTTCTCTTCAATTTCGAATGTTTGTAACTTGTTCGTTTCTTTTCAATTTCGTATTGAGGTAGTAATCTTTATTGTACCTTTTTTTTGTTCAAATGTATGAAACTCTTATCTAATTATTAATATGGTTTTAGAATGTGAAGTGATTTTATATATATATTCCTTGTCTCTTAAGCTGTATGCCCTGTTAGATTACTCTCATTCACAACCAAAACCAACCTAACTATTTATTAAAAAATAAATTTCGCTCTTCCACCTATACAACCCAATTACATTCAACTTTTCACACCCATTAACAACCCAACTCAAACCAACTTTTATTAAATAAATATAGTTTGAAATTATTTTTATTTTACTAAAATTTATTAGAAAAAATAAAAATAATTTATTTATTTTGAAATAAATAAATTATTCATTTTAAATATAAAATTAAATAAAAATATTTTACATTCATAATATGGATACGAATTATACATTGAAAAAATACAAATTCAAAAGAGATTAGAAATAGAGAATCAGGATTGGACGTTGAAGTATGTCAATATTATATTCTATTTATAGAGAAATTCTTTTTATGAATTTTCATATATATATTTTTTAATTTTTATTAGACAAAATAATTATAAAATCTTATTAGATAATACTAATATTTTTTTTATCTATAAAAATAAAAATAAAAATCTTGAGAAATTGATGTATGGGTGACACGTGGGTGAGATATGCTCCCAACTACTGGGTTGGTACACCCACTCCGTCGGTGGGTTTAATTGATTTTTTTATTGCTTTTTGTCCAACCAACTGATTAAATTGTCACCAATGAGAGTAGTCTTATTACAAGACATCAACAATTGTTTCTTTGCCACAGGGAACAATTTACCAATAACCATACCATGCATGTAGTGATGCTTATGATCACAACCCAAAGAATGTTAGCCATCTGATTTAGCCTCATAACTTTTGCATATTCTCCTTGAAAAGGTGGCCATGAAGAAGTGGTTGATCAAACTTAGTGACAAAATGAAAGAGATGTGAACCATTGAGTCATATTCTTAATGACAAGAATTTATGAGGGCCTGAAGTGGGTTTTATGAACCGACTGCAATGCTCATGGAAGTGTTAAAAACAAAGTTTGATTGTAGCCAAGGGGTATATTCTAACATCCTCTAAAATAAGATAAAGTAATTTTACTCGATTGGTAAAAATAATGAGGTTTGTACCTTAAGTGTTGGTTGTGCCCATGTATAACAAGTGTGCGGATGTTAATGTACCAAAGACATAAATGTGCTTATGAGAGATACTATTAAGGCTATGTCTGACAGACTAACCGAAAAGCTAGTTGGTAGATGAAAAACTAGTTGATAACTTAAAAAAAACGAGTTTTTTTTATAATTCAAAACATCTCCTGTTATAGTCATGTTATCAATGTATACAATGAGATTTATAAGTTTATTGGAGTGTTTTGAAGAAATGCATGTTATGTGGGTGATCGTACTTGTCATATCTTAAATAAATTTGTTAAACCATGTTAAGCCATAAAAAGACTAAATTTGTTGAATCATGTTAACTCTTGAGCTTTCTTTCTCATTAGACCATTCTACTTTTCATATTTGCTTTTAGATCATTTTCCAAACTGTAACACCCGTCTTCTAGAATGGATCAGTGTATGACATAGAGGAGTCAAAGACATGATTTTTGAGGAAATCATATGTCACAGTGTGACATGAAGGGTGTAACGATGTGACATACCGAATATGAGAATGTGTTTCGGATGGCTCTCACGATGTCACAAGAGTATGGTCACTACGTGAAGATCACTACAACCCAAGCTCATGATCTTTTAGGGTTTTCTCCATATTTAAACATATAATCTCAGATTTAGTGCATCATTTCCAGCCTTCATCATGATCTAGAACCTTGAAGCAAACCCTAATACCCTCTTCTCCATTTGTGAGCTTACCCTTGATGTTTTCAAGCTTTTTGAAGGAAGAAAAAGGTCCTTGTGGTATAGAGAACCTCTTGTCAAGCTTGGAGTTTCCATTTGATCCATTTGTGGATCATTGTAAGTGTTCAAGATCCAAACTTTATGTTGTATGCTTCTAGATCTAGGCTCTTTGTCCCTACCAGCTTACTCTATCGGCAACCCAGCCAAATGAAGGATCAATGATTTCTTCATATTGTGGTAGTTTGGATGGAACTTGGAAGGATTCCATAAAGTTGGCAACTTTATGGGTCCTTGAGGTCCCTTGAGGGTTGTATATGTTAGATCTTAATTTTGGATAAATTTTGAAGACACCTATATGATTTTGGATCCATTTTTTCATCTTTTTGACCTAATATGAGACCAAGACATGCATTGGACATGCATGCCTATAAAACATCAATTTTTAGAATGTTTTTAGAGTAAGAAGGCTCTCTAGAAAGTTGGAATGGATGGCGTAAAGGATTAAGGGCTGAAGGCATTAAGTTTTCCCAAATTACAGTAGTCACGATGTGACAATGAGACTTCCCGATTGTTTTGGATGGATTCTATCATGATGTGGTGGCATGACCATCATGAAGCAACAATGGTTTTGATCCTAGCTGACTTGTTCGTAATTGGAGTTTTGAATAGGGGTTGAGTTTGTTAGCCACGACGCAACCATAGGCTGGTCACGATGTGAGAATCAACTGTTGATATTGACTTTGACCGTTTAACTTTTGGCATGGGTTGACTTTCAGTCAAATTTCTAGTTTTACAAGGTAGACTAAGGGTTTACATTGTGTGATTTATTAGGAGGTGTATAGCACCCATTTATTGGTTGTGAGAGCTGTTAGTTGTTGACTACCTCGACAAGGTGAGTCTTCTTACTATACTATGTAGGATGTTAGTTGTCTTTGTGATGCTTGCATGGAAGAACAAGATGTTTCCCTTGGCATATATATGAATGATCAGGGTTTGACCCCTGGCAATTGTATGAAAGACCAGGATGTGGCTCCTAGTAATTGTATGCATGATCAGGGTGTGGCCCTGGTAGTTATATGTATGATGCTAGTTATCTTTGTGATGCTTGCATGGAAGACCAACATGTGGCTCTTGGCACCTGTATGTAAGACAGGGTGTGGCCCTTGGTGTGGCAAGGGAAGGCCATGATTTGGCTCATCGCTGATAGTGACAGTAAGACTATGGTTTGACCCATACAATTCCATATCCTATGTATGGTATGTGGTATTTTGGGGAACTCACTAAGCTTTGTGCTTAAAGTTTTGGGGTTTAAACATTTTCATATACTTCCAATTCCAAAGGGAAGGGACTAACTAGATTGTACAACATCCCCTAATGGATTTCCCGCATTGGTTTTTATTGTTCTACTTTACGTTGGAATGATACATTTGAATTTGATTGGTTTTGGAACAAATGTTTGTATGGATTTGATGGTTTAAAAAATGAATTTTTATTGGTATTTTTGGGACGTTACAAGTTGGTATCAGAGCCTTGGTTTGAGGGATTCGGGCACACTTTTGGGTGTTTCTAAACTCAAACTGAGGAATTGATAATCTTTTTCAAAGAAAATAAATTTTCTAAAAAGAATTTTACAAAGAAAGGGGTGTGATGCGTGCAATTAGTCGGGATCAAGTAAGTGATTCCTAGAATATCCATACATGTTGATATGTTATATAATGTTTTTAATGCTAGAAGTTAGCATAAGAATTTTTTCAGGGTTACATGTTAGGATGCCTATTAGGAAGGATGCCTTTTGATGTTTGTTTCATATAGAGTTTTACTGCTTGAATGTCGCTTGCTTTGTGCTTTGTAGGTCTCATTTTGATGTGAGTTAACTATTAAATGAGTACGTTAAGTTACATGTTGCAAAGGTTAAATAATTTTAGAATGATTGATTTGACCCTATTGCTCATCTCTTGTCTGAGTCCAACCATGATAGGGATGAGTCTTTTATTCAAAAGATTATTTAAGTTTTGTTGCATGTAATTGAATTCATGAAGTAGTTAACTGGAGTTGGTAAGAGTTGTTCAGCAACTAATGGCATGGTGAGGTGGGATCCTAGGAGAGCCTAGGAAGTGCTTTAGTGTGATTGGTGTGATGTTTAGCGAGTTTTAGGAGTATCATTATAAGGAGGTAACTTAGAGTCTCAGGATGATTCTTGAGGAAAGTATGGATAGGTGTGGAAGGTAGTATTGAGTCCGTACTACTAAAAGCACAAGATCTATACTCAAATCAAGGAAAGCCACAAAGATTCAAAGAAGACCGTAGAAAGAGAAACTCTTCAGGTATGTTTTAATCATTTGTATGGTTTCCTTTCAGTATGGTGATGAGCTCTTGAGGAGGAGGTCCTGGTTCAAGTTCAGGGTTTGGTGCTGAGCTGATTAATGAGAGGATATGCAAGTTCGTTATGTCTGAGATCACTTATGGTATTTTGGATGCGACCCTGTGATGTTTAGTACCATCAAGGAGGGGATCATGGAGTTGCTATATGATCGACTTGGGGGTTTTCATATAGAGATTGCAACTGGTCAGTTAAGCTCACATACTCTCTCTTTTCGGGATTTCAAGGCTTACGGAGCCCCAGAGTTCTTCAGGAAGAAGGGCCATATTGCTAGTAGATGCTAGATTGTTGACATAGAAAATGACCAGAGGACAAGTTTCTGCTCAGATTGATCGAATGTGGGGTTTGCATCTTGCCTTTTGAGGATGGATCCCACGACTGGTGGGAAAAAGGTTTGAAACTAGGGTTTCTTGATGATGAACATTTTTCAGATACAACTTCAATTTGAACACTTACAGATGAAAATCTTTTCATCTGAACATCCTTTTCTTTAATCTTCTCCCTTAGATCTAACATCTCTTTCTCCCTTTCACCTAACTTCTTCTTCAACACTTCTATATCATCTTGGTTCTGATTGATGATTAACCATGAAGAACACAAATAAGGGTGCCTTCAGATCCAGTTCAACCATGAAGAACACAAATAAGGGTGCCTTCAGATCATACATCAGTTTTGGAAAACATGATAAATGACTTGCATCAACAACCCTTTTATTTTTCGAACTTTCTTTATTTTCTCTTTCATCATAAACTTTTATATCTTTGTTGATCCTTCCACTTATAAATTATTCTCTCATCTGAGAGACATTATAAGGACCATACATACTTGAGCAGTTAGATAGTACCAAAGATAAGAAAACATAATGATAGATGCCATTTTATGCATCTTTTATGGTAGTTTTATTAGAATTTAGCATCGTATTTTACACATTTGCATGTTATTAGTTTAAATATTGTTCAACTCATGTTTACCGTCAGAATTCCCGTACAGGTAACATTTTTATGTTGTTTTTAAATAATTCGAGTGGAGCGGTACTTTGGGAGTAGTTGGATGCATATTTGGAGCCTAAATGAAGTTGGAATTGTAGAAGGACACTAGGAATGTCTTGGAATGCTTAAACTAAAGAATAACGACCAAATCGAGCTGAAAAGATAAAAATGTGATCGCATTTTTGGACTTTTACGATCGCATAAAGTGGTCGAGGATTGTTTGGGTCGAAAAATATCATTCCGAGGAAAATTTAGAAAAATGTGATCATATGGGCAAAAAATGCGATCACATAAATGATTGCATTTTTGTGTGGCAACTCAAAAAATGTCATTGTACTTCATTAATTAATAAATCTAGAGATTTTGAGAAAAACTGAGACCACATTTTTATATATATATGCGATCGTATTTTTGGCTAACTTGTTCCGAAAATTAGGGTTATCTGAAGCTCTAAATGATGAAAAAGACGGTTTTTTAGGCAATTTAATTCCAATTTCAGCGATTTTTGAAGATCTGAAGACTGTGGATTGTCTCCTACGTTTAATTTAGCAAGATTAATTAGCTAGTTTATATTTTTACTAGTTTATGTTGGATTTTAGCCATGTCGGGCTAAAACCCTAGTTTTCAATTATGCATTAGACTAGTAGTTTTCATGTGATCAGTTATTAGATTTGGTTTTCATTGTGTGCTTCTATGTAATTGTTTTAATTTTGAGCTTAATGAAAGTTTGGTTTTAATTCTTGTTAGTTTGATCACCTAGATGGGGTTTAATCATTCCAGTTAAATAGTTAATTTATAGAATCAGTAACTATTCTTGTTAACTAGAAATAAGTAACAAGTATCAGATTGGTTTCCTGTTTGAGATTTAACTCTAATATTGACTAAAATTTCATACATTTACGCTTCCACACTTGTGAGAAGTATTGGGTATTGTTGGGAATTTTATACAGATCTTAATGCAATTTTTTTTATCTTAATTAAGAGCTTGTTTAATTAGACAGTAAAAAGTTATGGTTAACTGAAGAGCTTGTTTTTTTTGTTAATTTAACTATATAAAAGAAATTATACTAGAGCTTGTTAGTTTTTCTCTGTACCAAATTAGATAGAACACATTTTGAAGAACCAGATCTGGGTTGTTTGCATGATTTGGAAAGTCGCAACATAATCGAATTCGTTTTTATTACTGATTTCGTTTAGTTTATATCACTGCAACTTTAGTTTTTAGTTAATAATTAAAAATCCCCCTTTTTATATTTTTCTATTTTAATGACTAGTATGTGCCTTACGAAAAGAGGCATTAATGTATCCATGAGGCTTCGACCCTACTTCCATGTGCTATCCTTTTAGTGCATTTAAGCAATGAAAATAGTATTTGCTTAAATTGTATGCGAAAATGGTGTAACACATACAATACTCCCTCTTCTCTAATTTTGTAGTATTAATCATATCTACATGTTTGTATAAGATATCTTCTTCTTCTTTTTCTTCTTCTTCTTCTTTTGATTTGTGAGTTGATGAATAGTGATTGAACTTCTGAATCTTCAATAGATCCTAGAATGAATGTTCTATATATATATATATATATATATATATATATATATATATATATATATATATATATATTAGGTTTTTCACTAAGAAAATGTTCTCATAATGAGAATGAGTACAATGATTCAAAACTCACAAAGAACTCTAAATCTATCTCTATAGAAACTCAATCTCACAGAAACAATACGAATCATCCACTCTCAAATAATAAGAGAGGCTAGTATAAACACTAGTCTAAACCTAGGAGATAAGAATTTTGCAGATACACCAGATCTTCTAATTATATAAAATCCCTGATTTAATGGGATTGAATCTATATGATAAATGCAGATATGGTATTTAAGGAATATATCATATCAGATCTTCAGAATGATTCTTGACTAAGTAATTATGATCTGCTCTAGATGCGGACATGAGCATCGACACTTCATACGTTGATCAAGGGCATCAACAGGGAGTCACGCTGATCAAGGCATCAACGTCAGCGTCAAGAGATGATCCTTTGATCAGCTTCAGCTTCAGCTAGAGTAGCTTCACTTCAGCTGATAATGTATAACCACCAACATTTCAGTGTACCAGTGTATCAACATATCATATAATCTATGTGTATTAGTGTGATTACTTCAGTGTATGGACATATTGATCAGTCATCAGTTGCAACTGATCAAGCCTTCAATGAACGGTGCTCTTCATGCTGATAGTGCTTTCAGTTGGTTTACATGCTGATAACTCCATCAAGGCCAAATATGTCATCAACATGCCTTTAGTGTATCACCTGATCAGTGTATCATCAGTGTAAGGACTCCTGTGTATGGACACACTGATCAGGTCTTCAGTTAATGCTCTTCGGTAAGATAATACTCTTAGCGCGCGCTGATAGTGCCTTCAGTATATTTTGGTCAACAAGGGATGATCTTTAATGGTACCAAAACTTTAGTAGAGGGTTCAGAAATGTTCCATATCTAATTAACTTAGGCAGCTCAGATCTGGTCTTCAGTCTTCGACATCTGGACTTCAGTAGATGGTAGAGAACTAACATGTATCTTCAATATCAATCTTCAGAAGCATCAACATATAATCAGATAAATAAACCATGACAGACCAGCTTGTCTAAGTGTATTATTTACACTTGCTTAGACAAGACTGGCTGTCTATAATGAGCAGTAAAACTAAAACTATAAATTATATATTTTGCATCATCAATTCTATGCAAATAGGGTCCCAACTATTTCCCCTTATTTGATGATGTTAATGCATACACCCGTGTTTTCCGCAATATGTGATCTTTGAGATTAGACTCTGATATTTGTTTTAATTGAAATGTTTCTTTTAATGTCTTAAACAAGATACAATATTGCTTTGGTTATAATAAAAATGAAATCTTTACCTTGGATTTTTGGGTCGTTACATTTTGTTTATTCCTTTCATAGTTTTGAGAACTTCAATTTTGTTATCGCAAAGATTTATTTCAACAAAATTAGATTTTCTGAGAATGGTTTCTTTGTGTTTAGAAGCTATCTTTTCCATCAACTCATTTTCTTCCTTTTTCAATTTTGCTTCATAATTTTCAAGAGTGATTTATGAATCCAAAACAACTTTGTTTTCAACGTTAAAATCTTTTGATTTAACAATTGGTTTTGAAAATTATGACTTAGGTGAAGAACTTGATTTCTATTTCTGAAATTGAGATAAATCATTGCTTTGATTAAAAGGTTTTGGTGAATAAACAAAACTCTAATTTGAATTCATTCTATTTTTCTTCCAAAATTGTTTTCTTTTAGCCAAATTCTTTTTATATCTCGCATTCATTTGTCTTTTCTTTGCAATAATTTCCTCGACTATTTTTTGAACGTTTGCTTTTGGTTTTTCCATTCTGTTAGGTATTTCATTCCTTTCCAATGAATATTCACTGGAAATTTCTTTTGTACCACTTGGTACAACCACATCATAACAATTTCTCACATGATTCAACTATTCAGAAACATATTTTCCTTTTGATTTCCAGGAGGTCATTTTGGAAAGACCTTTTATTTTATCAGTATTGTCAATTGGCTTTGAGCAAAAGTACTCATCACGCCCTTTTGCATTATCAAGAGCAACTAAGGACGTTAATTCTGAATTTTCATTTTTATCCGGTCCTTGTTTTACAAAAACTTGATTTGGAGTTTTCTGAATTCTTGGAAAAACTGTTGCTTCTTCTTTTAGAATTTTTGAACCTTGATTTTCAACAATTCGAACAAATTCAATTGAGCCTTCAAAAACTAAATTCTTCTTTGGTTCATCAAGATTTTTCACAAAAGTGGAACAATCAATTTCATCTTCTACATAAATTTCACGCATTTCACTTTCATCAAATTCAAAAATATTCTCAGAAACAATATTATTTTCCGAACTCAATTTCTCGCATAATAAGTTATATTTCTGCATAGCATTCATTTTCATTTCTTGTTTATCTTCTTCGGTTAAAATATCTTTCAACATGTTTTTGTTTTATTTGGACTTAATGTATTCTTTAATCAACCCTATAAGAATCAGAATCATCATCACCTGAAGATACAATTGATTCACATTTATAACATTGAACATCAATCTCATCTTCTTTTAGTTCAATAAAAAGAAGAATCATCTTATGCAAACCCTTACCTATTTCAGAATCTAAATGAAGTTGTGTAATATTGAAGTACAAACGTTTAGCAATTAAATAGAAAATATTTTGCTGTTTTAAAAGTACTCTGGTATCTCTCTTAAGCAAAATAACATAATCTCTAGATCTATTCAGCTCAACTCCAAGGCTTCTATTCTTATTCGTCTTTCCTCATTCTTAAAAGTTATCCTGCTAATCCTCATTCTTAAAAGTCATCCTGCTAAGATTATTACTGATACGAGTCCTTTTTAAGCTATCACTAATATCAGAAATCGTATATTGCAAATCATTCAATTTGGAATCATAATGAGATGTAGGTATATTAATAGATTTTAGAATACAATGTACCTTGTCGATGACCCTTTCGCATTCACTCACTTGCTCTTGATTGATTTCGTTGCAAAATAGCTGGTTGAAGCTTTTCCACCATCAGTGATGCATCCTTTCCCTTCTGAGCTGCTATTCTGAACCATCAGACACTTTCCTGCATACTCTTGCTTTTCAAATTTCACCACGAGACAATCACCATGAGTGGGTTTCGTCGCATCATCATATTCTGAGTCATTGGACCACACTTTAAATTTTCATTCATCACTATCCTTTTGTACCAGCAACACTGGTTTTGTAGTTGTTGCAGATTTCTTTCGGAGCTCCTCGATTTTCTGAGTGTAGTAAGCTTCATCCTCCTCTTTCTCCTTCTTCTCATTCTATTTCCGTAGCATGCACTCCTTTACGAAATGAATATTGCCATGAAAATAGTTGCAGTCATATCCATAATCACCCTAAGCAACTTCTTCTTTTTCTTCTCATCTTCATTCTGAAAGTTCTCTCTTCTCTTGACTTCTCGTAATTAGAGTTGCCCCGCTTGTACTTGCTTCGGAAATGAGAAAAATTCTTCTTGAAGAATTTCTTTGGGTTAGACATCATCAATGCTTTATCTTCCTTTGAGAGATTATCATTTGAAATGTATGATTTGGAATCATCAACAACTGACATCTTTTACTTATCACCTTTAGCAACCAGTGCCAACGAACTAACACCGGAGACCAGCTTCGCTTCTTTTGTGACTTCATCTTCATGAGATTTCAAAATACCAAGTAGTTTTTCCAGAGAATAGTTTTTGAACTGTTCATGAGCCTTAACAGTAGAAACTATTGATTTCCAATCAGATCTGAGACCGTTCATGAATGTTACATTTTCTTCAATAACTAGTCGTTGAAGCTTGTATTTAAGCATTCTGCTCAACAAGTGATTAAAATGATTGACAGTTTGTTCTAGATTCTCATCTGGTTTCTGCACAAAGGATCCAAACTCTGATAAACGTGTCATTTGCAGAGAATGTTCCAATTCGTCATCACCAAAATACAATTCCTTTAGTCTGTCCCAGATTCTTTTGCAGTGTCGAATGAATTGACAAGACGAAATGTGTTATGAGGAAGAGCAAATCGAATGATTCTCATTGCCTTCAAATTACACATCAGCTTGTCCTGCTACTCTGTTACCAGAATACTTGTATGTTTCAACCATCATTGCGCGCCAAATGCTAGCTCCATGTGTTTTGATTCCTAACACATAACCTTCGAAATGAAGAGCCCAGACCTTGTAATCTTTTGGAAAAAGGATAGGAATCCTTGTTGTTGATCCAATACTACTTGGGAGATTGAACGAGAGTGAGTGAAGATCGTTGTTAGGCATTTTAGTGAGAAAACAATGAAATAGAATATCATATGTGTAAGCTCGAATAATGTTTAAGGGAAAACAAGAGACTTAGATCTAAGATCTACAATTAATTTGCAACGAAGAGATCGAAAAATATGGAAATGATTGAGATAACAGGAATAAATATGAGAAAACTGAAAAACCCTTAATGAAAAACCCTCAACTCGACAGAAGAATAGCGATGAGATTACACTATCTCCTGCTCTGATACAAATTGATAGAAACAATAAATGATAGATAAATTCTATATTATGAAATGAATTAGTGATATGGAACGATAATGATCGAAAAGAAGTTGAACTTCATTAATCACAACGATAGATCAATTCCTAAGTTGGAACTATTCTTTGAATGCTAGAAGAAAGCGTGTCTCCAAAGTTGTTACATAAAATACAAATACAGATGCCATTTATAGACAACACAAGATAACAATTTCGAAAATGGACATGCCAATTTCGGAATTCGGAATCAGAACCGTACAAAATTCTAAAAATAGACAATTGACACTGTTAAAATGTGTCTATTCTTGTCGCGTCAGGTGTCATACAAATTTATTTGTTACGTGCTGTGTTCGTGTTTGATATAACAAGACATGATTTTATAATTTGTAGCTTGTTGTTGTGGTGTAAATTTGTATCTTATTTATATTGGGTGTTGTTTTATGTACCCCCAATTTTTTGAAATTACTCCATGCATCCCATTTTTTTTTTGTTTTTTTGTTGTCTTTAATACCCTTTTTATTAGACATATTTTGTCCTTTTGTTGTTTTTTGTTTTGTCTTTTTTGTCTTTTGTTTTTTGTTGTCTTTTATTATTATTATTATTATTATTATTATTATTATTATTATTATCATTATTATTATTGCTATCATCATTATTATTATATTGGGTGTTGTTTTATGTACCCCTAATTTTTTGAAATTCCTACATACATCTCGCTTTTTTTTTCTTTTTGTTGTCTTTAATACCCTTTTTTATTAGACATATTTTGTCTTTTTGTTGTTTTTTGTTGTCTTTTTTGTCTTTTGTTTTTTGTTGTCTATTATTATTATTATTATTATTATTATTATTATTATTATTATTATTATCATCATCATCATCATTATTAATAATAATAATATAATCATTATTATTATTTTTAAAAAATTGATTTGATTAGATATCTTTTTAATAGTCTGATTGAAAAAAATAACAAAATGATAGTCTTAATGAAAAACTAACACAAAGATAGTCTGAATGAAAAAAAACAGTATATAAATAATTCGAATCGAAAAATAACACATAGATAAAAAAAATGGAAAAACAATACAGGGATAGTCAGAACGAAAAAGAAGTAACATACTGATAGTCTAAATGAAAAATAAAAATAACACAAAAATAATCCGAACGAAAAAAATATATTTTTAATATAATAATATGTATTTTTAAAAATATTGAAATCAAAAGATAAGCAAAATAGATAAAATATATAAATAAAACACAAGGATATCTCGAAATTCTTAATTTTTACCTTTTTTGTTTTTTTTTAATATTTTTTAATATTTTTAATAAATACATTAAAAATATTTAAAAAAAGACAAAACAAAAAAAATATAAAAATAGGAATTTTGGGGCACATTTACATTTTCCTTCTTTAGTAGACCAGTCAACCAATGAAGTACCAGGTACGAACAACTATCAAGATACTCCCAACTCCTAAGTTATTTTCACTATAGAGTCAGCATAACATGTTTGTGAAACCGGCAAAATGGAGTTCAACATGCAGAAATTTCGCTTCTAAATCCATAACAATCCCAAACAGTTTCCAAAACCCTAATTCCACACCCTTCCTCCTGCATAGAATCCTAACTTTTCCATGAATCTTAAGAATTAGTGTTTATTGATGGCGACAACGATTAAGAAGAAAAGGAATCTTGTTGAGGCTAAAGATGATGGTGATGGAGGTATAGAACAAAATGGGGATTCTGGATCTGAAGCAAAGGGGAAGGAGGGTGTTCAGAAGAAGAAATGCAAAAAAAGAGGTTGAAAAGCGAAAAATAGGAGCACTGGTACTACTACTAAACCTCCAGAGAAGAAGAATAAACCATGAGGTAGTCAGGAAAAGGGGACCGATGAAGTAATAAACAACCAAGAGAACAAAAAAGAGTATAAGAGGTCCAAAAGAAGTACTAGAAAAGATGGTATTAATTATGCGCCTTTAGTTTATACTGATGATGATCTACGGAAGAAGAAACCCCGACTAATGTCGGGTAGGCGGAAAAACTAACAAAACCCCAAATATCTGATCTCAATATATCATGGTATCTAGTCTTCCGCATCTCCTTGTCTGCGATATATTGGGGTACCAATAAAGCTCTTTATTGGAACTTGGCGATGATCTCCACCATGGTCTCAGTCATCTGTCTCATATCCAGAAACTCCCTGGCTAACTGTTGCATCTCAACAGCTAGTGAAAACTCTGCTCGAAACTGGGTCACAAAATCTGGCCAGGTTATGGCCACAATAACTGGGGATCCCAAAGTATAGCCAACCTCCTCCCACTAATCTCGGGCTCGTTCCCGAAGACTGTAACATCCTATTTCCTGCCGTTTCTAGGCTGTGTGTAACACCTATTCTAGGTAGCATTTAATTTTAGTAAGTTTTAGGGTTTTGTGCCGGAACTCGACGAGTTGGGGAGCTCCAACTCGTCGAGTAGAGGTCATTTATGAGGACGGGGGATTTAGATCCTACTTGACGAGATGGAAGGCCCCGACTCGATGAGTAGGCACTGTAAAGGAAAACCCTAATTTTTAGGGTTTGCACCCTATATAAAGGACTTAATCCGCCTCGTTTGGCCTCCCTTACCACTTCATTACCCAGAGAAGAAACCCTAGTCGTTCTTTGCTACTTCCTTGTGCTTGTGAGGCTTAAAGAGTGCTTTTGGTGCATTTTGTTGAAGAGGTTTGAAGGTTGAGAAGCTTGGAACGGGAAAGAGCTTGTAGATCCAGCATCTACATTGTTTGGGCTTCCATTTGTGTCACACCCCCGGACCAGATGACGGAAACGTCCGGAGGCGGGTGACTTCATTGTGCATTATCATAACAATTGAATATAAATGAAACAGAGCAATCCAAACATCATACATTGAGATAACAAACTTACATAGTTTACATATTGTATTTGTTATTCGAATTACACAAAAGATACATAAGTAGAAAACTTCAAACTACAGTTAAATAGTCTTGCATCAGCGTCCCTTGTTACCTGCTTACTAGATCCCTGAGAATACAAGTCGTTTTGAAAAGCGTCAACTAAAAAGTTAGTGAGTTCATAAGCATTTTTGTATAAAATCGTTTACACTTGTTTAGAATCGTTCTCATTGTACTTTCAGAAAATCCGATATTTTCTATGAAATCATTTGAAGTCTTGCCTTGAAAATCATGGATATATGTGTGCATGTCATTACTTTTGTTCATCCTTATAAGGAGTGGTTTTGAAAAGTGGTGTGATTTGTAAAAGCGAGTCGTGTACTAGAATAGCTCTTTTGAATAATAGTAGTCAACCGTTTCAAGAAAAATCCCTTATTTTCAAAAAGGAAATATGGTTAAAAATGTTGTTCCTCTTATCGAGTAAAATTGAGTGTGAGTTCTAGTTTATCGTTATCGAAATCGTAGAAAACCGTTTTCTCTAGAAAATCCTATATTTTATGTTATAAAATATTCGTAAGTTCTAGTTCCAACTATGTATATGTGTGGGTTAGTTTATCGTTTTCAAATCTATTTACAAACGTTTTCCATAGAGTCCTATGCTTTTTAATTGGTAAAATAGCAGTGTTACGACTCTATACTTGTTAGGAGAAAGAATCAACATGGCAATTGTGGACATTCTACGCGATAAAAAAGGACAGTCAACACAACAAATGCGGACCATCACCTATCATGTGTAGGACGGTCAACACAACGTGCCAAAAATTAATTATGAGGTTTTCCTTACATAAATTTCTAGTTAATAGAACATATTCTAGTGAGTCGTTATAACCATACTAATCTGACTGAGTGCCTGCTTTGGCATTTCTCAGGTGCCCTCGGTTTGGAAAAGACATTTGTCACCCTAGACTGACCTGTCTAGCTGTAGTGAACAATGAAGGTGCGTGGTGTCAACCCCGTATAAATCTATACACAAATTCCCGCTCTCCCTCCAGGAGACTCTGCTATAACTCCTTACAGGACTTAGACATACACTGATATTTTTATATTTAGGTACTTTTGAGATTTGTCTGACTAGAATATTAATAACCTTTTAAGCAATCGTTAGAGATCCATTATTTGTTAGATAAATAATGAAATTCGTACTCATTGAATAGAAATATCGTTCTCGTTCCATATCGTTGATTGTGCTCGTTAACTGGGTGCTCGTGTTCGTTCCTTTTCGTTTATTGAAAAATGAGTCATTTTAGTCAAGAGAAAAAGTGTCATGTTATAATTTGTATAATTTATAACTGTCGGTTATGACATGCATTCTCTATTTTATGACATATAGAACATTACTTATGTTCTTGGAGGTTTTACGACAACAATTATGGCAAGCAAATATTTTTTTCATAAAGGCTCTATTTGTATATTTTATTGACGCAAACTTTTATATCAAATATTTATAAAATACTTCTTGATTGTTTGCAAACAGTCACAAAGTTTCCATTTTCGAAAATTACTAGAAATGGTATCCACTTAGCAAGGTCCCTTTTTATAACTTTTATCTTTAGACATGAAAGCATAGATAAAGGGGTTAAGTTGGACACACCCAATAGTTGGGAGGCTCTTTTGTACACAAAGCATCCTCTGTTCTTTATGAAGTTGTGAAATCTTACGTTCATGAGAATTATTACTAAAGTAATAATTTAATAATATTTCACACACACATACAAACATACGTATACATGTAACTATTCAAGTATTTAGGCAAGATTTGATTTGTACTCTCCCCCCAAAAACATTAAAACATTGAAGAAAGGTGGGGTATGAAGCTCACCTCGAGTTAGTTGAGGGGTTGTTTGGAGTTATGGAGTGAAGATCTCAAGCTTAAACTCTTGGCTGAGATGAGGAACTCCTCTGGGAAGAATGTTATCCTAAGGTTGATTATCACATATTATTATGAGAAAAATAATATGGATTCATCTTGAAGCTTAAATAAAATCTTAGATGAGTGGAGAACTTACTTTAGAAAACTCCAGGGAAGATATGAGAATTTCGCTTCCAGCAAGATCCTTAACTTTGCTCTTGGGAGGAGTATTTGAGATAAAATGAGAGTGTTCTTAGGATTTTACTGAATATGGATATGAGAAGTGAGAGAGTAGTTCACGTTTTCAATAAGGGAAGATAAGGAGTGATTTGAAATTTGCTTGGAGTACTAGTGGGTAATGTCTATTACTAAGGGTTAATGCATAGATTACTGGGAGTTGCATGGGAAATGAGGAATTTACATCAAGTCAAACTCCTTATCCTCTTAGAATCCCTTCATAAAAACCTTGGGTATTATTTTATATAAATATATACATATAATAATTAATTTTGGCGTAAAATGGGGGTTTTAGGGCTCTCAGTTAAGAAAAACATGAGTTTGGTGTGATTCCCGACCTCAAAATACCTTAAAATGGTGAAAAAGTCCGAAAATGACCAAAATTCAGGACCAAAAGGTGAAGTCTGGAGTTCTATGATGAATTCTGAAGCTATAGTTCAAATTCTGGAGGGGAGGGTTAATCCTGCGAGGTTCCGAAGTGGTTGGCAAGGAGGTTCCGGAGTGCTCTTCTCGGATCCGGAGTCAGGTGCGAGATCAGAAGCTGCAAGCGAAGTCCGAAGGTCCAGACAGAAGGTGCAAAGGCTAGCTTGACTTCTGAAGTAAGCCTTCAGGCGAGGTTTTCTGGAGCTTAAGCCTTCCGGGGTCATGCGAGAAGGTCCAAAGCACATAGGTTCCGAAGTGCAATTCCTCTTGGCCCCTTAGAAGGTATTCCAGACTAAGAGGGTTTCGGACTAAGAGGTTTCGGACCCAGAGGGTTCCGGACCAAGAGGTTAAGGACCAAGAGGGTCCTTTTGGGGTTTCCTCTTCCGGTTTTGAGCTGTTTTCGACTGAGGATGGTACTTAGGGAGATTTGAGATACATGGAGAAAATTAGGAGAGATTTCACATACTTGGAGAGATTTGGGAGAGATTCACTATACTTGGAGATATTTCACATATTTAGAGAGATTTGGGAGAGATTTCACATTCTTGGGGAGATTTGGGAGAGATTTCACTATACTTGTAGAGATTTGCATCCTAACACTACATGGCTCCTTAGGAACTCATATTGTACACTTAGCTGTGTTAGCACAAGTCTCACAATAGTCCTTGCTTACTTGAGGATGAAATTTCCTAGCCAAAAAGGCTAGTTGTGACAATTTGAAGGTAACAAGTTGTTACCTTGATCATTCTAGTATTAGATCCCCTTTTTCTTGGGTTTAAGGCCATTTTAGTATATTTTTAGAGCATTTCGAGTATTGGGCATGATCTAAAGTTGTAACTTCAGATATGGACTCCTCTAAGTCCTTAGAGTTATAAAGTCATTGAATTTATCAAACATTGGCCCTTCTCTTTGGCTAAAACCCCTCCCTTAGCTTGGTTTTGGCATTTAAGAGCTTGCATGCACATAAAGTTTGCAACTTTACTTGGAAACCATGCCCTAGGAGGCTAGATCTGCAATTTGGAGCTTTGGGGTAGCTTAAAAACGTTTGAACACAAAAAGGATTGAAGGGACTCAATGAGTCCCTTAGACAACTCGACGAGTCAGGTAGGGTTTACCCGTTTTCGAGATTTTGAGTGATTTCGGTGGAGGATTAGAGCTTTCGGCCTACATGAGTTTTCAGACTTCTAGACATTAAGGAACTCGACGAGTTACTCAGGTGACTCGGCGAGTTGAAGAGTTACTCAGGTAACTCGGCGAGTTGCTGGATGCACTCGACAAGTTAAGGTCAACATGGACTGTTGACCTTGACTTTGACCAGGGTTAACCGGGGTTGACTTTGAGGGAATTTATGGTATTTCGAGATTTGAAAAGTTAATCACATGATGATTATAGGCAGTTGAGTTGGATTTGCGTGTTGGGACTTATCCGATCTTAACAGTTCAACATTCCTGAGAGGTGTCTCCTCACCATACCAATGGGTCAAAGGCACTAAGGCCGACCCATTTTTTGATATGTGGTACACTTGTTGTTGTATAGATACGTGGTATAATAGTTAGTTATGCTAGTGATAATGTGCCCTAGTAAGCATGTAAAGAGTTGCACCCAGCCCCGACAGAACGCCTCTAGGCATAGCGCGTCCGGAAGGACAAACCCAACGGGGCTCAGCCCCCGCTAGCGCCCCTGAGAGTTGGGCGCTCCCGTAGAAAGGCTTGCGCTCGCTTAAGGCGCTTCCCGCTCCAAGAAAAATGTTACGGTTAAGCGACAAAGCAAACGATCAGGACATTATTGCAAAAACCAATCACAACGCTTTAACAGACAGAGGAGCACGATCCTCCAATTAGCGCTCCTGATCCTGTTGGCTCTGGCGATCCTATCCCATACGGACAATCAGGAACGCATAGTATAAAAGGATACACCCTCAGCCCCGAGAGGGAAGTATTCTTCTCCAAGCAATACATATCAAAATCCTGGAATACCCAACTGACTTGACCGTCAGAGCATCTTTCCGGGAGCTCCTCCCAGGAAACGGCTAACTGCCTTCTTTTCTATGTGACCTTGCAGGAGGTAATCGTTGCCGGAGTTCGAGCAGACGGAAAACAAGGTCGCATCATTTGGCGCCATCCATTGTGTGACAAACAACTAAACTAAAAGCACAATGTTCATAAAAAAGAAATGGCATCTGGCGACACTGGAGGCACCAGTGGGACACCGACTAGTCCCATTAAGTCAATGGCGTCGTTAGAAGAAACACCACCCATAGTGGTCGCCAGAGAGGTGCCAGATGAGGGTGGTTCGGTGGTAACCGTCGAACCACCAGATAGACAACAACTGGTCGATGAAGGACACTTTTTCTCCACCACCGTCCTAATAAAGATCACTTCGACGCAGACGTCTCAACCACCGTCTATGTCGTCAATGACAAACGCTCATGTCACATCATCGATCACATCTCAACAGCCGATGCCAATCCAGACGACAATGCCACAACCCACATTTTTTCAAACACCGCCACTGGGCCAACTGGTAGCAGCGCAACTGGTATTCTCCTAGATACCACCGTTGTTTAACCCAATGGCGAGAGAGCAACAAACGACCCTTCAAGCAATTCTACCACTAAATCAGACAACCGACATCCAACCAACATTTCACCCATCACCGATAATCCAGACACCAGCGGAAACGCAAGCAACCCACTTAATGCCACTGTTGGCCCAAACAATGGCAACCCAAACACCGATTTTCTTAACACCACTGTTTCCGGCGAGTACAACCTTCCTTCCTGCAATTTCCCATTACCAACAAGTTGCACCGAACAACACCCATACCCAAAACCTACCCACCTCATCCAACCACTTGCTAACATTACCATTTCTGCAACAAGCATTATATGGTCCAAAACCTAGTTATTATACACCTTCTAATAACTCAGTTGTTCAACCACATACCGTAGCCCAGCAGTACAATTTTCAAGGCATGCTGTCTATCTCAAACCAAGATTATCTTTTGCGTAGCGTGACATCTCCGTTCGCCAAAGAACTGCTAGAATATGAAATTCCAAACATAGCTAAACTACCCAATTTTAAAACCTACAACGGAACCACAGACCTATACAACCACGTCGATACCTACGAGTGGACGATAATGTCACTTAAGCTGGATGAACGATTCTGGTGCACATACTTTCCAACAACTCTGGACAACAACGCCGGAACATGGTTCAAAACGCTCCGCCCAGGAAGCATATACAACTTTGAGCAACTGAAATACCTATTCCTCACAAACTTCATGCAACTACGGAAGTATAAAGGTGACTCACACTCCATTATTGGCTGCAAGCAGAAAGAACGAGAAACGGTAAGAGAATATTTCATGAGGATCACGAACGCCACGCTGGATGTCCCAGGGCATGACAAAGGCTTAATAGCAGGGGCGTTCACAGGGGAATTCCTGACGGGCCCTCTATCCCAAAAGCTTATGGGCAAAAAACCGTAGACACGGGCCGAACTAAACGAGAAGGTAGAACAGTATTTAAGACAAGAGGAAGGGGAAGCAACGAAGCAGGCATACCTGAACGCCATGACCACCCCCACAAAGCACCACAGTCCACCTCATGCAGAGGCACAAGGCGGGAACCGACATTTTGGGCGAGGAAAACGCTTGCAGGGTCGTTTCAAGCCATTCACCAGGGATGACAGGCGGGGCCGACAACCAGACATCTATGTCGTTACAGGCAAGCAGCCAGCGAAAGTAGCGAAGGAATGACTTTGCAAATACCATAAGAGAAAAACACATGACACTACCAACTGTTTGTTGTTGAAGAGAGAAATGGAGGAAAAGCAGTTAAAAGGAAACCTTATCCAGGTAGAATGGAGCCTCTGCGCCAAATTTGACGCAGAAAACGCCAAGGATGCAACAAAATAGCATGCCTAACCTAGGGAAATCCTCATGATAGGCGCTAAGCGGGAGCGACAAAACGAACAGGATGACCTGGCAAGCATCACCACGATAATGCAAGGGCTCACATTTTCAATGAGAGACCCTCGACCCAAAGGATGGAAGGGAGACAACCCGCTCATAATCCAAGGGCCCATTAAGAACATAACAATCCATAAGGTATACATCGACACGGGCAGCTCGGCGACATACAAACCATGTTTTCCTTAGGTAACAGCATACGAACTAGTAAGAGCATAGAAAGAATGTTTTCCACGGGTAACAGCAAACGCACGAGGGCAGTACAAGAGAATGGAGTGGAATCTACCATTGAAGACACATCATCTACGAACATTACTTCCACCCCATCCCCGATAGATGGAAGGAGAATCTCAAGCCCACCGCATGGAGGCTCGTGGGTTTTACAGGGCATATGTTGTGGCCCATAGGCACAATCTACCTACCTCTCACGTTGACCAGCCACGAAAAGTAGCGAAGGAATACAGCTCTAATCGACTTCGTAGTAATTCAACACCCGGCAGAGCATAATATCACTCTTGATAGGACAACTCTCCTCAAGCTTGGTGCAATTTCGTCAACAATGCACAGGATCGTAAAATTCAGCACCACTAAAGGGCCAGGTACAGTCCTCGTAACCCCACTAAAGGAACTGCAATGTTTCGAGGTCATGCAGCCGGCAGAAATAGCACAAGAAAGCAAAAGTCACTGGTCGAGTCAACTAACGGGAAAGAAATCATCCACGAATAGTACCCAGACCAGCCGGTCAGCGTCGGCAGCAACCTCCCTGAACCAGCTAGACAAGCACTGATCAACCTTTTAAAACAATATAAACATGTGTTCACATGGACTCCCACTGACATGGTAGGAGTAGATAGGGAAATTATAGAGCACAAGATGATGATCAAGCCAGTCACAAAGGAAGTTAAGCAGATGAAGAGTGTTCAAGGGGGATATCGCAATAGAGCAATTAACGTCGAGGTAGCCAAGCTAACAAAAGCAGGGATCTTAAGGGAAGCGATCTTTCCAACCTGGATCGCCGATCCCGTCATGGTAAAGAAGCGCGATGGCTTGTGGCGCATGTGCGCCGACTACTCTGATCCGAATAATGCATGTCCCAAAGATTGTTATACCCTGCCAGAAATTGATCAGAAGGTAAAATCGTTGCAGGGGTTCAAGTTAAAATGTTTCTTGTATGCGTACAAAGGGTACCATCAGATCTTAATGAGCAAAGAATACGAAGAGAAGACAACCTTCTACACAAACCACAGAGCTTTCTACTACACAAAGATGCCATTTGGGCTAAAAAACACAAGCACAACATGCCAACGAGTAGTCGATTCCATATTCGCTAAACAGATTGGAAGGAATATCAAAGTATATGTTGACGACATGGTCATCAAAAGCCTGGATGAAGAAAAGCTACTAGAGGATATATAGGAAACCTTCAAGACGTTAGAAAAAGTCAGGATGAAGCTAAACCCCAGAAAGTGCACCTTTGGAGTAGAAGAAGGGTAGTTTATTGGATACTATGTCACTAGACAAGGAATACAGCCTAGCCGAGTCAAGGTAGATGAGTTCATGGAGACACCATCACCAAGCACCATTAGAGACACCCAAGGCCTGAACGGAAAGCTCACGGCCCTAAGTCGTTTCATATCGAAATCGACTAAGAAGTCTATGCCGCTTTTTCACACGCTAAAGGGTTGTATCGACAAAAATAACTTTCAATGGACGGCAGCAGCGGAGACATCACTCCAGCTAATTAAAGAGGCCCTACGTAAATTACCCACGTTGGCCAGTCCTATCCTAGGAGAGACATTGCAAATGTACCTCTCAGCTTCAACAAAAGCTATCTCCTTGGTTTTCATAATGGAAAGAGAAGGAAGGCAGGCACCGATCTACTTCGTTAGTCGGACATTACAGGGCTTCGAACTCAATTATCCCACTCTTAAAAAACTAGTGCTCGCGCTTCTGAGGCACTACTTCCAAGTGCACCAGATAGAAGTACAAACAAACTGTTCAATCAAGCAAATACTGCTCAAGGCAGAGACATCCGGACGGCTAGCGAAGTGGGCAATCAAGCTAGGCGAGCACGACATCAGCTACCGTCCACGAATGAGCATTAAAGGGCATGCACTCACAAATTTCCTGTTTGAAATCCCTAGGGGAGAAGATATGAACCCGGAAGGAAAACCAGCGGCTGGGAAACGACCAAAGGATAATCGGAGATGGACTCTATACATGGACGGTGCATCTAGCAGGGAAGGCTCATGAGCGGGCCTAACCCTAACCAGACCAGAGGGAGAGGAAGTCACGTATACCCTCCGTTTTGACTTCCATACCTCCAACAATGAAGCAGAATACGAGGCCTTGCTCGCTGGCCTGCGGTTGGTCAAACAAATAGGCGCGAAGGCAGTGGTGGCCCTGACAGATTCAAGACTAGCCGCTAACCAAATCAACGGAAGCTTCGAAACAAAAGACAAAAGGATGGAGAAGTATGTCAAGATAGTACAGAGGCTTGTCAAACCCTTTAAATATTTTACCATCAAGCAGATACCATGAAGCGAGAACAGAAGGGCAGACGCCCTAAGCAAGTTGGCGTCGACATGATTTGACCACTTGTCCAAAAAGGTCCTAGTGGAGGTGCTCAAGGAAAGAAGTATAGAAGAGCGACAGGGGAACACCTTGACGATGGCCAGGTGCACATGGATGACTCCGCTGATCGAATACTTGCAACACAGAATTTTACCAGATGGCCACGAAGAAACCAGGAGAATACACGTTAAAGCGCCCTCGTACGCATTTATGGACGGAGAATTATATCGGAGGGGATTCACGAAACCTTGGCTAAAGTGTGTAGACGAGACTAAGGGTAGGGAAGCACATGTTGGCCAGGTAGGCGCACACGAAGGAGCACGCGCATTGGCAGGGAAGGTACTCCGCATGAGTATCTATTGGCCGACCACACACCAGAATGTGGCGAAGTTAACAAAAAAGTGTGTGGAGTGCCAAGTGTATTCCCCTATCCAGGGTAACCCCTCATCCCTCCTGAAAAACATCTCCACTCCGTGGTCATTTTACCAATGGGGGATAGACATCGTAGCACCGTTCCCAGAGGCCCCGAGCAAGGTAAAATACCTAATAGTCTCAGTAGACTATTTCACAAAATGGATAGAAGCCGAACCGCTGGCGTGCATATCAAGGAGGCAAGTAATCAAATTCATGTGGAAAAACATTGTGACCAGATTCGGAATTCCCAAGATACTCATTAGCGACAATGGGCTGCAGTTCGCTGAAAACCCATTCAGAGATTGGTGCACTGACAAGGGAGTTACACAACGGTTTACGTCGGTAGCACACCCCCAGGCGAATGGCCAGACAGAAGCGTCCAACAGAACGATCGTTAATGGGATCAAGAAGTGCCACGAGAAAGCTAAGGGTAATTGGGCTGAAGAACTACCAACCATACTATGGTTATACAGGACGACACCAAGAACGGGCACACAAGAAACTCCATTCAGCTTGACATATGACGCAGAGGCAATGCTCTCGGTAGAGCTGACAGTGGGCTCGCTGAGAACGGCTCACTCCAAAGAGGAAACCAATTCCCAAAACTTGAGGATGAACTTGGACCTCCTCGAGGAACGTCACGAACAATCAAGTGTCCGACAGGCTGCGTACAAACACACTTTTGAAAAGTACTGCAACCATAGGGTTAAGGGGAAAGCTTTTAAAGTGGGAGACTACGTGTTAAGGCGCAATGAGGCAAGTCGGGATCAACCACAGGGCAAGCTAGGTCCTGCTTGGAAGGGACCATATAGGATCATCGAAGACAGCCGCAATGGGGCATAAACATTAGAAACGATGGAAAGGAGACAGATTTCAAGAACCTGGAATGTGATAAATTTAAGGAAGTTCTACTTTTAGTATACCTCCCACTTTGATCGCCCAAAGAAGGAAAACAATACCAAAGATTCAAGGCACTTGGACAAACAACCTTACTTACATTAGTTCATGTAGTAAGTTCGATCAATTATAGTGCTCATTGTATTAAGAACAAGCTGCATGTTTACAATACTCGGTGTATTAACTCTGAAATACTCAATGTATTAAGAGCAGGTTTCCCATTTATAATACTCAGTGTATTAACTTTAAACTACTTCGCGTACTAAAAGCAAGTTTTTCCTTGCAAAATAGCGTGTTAAGCCCAAATGCTTAGGGCATTGGGATAAATTTTCTATCCACACAACTTAACATGTTAAGACCAAATGCTTAGGGAATTGGGATAAAGTCCCCATTTACAATACTTAGCATATTAAATTCAAAACACTCAATACACTCGCAAGGCTCAGAACAGGCCACAAGAGTGTAGATATACAACATGTTTGCACAATTACAGTAACAAGTGATAATAGATAAGGTGTATGAGTCACCAAAGAAACCAAACGGATCAAGCAAAAAGAAAAATAGATAAGATGCCATTGCATAATAACAGTTTACTACAAAATCAAGGCCTAAGAGGCCATCATTGTCAAAACCATTTACCAACACAACTACAAGTTATAAAGCTTCAAAGTTTTTTTCACACCCTAGAGGGGTAGCACACGATACAGAGCGCCTCAAGAAATGACAAGATCAACATCACCAACACCATCTCCCAATCCTGGATCACCAGCATCAATGTTGGCTCCGCCACCCATATCCTTGTCATTGTCACCACCGATATTACCGACACTAACACCAATATTACCACCAGCGCCTTCGCCACCATCACCATTGATTAGCATACCCTTAGGGGTCTCCCCAGCACTTTCAAAAGCACAAAGTTCTCGGATGCCCTGCATGTCCAAGTCTCCCAAACCCAGAAGAGACACATGATCCATGCTCACAAAAGCAAGAAGGGCTTCATTCACACTCAAAGCAGGCCCTGACCGGGAGTCACTAGCACTTAGATTGTGGGAACCAGAACTTATTTCAGACCTCGAGTTGCTACGACCAAACTCCTCCCCAGCAACAAAAGCAGCATGGTGAATGAGACTCATGGTGCCAGTGAATTTCGGATGCTCGATCAACTTGTCCTTAATTCGGACAACGCCCACGCGTAACATCCAATCCAAATCACACCGAGCATCCTCGGCGTCCGCTTGGCAGTAGCAACCAACAAATCACGATCCGCAATGTCACACTCAAGACTTTCATTCTGGATCATCAACAATTCGTTTATCTAGGTTAGGGAGTCCACTTTGCTCTCCAAAGCAGATCGAACCTCTTCTATAGCGGTCTTTTCAACAACAAGTAGCATGCATTTCTGCTCTAAACCCTGGACATCACTCTCAAGCTCAGAAATTTGCAGCGAGTAGGGGTCTGGCGCCACTCAGTGTCACCAGAACCCCCAGGGGGAGAAATATCAGAAGGAGTTTGAGGAATAGGTTGGATAAGAACTTCGGGCTGCTTAGTTGCTCCCTGATTCCCTTCAGACTGTTGAACATTGTCATCAGGAATCACAACAATCGCCTCCGGCGTCGAAGATATCGAATTCAGGAGACAAGTAAAATTGCGCCTTGACTGAACTCGCTTACCAATGTTAAACGCATCGGTAATCGCCTCACCCATAGCCAAAATGGCTTTCCTTTTGGCCTACATACGACGGATGTCTGAAATTATACCATCCTTGCTGTCTTCAACCACTTCTGTGGAACTGGAGTAAGCACCAACAGGAGGGGCGACAGTTGAGATAGGGCAGGAGGTCAAAGGAGTTTCCTTGGCCGGTGTCGATGTCCCTTCAGTTGTGGGTGGGGCAGGAGTAACAGAGGTTAAAGCAAGTTGGTCGATGCGACGTGGAGGGGGGATGTTGTCTACCATGTCTATCTCCCAATGCTCCAGCTTTCCCCGATAGAGCTTCCGCAACACCTCATCCATAGAGAACAGGCACTCGATTCCTGCAGAAACACCAACGCACCAGAAAAGCATGCAACCAAGTACAAAATTATTAACTTGTTAACCTCCTTCGAGAAAAAATGGGAGGGAGGCGAAAATGAGAATGTACGATAGAAATACTTACCATCAACATTAGAGAAAAAGACCGCCATCTTCCTCCGTCACCGCCAAGAGGGGCTCATCCCCACACCAGCAAGCAGCGCTACAGAATAGTCCTCAGGGGCGACCTGGATGGTCATCAAAAGATCAGCAACGACCTGATTGTGAGGAAACAACTTAGGAGTGATGTCAGAAAAGGCATTAGCACAGTACCAACCAAGCCCTGTTTGACCCACAACCATTTGTCCTGCCAATTTTTGGGGGTCCTCCTATCAGGGACTAAGGTATGTCCTCTTTGTCAGACAGAGAAAGTACACTTGTCGTCGGTGCAGCAGAACCCGAAGAAATACTTGAAAACAAAGTAATCCGGGAGCAGGCTGTTGTCACGGCAAATCATCTCGAATGCAACCACATTGTTTATGGCGTTGGGGGTATGCATTTGGATGTTGCAACCAACTTTCTGTAGCACCTCCTCCTAAAAGTCCGTAAGAAGAAGACGTAAACTGGCATCAAGAGTCTTCAGGTAGACCCCCACTTTACCCGGTGGGGGAGATAAAATCGACGAACCATGAAATGGGAACTTAATGTCGTCCGCCAGGGAGAGACCGTACATATCCCCAAGAAATTTGAAATCGACTTCAGAAGGAAGCGCACCTAGTTTACCAACCATGAGAGGAAATATTAAAAGAACCCTAAAAGAAGAAACGGAAAGGAGAAAAGGCAACGTGAAAAGAGAGTACTAACCATCCTTATAAAGAGAGGAAAATGTGGGATGTTCAAAATCCCTTACAACAGTGACGTAACTGATAGCCGTGATGAGCGGTCATGTCGCCATTAAAATCGAAACAATGGATGAACCAAAAACGAACACGTATATAGGGTACTTGAGTCTAGAACGTTGCAGCTAGCGCAACAACACTATGGCTACCAGACTAGGGGACTTGATAACGTGCCCTAGCAAGCACGAAAAGAGTTGCACCCGGCCGCGACAAAACACCTCTAGGCATAGCGCGCCCGACAGGACAAACCCAGCGAGGCTCAGCACCCACCAGCTCCCCTGAGAGCAGGGTGATCTCGTAGAAAGGCTCACATCCGCTTAGGGTGCTTCCCGCTCTAAGACAAATGTTACTGTCAAGCAACAAGAAAACGATCAGGGCATTACTGCCAGAACCAATCACAACGCTCTGATAGACAGATGAGCACGATCCTCCAATCAGCGATCTTGATCCTGTCAGCTCTAGTGATCCTGTCCCGCACGGACGATCAGGAGCGCCTAGTATAAAAGGCTACACCCACATCCCTGAGAGGTAAGTAGTCCACTCCAAGCAATACATATCAAAACCTTAGAATACCTAACTGACTTGACCGTCGGAGCGTCTTTTTCGGGAGCTCTTCCCGGGAAACGACTGGCGACCTTCTTTTCTCTGTGACCTTGCAGGAGCAGCGTAGTAATCGTTTTTGGAGTTCGAGCAGACGGAAAACAAGGTCGCATCAGCTAGCTATATATGTGATACTTGCAGGGAAGACCATGGGGGAGCCCATGACACTTGGATGTAAGACCATGTAGGGGAGCCCATGTCTTTTCAAGTAAAGACCATGAGAGGAGCCCATGGTGCTTGGATGTGAGACCATGTAAGGGAGCTCTTGGCTCTCTAGCTAAAGACCAAGGTGTCACACCCTCAAACTGGAGTGGCGGAAACGTCCGGGGGTGGATGACTTCATGTTAAGTATCACAACACATGCATCATAGTAATCAAAGTACAACAACCATTGCATTAATATTGTACAAGTTTTACATAGTGTTCAAGTTATTTGTATATGACATCAAAAGTAGATATAGAAAAAGACAAAAGATGCAACTCTATACTACTCCGTCTTCTCAAAATCCCGGGGATGTACCTGCCTACTGGTTCCCTGAGAATACAAGTATTTTGAAAAAGAGAGTATCAACATTTAAGTTGGTGAGTTCATAAGTATTTTTATTTAAAAGTTTGTTATCTATTCCTTGAAATCGTGAGTATGTTTACTTATCCAGAAAATCTGATATTTTCTAAATAACTGAAAGTAGTTTAATACCATAAAACCGTTATGTGTAAGTATTGTTGTACTATGAAATAGTGTAATATAGTTTTAGTTCGCAATAAAACTATTGATGTGCACGAAAGTACCCACTAATTTTAATATTTATAACCTAACAAACTTAGACTAACTATGCACTTATAGGCAGTGTACCTAGTCAAATTACAGTATAGCTTAGGTAAGTCGGGTGTCGATCACAGGGAACGGTGTTACTAATTAATCTATTTACTATTAAATTAACCTAATTACTAATAAGTTTAAAAGGGGGTTTTTATCTGGTTTTGCAAGATCAGATGAACTTAACTCAAATTCAATAAGTTAAAACACACTCTTGTCTAGTTTGAATCCACTTCTTCCTTATGGCTAGCTAATTATTATGGATTATCTAGTTGGTTTTAATTATATTAGTAATTTAGTTCTAACTTTACCAATAACTAACTAATTCATGTCAAACTATGTATGTTCACACACAATAACACAGAACTAATTATAGATATGCTATGCAAGATTTATTATAATAACGCAATTATAATCACAATACACGTTGTCTAGCACAGCTAAGCTTGTTTACTCTAATTACTAACTAAGATTAGTCAATCTTAGCTCTAACAATTCAATGTTCACTAAATAATTAGGTAAACAAGTTCATGCAGTTAATGGTCACTAAGCTACACAGAACATGTGATCAAGCAATTAGAGAAACAAACATAAGCATGATAGGTATACAAATCAAACACAAGCAATTTACCAACTAAATAAATCCATAAAAATTAAGCTATTCATAAGTTAGAAGCTTCATCTAGCTAAACAAGAGTAGGTAGATTCAGCTGCTCATAATAGCAACAAAAATACTAACACATATCAAGGTATCACTAAACATGTTTCTAGATAAAAACTAAACTAAATTGTGGACCTTAATTCTTTTGGTGTTGAAAACCTTTTTCCAGCGCCTAATTCCTGCTCAAAATCGTTCCCTGGAACTCCTTCCTTCAGCCCAAAGTCTCATCTTTTTCGTAATGGTTGAGGATTCTTAAATACACCTCAAAATCCCGCGCCACGTCGTGGATTCCGTAGCTATCCTTACCGGGCAAGGATTTCTCCATAGAGCGATCTTTATCTTCCGTAATGCTCGTGCCACGTCGTTTCTATCCAGGCCACGACGTGGGTGTAGTAATTCCCGTGGATTTATTCCTTTCTTGTGTTCCAAGTCTCCCATGTTCCACATATTGTTGCTTTTGGTCCCTTTCTTCGAAAATACTTTTAATTGACTGAAAATAACAATTTAAAGTCATAAGTACCATTATTCTAAACATATTATCAACTTATTAATAGAAATGTACTTAAATATTGCCTAAAAATAGGTATAAATATGGCAATATCAAAATACCCCACACTTAAGCTTTGCTTGCCCTCAAGCAAATTTAACTTAACCCTTAATTACTAACATCACATAGAACAATCCAATTCCAGCTCAGCCATTATGCCCAGACCTCAACACATGCATTTGTGTCTAAAATTTTCCTAAAGTACCCCCCCATACTTTAAATACTCACAATCTTCATAAACACTCGCCCACTTCTTTCGAGCAATGCTCATTTTATGCAACCCTCCGAATCCATCCCCGGAATCTTACTTAACCTCAAGAGATTTTTGTAAAGCAACCCAAGCATACATAACTAGAGAATTACAACTTTTAGAAGATACCACAACTTGGAGCTCTTGAATTCTTCTTTTCTTCAATATTTGATCCTCAATTTTTTTTTGAATTCACTTCTTCATGATTTTTGGCATCTTCAATTTATGATTCCTTAGAACTTTGATCTTTGATCTTCAACTTTGATAGCTCCAAAATTCTTCAAGAATTCTTACTTTTTAGCAATTTCTCTTTTTTTTTCACTCAATACCTACATGCTTAATCAGGGGCGCTTTACTTCAACCTTTATTGGTTAATACATATCTTTCCTGGATACATTTCAGGTACATGCTACTAAACATATTGCATCCCTCAAACCAAGCGAGGTTATGTTTTTGTTCCATGATTTCACTAAAATAAGGGAGGCCACAAATACACTATAACGTGTATTGGCTCAACTAAACATTGGAACTTTTAGCGGATCATCCCATGTAACACTAGCAACTATAGTTCAAATTATTATTACTAGATATAATTATTAAAAATCTCAATTTTCGAAAATTTTCTAGCAATTTACTTTTTCTACCCCCTACCCCACACTTATCTCATACAATGTCCTCATTGTATGCATAAACTAAATTAAAATTAAAGAAAAGAGAGAAAAAAGAACAGACTCCCTTGGGATAGCGGTGTAAGCATCTCAAAAGTGCGGAAAACGTGCATCTCAAACACGGACCTCTCAAAAATATAAAGTTGGTGTAGAACCGGATAAATATATAGATGAACCATGAACATGACTTGAAACTTCAATTCTTCAAAGCTGGTGTTAGCAAGTAGAAAATAATGGATAAATGATACACGTCGTGGCAAGGAGTACCACGTCGTGATATTAGATGAAAACATGAACAGAAAGATGTTTCAATTTTTTAATTTGAATGAAAGTCACGACATGGAGGAAGAAGCCCATGTCGTGGAAACTGGTTGTCTGAAAAATTCATCAATGCTTTAGTCATCCTAGCAGCTTGACCAGTGTCTTAATGGGTTAAGACTCTTCTATACTTCCCGACTGTAACCTCTCACCCTCTAACGTACCCCACACTTATTTTGAATTGTGGGTTCCAACTCACAACTTTAAGCATCCTTAACTTGACTAGACAAATATGACTCTTGACTTAGCCTTATATGCTCCTGAGAATTCCAATGCTAATCTGAAAAACAGAACAACCCAAAAGAAATAGAAGAGTAACATAATAGTTCCACAAAGTCTTACAAACCATATTTAAACATAAAACAAAACTATGTAAAACAAAACAAAAGAAAATAAAGAGAAAAGAACATCAATCGTCATCTCCTTGTCCCTAAGCTCCTCTTGGTCCTGCCCCGTCATTCCGTGGATTCCAAAGCTCCTCCCAAGTTGGAAAATAAGGATAATGTGGTGGCATAGAAGGTGGTCGAGTCACACCCAAATGTGACTAAATACCCTCAGTAAGTTGGGTATTATAAATAGCATGCCCCCGGAGGTTATCCAAATAAGTTCCCACCCGACTCTGAAAAGGGTCGGGGGTACTCCTTGCACGTGTTGTGGAGCAGTATGCTCTCTCTCCATCTCCCCTCTAGCTCGCACATTTTGACACCGCGGTCTAGCTGGTGGTTGTTGCCCTGGATGTGCCTCCTCCTGCTCATCATCTATTGGCGGTATAACAAAACCTCCCCCGACATTCACCACTACCCGCATAACTCCCAACACTTGAATGGTTAAATCGGTGTCCGGGAATCGGGTAAGATTCCGCACAAAGTCGTGAGTCAAAATATGATATGACCGAGCAAGGCGAGTAACCAAATGTCCTCCCGTAATCAGACTCCCGGGCCTAGAATTAGCCGCTTTCTTCCCCATGAACCTCGCCAACATGTATGGTAAATCACAGCAAACCCCAGGAGTAATAAGAGTCCACAAATAAAACAAATTCTGAATAGGGACTTTATCGCCATGATGCTTGTGATTTAGAGAAAAAGTGATAAAGCGATGTAGAAATTGGAAAACGGGATTCCGAATCTGCGATTCACTCGAGTCACGAGTATTATACTCATGGTTGGAAATACTCCGCCAGAACTGCACATCCATAATACCGGGATTAAAATCCCGAACACACCCAAGTAGGAATGGTATGAAAAACGGAGATTGAGTTTCTACTTCGGTATAAAGTCCCATCCGCCAAGCGAACTCCCGAAGACAACATTCCCTATAACACCACACCACCGAGCCATCCCCAATCTATAATCGGAGTTATCGCAAATTCCCTGTTGTACAACCATCCCAAACGATTCTCATATGTCGTCAACAATGGTCGGGGAATGTTTTGTGGGAACTGATATAAAGGATGTATACTCGCCACATCTATCGGATCTTCCTCCTGTGGAACAGCTCTTCGTGGTCCCATTTCTTCATACAAAATCAAACCAAAGCAGCAAACACCCTAAACATTAAAACAAATAAAATTGTTTGCTCAGAATTCACGACGTGGCCAAGCTCGCCACGTCGTGGACCACAGACGGACCAAGGGTATAGATCGGTTACTTTATATGCGATTTCAACCAAAAACAATGCTTAGGGTTTGTTCCTATTGCCATTCAAGGGACATGCAACCTAAAATTAACAGCTAATTTCAACCAATTTCATGAATCTCATTATCCACATAAACCCTAACCATGAAAATGTAAAATTGTAAGCAATAACTACAATTAATGGATAGAACACATACCAAATAGAGTTAGATGACAAGAAATTGCAAGGAATTTGGAAGCAAATTAAGAAATTAGCTGTGGGGACCTTGTTCCCGTTCTTGAGGCAGTAGCAAATGTGGAATAAAGAATATGTGGTCAAAGAGTTTTAAAGAAATGGTCCCCCCATGACTTTTTAACGGCCACGTCGTGGCTGGTTTTGCCACGCCGTGGACTTTGAAAAATTATGAACTGTTAAAAAAAATTCTTTTCACATGATCCCCGTAATTACTTTTGAACCACGACATGGCACCTTAAGGCCACGACGTGGCACCTTCAGGCCACGACGTGGCATATACCTGATCGCAAAACTTGAGTAAAATCACACATTTTAACTAACTATTTTGCATTTTAATACTTAATTAAAACTCCCCACAACTAATTCTTACTAAGTACCAGTCATTAGACGATGATTTGTTATCTTTCCTAATTAAAAACTCAAAAAAAAAATAAAAGAAAAGAAAATGCAAACCAAGCTCGGGTTGCCTCCCGAGAAGCGCTTCTTTTTCTTGGAGTCTTGAGCTGGACTCCGTGCCTCCTATGTTGAATCCTCCGAAGAGTCCAACACCAACTGAACCTTTTGTTCCTTAAAACGCCTCTTGTAAGCTTGGACTCGTCTTTTGTACGCCTTTTTTGAATTCTCTTTTTTAGCTTTGACCTCTTCTTCAAGCTTGCGTTTTGTCCCTTGAGTCTTTAATTTTTCTTCACTTTTCAGCTCCATACCACTTGTCTCTTCCATCACTATTTGCCTTGTCACCTTTGAAGTAACCTCTTCTTCCTCACTTGTCATCCCCTCATCTTCTTTACTCACCCAGGAAGGTGGACTCTTGTAAGCTATGACTTCAACCAAATATGGAACAAATGCTATTGGTTTTGTTCTTTTGACTTGATGAATTGTCTTTATCTCTTCCTCCATAATTTTTTCTAGTTCTTCTAGTTCATTGTCTTCATTAATTGTGAACACCTCTTCTTGAACATGATCCTCTTGGAAGTCATCTTGCATTCCAAAAACTTCTTTTTCATCTCCGACCCTCAAAGTTAGCTTAGATTCACGAATATCAACTAGAGCTCTAGCGGTGTTAAGCAATGGTCGACCAAGGATAATTGGAACATCGGGGTCTTCCTTCATATCTAACACTACAAAATCTATTGGAAAAACAAATTTTCGAATTTTCACCAAAATATCCTCCACGATTCCCCTGGGTTGTGTCACAGAACGGTTCACCATGTGAATTTGCATTCTTGTAGCCTTCATCTTCTGAATTTCCAATTTTTGATAAAATGAAAAAGGCATCAAATTAATGCTAGCCCCAGAATCGGCTAAAGCATTAACCTTCATCTTGTTACCAAACTCACACGGTACAGTGAGGCGTCCATGATCCCCCATCTTCTCGGGTATTTCTCCCAACACAGCTTTTGAACTTTGCTCACTTAGAATTACCTTAGATTTCCTCTTTAATTGCTTGCGAGTGTCCATCAAATCTTGCAGTAATTTTTGATACTCGGGAATTTTAGATATGGACTCGACAAAGGGGGTATTAATTGAGATGTCTTTCACATGCTTGACAAACTCTATATGCTCCCTTTCCAGTGAACTAAGGGTAGCTTGGGATGGAAAAGGCAAAGGTGGATGATAAACTGGAACGGTCTCAAAATCTTTTTGTTCAGACAAGGGCCAGGTCGTGGCCGGATAAGTGCTACGTCGTGGCGAAGTCGTTTCAGCAACCTTTTCACTTTCGAATTTTGGCTTCTTTGGTGTTGGGTCAGGCTGTTGTGGTTCTTTTTCCAATGCCTCCAGGAACTCAATGATGGCTTCTTCTTCTTCAGTGTCTATGGCCATTACATGAGATTGGGTCTTCTTTTCGGTATTTTTCGGGGATAACCTCTCATGAACTAGAGTGGCTAGTTGACCAAATTGAACTTCAAGGTTATGGATGGAGGCTTGCTGATTCTTTATTAAAGTTTGTTGTTCCATAATAGCAGAATCAGTCGTATCATGTCTCTTTTCTGAAGCTTCCATAAACTTCATCAACATAGTCTCTAGATTGGGTTTCTTCTCGGCTAGATGCTGCTCCTTTTGATAAAAGCCTCGACCTGTCTGCCTATACTTCTCTTCTTTTTGCTTCTTATACTCTTCATATGACAACCATTCCTTCTTCGATTTCCTCCAGTCCTCATCAAACTTATCCCCACTCGAGTAGCACACTTGAGCTTTTCTGTTCCCAAACTCATCTAAACTGCAGTCCTTTATCAAGTGTGGACCACTACATCTCTCGCAGCCCACTCTTATGGCATGTATTGACTGGTCCATTTGTGTCATTCTTCGATCCAAATTATTCAGCATGGCCATCACAACTGCTATTTCTTCAGTTTGGGCCCTTCCACCGCCTTTGATTCCATCTTGCATAGGGTTGTGGTATTCGCGAGAGTGTTTCGCGAATTCTTCAATCAGCTCCTTGACCTCCCTTGGATTTTTATTTGTCAAGGGTCCTTGAGAGTCAAGGAGTTGTCTCGTCATAACGTTGACCCCATCATAGAAAATCGACATCTCTTGTTGCACATTTAGATCATGTTAGGGGAAATTTCTGAGTAAACCCTTGTACCGCTCCCATGCTTCGTATAAAAGACTCCCCCAGTTGTTGCTCAAAGTTGGCTATTGCCTTCTTGAGTTTGGCTATCTTGGATGGTGGGCAAAACTGGTCCAGAAATTTCTCACACATTTGAGCCCAAGTGGTGATCGTACCTGGTGGAAGTGATTTTAACCACTCCTTAGCAGCTCCTTTGAAGGTGATGGGAAGCATCCTAAGCAAGACTGTGTTTCTGTTGACATTAGGGACATTAAAGTAGTTTGCAATGTCATTTACTTCATCTAGATGTTTAAAAGCATCCTCATGATCATTCCCATTAAATGGGATATCTTTCAGTGCAGTCAATATGTGCCCCTTCAACTCGAATGTGGCAGTGCAGGTATTGCGGGTTGGATTAAACCGGGACCCACATCTTCTCGAATCCGCTGCTTGTAAGCTCCCATGGACATCTCTTCAATTTCTGCCATCTCGTTCCTTGGCTCGTTCTCGGGTTCGCTCGTATGTTCTTCAAATTCCGGCTCAGTGTCGTATTCGGATTCAGTTTGGACGGGTATTTGATCCAAGTGCTCAAAATTGCTCTTGTGCCTTGAGGATGAACTTGACTCTCCTGTCTTCTTTCCCGACTTCCTTGAAAAAGCTGACTTTAATTCTTGTAAAGGCGTCTTCTTCTTGTGAATTGCAGACTCGGTGTAACGCCTGTGTTTCCGGGCTTGCCATTTTTAGCAATGTAATAGTCTAGGTTAACCTTTGTAACCCGTTTTGAAATAATAAGATTGTATTATTTGAGTATTGTGTGTTTTGTGCTTAATTGCTTAATTATGTGGTTTGAATAATTAAGAATAAAAATAAGCGTCAAAATTTAAGTGTAAAATAAACTTAATATCTTTGAATAATGTTGTAGTAGTTGAAACGAGGTTTCCGAATATATATAGAACGCCCAAATCTGACTTCGTATGAGGAAGTTATGATTTATCGAAGTTCCGGCTTAGCGGTATACAGCCTGAAATACTCGATTTGAGATCGAGCGGTTTTTAGCCGAAGCAATCTAAATGAGAATCGAAGATCTCATTGTTGGTATCAAAGCGATAAAAAGTTAGGCGAGAACGGACGTCAAACGAAGAAGTTATGAATTTATAACGAAAGTTTCTGTCGCGGCCTATTAAAAATAATTAATAAAAATAAAGTCAAAATTAGCTGACGGAGTCCAAACGAAAGTCGTAGAGCATGGTCTCACCTTTCCGTGGATATAAAGAACGTCGAAAACGGAGTTCGTATGAAGAAGTTATGAATTTCCGAAGTTTATTAATCATTTTGTAATTTAATTTAAATCAAAATCCGGCATTATCCGAAGGCCGAGTCATCAGTCCGATCCGACGTACGCCCCGCGTACGTGAGTACGCTATCGCGTACTCCAATAGTGTCGACACTTCGGATGACGCATGCAGTGACGATTTCGGACGCAGTACGCGCTGCGTACTGCAGTACGCCCCGCGTACTCCGAGGCTCCAGCCTCTATATAAGGGATCCGAAGACAGCCATAATTCTTGTTCATTTCTTCTCTTCTCTCTAGTCTTTTGCATCGTTTTTCGTGCCGAAGATACCCCGAAGCCCCGGTATCATACTCTAGCCCCGAGGCAAGTCCCGAGATCCCGAAGATCCCGAGAAGTGCGGTTCCCGAGTCGAAGCTCTGCCCGCGAGAAGTTCGATTTTCGAGGAGATCTTCCAGATCTGCTGAGGAATACTACTTTTATAAGCCGTAGTGCTGTCCGATCATCTTCTGATCAAGTGAGTGTATACTAACTTTCATAAACACGATAATAATACGAGTTTGGTTCGAGTGTATTAATTATATTGTTGTTTATAAGTGTGAGTGTGTAGTTATTTTCTTTCCAAATACAATAATACGAAGTATTTTATATAAAAATACGTGCTATGTGTATATATTTGGTTGTGTTATGTGGGAATGAGTATTCACTCTCTTCTATCTTACAAATCTGCTTATTTCTTTATGAGATATGTGTTATGTGTGTTGTGCCTCATCTGTTATGTGATATATGTGTTGATTAAAGCATGCTATACAGGTTTTCTTTAAACTATGTATACAAATGTATATTTTTATCTACTAATATGTTGGGTAGAACATGGGTAGACAGTTGGTGTGTAATAAACAGATGAGAGGCCTCGTTGTTGTTTGATTGAGTCATCTAGCGGAGTTTAGATGACGACCACGGGCTATTCTAGAAAGTCTTGTGGAAACATTAGCAGGTTCGCCACCTGTAGGTGTTAATGAACTTGGGTGTTCATTCGCTGTACTCCATCCCCCACATGGTTGCCTTATTTGACTTATATTGCTGAGGTACCCCCGAAGCATGTGTTGTCGCCCCGATGAAATATTCTTAGACTAAGTCCCTTATGTTAGTTGTTTTAGGGACATTAAAGTGAGAATAACGGGAATGGGTAATTGGGTTATTGTTGGTTGGTGAAAAATTAAATATGATATTTATTGTGGGTTGAAAACCCTATATGCTCACCAGGCTCCCAAGCCTGACCCACTCAGTTTTAAATTGTATTACAGGTAGTGGCGGAAGGGCATGAGATAGATGAACCATCAAGTTGTTTTGTTTACAAGTCTGCATATGTTTATATTTGTTATATGACTTGTAATGTATTCGTTTATGCTTATTGGTCTGTATCGGAACATGACACCCCGAGTTTTGATTATAATGAAAATACATTTCTTTTATGAAATGCTTCGGTAAACAATGTTTTATCATGTTTTGTTTTTGGGAACAAATTCCGCAACTCTTTCAAATCAAAAGGATTTACTCTGAAAATATTTAAAAGCATAAATGAAAATCGGTCTTTTATGGCCGAGATTTTGGGGATGTCACAGTTGGTATCAGAGCATTAGTTTAAGCGAACTAGGAATTTTTTGGATTTCTAGACTTAAACTTAGAATGTTAAGTGAAGTTTTGAGATGTGTGTCTGTTGTGATTTAGACACGAGCACTAGTTTATTTTAGGAAAGTTGCCTAAAATGCTTTATGTGCTAAATGTTATATGTTGCCATATATGATATTATTTGTTCGGATCTATGGTCTGTTGCCGACCGGATCTAGAAACCTTATGTGTGTAGGATTCTAAGCGTACGTCTACGATATTAGAACTAGCATGTAAACGTTTCGGAGTGATAAGGATGATTCGAATATCTATCATGATTGAGGATCTAATTTCACCTTATTCGGTGTGTAGATCAAAATGGTGAGAACAAGAAGTGGAGTTGGAAATGCTGACGAAAACAGGAATCAACCACCAATGATTGAGCCAATACCTGTCGTAGCAGCAGCACCTGAGCCAATAACAATGGCTGGTGTGCAATTGATGATTTAGACGATGTTGGATCGTCAGATGGATGAAACTAGACGGTTGCTTCAACAGAATCGTGAAGAACTGTCGATTCGTGTGGAAGAGCCTGAACTGAATGAAGGGCACTCGGAAGGTGGAAACTTCAGTGGGTCTGTTGGTCCAGCCAACCCACCAATAGTTAGGCAAGATAACCGTGATGGAAGGAATGATGGAATGGGATGCAAGTACAAGGACTTTTTGACTTGCAAACCATCGACCTTCAATGGAAAGGAGGATCCGATTGGGGTTATGGATTGGATCTCCGAAATGGAGCTAGCCTTCATGACGTGTGGCTGCAGAGGTAAGTTGCAGACTATCTATGCCGTGCGTCAATTCCGAGGTGGAGCCGTTCGTTGGTGGAACACTCTAGGGAAGACCTTAAGCCCTAATGAGCCACTGCAATTGTCATGGGCAGAGTTCTTGGTGCAGTTCAAGCGCAAGTTCTGCTTGGCTCAAAATCTGTTGGAGTTGGAGAATAAGTTTTTAACATTGACGAAAGGTAGCATGTCAGTTGATGAATACACCAATAACTTCACCGATAAGATGGAGTTTGCCTTGCGTATCGTTCCAGACGAGCTGACAAAGGTGGATCGGTATGCGAAGGGACTTCCATGGGAGTACGAGGTGCCAGTACGTCAGGCACTTACTCTAGAGGCAGCTATCTGGGCTCCCAAGTCTGTGGAGAACATGATCAAGGGGAGAACCACCGTCAAGGTTGAGGTTGGTGAGAAAAGGAAGTTTGAAGGAACATCTGGTTCCAGTAAGAAGAGCAAATTTTCGAAATCTGATTCGAAAAAGTTTGGAGGAAAAGGAGGCGAAGCAAAGTGGTGTGATAAGTGTAGGAAAAAGCACTTTGGGAAATGTAGCGAGGATGTGACCTGCTACAAGTGTGGAAAGGTTGGACATTTTGCCAATGAATGTCCGAACAACAAAAGGATGTGTTTTGGTTGCAATGAAGAGGGGCATATTTTGAAAGACTGTCCGAAGAAGAAGGAGGCAGCTAGGCCCAACATTCCACCAAAGCCGAAGGCGAGAGCCTTCCAGATGACACTTGAGGCTGCGAAAGATGAAGCTGATGTCGCTTCAGGTACCTTTCTCGTAAATGAATTACCTGCTCATATATTGTTTGATTCAGGAGCCAACTACTCCTTTATTTCGCATGAGTTTGGTAGAAAGCTAGCTTTGCCTGTTGATAGACTAGATAATGTTTTATTAGTCGAAGTAGCTAGTGGCAAGTTTGTACCTGTTAGCCATCGTATGAAAAACGTCTTGATCGACCTTAATGGGAATAAGTTTCACGAGGCGTTATTGCCTATCGAACTTAATGGTTTCGACATCGTCTTGGGAATGGATTGGCTTAGCGCCAATGATGCCGAAATTTTATGCAAGAAAAAGATAGTTAAAGTAAACCCGCCTGGAAAAGATTCGTTTATGGTGTATGGGGACAAACGCAGAGTGAATTTTGGGATCATTTCTCTAATGAAAGCCAGAAAGTGTTTGACCAAAGGATGTACATCATATTTAGCATTTGTGATTGATGCTAAGAAGGAAAAGAAGGTGATGCAGAGCATTCCAGTGGTGTGTGATTTTCCGGAAGTGTTCCCCGAGGATCTTCCTGGATTACCACCTGATAGACAAGTGGAGTTCAGAATAGACTTGTTACCAGGAACCACGCCAATAGCAAAAGCACCTTATCGATTAGCACCGACGGAGATGAAGGAGCTGATGATGCAACTTCAGGAGTTGTTGGACAAAGGTTTCATTAGACCTAGTTCATCGCCCTGGGGAGCTCCGGTGTTATTTGTAAAGAAGAAATATGGAAGTATGAGAATGTGCATCGATTACAGAGAGTTGAACAAGGCAACAATAAAGAATAGATATCCGTTGCCGAGGATTGATGACCTGTTTGATCAATTGCAAGGTTCGAGCTATTTCTCGAAGATCGATCTTAGGTCAGGATATCATCAGCTGAAAGTAAGAGAGCAAGATATCGAGAAGACTGCATTCAGAACTAGATATGGACACTACGAGTTCTTGGTTATGTCGTTTGGACTAACCAATGCTCCAGCAGCGTTCATGGATTTGATGAATAGGGTTTGTAATCCTTTCCTTGATAAATCCGTGATAGTGTTCATAGACGACATTCTGATCTACTCGAAAAGCCAGGAGGAGCATGGCAGGCACTTGCGAGAAGTGTTAGAAGTTTTGAAGAAGGAGAAGCTTTATGTGAAGTTCTCCAAATGTGATTTTTGGATTCGTGAGGTCCAATTCTTGGGTCACGTGGTCAACCAAGAAGGGATAATGGTTGATCCAGCGAAGATCGAAGCTGTGACAAAGTGGGAACAACCGAAAAGTCCCACAGAGATTCGAAGCTTTTTGGGATTAGCCGGATATTACCGCAGGTTTATCCAAGGCTTTTCTTCGATTGCTACTCCATTGACAGCTTTGACCCACAAAGGAGCTACTTATGCTTGGAGTGAGAAGCATAAAGAAGCATTCGAGAAGTTAAAGAAGAAGCTATGCGAGGCACCGATACTTTCTCTACCCGATGGAGTTGAAGATTTCGCTGTTTATAGCGATGCGTCTGGTGTTGGATTGGGTTGTGTTTTGACCCAAAGAGAAAAGGTGATAGCATATGCGTCTCGACAGCTGAAAGAGCATGAAAAGAATTACCTTACTCATGATTTGGAGTTGGCAGCGGTAGTTTTCGCTCTGAAAATATGGAGGCATTACCTCTATGACACGAAGTGCAAACTTTTCACTGATCATAAGAGTCTCCAATACCTCTTTAATCAGAAAGAATTGAATATGAGGCAACGACGCTGGCTAGAATTACTTAAAGACTACAACTGCGAGATACTTTACCACCCCGGTAAAGCTAATGTTGTTGCTGATGCTCTCAGTCGGAAAGTCAATCTTGAAAGGAAGAGGCCAGGAGCGTTGAGAATTGAAGTTGTCTCGACCATTGTGGAAAGTATAAAGAAAGCTCAAGAGGAAGCTTCTGAGAAAAATGACCGAAAGGAGGAACGTTTGGGTAAAACGTTGGTGTTTGGTACTAACGGTCATGGACTGAAGGTATTCCAAGATCGTATTTGGGTACCTAAGTCAGGAGGAATTAGGGATCTTCTGATGGAAGAAGCTCACAAAACCATGTACTCAATTCATCCAGGTAGCACTAAAATGTATAGGGACCTGAAACCCTACTACTGGTGGCCGACGATGAAGTTTGATGTTGCAAAGTATGTGGCCGAGTGTGTGACTTGTGCGAGAGTCAAGACACAACATCAGAAACCTTACGGGAGTTTAGAACCATTGCTTGTGCCTATGGGTAAGTGGGAAGACATTGCTATGGATTTTGTCACTAAACTGCCCAGAACAAAGAATGGTCACGACATGATTTGGGTGGTCGTTGATCGATTCACTAAGAGTGCGCATTTCATAGCGGCCAAGGAGAAATGGTCTATGGAGAAGCTTGCAAATTCTTACGTGAAGGAAATTGTGAGGCTTCACGGTGTTCCGTTAACGATTGTATCGGATCGTGATAGCCGTTTCACCTCAAGGTTTTGGAAAAGTCTACAAGAGGAAATGGGTACCAAGTTATGTTTAAGCACAGCTTACCATCCGCAGACTGATGGTCAGAGTGAAAGAACAATACAAACACTTGAAGATATGCTGAGAGCATGTACCTTGGAATTCCTAGGTAATTGGGATGAACATTTACCGTTGGTAGAATTTTCCTATAATAATAGTTTTCACTCGAGCATTAAGATGGCACCTTTTCAAGCTTTGTATGGACAGAAGTGTCGTACGCCGTCTTGTTGGCTCGAGGCTGGGGAAAAGCAGTTTATGGGACCGGAGATGGTTCATCAAACTGCTGAAAAGTTGAAAATAATTAGGGAAAGAATGTTAGCAGCTCAAGATCGTCAAAAGAGCTATGCTGACAAGAAGCGAAGACCGATGACTTTTGAGGTTGGAGATTCGGTTTTGCTTAAAGTCTCGCCGTGGAAGGGACTTATAAGATTTGGAAAAAGGGGAAAGTTGAGTCCAAGGTTTATTGGACCGTTTAAAGTTCTTCAGAGGGTTGGGAACCAAGCTTACAAGCTCGAATTACCCGAAGAACTGAATGGAATTCACAACACCTTTCATGTGTGTTATTTGAGGAAGTTCACGGGAGAAGTTCCCGATATAATTCCAATTTCTGAATTGAGAATTGATGAGAACAAAAGGTTGATTGAAGAACCAGAGGCAATTGTTGACCGAAAGACTAAGAAGTTGCGACACAAAATGGTTGGGTTAGTGCTTGTCCGATGGAAACACACGAATGGGCCGAATCTCACCTGGGAGACGGAGAGTGACATGTTGAGTCGCTATCCGCATTTGTTTGTTGAGGTGTGATTCCGGGGACGGAATCATTCTAAGGTGGAGAGAATTGTAACGCCTGTGTTTCCGGGCTTGCCATTTTTAGCAATGTAATAGTCTAGGTTAACCTTTGTAACCCGTTTTGAAATAATAAGATTGTATTATTTGAGTATTGTGTGTTTTGTGCTTAATTGCTTAATTATGTGGTTTGAATAATTAAGAATAAAAATAAGCGTCAAAATTTAAGTGTAAAATAAACTTAATATCTTTGAATAATGTTGTAGTAGTTGAAACGAGGTTTCCGAATATATATAGAACGCCCAAATCTGACTTCGTATGAGGAAGTTATGATTTATCGAAGTTCCGGCTTAGCGGTATACAGCCTGAAATACTCGATTTGAGATCGAGCGGTTTTTAGCCGAAGCAATCTAAATGAGAATCGAAGATCTCATTGTTGGTATCAAAGCGATAAAAAGTTAGGCGAGAACGGACGTCAAACGAAGAAGTTATGAATTTATAACGAAAGTTTCTGTCGCGGCCTATTAAAAATAATTAATAAAAATAAAGTCAAAATTAGCTGACGGAGTCCAAACGAAAGTCGTAGAGCATGGTCTCACCTTTCCGTGGATATAAAGAACGTCGAAAACGGAGTTCGTATGAAGAAGTTATGAATTTCCGAAGTTTATTAATCATTTTGTAATTTAATTTAAATCAAAATCCGGCATTATCCGAAGGCCGAGTCATCAGTCCGATCCGACGTACGCCCCGCGTACGTGAGTACGCTATCGCGTACTCCAATAGTGTCGACACTTCGGATGACGCATGCAGTGACGATTTCGGACGCAGTACGCGCTGCGTACTGCAGTACGCCCCGCGTACTCCGAGGCTCCAGCCTCTATATAAGGGATCCGAAGACAGCCATAATTCTTGTTCATTTCTTCTCTTCTCTCTAGTCTTTTGCATCGTTTTTCGTGCCGAAGATACCCCGAAGCCCCGGTATCATACTCTAGCCCCGAGGCAAGTCCCGAGATCCCGAAGATCCCGAGAAGTGCGGTTCCCGAGTCGAAGCTCTGCCCGCGAGAAGTTCGATTTTCGAGGAGATCTTCCAGATTTGCTGAGGAATACTACTTTTATAAGCCGTAGTGCTGTCCGATCATCTTCTGATCAAGTGAGTGTATACTAACTTTCATAAACACGATAATAATACGAGTTTGGTTCGAGTGTATTAATTATATTGTTGTTTATAAGTGTGAGTGTGTAGTTATTTTCTTTCCAAATACAATAATACGAAGTATTTTATATAAAAATACGTGCTATGTGTATATATTTGGTTGTGTTATGTGGGAATGAGTATTCACTCTCTTCTATCTTACAAATCTGCTTATTTCTTTATGAGATATGTGTTATGTGTGTTGTGCCTCATCTGTTATGTGATATATGTGTTGATTAAAGCATGCTATACAGGTTTTCTTTAAACTATGTATACAAATGTATATTTTTATCTACTAATATGTTGGGTAGAACATGGGTAGACAGTTGGTGTGTAATAAACAGATGAGAGGCCTCGTTGTTGTTTGATTGAGTCATCTAGCGGAGTTTAGATGACGACCACGGGCTATTCTAGACAGTCTTGTGGAAACATTAGCAGGTTCGCCACCTGTAGGTGTTAATGAACTTGGGTGTTCATTCGCTGTACTCCATCCCCCACATGGTTGCCTTATTTGACTTATATTGCTGAGGTACCCCCGAAGCATGTGTTGTCGCCCCGATGAAATATTCTTAGACTAAGTCCCTTATGTTAGTTGTTTTAGGGACATTAAAGTGAGAATAACGGGAATGGGTAATTGGGTTATTGTTGGTTGGTGAAAAATTAAATATGATATTTATTGTGGGTTGAAAACCCTATATGCTCACCAGGCTCCCAAGCCTGACCCACTCAGTTTTAAATTGTATTACAGGTAGTGGCGGAAGGGCATGAGATAGATGAACCATCAAGTTGTTTTGTTTACAAGTCTGCATATGTTTATATTTGTTATATGACTTGTAATGTATTCGTTTATGCTTATTGGTCTGTATCGGAACATGACACCCCGAGTTTTGATTATAATGAAAATACATTTCTTTTATGAAATGCTTCGGTAAACAATGTTTTATCATGTTTTGTTTTTGGGAACAAATTCCGCAACTCTTTCAAATCAAAAGGATTTACTCTGAAAATATTTAAAAGCATAAATGAAAATCGGTCTTTTATGGCCGAGATTTTGGGGATGTCACAGTTGGTATCAGAGCATTAGTTTAAGCGAACTAGGAATTTGTTGGATTTCTAGACTTAAACTTAGAATGTTAAGTGAAGTTTTGAGATGTGTGTCTGTTGTGATTTAGACACGAGCACTAGTTTATTTTAGGAAAGTTGCCTAAAATGCTTTATGTGCTAAATGTTATATGTTGCCATATATGATATTATTTGTTCGGATCTATGGTCTGTTGCCGACCGGATCTAGAAACCTTATGTGTGTAGGATTCTAAGCGTACGTCTACGATATTAGAACTAGCATGTAAACGTTTCGGAGTGATAAGGATGATTCGAATATCTATCATGATTAAGGATCTAATTTCACCTTATTCGGTGTGTAGATCAAAATGGTGAGAACAAGAAGTGGAGTTGGAAATGCTGACGAAAACAGGAATCAACCACCAATGATTGAGCCAATACCTGTCGTAGCAGCAGCACCTGAGCCAATAACCATGGCTGGTGTGCAATTGATGATTTAGACGATGTTGGATCGTCAGATGGATGAAACTAGACGGTTGCTTCAACAGAATCGTGAAGAACTGTCGATTCGTGTGGAAGAGCCTGAACTGAATGAAGGGCACTCGGAAGGTGGAAACTTCAGTGGGTCTGTTGGTCCAGCCAACCCACCAATAGTTAGGCAAGATAACCGTGATGGAAGGAATGATGGAATGGGATGCAAGTACAAGGACTTTTTGACTTGCAAACCATCGACCTTCAATGGAAAGGAGGATCCGATTGGGGTTATGGATTGGATCTCCGAAATGGAGCTAGCCTTCATGACGTGTGGCTGCAGAGGTAAGTTGCAGACTATCTATGCCGTGCGTCAATTCCGAGGTGGAGCCGTTCGTTGGTGGAACACTCTAGGGAAGACCTTAAGCCCTAATGAGCCACTGCAATTGTCATGGGCAGAGTTCTTGAGTGTGGGATTGTCAATCTCGTATAGATCTATACACATTTGTCTCGCTCTATGTTAGGAGATTCTGGTTATAATCATCAGGACTTTAATAGTATTGCTTAAATGAATAAGCGACTGAACATTGTCTCACAAAAATCATATTGATGCTTACGTGTATAATAATGATGAACAGTCATTCTGAAATAAATGAAGTGATAGTATGTTCCTATCTAGTATACTTGAAGTGTAAAGTAGTTGTACGAGAGTATATAGTTAAACTTTATATACTTGACTAGTAAAAATAGTATGAGAGTTCCATAAATTATACCTATTATAATTTATATTTGTATTCTGTTTGATATGATTTATTCGTGAAAGTACCCCCCCTTTGCTCGGCATTTTACAAAGGGTAATGAAACTGAATGAAATAACTTATATATATATATATATATATATATATATATATATATATATATATATATATATATATATATATATATATATATATATAAACATATATAATTAGAATTGAAACGACATTCGTACAAATAACTCTACCCTAAGCCCACATCCAAACATGGAAAATGAAATAAAGTGAATTATTATTCCTAAGCTCTTTAAACCTTATATATATATATATATATATATATATATATATATATATATATATATATATATATATATATATATATACATACGATTTTAGTAAAATATATGTTAAAAAGAGTTTATAAAACATTTTATGAAGTTTTAACAATATATAAAAGAGATTCGGTAAGTTAAAGTCGTTTTTGAAATATTTAGAAATCATATATTTGTAAACACAATATTCTTGTTTTAGTGAAAATAGTGAAAATAGTAAAAAACGCAGGGGTATGAACTCACCTTTTGTGAGTTTCCAATTAAAGATACGGTGTAGTAGAGATAAATCCACAAGTTAAAACTCGATTTAAAAACCGAATCATAATTTATATTAACATAAAATTAAGTATAAATTAGATAATCTAGAAATGATTAAAGTGTCAAACAACACTTAATTATTGTTAGAAGACTTACAATAATTCTTAGAATAGTGGGTGGGTGTTCTTCGTGTTCTTCATGTTCTTCGAGAAAACTAATGTATTTTGGTGTTTTCGGCCCAAAATACGAAGATTGGAAAGTGTTTATGGATGATATCAAGAAAAAAAGATGATACTTGGCAAGATTCTAAGGAGAAAATGGTAAATTTTCGTATGTTATATGAGAGAAAACAAGGTTCTCGGTTTGATGATCTTGGAAGAAAAGAAGTGCTTTTGGTTGGAGGGAGAAGAAGTGAGGATATGTTTTCGTTCCTACACATATATAAGAAGCATAAAGTGTGGCGGTTAGTGGTTCTCAGCTGAGAACACAAACCGTGGCAGGGTTCTCGGTTGGGAGCTCAAACCGAGAAGATAAGGTTGCTGAGTCGCTCTCGTATGTTCGCGGTCCGAGGAGTTTGCGGTTGAGGAGTTTGCGGCCGATAACCGTTTTGCGGTCCGAAGCTAGCTGTTCCTTCTTGTGAAGGTTTTTAGCCTGAGAGAAGAAAGAAGAAGAAGGTTGCGAGGGTTTTCGGTCATACGATAATCCTCGGTTTTTCCTTTGGTGTTTCAACTTCTTATTTCTTCAACATTTTTAATAATTTTTTTTAGGTGTCAAAAACATTAATTTAATTTTATTAAATCAACAAATTAATAAGTTTGACTTTAATTTGATATGTTTGACTTATGTTGACTTTTACAAGATAGAAAATAACGGGTTGTCACATATGGGGTGGGGAGCCCATGGCACTTAGGTGTAAGACCATGTGGGGGAGCCCATGTCATCCTGAAGTAAGACCTTGGGAGGAGCCCACGACATCCTTATATGTTTGTATACATGGATTATCTGGTATATGTAGCTTTTATAGCTAATATGATTATATGTTTATGTGGATTGTGTGTGGGGTATGCTCTGGGGAACTCACTAAGCATTAGCTTACAGTTTGTGGATTTCTTTTAGGTACATCTGAACCCAAGGGAAAGGGCAAGGCTTGATGGCGCGACATGCACTCTCTCTCAAGCGTTATTATGGGACACTCTGATGATTGTAATAATATTGTTATTGTTATGAATTTGAAAACAAATGTATTGAGATTTTATGGTTTATGGAAAATGTTTTTGACTATTTAAAAATGAAAATTTTCTTTTGAAAATTGGGTCGTTACAAGTTGGAATTAGAGTCTTGGTTTGAGGGATTCAGGCACACTCTCATGTGTGTCAGGACTAAAACTAAGGAAATGGTAAAATTGTTTTCAAAAATAAAAGTTAAAAATTTTTAGAATAAGAAAGAAGAGAGTGCAATGCGCGCGATCGGCCGAGCTGTCACACCTCCAAACCAAATTGGCGGAAACATTCGGGGGTAGAGGACGTCATGTATAGTATCATAACAATGCATAATAGTAAAAGAAGCAACAACATCCATTGCATCAATAGAATAGTTAAATACATGTGTGTTCTTTAGTAAAGTTTAAATGACACCAAAAATATATAATCAATATAATGACGAGTCTTTAATCCACTCTGTCTTTCAAAATCTGCATGGGTGTACCTGTCTATTGGTTCCCTGAGAATACAAGTTATTTTGAAAGAGAGTATCCGCATAAATGCTGGTGAGTTCATAAGTGTTTAGTGTCTTTTGCTTAAACTTAGGTTGTAAAATGTTTAGTTTTGTATAGTAAAATTGTTTGTATCTTTCTCAGAAAATCCTATATGCTTTCCTTTCTAAAATGAAATGCAGTCTCTTACCCGAGACCCGACTGTTTGTGTGTTTCCTTATATAACAATGTAAGAATGTAAAGTTTGTGTTTTAACTTGTATAAAAGTAAGTTTTCCATATTACCACTATCCTTTACTAGAAAAATAGTAAGTTTTAACCTAGTGGTACTATCACTGTATAATGAAATGGAAAAATGAAGGCTCGTAGTTGTATAAAATGTATCGTACGCTTCAGGGAGTCTTATTGCCTTTAAAACCAAATTGGTTAATTAAGGATTGAAATGTGATGGGAATGTAACCATGCTGATTGACGGATGTAAACACAACGACCTTCTGGCATCGAAATGATGTGACATTTTGTCTTCCCTTGTCCTTGTCGGATGGGACTGTAGCTAACAGTCGGGATGTGGGATGGTCTCTCCCGTATAGATCTATACACACAATGCTCGCTCTCCCTCTAGGAGACTCTGGTTACTAAAGTGATACAACAATGTATTGTTGTACCATGAGGTAGTATCTCACATTCTAATTATAAAGTACACGTTGTATAGGTATATGTCCTTTTATGTACTTGTAAATGTATATGTATATGTATATGTTCTCTTCTGTACTTGTAAATGTATATGTATATGTATACGAAAACTTCAATCATTTCAATTTGTTTGAAAGGAGAAAAAAGAGGTAGTTCTCTTCTGTTCTTGTAAATGTATATGTTCTCTAAACTATACCTATTATAGTTTACTAGTATGTTTGTTCATATCTAACTTATAGAAACGACTCAATTGCTCAACTTTAACAATTGAGTTAAGTATGACTTTAACGAAAAGAGTTAATATTCATTTACGTATTTGTCATGTATAATTATGAGTTAATCGACAGTCAGACTAGTGTATCCTACCCTAAGCCTACAACCAAACAAGGAACAGGAGTCAAAGTTATTAACAACAGTCCTAAGTCCATCAAAGCATAGTTATACACTAATATATAAATGAATATGGTTTTGAAAGTAAAACAGTTTAAAAGTAGTTTTAAAGAGTTTTAGAAAGAGTTTTCAAATGAAGTCTAACAAGGTTTTAAATGCGGTTTATAACAGTTTGAAACAAGGTATTTAACAGTGTATAAATGTTTATACTAACACAATTACAAATGTGTTAAACTTGTATCCCCCCCCCCTAAAAGCATTTAAAACAGTTAAAACGTTGATTGCAGGGGTATGAACTCACCTGTAGTGAGTGATTTGGATGGTATGATAGTAATAGGATGCTAGGTATTCCAGATGATATCTCGAGCACAAACAGATCCTAATAAGCATATAATAACACATATATGTATATATTTAGTGTATATAATAACTAATTATGAAGGGAAACAAACTAAGGGACGAAGGAACACTTGAAACTAAGTGTTGCAATCACATGTGATTGTATGAAAAGTGTGTTCGTCCCATGGGTTCACGGACAATGGGTGTACGGTCGTACACTCATTGAAGAGACATGAAAAGGGTTGTTTACGGTCCTATCTAGCATCTAGGAAGTGTTCTCGGCCCCATGCTTAGCCTTAAGGAGAGTTTGTGGCCAAATTATGATCCTTAACAAGGGTTTACGACCGTACACCCTTTATGTTCTTGCTAAGTTGGTTGATTTTATGTTGTAAATAAAGTGCTTCTAATAGATATCAAGCACATGGAAAGGATACTTACAATTTAGAAGCTTGATGAAGGGTTCACGACCACCAAGAACTTGTGTGTGTTCTTGGTGTTCTTGGTGTAATATGATGATCTTGAAGATCTAACCCAAAAAGATGAATTTCATGGATGAAATCAAATGGTTTTACTAGATGAAGCAATGTATCAACTAAGCAATGGAAGACACACTTACATTTTTGAAGATCAAGATGATGATACTTGAGAGAGAATTTGGGTGTTCTTGACTTGGGAGGGTGAAAAGTGAAAGAATATCTTATATATGGGCATGAGTTCACGGCCACCTTGAGTGTATGACCATACACTCATGTGTACGGCCGTACACTCCTCTTGAAGGAGTGCTTGGCTCGAATGCAACACAAAGAGCTTACGTTAACTCATCCCTAAACCCTAACCTTGAATGCACTAGGCTTAGAACACTCAAACGGACCCTAAACAGTGCTAAAAGTTAGCAGAAACGTGTCTAACTTTGATTGAATCGAATGGTTGTACAAGATAGAAATTTCGAGTTGTCACATCATCCCCTCGTTAGAGAGAATTTCGTCCCGAAATTAGAGTTTAAGCACTTACAAATATCTAAGTAAAAAAGATGAGGATATTTCAGTTTTATTTGATCCTTGCATTCCCAAGTGAATTTAGGTCCTCGCTTGCAATTCCAACGAACCTTCACTATGGGGATATGACTTTGCTTTGTTTGCTTGACCTCTCGGTCCATGGTCTCTACTGGTTCTTCCATGAAGTTGAGGCTCTCGTTGATCTCGATCTCGTCGAGTGGGATTACATGAGTCTTATCGGATTGACACTTTTTCAAGTTCGTGACATGGAAAGTAGGGTGTACATTACTAAGTTCATGAGGTAGTTTGAGTTTGTAAGCTATAGGGCCAATTCTAGCGACGATCTCGAAAGGCCCTATGTATCTTGGATTTAGCTTTCCACACTTTCCGAAGCATATCAAGCCCTTCCAGGGTAAGACTTTCAATAGAACGCGGTCTCCAACCTGGAATTCCAAAGGTTTCCTTCTCTTGTCTACGTAGCTTTTCTGACGGTCTTTAGAGGCTTTCAGTCGTTCACGAATCTACACGATCTTCTCTGTCGTTTCCCATATGATTTATGGACCTGTGAGAGTGTTGTCAGGAACTCGTACCTTAGCTAATTATGTGTCACCCACCTCAACCCAGCACAGAGGGGATCTGCACTTTCAGCCATAGAGGGCCTCAAATGGAGCAGCCTTTATGCTCGTGGGATAACTATTGTTGTAGGAAAACTCGAAAAGGGGTAAATGACTATCACATGCCTTCCCAAATTCTATCACATAGGCTCGCAACATATCTTCTAAGGTTTGGATGGTCCTCTTACTTTGTCCATCGGTTTGCGGATGGTAGGCTGTACTCATGTCCAACCTAGTTCCTAGGGAACTTTGTAGCGACTGCCAAAACCTTGAAGTGAATCTACTATCTCTATCGGAGATAATGGATATGGGAACACCATGCAGTCGTACGATCTCCCTAATATATGTTCTCGTTAGTTTCTCCATCTTGCCAGTCTCCTTGATAGGCAGGAAATGTGCAGATTTTGTTAACCTGTCTATGATCACCCAAATGGTATCGAGACAACCTGATTTCTTGTGAAACTTGGTTATAAAGTCCATGGTGATCCGCTCCCACTTCCATTCCGGTATCTCCGATTGATGTAGTAAACCTGAGGGTTTCTGGTATTCGACCTTCACCTTGGCGCAAGTAAGACACTTACTCACAAAGGTAGCAATCTCTACTTTCATGTTAGGCCACCAGTATAACTTTTTGAGATCCAAATACATTTTATCTGAACCGGGTGGACGGAATATCGAGTGTTGTGTGCCTCCGTCATGACTAGTCACTGAAACCACCGTGTTTCGGTGTCCAGATCCAGTCCATGAGATATAATGCTTTGTCACCCTTGACCTCCAAGTTTTTATCCATCCCTCTTAGGGATTCGCCCACCACGTTTTCAGGTTTCAAAGCTTCCAGTTGAGCCTCCTTAATTTGTGTGGACAGATGCGAATGGATAGTTATAGCCAATGATTTGACTCTACGACCAGAGTATTCTTTCCGACTTACGGTGTCAGCTACTACGTTGGCCTTACCGGGGTGATAACGAATTTCCCATTCGTAGTTATTGTGTAACGACGTAAAATTTTCAAAACAATTTTTCTCATTTTAAACACAAAATATCTCAAATCATCATTCTCAAAATCACAAGTGTCTCAAATGTCAATAATAAAGCATAAATCCCAGAATCATAAAATGACTCCTCGCCAATGTGTACAATCACGTCGGTGCCTTGTCGCGATCCTCAAAACTACCTGAAACACATAACACATAACATGGTAAGCGCACAGCTTAGTGAGTTCCTCAAAATACTACACACAACTCATTAGCCACTCAAGGCTATAGCTCAATGAGACCCTCCGGTCAATGTGTCTCAGTAGGTCCCTCCGGTCCCACAACTCAGATGGACCCTCCGGTCCCTCAACTCATCATATCAATATAATACACGGAAAGCATAACACAAACAAATAGCAGGATATCTCATTGCACAGATCATACACATAAGACCCATCGGGTTACACATAAATATTACCACTCAAGGTAAGTATAGTGAGAAGACTCACCTCGTAAGCTAATGGATGAAAATCTCGCACTCGGGATCTCGATCTCTACCCACCGGTCTAGCCTCCGCCTAACACATAATAATTATCCCTAATTAATATTGTCCCTCAAGAAGCTATACTAACCCTTCTTCAACTTACAGAATGGTAAAAGACCATTTTACCCCTTCAAGGCTTAATAGTCCTCAATCTTGACCAAACCCTAAAAGTCAACAAAAGTCAACAACATAGAGTACATTGCTCGTTCCCACTCCCTACGTTGGGCGTACTCGGCTCTTACAGAATCGGGGGTGCTCGATCCCTACGCTGCGCGTACTAGGGTTACGCCCAGCATATGCCCTAGTTTCCCTCTTCTTTACATAAGCTCATATCTCAGATCTGGACCTTCTAATGCCTTTTAGTCCATAAAGTCATCAACTTTAATCCTTTGAATGGCTGGAAAGTCACCATCCTCCATAAATACACTCTTTTATCCCAAAGGTCTTATAACTCATGCATGGAATGATTTCACCAACCAAGATTGGATTTTTATGGCTTCACTGTAACATCCCAAAAACACAGTCTGAAAATTTCGTTTAATTTAATAATAAAAACCATAGTCGATAAACCTCATGTAAAAAAATCATAAACAATGTATCCCAGAATATTATAACAACTATCAATAATATCAGAGTATAAACATCATAGGCTGAACAAATGGTGTGTACACTGCAATCTTCCCGAGCTCATCTTTTGAAAACTAAGTACCTGAAACCAAAACTGAAAACTTTAAGCACGAAGCTTTGTGAGCTCCCCCAAACTACCACATACCATACAATAACATATGAAGCACATACTGGGCCTTGCCCACTGCATCAGACCAAATTCCGGACTAACTGGGGCCTTACCCCTTACATTGGACCGAAATCCGAACTAACTGGGGCCTTGCCCCCTGCATCGGACCGAAGTCCGGACTAACTGGGGCCTTTCCCCCTACATCAGACTAAAGTCTGGACTAACTGGGGCCTTGCCCCCTGCATTGGACCGAGGTCCGAAATAACTGGGGCCTTGCCCCATGCATCAGACCGAAGTCCGGACTAACTGGGGCCTTGCCCCTGCATCGGACCGAGGTACGGACTAACTGAACATAACATAACATGATCATAGCATATAACATAAGCACATGTACTGCATACTGCATCAGACCGAGGTCTGGACTAACTAACACACAAACATGCCCGAATCACAAAGACATCAAGCATACTAAACTACTGCATCAGACCAAAGTCCGGAACTACTGCTATCTAAACGGGTCGGCATTATGGCCGTAGACCCGTTCTTACTGGAAGGAAACTCACCTAAACTGCTAAACTCGACCGGTAACCCTCTGGCTGCTAACCGACAACTCTCCGAAATGCTGCTCCTCTAGCTCCCTAAACTACCAATACCAATAATAACACTTAGCCTAAACTGTCCTCCCGAGGTCAACTAAGTCAACTTTGTACAAAGTCAACCTTCCAGATGACTCAACTCGCCGAGTTGTTCTACCAACTCGCCGAGTCCATGCTCCTCAAATCCCAAACAATCCCTGACTCCCCTCGTCGAGTCTAGCGAGAACTCGACGAGTTCTCCTTCATCTAACACCTCTGGACTATCTTCAACCGACTCGCCGAGTTATTCTACAACTCGCTGAGTCCATCTTCATCAGCTAAGGAGATTGCCTTGGACTCGCTGAGTTCCTCCTCGAACTCGACGAGTACCATGATCTTCATGTCCAATACGGACACAGACTGGCTGAGTCCTTCTCTAACCCCACTCACTGATCTGACTCAGAATATAAGGGTTTGGGTTTGCGACCCGACTCGCCGAGTCCATGAACTGACTCGTCGATTCCTCCTAGTGACAACTCTAATTTGTCGATTTCAGTCTATACCACACTTCCAACTCATAGATCTGGACTCCTTATGCTAGTATTGCACGTAAAGTTGCTAACTTTACGTGCATGCAAAGGGTTATGAGACTAGAACACCAAATCCAAGCTAATAAGAAGTTCAAGGTCAAGACATGGAGCCTTAGCTAGATAAAGCCAACAACTCTGAGCTTCTAGAGCTCAAAAGTATCCAGATCTAATGTCCAAACCATCCTCCAAGGCTTATCACTTGGATTCCACTTGGAAATGGTCCAAATGTAACAAAAGATAAGCTAGAAAAGGGATCTAGATGATTAACAGCCAAGGTATAAGCTTTATACCTTCAAATGATCTGGAATGTCACCCTAACTCTGGATCTATACTCCTTTCCTTGCTCCCTTTCTTCCACAATCTTCAATATGCACACCAAGAGCCTTAATCTTCTCACACAAGCTCAAGAATGAAGTTGGGTGGCTAGGGTTTCGTCTCTGGACAATGGAGGCTATAAATGAAACCCTAGAAATGAGAATGAGATGCTTAAATAGGGTGCCAAGTCCCGAAATTAGGGTTTCTCAACCCAGACCAGACTCGCCGAGTCAGTCTCCCTGACTCGCCGAGTCGGTCACTTAATCCGCGACACGGGTCACGCTCCGACTCGTCGAGTTCCTCCTTGGACTCGACGAGTTAACTCCTTTAACTAAGGTCTTTTCTTTCCTTTCTTGGTCTTTTGGATTATGGATGTTACATTCACACTACTAATACACTCAAAAGGAGTTGGTCCTAGGCTCTGGAGTTCAAGATCTAATAAAGACTCCACCTTTACAGGACAAAACCCTAAAATGTCTAACACAACTTGCTCATAAGAAGGAAAGGTAAAGTCTAAAGCTTTATACCTCAAATAGAAGCTTCACACCCAGATTTGCTCAGATCTAGAAGCTTGGACTCCAAATCTCCTTCTTCAAGGTCTTCTCTTCTCTTCAAAACCACACAAACACTCCTTCAAAGCTCAAACACACACACATACACACAAGCTCTAGAATGGAGATTAGGGCACTCTTAGGGTTTTCTCTCTGGAAATGGTGGCCAGAAATGAGGCCATCATGTTCCTTAAATAGGGGACTCACCCCAAATTAGGGTTGCATTTTGGGCCTAGTACGACCGACGTACTCACAGGTATGCCCAACGTACTGGGTGGTCTCCGCGATTCATGCACGCTGACGAGTACGCTAAGCGTACCCTCAGGTATGCCCCGCGTACTCGTTCCTTACTCATTTATATTTAAGACCAATAATGACAATAGCCCAAAAGATTAAGGTTCTTGAGGTATACCTGGACTCGGGATGTTACACATTGAGTAGCTCGACCCACCGTCGTAGTCGCATATTGAGCTCCTTCTGGTCGAATATATGTTGAAGGCTCTTGTGGTCTGTAAAGATAGTGCTTTTGTACCATACAGGTAGTGTCTCCAGATCTCCAGAGCAAATACCACTACTCCTAACACAAGATCATGTGTGGTGTAGTTGACTTCGTGTGTCTTTAGTTGTCTTAAGGCATAAGTGATCACGTTTCCTCGTTGCATAAGAACACAACCAAGCCCTTGGTTGGATGCATCGCAATAAACCATGAAGTCTTCTATCCCCTCTGGAAGGGATAGTATCGGTGCGCTGCATAAAGCTTGTTTCAGCGTTTGGAACGCCTTTTCTTGTTTCTCTTCCTAGTCAAAGGCCACGCCCTTCTAGGTCAATGTAGTAAGCGGTTTCGCGACCCTAGAGAAGTTCTGAAAGAACCTGCGATAGTAGCCAGCGAGGCCTAGAAATTGATGAATTTTGGTAGGTGTCTTCGGTGCTGACCAGTTCTCAATGGCTTTAATTTTGGAAGGGTCCACGTGAATTCCCTCTTCACTAACCACGTGGCCCAAGAATTCGACTTTTCAGATCCTAAGTTCACATTTAGAGAACTTTGCATAAAGTTTTTCTGTTCACAGTGTTTCTAAGACCCGTCGTAGATGGTTAATATGCTCTTCCTTGCTACGAGAGTAGATAAGTATGTCATCGATGAATACAATGACGAGCCAATCCAAGTAAGGACGACATACTCGGTTCATTAAATCCATGAACACTGCGGGCACATTAGTCAATCCGAATAGCATCACTACAAACTTGTAGTGTTCGTAACGAGTTCGAAAGGTTGTCTTTGGAACATCCTCCTCTAGCACTCGTAACTGGTGATACCTGGATCTTAAGTCAATATTTGAAAAGTATCTCACTCATTGGAGTTGATCAAACAAGTCGCCTATGCGAGGCAGAGGGTAACGATTCTTGACGGTAAGCTTGTTCGGTTCTCTATAGTCGATGCACATACAAAACGATCCATCTTTCTTCTTCACGAACAAGACCGGTGCTCCCCATGGTGAGAAGCTTGGTCTAATAAAGCCCTTGTTGAGCAGTTCGTTAAGTTGACCGGATAGTTCCTGTATCTCAGCTTTTGCTAGACGATAGGGTGATTTCGCTACTGGGGTAGCCCCTGGAACTAAGTCGATTATGAACTCGACTTGACGTTGTGGTGGTAATCCTGGTAGTTCTTCTGGAAAGATGTCGGGAAAGTCGCGTACTACTGGGATGTTCTTTAGGTCTTTCGACTCTTGGCTCGTATCGACAACATGAATAAGGAATGCATGACATTCCTTTCGTAAGTACTTCTGAGCTTTCATACTTGAGATGATACGAAGGTTCGTACCTGGTTTGTCGTCGTAGATCACTAAGGTTTCACTACTTGGCAGATTTAGACGGACGGCTTTCTCGAAACACATGATATCGGCACGATGGAGACTCAACTAGTCCATGCCAACAAAGACGTCAAAACTCTTGATTGACACAGGCACGAGGTCGATCGGAAATGAATAGTTACCTAGTTTGAGGGTACAACCTAGGTATATCTCTTTAGAGCTCTCGGTCTTTCTGTTAGCCATTTCTACGACAAACATTTCTTTTAGTGCTTGCGGTGCTTGATTAAGTAAGTGTTTAAATTTTTGGTTCACGCAACTCCTCTCCACTCCACTATCAAATAGGATGCATGCATAAGAGTTATCGAGGAGAAACGTACCCGTGGCCACCGTAGGGTCTGCCCAGCTTCATTGTGACCAATAGCAAGCAATCTTCCCGCTCCGCCTGCCTTCCCAGCCTTAGGGCAGTTTCTTTTGAAATTCCCCCTCTTGCCACACCCATAGTAGGCCTGGCTTACTCCTGTGCCAGGGACCTGGGTAATTGGTCTAGGCGGTGCCTTGTAAAATCGGATAGCGTGGCCCTTCCTATCGCAGTTTGTGCAGTGCATTCCCCAGCAGGGGCCGTTGTGGTGGAAATTGCACTTGGTGCACTTGGGTAAACTCCCCGCATATTGTTTTGTTGGCGCAGGGGCAACAGGGGTCGTTTCAACATGAACAGACACAACCTGATGTTTCTTGGCAGAAGATTGAGCTGATTTGTTCTTCTTTCTGTCCCACGACTTCCTCTTGTTGTCGGTCGTTTTGGCTGGTGCTGGGACAGCAGTTATAGATGTTATTGGTGGAGGAACCACGTGATCGATAAGCCTTTGGGCCAATTGCTTGGCACTGTCAAAGGTTGCAGGATTCGATGACATAACGTTTCCTTGATATGGGGGTACTAAACCCCAGGTATATCTCTTGATCTTCTTGCTTTCGTTGGGGAGCATATTGGGACATAGGGTCACCAGGTCGTTGAACCTGGTTGTATAGGTCACTATGTCTGAACCTTTCATTTTACGGCTCCACAGCTCCTCCTCGAGTTTCTGAACTTCGCCCCTCGGGCAGTACTCCTTTATCATCAGGTCTTTTAGTGTGTCCCAGCCCATTGTGTTAGCCACTACCATGGTGAGTGACTTGACATGGCCATTCCACCATGTCAGGGCCCTTTCAGAGAAGGTGCAGACAGCAAAATTTACTTCGCTTCCTTTTGGGCAAGAGTAGATTTCGAAGATTGACTCCGCTCTTTTGATCCACTGCGATAGTGCAATGAGTCCTCCGGTTCTGTTGAAGAATCCCGGTTTGTAGTTGATGAAGTCTTTATAGGTGCACTCTCTTGTACGCATGTGATTGTCACCTTGGGTGGAGTTAATAGTTGCTCCACCTCCGCTGGTGCCACCAAAATTAATCTATGTCATGGCTGCAGTTACAACCACAGTCACAGCAGCTTGGAACATCACCGCATCGAACTACGGAGGAGGTGGTGGCGGTGGAGTTTGATTCATGGGTGTGTTTTTCTTTGGAAGTTTGTGAGGCGGCATCCTTTAGCTATAAAAGATAAAATGGTGATAAGACTTCATTAGAATTACTACAAGGAATATTGAGCTGGAAAAGAGTTTGATAAGGATGTTCACTAACGGAACTAATATATGTCGTTATGGTTGGTATAGAAGTTACATAGAGTTTTGAAAATTCGACCTGGAGTAGGTCTTACAACCACACCAACAGAGGGAAAACTTGACAGCATATAGATTTAGTATAACAGTACTTGCTAGACATAAATATTTTACATAAAAGAGTACTATTTAGAGTGTCTACGAAGGCTATTCCTTAAACCAAAAGAAAAGGCGATAGGACATCTTTTAGTGGCGGCGAGCACCCCTCGGGAGGAGCCTTAAGTTAGCCAGCTGGCGCTCCACATCAAGCAGGTGTCTTTCATACACAGTCAGACGGGCTCGGAGCTCTATGACGTCAGCTCGGGATGCAGCTAGCTCTTGCTGCAGAGCTTCATTTTCTCTCGTAGCCCTCACATGAGCAATTTCGAGATTGCGAATATGGTTAGTATTGGCGTCTGAATCTTCCTCAAGCTCCACGGTTTGTTGAATGGCCGCCACACCTAGCTCAACATTGTGGGCCACTCGGCGCACCATGATTGGAAGAGCTCTGTTTGCGGAGCCTCCTTCGTTCACATTGTAGAAGTTGTGGTTTCCATTATAAGGGAGGGTTTGACCTTGCTTGTGGCTCCACCTATTCAAACTCCCGACCCACATAGGTGTTGGACCTTGGAATTCAAGTTGGGGTTAGGATTTGGTATCAGGGCCACTTGAGGTAAATCCTCAACTTCGGGCTCTAAGTCGGCCTCTTCAGCGAATTGTTCTATGAAGTCATCGTCCAAAGGACTCTCATGGTTTTCCTCTGGCTCTTCATCTAGCCATCCGGCATTTCCTTGGTTGGGAAAGTATGGGTCTCCCAGAAGATGGAAACCAGCCATGAAATCTACACGAGAAAAGGATAAAATAGATAGTTAATAGACATCTAATCTAGTAATATTTATAGGGGAGTGATTCTTATTAGTTATTTCTATAACTAAGTAGTGCATACCAACTATATATAATTTCTAAGATAAAGTAGACCTTCAAATAAATGACCCAACTCTAAGTCCACAACCAAACAAGGAACAGGAAGTAAGGAGATATTCATAGATTCTAAGTCTATAGAATCTTTAATTATATATAACTTTAGCGTAAGCACTCCATACTTATAGACTTACTAATAAGAGTCTTTAGTTTTCACATAAGTTAATAGTAACACAAAATACTCCTATAGTATTTTAAGCAGGTTTTATGTTCTCAATGGCTCCTTGTTGGTAGTTGGTAAGTTTTTAGACTTGCTGCAACATCACAACCATTCTTGGGCATATGCTAATCACTTCTCGGACTAACATAATTGATTAGGCTATGTTATTCCTATAACTGACCATATATCCCCAAGCTTACTTGTGCTATTCAACAATCACAATACTTTTGTTTTGTTCTAGTATGATATTGACCCTAGTATGAATGCATGTATGTATACTTTAATTAAATATTATATTATTTAAAAACTAAACTTTTGGTCAGAGTGTTTTAATCCCATTGGGTTTATAGTTTGTATATCTTTTATGGGTTGATATACTTAGTTCACTATAAACAACGCTCTGATACCAATCTGTCACACACCCAAACCGAATTGGCGAAAACATTTGGGGGTGGAGGACGTCATGTACAATATCATAACAATGCATAATAATAAAACAAGCAACAACATCCATTGCATTAATAGAATAGTTAAATACATGTGTGTTCTTTAGTAAAGTTTAAATGACACCAAAAATATATAATCAAAATAATGACGAGTCTTGAATCCACTCCGTCTTTCAAAAGCTGCATGGGTGTACCTGTCTATTGGTTCCCTGAGAATACAAGTTATTTTGAAAGAGAGTATCAGCATAAATGCTGGTTAGTTCATAAGTGTTTAGTGTCTTTTGCTTAAACATAGGTTGTAAAATGTTTAGTTTTGTATAGTAAAATGGTTTGTATCTTTCTCAGAAAATCCTATATTCTCCCCTTTTTAAAATGAAATGCAGTCTCTTACCCGAGACCCGACTGTTTGTGTGTTTCCTTATATAGCAGTGTAAGAATGTAAAGTTTGTGTTTTAACTTGTATAAAAGTAATTTTTCCATATTACCACTATCCTTTATTAGAAAAATAGTAAGTTTTAACCCGGTGGTACTATCACTGTATAATGAAATGGAAAAATGAAGGCTCATAGTTATATAAAATGTATCGTACAATTCGGGGAGTCTCATTTCCTTTAAAACCAAATTGGTTAATTAAGGATTGAAATGTGATGGGAATGTAACCATGCTGATTGAAGGATGTAAAAACGACGACCTTCTGGCATCGAAACGATGTGACATTTTGTCATCCCTTGTCCTTGCCGACTGGGATTGTAGCTAACAGTCGGGGTGTGGGATGGTCCGTCCTGCATATATCTATACACACAATGCTCGCTCTCCCTCCAGGAGACTCTGGTTACTAAAGTGATACAACAATGTATTGTTGTACCATGAGGTAGTATCTCACATTCTAATTATAAATTACGCGTTGTATAGGTATATGTCCTTTTATGTACTTGTAAATGTATATGTATATGTATATGTTCTCTTCTGTACTTGTAAATGTATATGTATATGTATAGTTCTCTTCTGTTCTTGTAAATGTATATGTTCTCTAAACTATACCTATTATAGTTTACTAGTATGTTTGTTCGTATCTAACTTATAGAAACGACTCAATTGCTCAACTTTAACAATTGAGTTAAGTATGACTTTAACGAAAAGAGGTAATATTCATTTACGTATTTGTCATGTATAATTATGAGTTAATCGACAGTCAGACTACTGTATCCTACCCTAAGCCCACAACCAAATAAGGAACAGGAGTCAAAGTTATTAACAACAGTCCTAAGTCCATCAAAGCATAGTTATGCACTAATATATAAATGAATATGGTTTTGAAAGTAAAACGGTTTAAAAGTAAAACGGTTTAAAAGTAGTTTTAAAGAGTTTTAGAAGCAGTTTTAGAAAGAGTTTTCAAATGAAGTCTAACAAGGTTTTAAAAGCGGTTGATAACAGTTTGAAACAAGGTATTTAACAGTGTATAAATGTTTATACTAACACAATTACAACTGTGTTAAACTTGTATTCCCCCCCCCCCTAAAAGCATTTAAAACAGTTAAAAAGTTGATTGCAGGGGTATGAACTCACCTGTAGTGAGTGATTTGGATGATATGATAGTAATAGGATACTAAGTATGCCAGATGATATCCCGAGCACAAACAGATCCTAATAAGCATATAATAACACATATATGTATTTAATTAGTGTATATAGCAACTAATTATGAAGGGATACAAACTAAGGGAGTAAGGAACACTTGAAACTAAGTGTTACAATCACATGTGATTGTATGAAAAGTGTGTCCGGCCCATGGGTTCACGACCAATGGGTGTACGGTCATACACTCATTGAAGAGACATGAAAAATGGTTATTTACGGTCCTATCAAGCATCTAGGAAGTGTTCTCGGCCCCATGCTTAGCCTTAAGGAGAGTTTATGGCCAAATTATGATCCTTAACAAGGTTTTATGTCCGTACAAGGGTTTACGGCCATACACCATTTATGTTCTTGCTAAGGTTGTTGATTTTATGTTGTAAATCAAGAGCTTCTAATAGATATCAAGCACATGGAAAGGATACTTACAATTTGGAAGCTTGATGAGGGGTTCACGACCACCAATAACTTGTGTGTATTCTTGGTGTAATATGATGATCTTGAAGATCTAACCCAAAAATATGAATTTCATGAATGAAATCAAACGGTTTTACTAGATGAAGCAATGTATCAACTAAGCAATGGAAGAAACACTTACATTTTTGAAGATCAAGATGATGATACTTGATGATACTTGAGAGAGAATTTGGGTGTTCTTGACTTGGGAGGGTGAAAATTGAAGAAAAGTGAAAGAATATCTTATGTATGGGCATGAGTTCACGACCACCTTGAGTGTACGTCCATACACTCACGTGTACGGCTGTATACTCCTCTTGATGGAGTGCTTGGCTCGAATGCAACACAAAGAACTTACGTTAACTCATCCCTAAACCCAAAACTTGAATACACTAGGCTTAGAACACTCAAACAGACCCTAAACAGTGCTAAAAGATAGCAGAAACGAGTCTGACTTTGATTGAATCGAATGGCTATACAAGATAGAAATTTTGGGTTATCACACGAGCCAAGTAAGTCGTTCCCCTAGTATGTTAACTATGTTATACTGATATGTGAGTTATGATAATCGTATGAATCTTGATATGTGTATGCTTTCAAAATTGTATACGGTAAGGGTCTTATAGCCTTAGAATGATTGATTTGGCCTTATTTTCTGTTCCTTGTTTGGTTGTGGTCTTAGGGTAGAGTCTATTATTCGAAAGTCTATTTGATCTTGTTAGGTGTATAATTTGCATGCATAAGGCAACCTGTTATGATTGAGTTCTGGTTTGATATGGATGGAGGAAATCTTAGGTTAGCCTAGGATTTGAGCTATGCTGGTAGCCTGTGAGATATGATTTGTTTTGGGATGAATTAGAGTTATCAGGTAGAGCCTTGGGGAAGGTACAGGTAGGTGTGTAAGGTAGTATTGGGCCCGTACTACTGAAAGCACAGGACCTGTACCCAAACCAATGTTAGATCTGGAAGCTCTAAGGAGGACCGGTATGGGAGGATCCCCTCTTTTGACATCCTGATCATTATGTTTATGGTATTGCAGAGCAATATGGTAGTGACACGATTTGGAGCAGGGGAATCAGGATCGAGGATCAGGATTCAGGGCTGGGTCGGGTGACACTACTGAGCCCATTGATGAGAGGTTGCACGAGCTTATTGCATCAGAGGTTTCGAGGGGCATCCTTGACACTACCCCAATTATCTTTGGGACGGTCAAGGAAGGTGTGATGGAGATCATGGAGGAGAGGCTCAGGGCATTCAGAGCCGAGATTGTTGCGGGCTAGGTCGGGGTCCGAATTCCCTCATTCCGGGAGTTCAAGGCGTGCGGGGCGCTGGATTTTTTCAAGGTCAGGGACCCCATTGTGCGCCGATGTTAGGTGGCGGACATAAAGAATGCCCAGTGTGCGAGTTCCTGCCTTGATGCGGTAAGGTGGGATTTGCTTCATGTATGTTGAGGGATCGAGCCCGAGATTGGTGGGGAGAGGTGGCTAGCCAAGTAGGAGCCACTGGTGTGGCTGGGATGACATGGGTCGAGTTTGTCAGGCGATTTGATCTGGAGTTTGCACCACCTATCGAGGTGCAAGGACTAGTAAGGGAGTTTCATGAGCTCCGGCAGACCACCGAGACTGTGGCGGAGATCACAACCAAGTTTCGGGAACGAGCGTTGTTGATCCCACAGTATGCTACCGACGAGGACATGAGGCGGACGAGGTATCATTCCATGCTGAGAGATGATATCCAGGAGTTTGTGATTTTTACAGGGTGAAAAATCCTGAATGAGATGGTGGAGAAGGTAGGTAAGCGGGATATGGAGTTGGACTTCCGCAACAAGCGGAAGCCGGAGCAGGCACAGACAGCAGTAGGTCAAGCTAAAAAGCCTAAGACCTCAGATTCTTCCAGTAGGGGCCAACAGGGCCATGACCGGTGTGCCAAGTGCGGTAAACCGCACAGTAGGGCTTGTCAGATAGCAGGCTCAGTATGTTATGCATGTCCAGTCGATTCAGTTGAGCATGGATTGCCCCAAGAAGGGCTTGATTTGTTTTCACTACAACCAGACCGACCATAAGCGGACCGAATGTCCAAGGTTATAGGGAGGGGGAGGAGCAGTGGCAGTACCTACGCCCACCACACTAAGGATTACTGATGGCCACCCTGCTAAGGAGAATGCTCCTGCAGTGAAGATCCACACATCTCAGCTGACCACCGAGGGAGGCTCGGGCAGCGCCAAACATTGTGGCTGGTATGTATTTTATCTTCCTGCTCTATATTTATTTCATTGCTTATGTGTATATTATGCTTATTTATAGGGACCTTTTTTGTCAATGGTATGTCTGCCCACATCTTGTTTGATTCGGGAGCTACCTGATCGTTTGTATCTCTTGCACTTAGCAAGAAGTTTTGGGATGCGCCGGGGACCTGAGGTTGAGATTGTGGACGACCGCATTGTGAGTGTTGCAAGGTTGTATCGAGACATTGTCCTTAATGTGCTTGGGGAGAGGTTTCATGTTGATCTAGTCCTGATACCATTGCAAGGGCTGAAGGTGATTATCTGGATGGACTGGCTAGGGGCCAATGGGGCCATGATAAATTGCGAGCACCAGTTGGTGAGGGTTCGAATTGGTTATACATGGAGAGAGGACCTCACAAGGTCCAACCCTCTATTCAACTGCGAAGGCTAGGAGATTTCTGCAGCGGTTTGTATAGGATTTTTAGCATATATCTCGGATACGAGGGTTGAGACCCCGATGCAGTTGGACAACATACCTGTTGAACAGGAGTTTCGGGATGTCTTTCCCGAGGAGTTACCTGGAGTGCCTCCGGAGAGGCAAGTTGAGTTTCGCATTGATTTGTTGTTGGGTGCCGCTCTGATAGCCAAGGCACCATACTGGCTAGCTCCACCCAAGATGCAAGAGCTATCTACGCAGCTTCAGAAGCTGCTAGACCGAGGGTTTATCCATCCGATCAGTTCCCCGCGAATAGCTCTGATACTGTTCGTGAAAAAGAATGACAGGTCACACAGGATGTGTATTGATTATCGAGAGCTTAACAAACTAACGGTGAAAAACCGTTATCCGCTACCGAGGATCAATGATTTGTTCGATCAATTTAAGGGTGCATCTTGGTTTTCCAAGATTGATCTTCGATCAGGGTACCATTAGATGAGGATTCAAGATGAGTACATACCGAAGACAGCCTTCAGGACTTTGGTATGGGCACTACAAGTTTGTAGTGATGCCATTTGGGCTCACCAATTCCCCTGCAGCGTTCATGGATCTCAGGAACAGAGTGTGTAGACCAATGCTGGATCGGTCGGTGATCGTTTTTATTGATGACATCCTGGTCTATTCTAAGACCAAGGAGCAGCATGAACAACATCTGGGGGAGGTATTAGAGACAGTGAGAATGGAAAGGTTGTATGCCAAGTTCTCAAAGTGTGATTTCTGGCTACGTGAGGTGAAGTTTTTGGGGCACGTCATCAACCAGGAGGGCATTTACGTTGATCCGACCAAGGTTGAGGCTGTGATGCGGTGGGAAGTACCAAAGAATGCATATGAGATTCGTAGCTTCTTGGGTCTAGCGGGGTACTATCGGAGATTCATCGAGGATTTCTCCAAGATCGTCATGACTTTGACCCGCTTGACCAAGAAGCATGTGACATTTCGATGGGGCACGGATCAACAGTTGACTTTTGAGACCATGAGACGGAGTTTATGTGAGTCCCCGATTCTAGTACTGCCTGAGGGGTTGGATGATTTGGTAGTGTACTATGATGCATCGATCTCAAGGTTAGGCGCAGTACTGATGCAGAGGGGGCATGTGATTGCTTACGCCTCAAGGAAGTTGAAGCCTCATGAAGCGAACTACCACACTCACAACCTGAAATTGGGGGTAGTGGTGCTTGCCCTCAAGATATGGAGACACTACTTGTATGGAGTACGGTGCACTACATATATTGATCATAAGAGTTTGAAGTATTTGATGGATCAGCAGAACCTTAACATGCGACAGAGGAGGTGGTTAGACGTGCTGAAAGATTATGACTGTGAGATCTTATACCATCCAGGGAAGGCCAACGTAGTGGCCAATGCTTTGAGTCGCAAGACGGCGGGTTCCCTGATTAGGAACGTTTGTTTAAGGATGGAAATGATCTCTCCATTGTTGGATATGATTAAGGAGGCTCAGGTGGAGGGTTTAAAGAAAGAAAATTGGAAGTTAGAGCAGATACGGGGGCAAATTCCTTTGTTCGTCCGGAATGGTCTGGGTCTCTTAACCCAGTGTGGGTCCCAACATTGGGATGAGTGTGGCAGAAAATATTAGAGGAGGCACCCAAGTCCAAGATATCTATACATCCATGAAAATGTATAGAGACTTGAGACTGAATTACTGGTGGCCCTGCATGAAGTGGGAGATCGCCTGGTTTATGGAGCGGTGCTTGACCTGCCGGAAGGTCAAGGCCGAGCATCAGTAGCCTCATGGAAAGGTTCATCCGCTACCCATTCCCATGTGGAAATGAGAAGAGATCACTATGGACTTCATCATGAAGTTATCGAGGACAGCAAGGGGTGTGGATGGCATATGGGTCATTGTGGATAGATTGACGAAGAGTACCCACTTCATTCCGATCTCCGAGAGCATCTCTGTGGAGAAATTGGCAGATATTTACATGCAAGAGGTGGTAGTTAGGCACGGGGTGCCAGTGTTAGTAGTCTCTGACTGGGATGTTCGATTCACATCTAGATTCTGGAGGAAGTTTCATGAGGAACTAGGCACTCAGTTGCATTTCAGTATGACATACCACCCAGACACTCGAGGATATGCTTCAAGCATGCGTGTTGGATTTTGGTGGTAGTTGGAATACATACCTCCCATTGGTAGAGTTTTCGTACAACAATAGTTATCATGCCAGTATCGATCGATCAACATTTGAGATGTTGTATGGTTGGAGGTATAGGACCCCAGTTTGTTGGGGCGAGGTTGGACACTGAGTCATGGGGAGCACCAAAGTAGTGCTTAATACTACCGGGTTGATTCAGTAGGTGCGCGGCCGGCTGCGAGCCGCACAGAGCCGTCAGAAAAGCTATGCTGACCGGCGGTGATCGAAGCTTGAGTTCCAGGTGGGGGACTTTGTGTTACTAAAAGTGTCCCCATGGAAGGGAGACATCAGGTTCTGGAAAAGGGGAAAGTTAGGGCCCCGATATATTGGACTGCTCAGGATTACTGCCCGGGTAGGCAAGGTGGCCTATCGCTTAGATCTGTCGGATGAACTTAAACAGATACACAACACCTTCCATGTGTCTTAGCTTCGGAAATTTGTCACAGACGAGGCCACGGTTGTTTCTCTGGACGACATTCACATTGACGAGAGCCTGAACTACATTGACAGGCCTATTGCGATTTTGGATAGGAAGAGCAAGGTCTTTCGAAAAAAGGAGGTGAAGTTAGTAAAGGTGCAATGGCAACACCGAAGGGGCTCCGAATGGACATAGGAGCCAGAGGATGAGATGCGATATCACTATCCAGACTTATTCGCGTCAGCAGACTTCGGGGATGAATTCAAGTTCAAGTGGGGGAGATTTGTAGCACCTGTTCCAAGTAGCATTTAATTCTCTTAAGTTTTAGGGTCTTGTGCTGGAACTCGACGAGTTAGGGAGCTCCAAATCGTAGAGTAGAGGTCATTTATGAGGACGTGGGATTTAGATCCTACTCGACAAGTTGGAAGGCCCCGACTCGACGAGTAGGCACTGTAAAGGAAAACCCTAATTTTTAGGGTTTGCACCCTATATAAAGGACTTAATCCGCCTCTTTTGGCCTCCCTTACCACTTCATTACCCAGCGAAGAAACCCTAGTCGTTCTTTGCTACTTCCTTGTGCTTGTAAGTCTTATAGAGTCCATTTGGTGCATTTTGCAGAAGAGGTTTGAAGGTTGAGAAGCTTGGAATGGGGAGGAGCTTGTAGATCCAGCATCTACATCGTTTGGGCTTCCATTTGAAGGTAACAAGCTGTTACCTTGACCATTCTAGTATTAGATCCCCTTTTTCTTGGGTTTAAGGCCATTTTTTGTATATTTTTGGAGCATTTCAGGTATTGGGCATGATCTGAAGTTGTAACTTTAGATATGGACTCCCCTAAGTCCTTAGAGTTATAAAGTCACTGAATTTATCATGCATTGGCTCTTCACTTTGGCAAAAACCCCTCCCTTAGCTTGGTTTTGGCATTTAAGAGCTTCCATGCACGTAAAACTTGCAACATTACGTGGAGACCATGCCCTAGGAGGCTAGATCTGCAATTTTGAGCTTTGGGGTAGCTTAAAAACATCTGACCACAAAAAGGATTGAAGGGACTCGACGAGTCCCTTAGCCAATGCGACGGCTCAGGTAGGGGTTACCCGTTTTCGAGATTTTGAGTGATTTCGGTAGAGGATTAGAGTTTTCGGCCTACATGAGCTTTTAGTCTTTTGGATATTAAGAAACTCGACGAGTTACTCAGGTGACTCGGTGAGTTGAAGAGTTACTCAGGTAACTCGGTGAGTTGCTTGATGCACTCGACGAGTTGAGGTCAACATGGACTGTTAACCTTGATTGTTAACCATGACGTTGACCAGGGTTGACCAGGGTTGACTTTGAGGGAATTTGTGGTATTCTAGGATTTGACAAGTTAATCACATGATGGTTATAGGCAGTTGAGTTGGAGTTGCGCATTGGGACTTATCCAATCTTAGCAGTTCAACATTATTAAGAGGTAAGTCTCCTCGCCAAACCACTGGGTCGAATGCACCAAGGCCGACCCATTTTGTAATATGTGGTACACTTGTTGTTGTAGATATACTTGGTATGATAGCTAGTTATGCTAAGTGTTATGCTAGCTATATATATGATACTTGCAGGGAAGACCATAGGGGAGCCCATGGCACTTGGATGTAAGACCATGTGGGGGAGCCCATGGCTTTTCAAGTAAAGACCATGGGAGGAGCCCATGACACTTGGATGTAAGACCTTATGGGGGAGCCCATGGCTTTCCAGCTAAAGATCATGGGGGAGCCCATGACATCCTGGAGTAAGACCTTGGGAGGATCCCACGACATCCTTATATGTTTGTATGCATGGCTTATGTGGTATATGTAGCTTTTATAACTAATATGATTATGTGTTTATGTGGATTGTGTGTGGGGTATGCTCTGGGGAACTCACTAAACATTAGCTTACAGTTTGTGGATTTGTTTCAGGTACATCTGAGCTCAAGGGCAAGGGCAAGGCTTGATGGTGTGGCATGCACTCTCTCTCTCTCTCTCTCCCTCTCTCTCTCTCTCAGACGTTTTTATGGGACACTTTGATGATTGTAATAATATTGTTATTGTTATGAATTTGAAAACAAATGTATTGAGATTTTACAGTTTATGGGAAATGTTTTTGACTATTTAAAAATTAAAAAATTATTTTGGAACTTGGGTCATTACACTGTGGATCGGAAGTCAATTATGTAAGGCTTTAGGCCTTAAGGAGGAAAAGTTTAGTCCTTGTAGTGGGAGGTCATGTTAGTTAAAATATTTTACCATTGAATTGTGTTTTAGGTCGAAGGGTAGAAAGGGAAAAGTCACATGTTGGGTTCTTGTATAAATATGGATTTTTGTTCGAGAAGTTTTTAGTCCAAGATATTTACCATATTATAGAGCTCTTCAATACCTTTCCATGGATATAAATAACGTCGAAAACGGGGTTGGAATAAAGAAGTTATGGTCATTTGAAGTTAGGACGATTTTTGGGTCAACCATGTATGTTGGGTGTAAATTGAGTATGATGGGCGTATTGAGTATGCCTGAGTACACTGGGCGTAATTTGAGTACGTTGGGCGCACACGATCAGTGCCCAAACCCTATTTTCATGGTTTGAGCCCTATTTAAGCCCCTTAACTTCCTCAAACCAACTCCATTCTCAGCCCCTGTTCGATTAGGTGTCTAAGCCCATAACTATAATTGGTATGAACTTGATTTGATAGTAGCATGCTCCTTTTGGGTTGCCTTCACTTTAGCAACTTGACAAGATGATTTATGGAGAGAGAGGTTAATACATGATTTATTAGTATATTATGAGAATAATACACTAATTAGAAATCATATTATTTAATTAGTATTTAATCAAAAATTAATTTGGAATTAATTTTGGGATTAAAGGAACTTATTAAAAGAACAAAGACTGTTTTGCAAATCATTGATAGTTGCAAAACAAGGTTGCTGGACTCCTTTGGAATGGGGTGGATGAAATCTATAGGGAGGACCTATAGAGTTTTATCCAAGGCTTATAGAATAGGAGGTCCATGGAGTGCTTAAGGCCTAAGAAAGATATTAGGGTTTACACTTGAAAACCTTAGTAGCCTCAACTATTTAAAGACCCCTACACATAAGGTTTTCATCCCAATGCTTAGAGCATAGAAACCCTAGTCGAAATTATGCATTATCCCTCCTCTCTCCTCTCATCCTCTTGCTACAAGTGTTTGTGAGCCATTACAGGTGCAACATTTGGGGCACTAATCTTTCAAAGGTCAAGGTCAAGATCAAGCTAGGAATTCTAGTTATTGCTATATAAAAAGCAAGGTAATCTTCTTAACCCTTTTCTTATGTGAATGTCAAATTATATATTGTAACGACCCAATTTTCAAAAGAAATTTTTTATTTTTAAATAATCAAAACATTTCCAATATACCATAAAATCTCAAGAGCAATTGTTTTTAAATTCAAAACATTAACATTTTATTTCAAATATCAGAGTGTCCCATCTAATCAAATGTTGGAGAGTGCATGTCGCGCCATCAAGCCTTGCCCTTGACCTTAGGCTCATATGTACTTGAAAGAAATCAAAAAATTGTAAGTTAATGCTTAGTGAGTTCCCCAGAGCATACCACACACAGTCCACATAATCACATATACCATACTAGCTATAAAAGCTACATAAACCACATAAGTCATGCATACAAACATATAAGGATGTCGTGAGCTCCCCCAGGGTCTTACTCCAGGATGCCATGGGCTCCCCACATGATCTTACACCTAAGTGCCAAGGGCTCCCCCGTGGTCTTTAATAGGAAAGCCATGGGCTTTCCACATGGTCTTACTTCCAGGTACCATGGGCACCCCCATGGTCTTTAATAGGAAAGCCATGGGCTCTCCACATGGTCTTACGTCTAGTTGACATGGGCTCCCCCATGGTCTTTCATACAAGAGTACCACATATATTGTTGGAATAGTGTCCAAGGTCAATAACTATTGGTAATATTCCAAATAATATCAGGGTCCTTTTGGGTTGCCCTCAAGACCTAAATTGAGTAGAATAAATAAAGGAGAAATTGGTTTATTAATTATTATAGTTAATAATTAATTAGAAACTAATTAGAAATATATTTTGGAAATATATTATGGGAATTAATTAATAGTTTAATTAATTAAAGGGTTGAACATTCATTAATCGATAGTTGGTTAATCAGGAATGTTCCAGAACCTTTATGGGATTAGGGTTGGATGAAAATCACTCCAACCCGCATGGGAAAGAAGTGAAATTTCATGGTTACGCCTCCATCCCACATGGGAAGGAGTACTAAACCTAAGGAGGCATCCAAGGCTATAAATAGGGCCTTAGGTGTTTCATTCCTCCTTGCACCTTGGCTTGAAGTATTCGCCAACCCTTCTTCCTCCCCTTCTTAGGGACGATTTCTAACCCCTTTGGGTTTGTGAAATTGACCCTTCTCCTAGTTATTTTATTCCACTTTTTGGTGTCATTGGGTGTGATACCATTGGAGGGATTCTGGTTTGGGTTCTTTCATCCAAGCAACTTCATGGAGGTTGAAGATCTCAAGCATGGAGATCAAGGGCTACATAAGAGGTATGTTTTCTTACTTATGTTTTAGTTTTCTAGGGCTGATGTAATTAGCAAGAAGCCATAGATCCATAGGATGCATGTACACTCAGGTATATCGTTGTTTCGATTTTTCTGTTGCCTAGTTTTAGAGTGTATTTGATGCGTAGAAAATCCAACAGTGGTATCAGAGCCATTGGTTCATGGTTACTTTCACCCTAGGTCCATATTTTCTGTAAAAACTTGTTTGAAACTAAATGGAAGAAGATTATATGAAAAATTCGCAATTGATAAAAACCATAGTCGTAGCTCACGATGTGAACAAGGAAGTCACGGTGTGAGCTCGGCAGAATTAGGGTTTTCGGATTTTTGCCATTTTTCAAATATGAAGGTTTATTAAATATGGATAAATACCTAATTTAAATTGTTTTTGAATCTGGAAAATTGATAAATATTATTTAAATATGTTTATTTGAATTTGAATATCTATTTGATAATGGATAAATATTATTTAAATATGTTTATTTGAATTTGAATATTTATTAATTGACGTGAATATTTATTTTTTATTTAAACAGTGAATTTAAATATTTAATATTATTTATAATATGGATATATAAATTTGAATATTAACCCCTCATGATTTATTAATTGTTACATTGCATCCTCGCAACTAATTAGAATTAATAATAGACAGTTAAATTTCAAGAGTTTTAAATTTATCCCTTGTATTTATCTATATTAAAATTGTGTTTTTTACATGTATAAGAAAGTTACAACATGCGCCCTCGCGTGTTTAAATGTTGACATTGTCAGTCTTACCTCGACTAGGCTCACCCGTTCTAATGTAAGGGTTTGAGGAGGTCTCTTTGATTCCTAAGGAGGTCGGTTTTTAATATGTTTCGTGTGACAACCCGAAATTTCCTTTCTGTATAACATATCAAGTCAATAGAAGTTAGAACAGTTGCAGTAAAGTTTCAGACTTTTGGTATAAGTTCGGGTATTTCAGGATTTACACTTTAAGGGATATCAGGAGAGAGGATGCACTAGGGTATTACGCAACTCTATTATTCCAAAACTCTATGATATTAGAGTTCAATGCCTGAATAAAATATTTTCTGCCAAAAACCCCAGGAGTATATATAGGATTCTGAGCCATATTTATTCATTTGTTACATTTCCAACTGGAGAAAAGCCGAATTCTCTCTCAAGGATCTTCGGACTTTCGTCCCAAAACGTGAGTACTTCTATCTAAGTGTGTTATAAGGCATGATATGTGTCTAATACACTAGAAATCATAGGAAACCATCAAGATTTAAGAGTTTACGTCCCAAGAACATCTTGGGCCGTAAACCCTTCTTTAAGGGGCAAAGAGTGCCCTAGTCCCTTCCTCTTGCAATGAAACTAGTTTAGAATTGTACCCTAATGTGTTTAGGACTATAAAACACCCCTAGAACACCAAGAGTAACGTGTTCACGACCCAAGAAGTTCTTGGACCGTGAACTCCAAACAAAAGGGCCAAAGTGTGCTTTAAACTCTCCTTAAGCTTTAGACACTAGCCTATATTCATTCCTAGTTAAGTTAGGGGATTGAAAACACCAAAAACACCCTTCCCATGGGAGATTACAGCCATAATCTCCAAGGGGTTTGGTCCCAGGGCCGTGAACTCCTCAAAGGAGTTAAAGGATGCCCTAAACTCTTCCAAAGACCTTGCCATTAAGTAGAATTGCTTCTTAGGGTCTTGTAAAGCCTCAAAACATCAAATGACCAAGTAAGTATGAGCTTATGGCTGTAAACTCATGATTTTACGACCGTAAACTCATTTTTTGGTGACATTAGGGCCGTAAACTCCATTAGGGAGTTTTCCTTGAACCCTACACACACTAGCTTGTCCCTACAACACTTAGATGCAATCCTTGAGGCTTAAAACACTTGTTAAAGGTGTTTAACATGTCCTAGGGTGTCATGAATTTGTTTATTAGTTTTTTATATACTAATTTGATACATATATGTGATATTATATGTTAACTAGGATCATAGAGGGTGTTCAAGACTTCACTTGACACCTAGCAATCCTACCTCTTCAGTTCATCCATACCACTCACTACAGGTGAGTTCATACCCCTTAATCAATGGTTTAAATGTTTTTAAATGTTTTATGGGGGGATAAAAGAAGAATCATGCTAGTTATTATATCAATCACATGTGATTAATAAGTAGCATTCAAATGATTTACTACTCATTAGCCGTTTTACCAAACGGATTTCTTCAAATGATTTTCATGAAAGTGTTATATGTTTAAAACTCCTTATTAAACTGTTCATTTTACACTGTATGTTTCATTTCAAACTCATTTACAATTGTGTTTCAAACAAATGTTTCATTGTACTTAAAACTGTTTTATCAAACACATGCTTTCAACCCGTTTTACAGAATGACATCAAGTCGATCTTTTCTTAGATAGAAATCATGTTCAAAGGTTTTACAAAACTTATTTTATACTTTTATATTATCAATTGCATGTCTATGTATGTATAGTTATATAAACAATGTTTAAAAGGCTTAGGAAGGCCTGCCCGCCCTATTTCCTTTTAGCCGTTGAGATGTGGTCTGGTGGGGTATCGGGTATCCGTCCGAAGGTCGTTTAAATATTAGTTATATATATCATGTGTACATATATAGTCATAAAGGTTCTTCCATTTCATTCAATACCCTTGGGTAGCAAGGGTATACTTCCGTGTTCATACGTACCAGTTGCATTACTAGTAAGCTACCATATGGGTAGTTCAGGAAGATACTAGAACTATTACTAGAACGCGATATCATACAATGAGTCAGTTCATTCATGAGTCACTACTTGATAGATAGAGAGAGAACACACGTTACAGCTAGTACACACAGTACATTACTATACATGCTAGATAGAGAGAGAACACACGTTATAGCTAGCACACGCAGAACATCACAGTACATTACTATACATGCTAGATAGAGAGAGAACACACGTTACAGCTAGCACACGCGGAACATTACAGTACATTACTATACTATTACATAGATATGTTTACATGATTACGCTTACATGAGTACGTTTACATAGATATTATATGATGAGTTACTATTACATTTTATATGTATAGATTCTGTTATATAATCCTCATCTTATCTTTACTTTGTGATACAATCACATAATCGACGAGATAGATTGGATTTAATATCCTAGTACCAAAGGATACGTTGCAGGATTAACCATTCCTAGAATCTCTGTTAGCTACAGAGGTAAAAGCACATCCACGGATGTCTACGGTTGATACCATTACAGGTATACTTTAAGGGACTAACTATTCCTATACCCAACTGTTAGCAACAGAGGTAAATGTACATCCACAGATGTCTCCAGTTAACACTGTTAGTTACCCTAGTACCAAAGGGTAATACTTAGGTTATTTATATTATTACCTTTATCTTGTGACTCATTCACATAACCGATGAGGTGAATTATATTTGAGTATCCTAGTACCAAAGGATACAATTTCTTATAATAATAATCATAGTAGCACAGTGGGGTCTTGGTAGAAGGCTACATTCAGAGCAGTTAGGTCTTGGTAGAAGGCTACATTCAGAGCAGTTGGGTCTTGGTAGAAGGCTACATTCAGAGTAGTTAGGTCTTGGTAGAAGGCTACATTCATAGCAGTTAGGTCTTGGTAGAAGACTACATTTAGAGCAGTTAGCTCTTGGTAGAAGGCTACATTCAGAACAGTTAGGTCTTGGTAGAAGACTCCCTTTTATAATAGTAGGAATCATAGGGATTTCTAGGGTTTTTCAAACGTTTACAGTTGTTCTACAAACATTTTCATACTTATACGAGCTTTCTTTCAGAACAATTTCAAGTCTTTCATTACAAGTTTTACAAATTAAGACACATTAATACTTACGATCTCACCAGCTTTAAAGCTGATACTCCCTTTCAAAATAACTTGTATCCTCAGGTCAACGATAGATAGGTACCAATGCAAGGTTTAGAGAAGATGGAGCTCGTTCAAGACTCATCTTTCATTTTGATTATACTTTAGTGTCTATTATAATTTGACAGAACACACTTGTATTAAAATTATATTATTAATGCAATGGATGATGTTGTTGCTTGTTTACTACTTTTCATTGTTGTGATACTATACATGACGTCCTCCGCCCCAGAGGGTTTCCGCCGTTCATGGTTTTGGGGTGTGACACTTCGCGCTTACCACCCTCACCGCCCTATTGCATTTTGAGAATGGAGTTACCGAAAGGGTTTGATAGTGATAATGGTCAATCTAAAAGTATTCTAAATACAAGTATAAAACAAAATCCCGTTTTATTAATAGAATGTGAGTTTATATTATCCATGAAAATTGCACATTCTCTTTATATTATGTTGGTGGAGCTCGTGTGGTTAACCGGCACATCAATCTAGGGTATAGTTGAGAATGATATGGAACTCGCGAATCTCAAGCGTAACTTGATACGGGGACCATGAAATTTTGTATGGTTAATTATCAATCTATTTAATGTGAATTTTATGTTATCCATAAAAGTTGCACATTCTCTTTATAACTTGCTGATGGAGCCCGCGTGGTTAACCGACATGTCAATTTGAGAGTATAGGTAGAGAATGATGTGAAACTCGCGAATCTCAAGCGTAACTTGAGTCGGGGACCATGAGATTTTGTATGGTCAATTTACCATCTGTTCAGTGATCCGTGGCGACCCCGTCATTGAATTTGAGATGAACATAATCTGTAACGCCCGTAGATCAGGGCTAGTTAATTTAGAGACGATAAACGTCAAAAATGACTTTTGATGGAATATTATTTAGAAGGAGTAATCTTAACTAAGTTTTAGTATATGTTACAATGATTCCGTACATATAAAGAACACCGAAATCCGAGTTATAACAAAGAAGTTATGACCTGTCGAAGTTTCGCGACAGAACCGGTACGACACAGCGTGACGTAAATCGTGAATTTACGTTAGAGCGATATTTAGCCTTAGTGATCTAAACGAAACTCGCAGAGTTCGTTAAATCGAGAGCGTGCATAAAAAGAACGTCCAAATCTGACTTCGTATGAGGAAGTTATGATTTTTCTAAATTTCGACTTAGCAGTATGCAACCCGAAACTCGAATTTGAGATCGAGTGATTTCTAGCCGAAACAATCTAAATGAGAATCGAAGATCTCGTTGATAGTAGTCCAACGGTAAAAATACAGATGAAAATGGACATCGGATGTGATGGGTTTTAGCCATAAGAACATCATATGTGCTCATGCAAACCCTAATGCTTAGATCTAGGTTTCTCTATTGTACATGCAATGTATCCAAGACTTACAATCTTAGATCCAACATATTATAAACTGAAATTAGGGTTTAGAGAATTACCTTTGATTGTTATGTAGCAATAACAATCTTAATTCCTCCTTGTAATGACTTTAGAAAGCTTAGAGTCACAAGTGTCACTCCTCTAATGGTTCACAAACACCAAGAGCAAGAGGATGAAGAATAAGGAGAGTGGAGGCTGACCAAAACGTCCAGAAACCCTAGAGGAACTCTTATCCACGTTTTTGGGGCTTAAGGGTGCTATATATACATGTAGGCTATTAGGGTTTTCAACTAGGAAACCCTAATCTGACTTCTTAAGCCCTAAGCAGCCCATGGATTCCTTTAGCATATCCCTTGGACAATTTCTAATGGGCTTCCCTAATCTGTATCAGGAAGTGTAGCCTATTAGAGGTATGGTATAGGGTGAACTTGAACCTTTGTGTAATCATTTCAAGAAATAATATAAACCCTGGTTTTTTTATCTGATGTATTGAATGATTATATGATTTATGTATGGTGACTTCGTTGACTGCGAGACAATACTTGGGACGAGTATGAGTAGGTGTGAATGGTAGTAGAGATCTATACTACCGGAAGCTTAGGACTCGCACTTGGATCAAGGAAAGTCACAAGGTTACCAAGAAGCTAGTAATTGATTCTATTTTATTCAAGTATGTCATTACCCTTGTTTCGGTAATGGCTAGTAGGATGATGGTTATTCCGACCCTAGTGGTCATATTAAATTGAGTCCGACTGCGATGAGTTGGTTACATGGTCCAGAGGACCAAGTTCGATGTAACATCTGACTTAAGTCATAAGATTGGAATCATTTTACAAGCCCTATTTCGTTGATGATTCTGGGACGTAATCATCCTAAGGGGGTGATAATTGTAACGCCCGTAGATCAGGGCTAGTCAATTTAGAGACGATAAACGTCAAAAATGAATTTTGATGGAAGATTATTTAGAATGAGTAATCTTAACTAAGTTGTAGTATATGTTACAAGGATTTCGTACATATAAAGAACGTCGAAATCCGAATTATAAGGAAGAAGTTATGACCTGTCGAAGTTTCGCGACAGAACCGGTACGACACAGCGTGACGTAAATCGTGAATTTACGTTAGAGCGATATTTAGCCTTAGTGATCTAAACGAAACTCGTAGAGTTCATTAAACCGAGAGCATGCATAAAAAGAATGTCCAAATCTGACTTCGTATGAGGAAGTTATGATTTTTCTAAATTTTGACTTAGCAGTATGCAGCCCGAAACTCGAATTTGAGATCGAGTGATTACTAGCTGAAACAATCTAAACAAGAATCGAAGATCTCGTTGATAGTAGTCCAACGGTAAAAAGACAGATGAAAACGGACGTCGGATGAAGAAGTTATGAATTTATAACGGAGTTTTCCAGTCGCGGCCTACTAAAAATAAATAGTAAAAATAAAGTCAAAATTAGCTGACTAAGTCTAAATGAAAGTTGTAGAGCGTAGTCTCACCTACGCATGGACATAAAGAACGTCGAAAACGGAGTTCGTATTAGAAAGATATGAATTTTTTAAGTTTATTAAATAATTAAAATATTTAATTTAAATATAAAATCCGATATTATCCGAAGGGGGGAGTCATCGGACTTATCCGAGTTACGCCCAGTGTACCCATATGCATGAACTGAAATGGGTGATATCGACCTGACCCAATACTCGAGTGCATGCGTTCGTAAGCGATGACGACTCCGGCGTGATCCGAAGCGTACGCCTAGCGTAGAGCTTAGTACCCCCAGCGTACTCCGAAATTACACCCAACGTAAATCGAGTTTCAGCACCCTATAAATAGAATGCGAGGGAAGCCAAGTTCTTTGCCAATTTTCTTTCTTTCTCTCTCATTTTTGCATCGTTTTGCGTGCAACAAATACCCCGAAGCCCCGGTATTAATCCCGAGCCCCAAAGCAAGTTCTGAAGCCCAAAAAATCCTGAGAAGTGAAATTCCTGAGCCGAAGTTCTGCCCACGAGGAGCACAGTTTTTGTGAAGATATCCCGGTTTCACCGAAGAATACTACTTCTACAAGCCGTAGTGTTGTCCGATCATCTTCTGATCAAGTGAGTGTATAGTTACTTTCTTGTAACACATAAATATAAAGTATTAGCTATGAAATACGTGCTGTGTGTTATATATTATTTGTCTATTTGAGATTGGCTTGGAATTGATGTTTTTATACGGGTGTTAAATGATTTAAACTGTGTTTGTATTTATATCTACAAAAATGTTGGGTAGAACATGGGTAGATGGAATAGTTGGTGACGATGCGACTTCGTGCCTATTGAGTAAGCCTTGGTGATGATGCGACTTCGTGCCTATTGAGTAAAGCCTTGGTGACGATGCGACTTCATGCCTATTGAGTAAAGCCTTGGTGACGATGCGACTTCGTGCCTATTGAGTAAGCCTTGGTGACGATGCGACTTCGTGCCTATTGAGTAAGCCTTGGTGACGATGTGACTTCGTGCCAATTTGATAAAACTTGGTGACGATGTGACTTCGTGCCTGTTGAGTAAACCTTGGTGACTATGGAGTTAGCGCCTCATAGCTATGGATTTAGTATCTGATAGATAAATTTTGGCAGCAATGGACTTCGTTCCAATTCCTTAGGTAAATCCTTAGGAACAAATGAATGAAGGATAGTTGGTTCTTAGGGTAAAACCTTAAGAAATAAAGGAGATAATGGGGATGGGTATTTGGGTTGATTGTTTGATGATTGAATAATAAATGTATTATTATGGGTTGAAAACCCTATATGCTCACCAGGCTCCCAAGCCTGACCCACTCAGTTTTCTTTGTATCACAGGTATCAATACGAAGACATATTTCACTGAGAGGTTAAAAGAGATGTAAATCATTAGTGTAAATAAATGTAAGTTATGTTTATGCTTATGTGTCTGTATCGGAACATGACATCCCGAGATTTTGTTATATAATGAAAATACTTTTCTTTAAGAAATACTTTGATAAATTCTTATCATATTTTGTATTGGGAACAAATTCCGCAACGGTTTTCTTTAAACGATTACTCTAATTTTAAAAACAAAGCATAAACAAATCGGTCTTTTCTGGCCATGAAAATGGGGATGTCACATAATCCGAGATTAACATTCCATTGATAGTCAATGAAACTCAAAGATTTAGGAATTTCGTGGTGATCGAAATTGGCAAAGGGCTTTGCCTACCTAAATAACTTAAAGGTGTGTTTACGGCATCCCTTTACACATCATGGAGCCAAATATGGATCCTAGACTTCTAAAATAATTTAGGGTGATTATTTTCTAAGGATAAGTATAACAAACTATCATGGAATTTTATTGAATGTTGTCGAAAACCTTATCCACTAAAATCTACTGCTATAAAACCTTTGAAATGATTAGTTATGAGGATGATCAATCTTTTCAATTTCGTAGTTTGGGAATAGTTCTCATAAACGAAAGGAAAGCTCACGCCTTTGTTAAAGCACTTCCTAGGTTACTTCAAACATTGCATTCTAAATTGTTAGAAAGAGCAATTATCAAATGTACGCTGTAAATTGACATATTGAAGTAAAATGGAATTTCCTTGAGTTAGGAGTTGACTATGTTCAGTCGACTAGCTAACATGTACATATGATCAGTTCATTCTAATTTTGATATGAACAACTTGGAATATCCATTAAGGAGTTGTGTAGCATGTTGAGGTTTCCTTTGGAACTATCTTGGCCAATCATAGAAACTCATACTTCAAAACACTCCCATATTTTACTATCATAAATAAAAGTGTCAAGAAGAAGAAAGCCAATCGCCCACAGTTTAAAAGGTGATTAGTGTGGGTATACCTAATCTAGGCCCTAATACCTTGGACAAAGGAAGACTTATTCTAAGACATGTTCTGATAACTGCTTGTTTCCATAACAAGAAAAGGAGTAAGAAATCAAACTTGACCAAATGTATATTTGAGGTGAAAGGACTGGAACATGAAGAAGTTAAATTTGATCATGGATCACGACCTCGTGCTACTTTCCATTGGATCAAAAGATAACTAGTTCTTCCATGTTAGTTATTCAATCAAATATATGGATTTATAATTCCGTTAAAACATTACTTTTAAACCTTAAGTGTGTTGCTAAGGATTAGTGCTGACATTTGCAAGAATGTGCAGTCACTAAAATGAAGTAAGAAGACTAAAGCATGGAGAAGATAATTTGATCATGAATGCCAAGCCCTTGCTACATTCATAGGATTAAAAGAGAACTCTTTTCAAAATGTTTAGTCTATGGTATTATAATTGAAATTGTTTATACTATGATTCATGAGATAGTTCTGACTTATTTAAATGTGGAGCATTCTAACATGTTAAAACAAAGTCATGAAATCTATGAAGCTAGTATAGTAGCAATAGTTCAAAATTGATTTGAACATTTGAATAAGGTGTATTATTGTGAATATATGTTGATGTTAGTTCAACTAATGGATCGTTCAGATTGACCATAATAAGTACTTATCCAAATACATCCAAATGTTTAGGTGAAATGTATTTGTGGAATCATAGTATTGGATACATAAATGAGAAATGCATTACCAAGTATCCAGTTGGATCAGATTTTGGATATCATTTAACCTCGAGTATTATGATAAATGCAAATCTTGTTTATCAAGATAGATGATGAATGTGTCATTGGGTGATGTGAGTATCTGTTGGAATTAGTTTACACTAATGGACCATTCAGATTAACCACAATACATAGTGAGACCAACTACGTATGAATGTGAGTCTGGAACCTCTCAGGTGTTCAGAGCTCTCATATAGCGAAGTGAAGAATCAATTGGGCAATAGGATGAGACACTCATAGTGAGAATCTCAGTCCAAACTTTATTGATCATCTAAGTGACCGTAAAAGAGTTTCATGATCTATCTCCACCCAAAACACTACCACTAGGGAGTGTTAGCTGGATAGAGAAACAAATCATTCATTGATTTTGTACTAGATGAGTCGCATTGTGTTTGCTAACAATTTGTGGATTGTACCATGAATAGGGTTACAAGAAGTCCTTTGTTCTTGTGCCAACTAAGTAGGTTCTTGAAACACTCTATGATATGTGAAGTTGGGTTCTATCCTCACTGCCATATATGGAAGTCTACGATTATGAGGCTTACGCTAGTCGTGAAGTGCTCGACAATCTAGTACTTTGAATAGAGATGTGTTATCTCGTTGGTGAACCCATCAAGTATTTTGGATAATTGTTTAACAATCCTTATGAGGACAAAGTGTATGTTGCTCGAAGGGCAGTCTTCCGAGAGGGAGTTGATTTCCAAAAGAGCTAATGGGAGCCACATTACTCTTGATAAGATTCGAGATTCAAGCATCGAAGAGCCTAAAGTTGGAGATAGCATTCAATTTGGAATTGAAAGAGCTATTAAGGAAACTGACATATTTCCGTTTTTTCCTTATAGATCTGATAGATGACGTCATGAACCTAGTTATATAAGAGTTTATATTACTGAGGTAAATGAGTAACTGGTATGGAGCAATTAGAGTGTACCAGCTATCGGAAGCTATGGTAAGCCCTAAAGGCTACAACATGGAAGGAAGACATAGAAAGCGAGATTCAGTCCATGTATGTTGAAACTTGGTAGATCAAGCACTTGACCTTAACCATTAGGTATTAGTGGATCTTCAATAAAAGACAAGCATGGGTAGGAACAGACGGGTTATGAAGGATGTGTAAGCTTAATAAGTTCATTTATGGACGGAAATAAGCATCTCGCAAGTGGGATCATTATTTTAATGAGAAATTTCAAGGAGTTTGAATTTTGAGAAATAAAGATAAGTCATATATATGTCAGATCTAGTGGGAGTAATTGGAATCTTTGGTTCAATGAGAAAAGTTCAAGGAGTTTGAATTTCGAGAAACATAGATAAGCCATATATACGTCAGTGCTAGTGGGAGCACTGTAGTCACCCTTGTATTGTACATAGACAATGTACGATTTATAGGAAACTATATTCTAACTTAGCATGTGTAAAAGCTTGGCTTGGTATGAGAAATGTTTCTATATGATATACATGGGAGATACAATACACGTTCATAATAAGGATCTATGGAGATAGATCAAAGTGATTTATTGGATTAAGCCAAAGTACATTGAATGTTGAGGAAACTCAACATGCAGAACTTGGAAAGGTTCGTGCATAATATGGCATAACATTGAGCAATGCTAATGTCCTAGTTCTATTATTGAGCTAAAGCAAATGAGTCGTGTCCCATATACTTCTGATATGGGATCAATCATACATGCCATGACATGTACCACATCTAATGACTTGTATGTCTCGTGCAACACAAGTTGGATTAGTTCAATTTTGGCAAGAATCAATAAATCAAGATCAAGAACATTCCTAAGTGTCGTTGGAGGACAAAAGATATGATCTTGAAAGTATGAAAGAGATCATTATAAGAGTTACATTGATGCTAAGTTCCATACTAATAAAGACATTTTCGTTTGCAGTCGGATTTCATGCTTCTCTGAATGGTGAAGTTTTAGCTTGGAAGAGTACCAAGTATTACACCATAGTGGATTTTTCAAACTTAGAGTATGTTGCGATTGGTTAAATTGAAAAGAAGACAATATGGCTTAAAGAGATTCATTAGTGACATCTTTGTTGAAATTCAATCACTGATGCTCATTATGAAGTCTCTTTATGACTTTAAGGGTGAACTTACCTCGAGTATGGATCCCTAGTCACACAAGCTCACATGACATATACTCAGTATGTACCATCACGTTTGATAGTGATTCAAATGTGAAGATGTCACAGTCAATATGTCATATTGAAAGATAATCTTGTCGATCCATTCCATAAGTCGATGTCATTGACCAAGTCTGACAGTCAGACATAGTCGAGAGACATTGGATTTGCAAATGAATTGGCTTAAACACTCTTAGTTTGGTTTGTTTTAAAACCCGAGAACTTTAAGCAGTATAAGTTTTAATTTGATTTGGTGATTATTAAGTGGTGATCTTAATATATGATGGATTTTGGTCATTTCAATTATCCTATCACTGCGTTCTCACTTTTACATGTCTGGAACCCACTTCCCGAGTATTAATTTACTCAAACGTCCACAGTCGGTCATACTCTTGGAAGTAAGTAGTGATTTAAGACTATCATGAGTATTAGTGGATTGTCCATATTGGTTGGACATAGCATAGAGATTGCGCTAACACTCATGAGTGCTTAATAGAGATTTAAGTATTGGACCAACCCACGCTTAGAGATTACTTCATGGATTCAGTCATGAGTAATTATAAGACGATAATATATTCTATTCTTCAAACCTAGATACATGTAGGGTTTTGCTCTATGATTCCGTTATGTATTTGTCTACTCCAACGCTAACCGTAACTGATAGTTATAAAGGGTATGTCCATGTATGACATGATGAAATATACAAAAACCATGTAGTCGAAGTTTATTTGTTCCTTCTGCCTTAATAGGAGAAGCGATATCTATGGGCCCCTCGATGATTTGGTGCTGACATCTAAAGTGCTTAGCCGAGCCCTGACTGGAATTGATGTGTTCACTTTAGTAGTCAGATGCAATCGTCACAAATCTATATCGGGAAACATAATCTTGAATTCTTGAGATTGACCAATATCCATGTCTCGGATTCATACAGATATCATAGAACGAAGGGATATTTGATCACTTATCTAAGGGTTGAATCTTGATTAGATCAAGAGTTCGGTAGTTGCATTGGATGGATAACTCTATGTTGATTATTGGAGAAATATTAGTCCTCGTATAGTTGATGACTTGTCCAAGTAGGAGACTATTGGAATAGTGTCCAAGGTCATTAACTATTGGTAATATTTCAAATAATAGCAGGGTCTTTTTGGATTGCCCTCAAGACTAAAATTGAGTAGAATAAATAAAGGAGAAATTGGTTTATTAATTATTATAGTTAATAATTAATTAGAAACTAACTGGAAATATATTATGGGAATCAATTAATAGTTTAATTAATTAAAGGGTAGAATATTCATTAATCGATAATTGGTTAATCAGTAATGTTCTAGAACCTTTATGGGATTAGGGTTGGATGAAAATCACTCCATCCCATGTGGGAAAGGAGTGAAATTTCGTGGTTAGGCCTCCATCCCACATGGGAAGGAGTACTAAACCTAAGGAGACATCCAAGGCTATAAATAGGGCCTTAGGGGTTTCATTCCTCCTTGCACCTTGGCTTGAAGTATTCGCCAACCCTTCTTCCTCCCCTTCTTAGGGACGATTTCTAACCCCTTTGGCTTTGTGAAATTGACCCTTCTCCTAGTTATTTTATTCCACTCTTTGGTGTCATTGGGTGTGATACCATTAGAGGGATTCTGGTTTGGGTCCTTTCATCCAAGCAACTTCATGCAGATCAAGGGCTACATAAGAGGTATGTTTTCTTACTTATGTTTTAGTCTTCAAGGGTTGATGTAATTAGCATGAAGTCATAGATCCATAGGATGCATGTACGCTTAGGTATATCGTTGTTTCGATTTTTCCGCTGCCTAGTTTTAGAGTGTATTTGATGCGTAGAAATCCCAAAATATACAACAAGCATACCTCCTAGCATATAATCAACCATCATGCCACATAATATTGTATCAACTAGTATACCACATATCATAAAATGGGCCGGCCTTAGTGCCTTCGACCCATTGGTATGGTGAGGAGACTCGCCTTCTAAAGAATGTTGAACTGATAAGATAGATCAGATAAGTTCCAACGCGCGGCTCCAACTTAACTGCCTACAATCATCATATGACTAGTTTTTTCAAACCCCGAAATACCAAAAGTACCCTCAAAGTCACACTTGGTTAACCCTGATAAAATTCCAAGTCAACAGGCAAGGTCAGCAGCCCATGTTGACCCCGACTCGTCGAGTGCATCTAGCAGCTCGTCGAGTTCCTTCAGAATCCAGAAAACCAGGACAAACCCTAGCCAACTCATTGACTTGTCCCATAAACTTGTCGATTTCACTCAATATCCAGTAGCCGGGAAAACCCGATCCAGCTTGTCGAGTTGCCAAATTAACTTGTCGAGTTTTCCCCCAATTTGCACATTCTGATGATACGTCGATTACAGGGACTCTAGGGCTTAGATCTAAGGTCTTAAGGTGTCTAGAAGGATAAAGTTTACAACTTTATCCTCTGGAACCCCTTTGAATGCTCTAAAGCCCTTAACAAGTGTTGGAAAGCTTAAAAGCTTAGCCATATGGTTCATGACTCTAGGGATCTAGAATCCCTCCTTTCCAGAAGAGTTTCTAATCCCCAAAACGTTCCAAAGATTGAGACTTTATGGACATGCATGTCAAATGCATGTCTTGAAGTCAAAATGGCCAAAGAGGGAAAATATACCCTAAAACCCATGCATGGCATCCATGCTTGTCCAAACGTTAGATCTAGCCCACTACGGGGCCATGTTGCCCTCGAGATTCATAAAATGAAAACTTTATGAACCCCATGCATGCAATCAACAAGAACGATAGAGAATGAAGAGTAAACTCAAGATCTAGCCATACATAAAGATAAAAATCGAATCTTGAATGCTTACAATAGTCCACAAGATGATCAATCTCAAGAGCGAGGGCTTTGTTTGCTGGATCTTCTCCTTTTTCTCACTATTTTCTTCTTCTTAAGCTCCAAAAGTCACTATAGCTCACAATATGAGAGAAAATGGAGATTATGGTTTAACACATACGTTCTTAGGGTTTGGAGGCTGATGGAAGGTTAGCCTCAAGGTTTTAAGGAGATTATATAGGGTGAAAACCCTAAAAATTAGGGTTTTCCTTTGCAGCGCATACTCGTCGAGTTAGGCCTTCCAACTTGTCTAGTATGTCCTGAATTCCGCGTCCCATTAGAGATCTCTACTCGATGAGTTGGAGCTCCTCAACTCGTCGAGTTCCAATCTAAAACCCTAAAATTTTGAAAAGTTATTAATACCTGAAACGAGTGTTACATATATGCTAGATCTAGGGTTATTGCATTGGAATTTCTTTTACATGTTCAATTAGTGAAAAACTTAGATCCAAATCAATTAGGTTTGCATGACCACATAGGATGTTGTTATGCTCAAAACCCATCAGTGGTATCAGAGCCTAGGATGTTTTTCAATTGAATTTGATGCATTGATGAACTGTCCAAAGCAGAAGCAAAGCAGATTCACAATTTGTTTGTGAAACTCAATGAGTTTAATGAGGAACTCGACGAGTTCATAGCCTGAATCGACGAGTTAACTCGTCAGGTGCCTGATTTTTCGATTTTCAAATCTTGTTGGGATTAGGATAATTACCAAAATATGTTTTTAATGCCTTAAATTGAATTTTCTGAATGGTAATATGATTTCCTTATCAAATAAGATCGATTTGGTCAAATTTAAAGATAATGACAAAATTATTTCCTTAATTTAATTATTTAAAATTTGATCTAGTAATTTTTAGAAGTTTCAAATTACACCCTTTAGTTTGTAATTCAAAATTTAATTAAAAGTTTAATTTTGAAATATTAAATTCTAAAGCCCTATTATTTTAAAAGTTTAAAATACACCGTTATACTATATAAAATTAAAAGTCTAATATTATATATGTATAAGAACAGTCAGTCTTACCGTTAGTAGGCCTCATTCACGAAGCCGATCTATAAAGGGGGTATAAGGAAACTGCATATAAAATGGAGGTTGAATGGGTGTCCACTCTCACCCACCGCTTCCTTGATTGGTGGAGGGTCTTTAGCCCAACAGGTAGGATAAGACATTAATTACTCATTAATAAGTATAATGATAAATATAAAGTAACTAAATGTTTTTATAAAATTCCAAATCTTAGTTACTTTAGAAAAAATGTGAATTTGATGCTAATCCATGAAATTGCACATTGCACTTTGTCAAGTCGTTAGTGGAGCGTGTGTGCTTAAATGGCATACTAACTTGGTCTAACAAAGAGTGGCAATTGGTAACTTGTAAATTATCATTGATAAATGCAGCGTGTGTGGGTAATCGGCACATTGATTAGGTGGTAAATGACAACGAGAGTACCAAGCTAATTTGCATGGTTATTCGCACCTTGTTTGTGATCCTCGGTATCCCAATCACAAATTTGAAGGGAATAATCGAGATTAAACATTCCATTGAACAGTTCAATGAATCTCAAAAGATCTAGGAATTTGATTTCATTCAAAACCTAATTCATTTTAAAATTTCGTTTTCATGGTGGAATTGGTAAATCGTGTTACCTACCTTCAAATAATTTACAATTGGATTACAACATCCCTCTTCCGAATTGTGAATTATTGTGTTGGGTCCTAGCCTTAATATTTCATTTTGGGTGTTATATTAAGGATTCCTTATCTAATCAAACGTGTCCTTCTTCGTTTGCAGATGTTTACCTCAAACAACGCTTCCAACAACTCCTCCAACACTTTCTCTCGCTCTTGAGCATCTATGCCAAGGTGACATTCAATGGGTCCAATTTCAATACTTGGATCTGAAACATCCGAATGGCATTGCATTTCGAGGAAAAGGAATATGTCCTTGATAAGAGCTGAACAAGATCGAGGAGTCCAAATCTACTCCCAAGGAGATAGCTGAGTATAAGGCCCACTGCAAGGACGCGACCAAAGTGTTGTGTATCGTGGTGGCCACTATGACTCCTAAGCTACAACAGTTCTATGAGGACTATTGGCCTTATGAGAAGTGTCAGGACTTGATGGAGAAGTACCATCAAAGAGCACGTCGAGAGAGGTATGAAATAGTCTGGTCACTCATCACCACCAAGATGAAGGATGTAGAGTCCATCACGAGCCACCTGCAACGAACACAGAGATATGTGGATCGTTTGCTCAAGCAAAATTTGAACTTTGATGAAAAGTTGGCCATTACTATAATCCTACACTCTTTACCTCCTTTTTATGATCAGTTCAAAATGACTTATCATTTGAGCAAAGAGGAAGTCACATTGAGCAAGCTTCAATGCTTGTTGAGAACTGTTGAAAGTGGATTAAAAGGAAATTCTATTGAATCCACTCCTCCTACTGCTACTGTTGCGTTTGTCCTAGCTATTGGACAAAGAAATGGGAAAAAGAGGAAAGCTCCCTCTAAGCAAAGTTGGGGAAAGTCTCATGAAGTGTCTACTAGTGGACCCAAAGCAAAATACGGTTCTGCTCCCCCTGCCTCGGATCTAAAAGATGCAACGTGTTTCTACTGCCAAGATAAGGGACATTCGAAGAGAAGCTGCCCTAAGTACCTGCAGGATATTAAGGATGGCAAGATCAAGCCTACCTCGGCAGGTATTTACACTATTTTATCTAAAAATTCATTTCATTCTAATTCATGGGTCCTTGATACAGGATGTGGTTTTCACATTTGCTCTAATTTGCAGGGACTAAGAGAAAGTAGGAATGTGGAGCTTCGGAAGATGAACCTGATAATGGGCAATAGGAGATCGTCATCTGTTACCAAAATCAGCGTTTATTCTTTAAATCTTAGTAGTGGATTATGTTTAAACTTGAATAATTGTTGCTACTTGTCAGAAATGACAAGGAATATTATTTCTTTTCATGGTTTGTATAGACAAGACTTTAGATTTTCATTAAATAATGAAATTGCTTCTATTAATGCTTATTATAATGGGTTATTTTATTTTAAATCATTGCCTTGTGATGGTGTATATGAAACTGTGATGGTTGTAGACAATTTAGAAAATAGTGTGTTACATATTGATTCGTCTAATGGTTTAGACAAAGCATGATTGTGGCATTGTCGTCTTTGACATGTAAAAAAAGCGCATTTTGCCCAACTTCAAAATGATGGAGTATTGGAATCATTTGACCTAAGGTTAGATGATACATGAGAATATTTTTTTCTTGGATAGATGATTAAATCACCTTTCACTGGTACTTGTGAAAGAGGTGAGGAATTGTTGGATCTCATACACACCGATGTGTGTGGGCCATCTAGATCCGCCACAAGGGATGCAAATCGATTTTATGTGACTTTTACCGATGATTATAGCAGATATGGATATATCTACTTAATCAAGCATAAGTCATAAACCTTTGAAATTTTCAAAGAGTTTAAACATGAATTCGAAAATCAATTGGGAAGGAAGATCAAGATGCTCATACCTGATAGGGGCAGTGGGTATCTTAGTATCGAGTTTCGCGACTATCTTAAGGAATGTGGAATTGTTTCACATTTAACACCTCCTAGGACACCACAGCTTAATGGTGTGGCTGAGAGGCGTAATCGAACCTTGTTATACATGGTTCGTTCCATGATGAGTCGAGTTTTGCTTTCGATATCGTTATGGGGGTATGCCTTATAGACTGTCACCCATATCCTTAATCTAGTCCGGACAAAGAAGGTTGCCAAAACACCTTACGAGATGTGGACAAGGAAGGTTCCCTCATTGGCACATATCAAGATTTAGGGTTGTAAAGCTTTCGTTAGACGAGACACTCACGACAAGCTTGAACCTTGAAGTGAGCGGTGTATTTTCATCGGCTACCCACAGAAGTCCTTTGGATACTTGCTCTACAAACCTAGTGAGAACGTGGTCTTCGTAGCACCAAGGGGAGTTTTCTGCGAGAGGGAACTCATATGCAAAGAGAACAATGGGAGTGTAATTGATCTTGAAGAAATTTAAGAGTCAAGCAATGAAGGAACCTCTAACACTAGTGCTTAACCCGAGGAATAAATTCTTGTTGAACCGATTGACAAGTCATTGCATCTTAGGCGATTAGCGTTCCGCCTGTGTTGTATGGTTTTCATATAACTGCAGAATGTGATATGTTTATCAGTGATAGTAAACTGATAAATTTGGATGAACTTGCTAACTACAAGGAAGCCATGGCGGGCCCTGAGTCTGCTAAATGGAAAGAGGCAATGGACAGCGAGATCCAGTCCATGTATGACATTCAAGTTTAGAACTTGGTTGACAATGTACCAGGTCGTAAGATAGTTGGGTACAAATGGATCTTCAAGAAGAAGACCGACATGGATGGAAATGTGCACACATTCAAGGCACGACTGGTTATGAAGGGCTTTACTCAAACCCCAAGGATTCACTATGATGAGACCTTCTCACCAGTGGCCAAGATCAAGTATATTAGGGTTATATTAGCCATCATTGTGTTTCATGATTATGAAATCTGGCAAATGGATGTCAAAACTACTTTCTTTAATGGGAAGTTGGATGAAGATGTTTACATGTGTCAACCATATGGTTTTGTAGATGCTAAATACCTCAACAGAGTGTGCAAGCTTGAGAAATCCATTTATGGATTGAAGCAAGCTTCTCGCAGATGAAATCTTTGCTTCGATAAGAAAGTCAAAGAGTTTGGTTTCTCTAGGAGTGAGGATGATTCCTATGTATATGTCAAAGCTAGTGGGAGTATAATTAGCTTTCTAGTTTTGTATGTCGATGACATACTGCTCATATGAAATGATGTTCCAACCTTGTAGGAGGTTAAGTCCTGACTTGGAAAGTGTTTCGCTATGAAGGATCTAGGAGAGGCTGTGTAACAGCCCGGATTCCCAGGTATTATTTATTCTTGTATTTTTGGTGATTTGTGAGGAGACTCGGCGAGTTGGAGCCCAAACTCGTTGAGTATGATCGCGGTTATGGGCGCGGGTTCGCGTCTGGACTCGGCGAGTCCATGTTGTTTAATGAAACCCTAATTCCCCGGGTTTGGAGCCTATTTAAGGGCACTTATAGCCCCCCATTGCGGCTACTAGTCCCTTGAGAGAAACCTAAGAGAGCTAAATCGCTTTGAGAGAGAAGAAGTCACTTTTGGATCTTTGTATCTTTTGTTTAGCAAGAAGAGGGTGACAAGAGCAAGGAGGAGGTGAGATTCAAGAAGATCCAGAGACCAGAGGCTTCATTTTAAGGTAATAGTTCGAACCTCCTTCAGTTTTAGGATTTATCTTTAGAGTTAGGGTTTTCTAACCCCTTTGGAGAGTGATTATGTGAAGCAAATGGTCCCCCTTCGAGTTTGTGCCTTGGATCTGGACTCAAAGAGGTCCAGAGACCTTAACCCTTGGAGCTTTTTGGGTTAGTATGGAGTTATTGGACTTAGGTTGTCATTTTGGGACCAAATCTCCTTTTTATGCCTTTTGGGAGGTTATACAAGCATCAAGTTTCGAACTTTACATGACATTCATGCTTGGGAAGGCCAGATCTATGGTTTGGGGAAACAGATCTGACCTCAGGAGGTCAATAGAGTTTGTGCATGGCATGAACTCGCCGAGTTGTTCTTGAGACTCGGCGAGTAGGGTTTGGGTTTCACGTAAATTGTTCAGCGAGTAGACTCGCCGGGTTGGGGGATGACTCAGTGAGTCAGGGAGAGTCAAGGGGTGGACTGAGTCAAGCCGGAACTCGCCGAGTTGTTCTTGAGACTCGGCGAGTTGAGTCGTGGTGGCCCCGCAACTCATGCCAGGTGGAACTCGTCGAGTTAGGAAAAAAAATACTCGACGTGTCGAGAGAGGATCCAAGGGAGTCAGTGGACACGTATAGACTAGCCGAGTCGCTCTAGCGCACTCGCCGAGTCCGGTGAAAGTTGACCGTTGACCATTGACCAGAGTTTACCTGTGTTGACTTGATAGGGTTAGTCAACCTTAGTTGTGAAAGTGTTAATTAGAGATATATTGTGTTATAGGAGGACTATAGCTCGGGGGATCGAGCGCGAGTGATTTCAGGGATTTGCAAGTTACCGAGATACGCGAGGTGAGTCTTCTCACTATACTTTACCTTGAGTAGGTAACTAGAGTTGTGTGATACAGTGTTGTATGCCATTTATGTGTTATATGTTGCACTGCATTATTTCTATGTGATTTATGCTATGCATGTTATCAGAGTTAGAACCTGAGGGTTCACAAAGTTTGGGTGCACGGACCCATAGAGTTATAGCCTCGAGTGGCTAATATGTATATATGTGGTATTTTGGGAAACTCACTAAGCTTTGTGCTTACAGTGTTTGGTGTTATTTGTTTCAGGTACCAGTGAGGATCGCGGGAAGGCGCCGGTCTGATCAGTACACACACAGGATTTTATGTTATGAGATCTTGGGATTGTTATGTGCTATGAATTTGAATTTGAAACAAATGATGTTTTTATAAATAGTAAATGAATTATGTTTTTATATTATGCGAAAAATTATTTTGAAATTTACGGTGTTACAAGTTGGTATCAGAGCCTTGGTTTGAGGGATTCGAGTACACCTTCGGGCGTATTTGAACTCAAACTGAGGATTTGAGAAATATTTTCAAAAAAAGGGGTAAAAGATTTTTAAAAAACACATAGCAAAGTCGTGTGTACGATCAGCCAGCGCCCGAACGGTGATTTCCCAAAAGACCCTCATGATAAGTGATTATCAGAGATGTTATGTTATGTTATATGATGAGTATGATATGCATGCTATAGTAGACTAGGTATTCTTATTAGGACTAGGGTGGCCTGATATATGATGCCTTAGTCTAGGGGTTTTGCTGCTAGGGATGCTAAAGAGTGGCTTGGATAGCAGTGAGGTGCTTATGAGGGATTTGCTAGTGAGTAGCACATGATAGAGAGAGTAGAGTACTTGGGATTTGGGGCTCAAGGAGGAGGACTTGGGATGAATGCCGATGCGGTATGGACGGTAGTATTGGGCCCGTACTACTGAAGATACCGGGTTGGTGCACAGACCAAGTAAGAATCCTTAGGGCACTAAGGAATAAGTCGGGTGGAGTTATCGAGTGTGATTATACTCAAGGAGGTCTCTAATATATCATATGTTGTTTTTCAGAGGAAGATCATGGTGAGAACACGTCAAGCGCCAGAGAGCAGCGGGACCAGTGATGAGGAGATCCGCCAGATCATCCATGAGGAGGTGGCTGCGACCATCAGGGCAGAGATACCAGAGATGTCCGGGTCTATTAAGACCACGTTGATTGAGACTTTCGACGAGCGTTATGCTACTCTTTCTGAGGCTGCTGTTGCAGCGGCCACCGCAGCTATTGCTGCCACGAGGCCGCAGGGTGGCGATGCGTTGCTGTTCCGAGAGTTCAGCAACACAAAACCGCCGGAGTTTGATGGGACCCAGGACCCGGTGGCGGCTATGAGATGGATTTCAGACATAGAGGGGTGTTTCTTCACTTGCTCGTCTCCTGAGCATTTGAGAGTTCGGTTCGCGCTGAACCAGCTTCGCTTGGGAGCGAAGGACTGATGGAAGTTTGTGACGGCGCACTTTACGCCTGCTGAGCTTGCGGCAGTGACCTGGGAGAGGTTCACTGCCATCTTCCGAGATGAGTACGTTCCCCAGGTGGAAAGGGAGCGTTTGGCCCAAGAGTTTCTGACCGTCAAGCAGGGTATTGAGTCTGTTACGGTGATCACCAGAATGTTCCACGAGAGGGCGATGTTCTGCCTTGAGCACGTGTCCATTGAGCAGGCACGTATGAGCAGATATTTGAGTATTTTGAGGCGAGACATTCGGGAGTTCGTGGCGAACTCCTCGTATCGGACATTTTCCGAGCTTCAGGCAAATTCCCGAAAAAGGGAGATTGAGCTAGAGACTCAAGATAGGGAGGAGGCAGAGTCTCAGGGGAGGGATCAGCGACCGGCACAGCCCCAACCGACAGCCAAGCGGGCCAAGCCCGCTGATCCCAAATCAGGGAGCCAGAAGGGCCGCACTTGTGGGAAGTGCGGCAAGGGTCATGATGGAGTTTGTAGAGCTGGATCTTGCTACAAGTGTGGCAAGGAGGGGCATATGGCCAAGGACTGCCCCAAGGGGTTTGCAGTGTGTTTCCACTGCAACCAGACCGGACACCGGAAGGCAGAGTGTCCGCAGTTGTGGGGATCAACTCAGGAAGCACCTCAGGGATCTGCCTCTTTCGCCATCAGAGCTACCGAGAGTCGGCCAGTGAAGGCCGAGGCGCCGAGAGCACGAGGGAGAGCCTTTCAGTTGACCGCGGAGGAGGTCTGCGCAGCGCCCGATGTCCTGGCTGGTATGTATTCTTTCGTGTATTTATTTTGATGTTGAGATATCATGCTTATATTATGTTATGTGTAGGTACTTTTCTTGTGAATTCTGTACCTGCCTTGGTGTTATTTGACTCGGGTGCGAGTCGGTCTTTTGTGTCTTTGGCTTTTAGTCAGCATATCAGTCTTAGTCGTGAGGCGTTGAGTCGGCCTCTAAGAGTTTCCATAGCGGACAATAGGGTGATATATGCCACGGAGGTGATCCATGGGTGTGTATTCGAGATCTTCGGTGTTGAGTTCCCGATTGATTTGGTTCCTATTGCGATGGGTGATGTCTGTGTCATTGTGGGCATGGACTGGTTGAGCAGATTCGGTGCGGTTATCGACTGCGAGCGGCAGCTGGTGACCATACGAGACCTCAGATCTATGGTTTGGGGAAACAGATCTGACCTCAGGAGGTCAATAGAGTTTGTGCATGGCATGAACTCGCCGAGTTGTTCTTGAGACTCGGCGAGTAGGGTTTGGGTTTCACGTAAATTGTTCAGCGAGTAGACTCGCCGGGTTGGGGGATGACTCAGTGAGTCAGGGAGAGTCAAGGGGTGGACTGAGTCAAGCCGGAACTCGCCGAGTTGTTCTTGAGACTCGGCGAGTTGAGTCGTGGTGGCCCCGCAACTCATGCCAGGTGGAACTCGTCGAGTTAGGAAAAAAAATACTCGACGTGTCGAGAGAGGATCCAAGGGAGTCAGTGGACACGTATAGACTAGCCGAGTCGCTCTAGCGCACTCGCCGAGTCCGGTGAAAGTTGACCGTTGACCATTGACCAGAGTTTACCTGTGTTGACTTGATAGGGTTAGTCAACCTTAGTTGTGAAAGTGTTAATTAGAGATATATTGTGTTATAGGAGGACTATAGCTCGGGGGATCGAGCGCGAGTGATTTCAGGGATTTGCGAGTTACCGAGATACGCGAGGTGAGTCTTCTCACTATACTTTACCTTGAGTAGGTAACTAGAGTTGTGTGATACAGTGTTGTATGCCATTTATGTGTTATATGTTGCACTGCATTATTTCTATGTGATTTATGCTATGCATGTTATCAGAGTTAGAACCTGAGGGTTCACAAAGTTTGGGTGCACGGACCCATAGAGTTATAGCCTCGAGTGGCTAATATGTATATATGTGGTATTTTGGGAAACTCACTAAGCTTTGTGCTTACAGTGTTTGGTGTTATTTGTTTCAGGTACCAGTGAGGATCGCGGGAAGGCGCCGGTCTGATCAGTACACACACAGGATTTTATGTTATGAGATCTTGGGATTGTTATGTGCTATGAATTTGAATTTGAAACAAATGATGTTTTTATAAATAGTAAATGAATTATGTTTTTATATTATGCGAAAAATTATTTTGAAATTTACGGTGTTACAAGCTGCTTACATTCTGGGAATAAGGATCTTGAGAAATAAGAGTAGAAGACTAATTGGACTTAGTCAAATTACTTACTTGGATAAAGTGCTAAAGCGTTTTAGCATGGAGAATTCCAAGAAATAAGAATTACTTATCCAGAGTAACACCAAGATGAGTAAGACTCAGAGTCTGAGTACCAATGCCGAGATAGCAGAAATGATTTGGATTCCATATGCTTCCGCCGTTAGATCGATCATGTATGCTATGACATGTACTCGCCGTGATGTGACTTTTGCTTTGAGTATGGTCAGTTGATATCAAGGGAACCCGGGTAAGGTTCATTGGATTGCGGTTAAGAACATTCTTAAGTATCTGCGAAGAACCAATGATTGGGTCCTTATTCTTGGAGGCAGCGATGACTTGAGAGTTACTGGTTATAGTGATGCCAGTTTTCAGACAGACCGAGACAACTTCCGTTCTCAGTCTGGTTGGGTGTTTACACTCAATGGAGGTGCAGTGACTTGGAAAAGTTCTTAGCAGGAGACCGTGGCTAATTCAACGTGTGAGTCAGAGTATATAGCTACGAGCAAAGTGTCAAAGGAGGATATATGGTTGAAGAACTTATTGGAGACCTTGGAGTTGTGCCAGCCATAAAGGAGCCCATAGATATTTTATGTGATAATGAAGGAGCGGTGGCCTTAACCAAGGAACCTAGGGATCATGGCAGATCCAGACATATCGACAGAAAATACCACTTCATCAGACATCGTTTAAAAGAAGGACTTCTCGTCGTCAAGAGGGTAACGTCAAAAGTGAATCCCACAGATCCGCTCACAAAGGGTATGAGTAGGATTAAGCACATTCAACATGCGAGGAGCATTAGTCTGAAGGACGATATTAGTTTTAGTGATTAGATATATATTTTAGAAACTTGTAACAATATAAATGTAATTGACATTGATGATTATGTAATGGAGATTTATGTATAAGTAATTGTTTACTGTTTTTTGTCAATTGTTTATCTTGTGTTTCACTTTGCATGGTTTACTTCCCGAATAATTGGATTGTTCAGATTATCCACAGTTGATCATACTTTGGAGTAATTAGTGAATTAAGACTGTGATGAATTGGCTTGTAGATTGTCTAAGTGCTTAGACATAGCAATAGTTTGTTGTAATGTTGATGAGTACTCTTGAAAGGGGGATTTGAGTATTGGATTAAACCCACACTATTTTGAATGACTTCATGGAATTTATCACGAGTAATTATGAGACGATAATATCATATAATCTTTAAAACGAGATATATGAGTTGTTGCTTACTAGTTGGTTGTGCATTGATAATGCATAAACGCATCAGTAACTTGATGTTATAAAACGTATAGTTGTGTGTGATTGATGAGTAAATAGTACAAGCATATAAGTCAAATTTTATCTATTCCTCAAGGGGTAAAAGCGATATCTTAGGCCCCTCGATGATTTTCTATTGACTTATGTGTCGGGACCGGTTAGGATTGACTTGATGTGTTCAATTAAGTTCCTTGTCATACAAATCATAAATCAGGAAACAAAATTGTTGGACATTGAGAATGACTCTATTCCATGTCTTTGTTCACATGATATCTTGAAGAACGGATGATTATGTGGTCCCTTATCTTAAGGACACGACTGACTAGGTCAGAGTTCGACAACGGCTTTAGAGAGCTACAATTGCTAATCAGATTCTGAATTCGTACTTGTAATTATAGTTATTAGACTTATCCAAGTGGGAGACTGTTGGATTAGGTGTCTAAGCCCATAACTATAATTGGTATGAACTTGATTTGATAGTAGCATGGTCCTTTTGGGTTGCCTTCACTTTAGCAACTTGACAGGATGATTTATGGAGAGAGAGGTTAATACATGATTTATTAGTATATTATGAGAATAATACACTAACTAGAAATCATATTATTTAATTAGTATTTAATCATAAATTAATTTGGAATTAATTCTGGGATTAAAGGAATTAATTAAAAGAACGAAGACTGTTTTGCAAATCATTGATAGTTGCAAAACAGGGTTGATGGACTCCTTTGGAATGGAGTGGATGAAATCTATATGGAGGCCCTATAGAGTTTTATCAAAGGCTTCTAGAATAGGAAGTCCATGGAGTGCTTAAGGCCTAAGAAAGAGATTAGGGTTTCCACCTGAAAACCTTAGCAGCCTCAACTATTTAAAGACCCCTACACATAAGGTTTTCGTCCCAATGCTTAGAGCATAGAAACCCTAGCCGAAATTATGCATTATCCCTCCTCTTTCCTCTCATCCTCTTGCTACAAGTGTTTATCAGCCATTAAAGGTGCAACATTTGGGGCACTAAGCTTTCAAAGGTCAAGGTCAAGTTAGGAATTCTTATTATTGCTATATAAAAAGCAAGGTAATCTTCTTAATCATTTTCATATGTGAATTCTGAATTATATATGTTAGATCTAGGTTTATTGCTTTGGAATTTCTTTTGCATGTTCAATTAGCGAAAAACATAGGTCCAAAGCAATTAGGATTGCATGAACACATAGGACGTTGTTCTAACACCCATAAAAATCATGTCAAATTTAAACTTTTAAAAGCATTTCAAAACCATTAATCATTACAAAACTTGTTTTCAAAATAGTAAATATCAGAGTATCCCAGAAACAAAGTCATAAATGTGAGGAGCTATACGATCACGCATTTGCCTTCATGCGATCATCTAATGTACCTGAAACAAAAACTGAAACTATAAGCCCAAAGCTTAGTGAGTTCTCCCAAAATATCGATACACTACAAATAACACATATACAACAAACAACATGTATTGGGTCCACAACTTTACATACTGGATTACCCCTAGGCCCACAGTGTGAGTCTGGATGGCCTTTCGGGCCCACAACTCACATATGGATTGCCTTCGAGCCCACATTACGATTCTGGTATGCCCTACCCGGCCCTCAACTCGTATCTGGAATGCTCCTGAGCCCATAGTACGAGTTTGGCATGCCCTACCCTGCCCTCAGCTCGTATCTGGAATGCTCCCGAGTCCTCAGTATGAGTCTGGCATGCCCTGCCCGACCCTCAACTCATATCTGGAATAGTCTAGGGTTTGTTGGCTACCGCACATAACAGTACAACCTCAACCCAACCCACATAATATGTCGATATATAACATAACTAATGCACATACAAATAATCAGGTAATAACACAGGTAGCCCTACAGATCTACCAACTGGCATAACAACTAGCATGCATAACTAACTCGTACTCAAAGTGCTAGGATATCAGATCCAACGGGCCGACATTGGTGCATTCGACCCCTTAGTATAGTGAGGATAACTCACCTCACACTGCTGAAGTCCTGCGGATAAACTCCAGCTGCTGGTTGATAGATTCCCGAGCTGACAATCATCAAAATAACACCTAATTAATAATTGGGTTCCAATACATAACCATATGTCCATGATTGGGGTAAAAGGCTACTTTACCCCAAACCTAGCTTGATTTCAAGCCCAAGGCTGAACTCACACTCCAAGGCCCAAAAGTCAAGTAATGGGCCAAAGCCCAACATATGGTCCGGTTTTCCAAATTGGGACCAGACCTCTACATGGTCTTTCCTTGAGGCCTATCCATTTATTCTAGTCCAAAATCTTGGTACTCCAATGGACCAATGTCTCATAATCATCAAGGCATAGTTATGGCCCACTTATGGCCTAATTTTCCAAATTTGGCCCAAGTTCTTCACAAGGGCCTTATCCTATAACTCATACAATTATTTTGGTCCATTTACTTGTTCTTGGATAGCCCATCAATAGCCCAATCACCAAGACCCAATAGGAAGGCCCAACTCAAGGCCCAAGTGAAATTAGTGTTTTCATAAAAAATGACGATTAAGATTAAGTGTTCATACTTAAGCCATTAAGTCCAATATTGCCTTAGGTTAATTTGCAAATGATTATCAATTAACATTTTCAGTTTCGTAATTAATTCAAGTGCGGGTCCCGATAATTCCCCAAAATTAGGGTTTTATGTCATTAGGGTTTTCCAAACCCTAATTAGGGATTCCAACCCAATACTAGCCCATTAGTCACATGGTTGGGCTTTTAGGTCAATTAGGGATTCATTGGGCCCATTAGGGTTTCATTTGGGCCCATTCTGTCCAAGCATCCCAAACAATTCAAAACGCAAATGAGGCACACCGCCACCCAACACGGCGGCTGGTGGTGGCAGGAGGCGGCAGCCACCACCTTACAGTGGTGGTTATGAGTTTTCTATTATTATTCCGGCCGATTACAATACATTACATTTTACATCCAAAACTCAAATAAACACACACATAAATAACACACACACACAGCCACCCTTGTGGTGGTCGGTGGTGGTAGATGGTGACAGCCAACATCTCACGGTGGTGGTGGTGGCTGTTCTTGATTTTTTAGCCACACAAAACACACACAAACCCAAAGATAAACACACACACTTCTTATTCGCAACAAAATCCAGCCACCCACCTAGTGGCGTATGGCGGCGGCGGGAGAGAGTGGCAGTCACCACTTCATGGATGGTGGCGGTGGGGGTTTTCTTCAAATCTCCAGCCAAGAGACACTCCTGCAGCCTTATACCATCACAACACACGAACACAAACACCACCAAACGCTCACAACCACCTTTCACGGTGGCTAGTGGCGGCAGAATAGGACAACATGGCGGCACAATGCACAAGTGGAAGGAGGTGGCGGCAACAAGTTAGGACGTGGCATCGGCGGTGGCGTCGACTTCGCGAAAGTGGTGTAGCGGCGACAACGACTTCAGTCGTGTTCATGGTCCACGCGACGGTGTTCACAACTCCAAAACAATATCCAGTGGTTCCCTCTCGGTCGTTCACGACGTCCAGCAACAAAGTTGGACACGAGATGGTCGTCTGGTGGCTTAGGACTTCGACTGATCGAAAAGACAAGAGGGAGTTGGGGTGGTAACGGCGGCTGGAGGGATGGGGGGCATAAGGTGGCAGTTGGAGTTGGAGCTAGGGTTAGGGTTACATGGTTGTAATATGAATATATATATATATATATATATATATATATATATATATATATATATATGTGTGTGTGTGTGTGTGTGTGTAGGCTAAATGAGGGTGACAGGTTCAACCTGTGTCAATGTAACACCCATGAAAACCATGCCAAATTTAAACTTTTTCAAAACACGTAAAAACATTTAACATTACATAGTTTGTTTTCAAAATAATAAATATTAGAGTATCCCAGTATCAATTCATAAAAATCATAATAGCAGGAGGAAAGGTACGATCATGCCTTCGCCTTCCCTCGATCTCCAGAAGTACCTGAAACAAGAAACTGAAATTGTAAGCCCAAAAGCTTAGCGAGTTCCCCAAAAATACCCATACCCACGATAATACACATACAATCATAAACAACATATTATAGGTCCAGTCAACCATCGGGTTGGAACACCCCAGACCCTCAACCAATCGGTTGGAATGCCAACATATTATAGGTCCAATCATCCTTGGGATGGAATACCCCCAGTCCCACAACCAACAAGTTAGAATACCCGCATACTGTGAGTCCAATCATCCTTGGGATGGAATACTCACGGCTCATAACCAACATGTTGGAATGCCCATGTCTATTGACTTTCGCACAAAGAAGATAAGCCTCAACCGCCAAAAAAACATGTACACATATAACATATAATCACATAATAGTCTATAGACAACAAACTGATCAACCCATATCATACCACATAACACATAATACCATCCTATCTATCAGGATACCAATCTAACAAATCATACCAACATATCACATAATACTGTCCTCTAACTAGGACACCGACCTAACCAGGTCACTAAGCATAAACATAACCTCATCCTAACTACCAAGATGCAAACCAATAAACATATCATGCCACAACCAGATACACTCCATAAAGGGTCGGCCTTGGTGCCTTAGACCCTGTTGATATAGTGAGGATAACTCACCTCGCAACTGTCAACTCGAAAGATAAGCTCAAACTCTCGGATCACCGACACAAACTCCACCACCTATATTCACCATAGAACCACACTTGAAATTCCCAATCTCCCAAAATGCCCCAAAAGTCAATTAGTCAACCCTTGGTCAAAGCCAAAGTCAACAGTCCATATTGACCTCAACACGCCGAGTCCAATCAGCCACTCGTCGAGTTCCTTACATAACTCGTTAACTCATCGAGTTCCTAATGTTTGCAGCCGTAAACTCTTAGACCAACTCGTCGAGTTTCCCTATAACTCGTCGAGTTCATGCATGTCCAAAGGTCGGGAAAACCTTAGCTGACTCGCCGAGTCAATCTAATGTCTCGCCGAGCCCACGATAATCTTCATCGGACTCGTCGAGTTGACCATGCAACGAGTCCCTTCAGTCCTTTATCCACTCAGATGCTTTTTAAGCCATGCTAAGGTTCCATATTGCAGATCCAACTCCCCAGGGCATGTTTATCACACAAAATTGCAAACTTTACGTGCATGCAAGGCTCTAAAGACCCAAAATGTGAAATCCAAGCTTGTGATGGAGTTTTACTCCTAAAGAGAGTCTTATACTTGCTAAAGTTGGAAACTTTATGGACTTAGAGACCCAAGAGAGCTCAGATCTGAAGTTGCAACTTCAGATCTTAGCTCATACACAAGAAAGCTTCCTAATATGCTAGAAAAGCCCTAAACTTCACCCCAAATGAGATCTAGAAGGAAATGAGGTCAAGATAACGACTTGATACCTTCACTTGATGCTAACTGAGGTAGATTTATGATTCCCACACGTTCCTTGCTGCTAGACACTTGTTCTCCAAGCTCTTCTCACTAAGAATCCTCTTCCAAAGCTTAAAACACACAAATGGAACACACACTCACGTATTAGGGTTTTGCTGAGCTCTCAGGGGACTGCAAGGAGGCCAAAGGAGGCTAGTGATCCCTTAAATAGGGTGCAAAACCCTGGAAATTAGGGTTTCACCCTCCAGCTCTTACTCGTCGAGTCCCTTCTTGGACTCGATGAGTAGGTCACTTTAACACGTGGACCAACCCGATGCTACTCGACGAGTCAAGGCAACCAACTCGCCGAGTAGGCCTTAAAATCATGAAAATTTATAACCATAAATCAATACTTGAGAATCGGAGCGTTACAGTCCACCATCAAACATGCACATAATTAACACGTTTGGTCCCTCCCCATAAGAGTCTTTTCAACTTAAATCCAAAATTTACTCCTTTAGTCCCCGCCTTTTAAAAATCCTTTCACAATTAGTTCAAAAATTACCAATCATACCCTGGCTTCTGAAAATCTTTACAATTAAGTCCGAAAAAATTACCAAGCAGCCCCTGCTTCCATAAATCCTTACATATTAAGTCCAAATAATACCAAACACCCCCTGACTTCTAAAATCCTTGCAAAATAAATCCCGAAATTACCCTTTAACCCCTGAAACTAACATCACGATAATTATTATTTGTTTTGGGCTATAATAATCTAAAATAATAATAAAATTACTTCTCGAGATTCTGGGTTTATTATTTAATTATTCTATTTTAAACGGGGTGTTACAGTTGTTATGCTCAAAACCCATTAGCCTTCACCTCTCCAACATCCTCCCTTGAAACTCTAACCCTAGATTGAAAAAAAAAAGGTGTTTTTAAGTGCTTTGGAGTGTTTTTGGTGCACCTTGGATAAGAAGGAACTCACAGAAAAAGTGTTGGTTGCATTTGGAGCTTATAGATCCAAACTTTTTTCACCTTGATCTTTCTTCTAGAGGTATAAAGTTTGAATATTGATGATGATATTGTTAGATCTAGCTAGTTTCGAGTGTTATAAGTTGTTGGTCACTTTAAATGCATAAAGTTTGGATCTTGAAAGTTTCTAACCTTGTTATGGATAAAGTTGGAAACTTTATCCATCCAAACATCATTTTGATTCAGATTTGAAGATTTGAAACGTGGACTTAATGAATTAAGTTGTAGAGATGCACTTTTCGGGTTCCTTTGAGATTTAAAGACTAGATCTTGTTTTTTGGCACCATTATAATGGATAAAGTTGGAAACTTTATCCGTTATGGATCTATTACGAACCATAAGAATATGATCTTAAGTGTTGTATGTAACCCATGCATGCGTTATGTCACACCCCAAAACCAAGAACGGCGGAAACGTTCTGGGGCGGAGGACGTCATGTACAGTATCACAACAATGTAAAGTAGTAAACAAGCAACAACATCATCCATTGCATTAATAATAGAATTATTATACAAGTGTGTTATGTCAAATTTTGATAAACACTAAATCATAAATCAAAATGAAAGATGAGTCTTCAACGAGCTCCATCTTCCCTAATCCTTGCATCGGTACCTGTCTATGATGACCTGAGGATACAAGTAATTTTGAAAGCGAGTATCAGCTTTGAAGCTGGTGAGATCATAAGTATTTTAGTGTCTAAATTTGTATGTAAGGATTTGTATTTATATGAATTGTAAGTATGAAAATGTTTGTAAAACAACTATAAACGTTTGAAAAACTCTAGAAATCCCTATGATTCCTACTATTATAACAGGGAGTCTTCTACCAAGACTTAACTAATCTATATGTAGCCTTCTACCAAGGCATCTAGTGTATGTGTGTGTCTCTTGTAAGAGTGTGTATTTTCCCAAATCTGACTATCATTAACCAAAAATATAGTTTCTACATTACCGTGCGTCGTGTGAATGTTCACGAAGTGAATGTAATGGGAAAATGAAATAGTACTATGGTGTAGTGTCGAACTACAACCGTACTAATTACCTTAAGTATAGGGTAATTCTTCTAAGTACTGTAGTATTTGAAATAAATAACTACATCGATACTCAACTGCCTTATTTGAGGGATAAGGTATAATGTGATGTCTAGATCCCAGACTATACACTCCCCTATCAAAGGGATTTTGGGACCTACTCACGACCCCTGCATGTATGCAAGCCATGATCATCCACATTACTATGATCATGTATACTCGATATAACGATCACAATTGCATTGTGATTCATCGATATAGTTAGATCCTGAACTGGTTCCATGCTATAGCACCTAGTGACGTCTGTTCTATGTATATGTAAGCGTAGTCATGTAAGTGTGATCATGTAATTGTACTTATGTAAGTGTCATCATGTAATTGTACTTATGTAAGTGTGATCATGTAATAGTATAGTAGTGTACTGTAATGTTCTACGTGTGCTAGCTGTAATGTGTGTTCTCTCTCTATCTAACAAGTATAGTAATGTATTGTAATGTTCTAGAAAATGTTGACTCATGAATGAACTGTATCATTGTATGATATCGCGTTCTAGTAATAGCTCTAGTATCTTCCTAAACTACCCATATGGTAGTTTACTAGTAATCTAACTGGTACGTATGGACATGGATGTATACCCTTGCTACCCAAGGGCATGGGATGAACTGGAAGGGACTTTATGACTATATATGTACATATGTTATATAACTAATATTTAAACGACCTTCGGACGAGTACCCGATATCCCACCAGACCACATCTCAAGCGCGAAAAGGAAATAGGGTGGATAGCTTTCCTAAGTCTTTTAAACATTTCTTATATAACTATACATATAGAGGCATGCAATTTATAATATAAAAGCATAAATAAGTTTTGTAAAACCTTTGAACATAATTATTATCTTAAGATAAGATCGACTTGATGTCAATCGATAAAACAGTTTGAAGTGAAAACAATTTGAAGTAAAACGATTTGGTAATAGCTTGGAGTAAAACGGATCGGAGTAAAATGGTTTGAAAAGGATCATACAGTGTGTAATGAACAGTTTAATAAGGATTTTTAAACATATAAAACATTTAAGAAAATCATTTGAGGAACCTGTTTGGTAAAACGGTTAATGTGTAGTAAATCATTTGAATGCTGCATATAAATCACATGTGATTGATATAATAACTAGCATAATTCTACTTATTAATCACATGTGATTGATATAATAACTAGCATGATTCTACTTGTATCCCCCCCTAAAACATTTAAAAGCAGTTTAAAACATTAATTAAGGGGTATGAACTCACCTGTTGTGGGTGATACGGATGAACTGAAGAGGTAGGACTGCTAGGTGTCAAGTGAAGTCTTGAACACACTTATGATCCTAGTTAACATATAATTTCACATATATGTAACAAATTAGTCTATAAACAACTAATAAACAAGTCAAGACACCCTAGGACATGCTAAACACCTTTATCAAGTGTTATTAGCCTCTAGGATTGCATCTAAGTGTTTGTAGGGGAAGCTATTGTGTGTAGGGCTCAAGAAAAACTCCTCCATGAGGTTCACGGCCCTAATGACCCTACTAAGTGAGTTTACAGTCGTAAACTCATGAGTTTATGGCCGTAAGCTCACACTTATGTTACCATTTGATGTTTGATGCTCTATAAGGCCCTAATAAGCATTTATACTTAATGGCTTGGTCTATGGAAGAGTTTAGGGCATAATATAACTCCTTTTAGGAGTTTACGGCCCTGGGACCATATTCCCTTGGAGTTTACGGCCGTAAACTCCCTTGGGAGGATGTTTAAGGTGTTTTCAAGTCTCTAAATTAACTAGGAACTAAACTAGGCTTTTGTACTTGGCTTTAGAGGAGTTTATGGCACCATTTGGCACCATTTTATGGAGTTCACGGCCCTAGAACCTTTTGGGTCGTGAACACCTTACTCTTGGCGTTCTAAGTGTGTTAGCTAGTCCAAAACTCATTTAGGTACATGCCCAAATTAGTCTTTTGGCTTACGGAAGGTTTTAAGGGCATTTTGGCACTTAAACATGGAGTTCACGGCCCAAGAACACCCTTGGCCGTGAACTCACTTTTCATCCTTGTTTCTAATTGATTTTGGTGTCCTAAATATGCAATGAAGGCTTCTATTTTGAGTTCTAAGGCTTTGAGGGACTTTGGGACACTTTTAGCCCTTAAAATGGAGTTTACTCTCCGCGTGTTCTTGGGCAGTAAACTCCCAAATCTTGGGGTCTTGATCCGATTTTGATGTTTTCTAGTCCTAACTACATTTATAAATAAGCCTAAGTTCATTACTTATCATGGGGAAAAGACTAGGTAGCATTTAAGCCTCATTTTGGAGTTTACTCTCCAAGAACGTTCTTGGGCGGTAAACTCCCGAATCTCACAGATTTGATATGTAATCTAAGTTATTAAGCACATAATAAGCATTATAAGACAACTAGAGAAGTGTATTCACGATTTGGGATAAAAACCCGAAGATCCGTGAGAGAGAAAATGGCTTTTCTCTAGTTGGAAATGCGAATAATGAATGAATTTGGTTCAGAATTCTATTTATAATCCTGAGATATTTTTGGCAGAAAATATTTTTATTCCCGAAATGAACTCTACTATCCTAGAGTTTTGGAATAACAGTGTTGCACAAAACCCTAGTGCATCCACTCTCCTGATATCTCCTTAAGTGTAAATCCTGAAAAACTGCCAAACTTATACTCGAAGTTTGGAATTTCACTGTAACTGTTCTAACTTCTATTGGATTGATATGGTTTGTTCAAAATGGAAATTTCGGGTTGTCACACGTTAGATGATCTTAATAGGTTAACAACATAGGGTTTTGGACATTAAGCACTTAATGGCCATGTAAGACCATAAAGTTGGAAACTTTATGGTCAAGGACATCATTTTGGGCTTAGATCTGGAAAATAGGCTTAATAGCTTAAGGATTAAGCTCTTAATGAGTTGGGTTGGCAGCCAGTTGCGTATGTTGGGCGTACAAGGCGTACGTTGCATGTACGTAGTCAACAGACCCGTGCCTGGTCAATCAACGCGTACGTTGGGCATATAGTTGAGTACACTGGGTGTATTCAGCTGGGTTGACTCGATTCACCTTTTTGGAATTTTGACCTTTACCTGATTTTGATCAAGTTTGACCATTTTTTTTTGATTTGGAATGATCTTTCAGTGCTCATCCATGAGGCCCTTACAACAAAGGGACATTGAAATTTTGCAGGGTCACTTGTACATACAACCACAAGCCTTACAATATCACATATCTTGAACCTAATTGGATAACCCCTATTTATAGAGTAATTTTTCAAACAAAGTTGTAGTTGGTGTGGTGATTCATACCTCTTCCCATGAACTAGCTTCATATTGTTCCATTTCACCTTCAGATCATGGGTTGAGTACGGAAACCTCAAATTGACTTCATCGTCATACTCACTCTCACTCAACTTCTCCTGTGGTGCTTCATCTTCCAAGTTTCCTTCAAAATTTTGTAGGTTTATCTTAGATATGGTGCATTTGTCAAGCACTTCATTAATGAGAGTGTTTAGGAACTCATCTTGCATCGACTTCTTTGTTTCTTTTTGAAAAACTCATCCAATTCCATGTTAATTGTATCCAAGTCATCTATTGTCTCCATTATCACTGCAAAACAAAAATTAATCAGAATATTATAAGGGAAACAAGATAATGGAGGACCACATGAATTTTCTTACCTTTGATTCTTCTGAGCTAGGGTTTTGCTTCGATGGAGGGTAAGAAATGGTTTTTACAGAGGAGTGGGTGACGGGGAGGTTAATGGAGGGTAATAAGGATGAGTTGGTTGAGGCAACCGACTAATAGAGAGGTTATCGGTTCGAATGGCTAAACTGACAGGCGATGACCTGTTATTTTCTATAAAAGACAATTAATTTATGACTAAACGACGAAGTAAGTCAAAAGTTTGAGCCTTTTCCACAAATATCCATCCATCATTCCCTAAATATCATTTGATAACTTAGAGGGTATTTGGTTTAACTTTTAAAATGACTTTTGACTTTTTCTTTTAGAAAAAGTCAAAAAAATGTTTGGAAAGATGAGAATGACTTTTGAAAATGACTTTTTCAATATAGTAAATTTGGTATTTTTGAAAAGTCACGAAATCATGACTTTTCCAACTTTTCAAAAGTGTTAAACATTAAAATTACTTTTATATCTCCATCTACCCCCAATAAATATGTAAATATGTCATTTTTAATCATTTTGTATGTAAAAATTAAACCAAATACTTCAACTTTTGATTTTTTTCCCTTAAAAAGCTAATCAAAACACATTTTAAAAAACTTGTAAAAAGTCTTTTTTGCACAAAACCCTAAATCCACAACAAACCCCCACTGCCCCAAAACCCTAAATCCAATTGATGTTGTTCTGTGTTAAGGACATTTTAATCTGTTGATCGTCCTTATGTTGTTCTAGGGTTTGACTTTCAATCTTTGTAAAAAGTCCTTAAAAGTTCTAGGGTTTGACTTTCAATCTGTTGATCGTCCTTATGTTGTTCTGTGTTTCCGAACTCGGCGAAGTGGAGTGCAACATGCGGGATCTGGCTCTTTAACATCCACAACAGCAAACCCCCCACTGGCCCCAAAACCCTAAATCCACCCACTGTTTTCTCTTTCTCGTGTAAATTATCAATTTTTTTCTTCTAAAAAATTATTGGTTGTTGATGGAGATAAATTGTACGACGAACCGGAATCTTGCTGAGGGCACAGGTGATGATGTTGAAGCCCTTGCTGAGGCCACAAGTGATGATGTTGAAGAGAAAGGAAGTAGGAAGAAACACCGGTGGTTAGCTGGAAAGATAGAAAAAATGGATGAAGAGGAACGAAAGAAGACAAACCAGGCAGCTTCCAACTCAAGCAGGAAAGATGGTTCAAAGCCAAAGTACTATGCCAAGAACTTGGTTCCTGATGAAAATGTAATATTCTGTGTCCCTGATTTCTCACTACTTTTATTTATGGAAATCTGCTTGATTGCTCGATCAAACATTATCTCTTTAGTTTCCATCGATTGGCAGGGAAATCCAATTCAGGTACCCTCAAACTGGTGTCATCAGTGTCGTAGAAGTGACAGGGGACGAACTGTGCAGTGCCAGAAATGCTCTTCAAAGCGTTATTGTGAGCCTTGCATGACAAGATGGTATGAGTGGTCAAAAATCAAAAACTTTTTCTTCATTTTTAGCTGAGCAACTGAAAGTCGAATGCCTGCATTGCAAGGTTCAATCTAATTGACTTATTACATCATTTTAGCCCTTCACACACTTCTCTCATTGTTTTTTAACTTTTAGTTGGTTGAATTTGTACCATGCTTCCATAACCTACTAGCCTGATGCCTAAAGCCTAATTTTTAGAAAGTTTTGTTTTAAGCTGATGGCAGAAGAATAGCAGTCAATCTCTTTTGTCCAATTGTCCATGAGCACTCATACTTGATTCTTGCTATTTTGCTTCTTCATCTTATTCTCTTTATTGACACTGCTCTGTAGGTACCCTAACATGACCGAGGAGATGTTTGCTGAGTGTTGCCCTTTTTGCCATGATAATTGTAACTGTATAACTTGCTTGCGCAATGTGGACCCCAAAGTTGGTTCCTGCAGCTCATCTTTTGTTTTGGAACTTATTGTTGTTCCTACTCATATCCTCATATCCAATAAAAAAAACATAATACTGAATCTGTTGGTGGTTTCAGGGGAAAGAGAAGATTGATTTCAAACCTAATGATGTTCAGAAAGTTCAATATTCTATGTATATCCTACATGTGCTTTTCCCAATCTTGAAGCGTCTCAATGAGGAACACATAAAGGAGAAAACAACAGAATCTATAATTCAAGGTATTTTTTGATTGTTCATCTTAGTGTTCTTGTTGTATTTCCAAAATACAGTTCCGATTTCATTTAAAACGTGGTTGGGATGAATAAGTGGCAATCAGCCATACAAGTTTTGTAAGTTTCCTTCCCTAAATTTAATTTCTGGGCAGGATCTTCTTTATCAGATGTACAGTTGAAGGATGCAAAGTGCAGCTTGGATGAGCGCATAAACTGGTATGTCATTGTAATGTTTGTGCAAGTATTTGAGGGATTACATATAATGATATTCTGTTTTTCTTATTACGTGATGTATGCAGCAACTGCTGTAAAACTTCAATTTTTGACTTGCACAGAAGCTGCCCTTCTTGTCATTATGACCTCTGCCTTCAATGTTGCTGGGAATTGCGAGATGGCAACCTTCAAGGAAACAAGGAGGAAGTTATCATTGAATATAGAGATCCAGGTCTTAAGTACTTACATGGGAAGAATGCCTGTTATGTTGAGATGGCTGCTGAAGATCCTGCACCAAAGGAAAAGCAAACTCATGATTGGAAGTCTCTGGATGATGGAAGAATTCCTTGTCCTCCAGAAAGTATGGGTGGTTGTGGTGGTGGAATTCTAGAGTTGATGCACGTAAAGCCGCTTGACACCGTTTCAAGATTGTTGAATGAAGCACAAGAGCTCTTAAAGATGCATAAACCGGAAGATATGCGGGAGATACTTGAGCAACATTGCTCATGTTCAGATTTTGTGAAAGAAAGCAATGGTTGTGATCAGCAGTTACGAAAAGCTGCTTCTCGTGAAAATTCAAATGACAATTACTTGTATTGTCCACGTGCAATAAACATTCAACATGGAGATTTAAAGCATTTCCAATGGCATTGGTCAAAAGGGGAGCCAGTAATAGTCAGCAATGTTCTAGAAACTACACTTGGTTTGAGCTGGGAACCCATGGTTATGTGGCGGGCTTTTCGCCAGCTTAAAAGTACCAAGAATGCTGCTATTAATTGTTTAGATTGGTGTGAGGTTGGTTAATCATGTCCATTTTTCGTATTTCATATTGAATTTTTTATTATTTGTGTTCTTTGGTAATTGGTGGATATATACAGTTCATACAAATGTCTTTTATTTCGTTTGATACCGCCTAATCAACTTTTCTCATGAAATGCAGGTTGATATTAGTATTCATAACTTTTTTGCTTGGTATACGGATGGTCAATATGACAACGAAGGGTGGCCTAAGATCCTAAAGTTGAAAGCATGGCCTATATCAAATTTGTTTGAAGACGGCTTACCACGTCATGGTGTTGAATTTATCACTTCCTTGCCCTTTAAGGAGTATACACATCCCCGTGATGGCTACCTTAATCTTGCAGTCAAGTTGCCTGAAAAATCTTTAAAGCCACGCATGGGTCCTAAAATGTATATAGCTTATGGCGTTCATCAAGAATTGGGACGTGGAGACTCTGTAACTAAACTTCATTGTGACATGGCTGATGTGGTATGCTTTTTCTATTTGTTTTGCTAAATTTTTACTTGAAATTTCCTGTTTAGAATCTAGGATTCATTGGATTTGAATTTGGCTCTTTAGGCATTATCAAAATGAGATGTGTTGGAATGTAATATTGTACTTACTAGTTGTGGCCCTATTTGCCTATGGGATTGTAGGATTTCTCTATGGTTTAGGGTTTCTGTGTTTATACTTTATATATGATATGAACCCATCACATATTAGGATTGTATCATGTCATAAGCCCAAGTGTAGAACTCATTCCCAAAAGCTACTTGAAGGAGGAGGGGGCACCTAGACTTATAAGACACCAATCAAACTTTCATTTGACCGATGTGGGATCGTAACAATATATAGTTTAGCACCTTCATTGTAAAGTAGATTAACAAAATATTTTTAACATCAATCTATGACTTGTTTATATGGTATCAAAGAGAGGTTTAGTGTTGGGGGAATTTTTCGTGTTGAACATCAGGATCAATCTTTTGTGGCACTTTTCTAGGCACCTAATAAGTGCACTATTGTCTTTTTTTTTATTTATTATTTTTTTTTGTTCGTAATTTATTGGAAGACAAATCAACTGGCGTAACAGGGGTCCACATATACGTGATATGCTTCTATAAAGAGCCAAATTGTGTATTGTAATTGATTGTATCGATCATAGGGTTACACTATATATATATATATATATATATATATATATATATATATATATATATATATATAGATTCAAATGTTTCTCACATCTATTGCTAGAATGCACCAATAAGAATTTAGTAAAAAATAAATTATTATTTAATCAAATAAAGATAGATGCTAAATGATTTCCATAATTATATTTATATTAAATGATACCCATACTTATAATTTTTTTATGGAAACTAATTAAATTCGTCATTAATGTCAACAATAATATTCTTTCGGAATAAATTTGTATCTAAAAGAATGAGAGTATTCTAGTAGAATACACTCTTGTTCTTCATATTCCATGCAACTTTATTGTATTTTAAGTGAGTAAGTCTTGAAACAAAATACGAACCCATACATAAAAACCTAGATGCGAATTCATTCTGAAAGAATGTTATTGTTGATATTAATGACGAATTTAATTAGTTTACACGAAAAGAGAATTATAATTATAGAAATCATTTAGTATCTATATTTAATTAAATAATTATTTAATTTTACTAAATTCATATTGGTGCATTCTAGCACACAATAAATGTAAAACACATTAACCTAGCCCTATATATATATATACACACACACACACACACACACACACACACACACACTTCAGCATATTAATGTAATTGTGTCTAATATGCCCCCTCAAGCTAAGAACGGGGGAATAAACTGTAGCTTGGACAGTAAGAAGAGAAACCTCGGAGTCGCTAACAACTTTGTGAAGATGTCGGCAATCTGATTGTTTGTTGATATGAGCTGAACTTGAAGATTGCTATTTGCAACTTTTTCTCTGATAAAGTGAAAGTCAACCTCATATTTTGTACGGGCATTAAAGACCAGGTTGGCTGAAAGATAAGTTGCTCCAAGATTGTCGCACCGTAGAATAGAAAAGGAGTTGAAGGAGTGATAACACCAAGTTTTTGCAGTAAGGTTTGAAACCAAGTGAGTTCAACAACCGTGTTAGCAAGGGCTTTGTACTCCGATTCTGTTGATGACCGAGAAAAAGTACGTTGTTTTCATGCGGTCCAAGAAATCAAGTTTGAACCAAGATATATAGCAAAGCGTCCTGTGGACCGACAGTCATCCGGGCAACCAACCTAATCGACGTCAGAGAATGCAATCAAAAAAGATGAAGTAGTGGAACCCTTCGGTAGGAATTGGTAAAGGCTTGTAATTGTGTACCGGACATGTGGTGAATGAGCATGTCATGATCAACCGTGCCATGTAGATACCGAAGATCCATTTGACAGCAAACCAATGATTGTCCGTGGGAGAAAATGGGGCTATCATTAGCCGGGAGAGCGTTGGTGGTGGTCATGGGAAAGGAGGTGGGTTTTGATTCGGATAGATCGACTTTCTATAGAAGCTCAAGAATGTACTTCTGCTGGGGAAGAATAATGTCACAACCCGTATGACAATCTCAATGCCGAGGAAATAAGATAACTGACCAAGATCATTGATGGCAAAAGTAGCACTGAGTTGCTTGATAACCGTGTCAATTACAACATTGTTATTACCCGTAATGATGATGTCGTCAACATAGATTAACATGTATAAGGTTCTGCCAGATTTGGAGTAAATGAATAGTGAAGGATTAGTCATGAACCTGTGAAGCTCAGAGCGATTAGAGCTTGGGTAAGTCGATGCAACCAAGCTCTAAGAAGTTTCTTAAGGCCATATATGGACTTATGAAGTAGGCAAACATGGTGAGGATACTTTGGATCAATGAATCCCGGTGTTTGTTTCATGTATACGGTTTCATTAAGAGTGTCATCGAGAAACGCATTTTGAACATCTAGCTGTCTGAGGGACCATTTTTGTGTAATGGCAAGTGAAAGAACCACACAAATTGTGGTGGACTTGATCACAGGACTGAAGGTCTCGTGATAATCCACACTCGGCTGTTGACGAAAACCTTTTGCAATGAACGTCGCCTTGTAGCGAGTGATGGTGCCATCCTTGTCACGCTTTAACCTATAAACCCACTTACAATCGATGATGTTAGTATTAGGTACTAAGGTACCAGGGACCATGTGTCGTTTCTAGGCAAGACAGTATTCTTCTTCCATGGCTTTGCACCATTTCGGAGATTTGTTGGCAATCGTAAAGGAAGTGGGTTCAGTGACAGAGGTCGTGGTATGGTGAGTAGTTGGTTGGAAAGGGACGCGTTGTTTTGGGTTGTTGTGAAGATTAGAGGGACGAGGACAATGTACCGGAGATGGTGATGTCAAAATCGGATTAGGCTGTGGAGTAGGTGTTGTGGGCGCAACAGGAGGTGGAGAGGTAGGTGGTTGTATAGGTGAAGGAGATGTATCAGGAGAGTTAGGGGTTGTGGTGAGAAGGAAAGTTGACTCATCAAAGCAAATATGACGGGCTATGTAGAGCCGGTTGGATGATAGATCAAGGCATCTATAACCATGATGAAACGGGCTATACCCGAGAAAGAGACAAGGAGTGGAACGAAAGCCCATCCTGTGAGGGGTGTATGGGCGAAGATAAGGAAAATAGAGGCAACCAAAAACTCATAGAAACAAGTAGTCAGGTGAGCGCTTGAAAATATGTTGAAATGGAGACTGCTTGTTGGATGTGCAAGATGGCATACGATTTATGAGGTAAATAGTGGTTTTGAAAAGCAAAGTGCTAGAAACTTTGGGGAGTGCTAGATTAGGCCATCGAGCCAAGGCCGGTCGCGACGATGTGTTGGTGTCGACGTTCAACGAAGCCGTTTTGGGAGCTGGTGTGAGGGCACGAATGTTGGTGAATGATGTGGAGGGATGTAAGAAAGAAAGAGGTGTTGCGGAATTCACCTCCCTAATCAGTCTGCACTTTTTTTTAATTTTGTAGAAAATTGTCTTTCCACTATAGTGACAAAACTTTTTAAAAATATTGTAAACATCTGATTTTTGTGACAGGAAAAAGCCACATGTATCGAGTATGGTGACCTAACACAACATAAAATAATGACGGCCATATGATGAAAGAAGTGGAGCAGGACCCAAACATCACAATAAAGTAAATCTAATACATTAGAGCTACGAAAAGAAGAAATAGGAAAATAAAGTTTTGATGACTTTCCTAGTTGACAAAAACTTGGCAGTCTAGTCTTATTTGTATCAGGAAGTGAAAAACTAGAAAGCATAAATTGAAAAAGATGGTGATGAGGATGCCGAGATGCCTATGCCAAGTTGTAGAGGATGCTCGAGTTGTAGAGAAGCTAACGTGAGAAACGAATTGAAGCTGGGGTAGACGTAGCGAATAGAGACCGTTCTCACTGGACCCGTGAGAAGAGTGGTGTGAGTAGCCTCGTCCTTTGACAACAAAAATTTCGTGAGTGAAATTCAAAGAAAACGTTATTACTAAGACAAAATTGTTAAACAAACAGTAAGTGCTTTGTGATGGTTGGCACATAAAGAAGATTAGAGAGATGAAAGGTTTTATTTGGTGAGTGAATTTTAAAGGAACCAATGTGGAGGATAGGAAGTCCCTTGCTATCACCAATATAAAGGTTGTTGTGACCATGATAGGCGCGGGAGTCATCCATGCTTGCTAAATCTCTGGGCGACAAGGTTGTTGTCGCCCATGTCTAAATACCAAGTTGTCGAGGTGTATGTCATTAATGGTGTGCTGTCAACAAAATTTCTTGTGGGCTGGTTGCATATGGTGGAGGAGTCACGATTGGGGCATTGTGATGGTAAGTGACCAATGCCACATCGATTGCAAGTGCCGATTGTGATGGTAAGTGACCAATGCCACATCGATTGCAAGTGCCGAAGACAGAGTTTTGCTTGGAGGCCCAACTGAATTAACGGGTATTATCACCCCGTCCATGAGTATTGTTGCCATAATAAGATCCTTTGCGACCTCGGTTACCATGATTGTAGTTGGAGGGTTGTCGAGAGCCGTAGAAGGCTTGTGAGGTGGCGGATGATGAATTTAATGATGAGTTCGGTTATATGTGAAAACCGAGAGAGGCGGTTGTGTAGCGAGAAAAGAAGCAACTAGGTCATTAGTAGATTTGATGGGTTCTTGAGTAGTGTGGAATGCTTGAACAGAGGGCTGTTGAGTTTTTACAAGCATGAAATCATGATCACTGAGCAAAGCAGTGAAGGCTGTGGGACATTGTTGGGCAGTGATGGTAGACTTAGGGCCATTGTATTCGACTCGTAAACCTGAAACAACAAGCATAACGAGATCTTTTTCCAATACATGGGCACCAATAGCAGCTAGGGTATCAGAATATTCTTGCTCAAAGTTAAGATAAGCATCAGTAGTTTCATCTCCTATCATCTCTATTCTCAGAAGTTGAGTTTTCAAGGTTTATTCTCTAGAAGATGATTGTGGTGCAAAGGCGTGCTCTAGAGAAGACCAAATTGCATGAGAAGTTGTACCTTGGACATGACAAAATGTTGATTCAGAAACGGTGAATGTGATCACCATATGAATGTGTGCATCATTGACGATCAAGATTGAGTAGTTTGGGTTTGGGATCAGATGCAAATGCAACAACCAGTGGTAGTTCTCTCGGTAGAGGAAGGGATGGATCATAACCTTCCGGTAGACATAATTGGTTGTCGTGAGATTAAAAGGAAACCTGTCAAGGCTGTGGGTCTTCTTTTCATCGGCAGTGAATGCAACAATGAGAGCCATGAATGACAATTGTTGAAGAACATATGAGACTTGAGAGAGTCGATGCTGCCTTGGTTGTTGTAGTAAACCCCAGTTGTTTTTCGGGTAGAGTAGGTAACAAGAAACCTTCGAAACTCTAAGACCATAAAGAGCCGACTTGTGTATTGTTACAAAGTGATGTTTGTGAAGCATCATGTGGATGACTTCTCATCTCATATTTGATCCCCTAAAGTTGGTCGTTCTGGTTCATGGTTACAAAGTGTAACGATGTAATTTTTCAAACCAAATTTTCATTTTTAAAACACATAAAACTCATATATTATATTTCATAAAAATCATAAGTGTCTCAATGTCAACATAAATCCACAACAAAAGCCAAATCCCAGAATCCTTAACATAATCTCGAACAGGTGTGTATAATCACGCCGGTGCCTTCCCGCGATCCTCGGAATTACCTGAAACACATAACACAACACGGTAAGCATAAAGCTTAGTGAGTTCCTCAAAATACCACGCACAAATAATTAGCCACTCGAGGCTATAGCTCTGGAAGACCCTCCGGTCAATATGTCTCAGTAGGACCCTCCAGTCCCACAGCTCGTTGGACCCTCCGGTCCGGTCTAAGTATCACATAATATAGCACAGTTCATATCACACATAACATGCATAACTCAAGTAAACAAATAAGACCCTTTGGTCACACATAATTACCACACTAGGTAAAGTATAGTGAGAAGACTCACCTCGTAAGCTAGCTAGTAAAATTTCGTGCTCGGAATCCTCGATCTAGCCTCCGCCTATCAGAAGGATAATATCTCTAATTAATACTCTCCTCACACTCGACCAAACCATTCTTTGATCTCTTTTACACTCTTAAAGTCAACAGAAATCAAACTCTAGTCAACAGTCCAAAACTGACCAGACTCACCGAGTGCACTCGTGCGACTCGTCGAGTCCCATCGATTCTCGACAATTTCATGAAGGTCCAGCTCGTCGAGTTAACCCCTAACTCGCCGAGCTCTCGCATGATCCAGCTAATCGGGACAACCCTAATCTACTCGCTGAGTTGGCTCATCAACTCGGTGAGTCCATTCAAACTCAACTTGCATTTAGACGATTTTAAGGCAGGATACTTTCCCAAACTCCAGATCCACTCTCAGGACTCATTTATCACGTAAAGTCATAGACTTTACGTCCATGCATGGCATTTTGGGCATGAAATGCCAAGAACATGATCTAAATGGGTTTTTCACTCATAAATTTCCCCCGATGCTAAATAAAGCAGGAACCCTTAGATGCTAGGGACCTCCTAAGGTCCATATCTGGAGTTCAAGCTTCCTCATGAACCCCAAATCCTCAAAGTCCCAAAATATAAAGAAACGAAGCCCTAATCTTCAAAATGAGAGATCTACTCAAACAAGAGAGAAAGGTTCGAACTTGATACCTCTAACAGAAGCCCTTGGATGAATATTGACAGATTTAACAACCTTCTTTTGCTCCTTGCTTGAAATCTTCTCCTTTCCTTGCAAAGATACATCAAAATGCTCAAGGTTAGCTCTCTCTTTCTCTCTATAAGCTCAAAGATCGTTTAGGGTCTCTCTCTAGGGAAAGTGGCCGCAAAGGGAGGCTATAAGTGCCTGTAAATAGGCCACATGCCCGATAAATTAGGGTTTCCTTCAGCAGCGCTAACTCGGCGAGTCGCCTCACAGACTCGTCGAGTCCATTCATTAATCCACATCACCGGCCGCGACTCTACTCGATGAGTTGAGGCACCAACTCGTCGAGTCACTCCACAAATCTCAAATTAAATAATAAAATGATATACCTGAGAATCCGGATGTTATAAAAGTGATGTTTGTATTTGCACATCATCAATACTACTGTACGATCGTCTTTGGTAGTCACTAGTGAATATGTGAAGGAACTCATAAACTATTGATTTCTTTTATTCTGGACAATGCAATCACGAATCTATAATGTTTGTAAGTCCTTTCCTCGTGGGGAACAAGACCGATCACTCACTACTACTTGTGTCATGGAATTCAAGAAGGTATATGGGGAGCTTAGCTCTCTTATTCCATTAAGTGTTGATGTCAAAGCTATGCAGTTAGAGGGAACAAGTGGCTGTCATCAATTTCTTGACCGGTTGCGACGAGAATTTGACACTATCAGATTTTAGATTTCAGTTATTGAATGAATCTTCCATTTCTTCTCTTCAAGAAACATTTGTCTGTGTTCTCCGAAATAAGAATCTTCGGTCTCCCCAAACTTCTTAGCACAACAATGCTTTGGTTAGTCGGGGAGGATTTTATGGTGGCTTCTGAGGGGGATCTCATGTGCTCATAGATCGGGGTTGAGGTTTACTACTGTCGTTAGTTAAGTTACATCAGATCCCAACCCGATACCATCTTCGTCAATATATCTGCATACTTGCATACCAATGTTTCTCTTGGTTTGAGTGATCCACTACCTTCTGATACACATGATCCTGACCCTGATGTTTTAGACCCTTCAGTGAGGTAAGGGTTCACGTACTTAAATCATAGCCTCTTTTGTTTCATATGATAAAGCGTCTACACTTTCACATTTTTTTGATCTCTATACTTGATTCTATATCTTTTCTTAAAACGGTTGGTGAAACTTTGAACCATTTTGGATGGCGGGATGCAATGATTGATGAGATAAATGCTCACGACCATAGTAGACTTACCTGTGGGTAAACTAGCGATCGATTGCAAATGGGTACTCACTGTGAAAGTTATGCCAGATGGATTTGTAGTTTGTTTGAAGGCACGATTAGTTACCAAAGGATATGCCCTGAAGACTTATGGGGTAGACTACTCTGGAACATTCTCTCGTATGTGAAAAATACCTTTTGCATTGTGATTTACACGGGAAGTTTATATAACACAACCCCCTGAGTTTGTGAGTTTGTTGCTCAGGGGAGTGTGGCTTGGTGGTGACCGGTTAATGTCGTAGTGACCTAGTTTGGCTTATGAAGGAGCTCTTATGATCATTATGTGTTTCTTACATCAACATCAACTTCTGGATGTATTTTGCTAGTGGTTTATGTTGATAATGTGGGAGTGATGAAACTGCTGAAAGATTTCCTTGCATCTCGGTTTCAAACAAAGGACCTAATAGGCCATTTAAAATGCTTTTTGAGAATTGAGGTCTCTCGTACTTGGAAAGGGATCTGTTTGTCTTGATGGAAATATTATTTGATACATTGAATGATTCTAGGATAATTAAAACAAAGCCTTGTAAGGCACTAATAACTTTAAATATGAAATTAAAAGCAGATGATGGAGACCACCTTAGAATCCAGAGAAATATAGAAGAATTGTGGGTAAACTAAACTATCTGACGATTACACGTCCAACATTATTTTTCCGGTGGGTGTTTTAAGTTGGTTTATGTCATTTTCGTGAACCTCATATTACTATGATGTTACTCATATTCTGCAGTATCTAGAGGGTACTTGTAGTCATGGCATCTTACGTCAAAATCATGGTCATAATGTCACAGAAGGGTTCACAAATGTCAACTACAATGCGGTCCCTACAAACAAGCAATCTACTACAAGCTAGTATGTGTTTGTTGGAAGGAGTTTAATTTCGTGGAAAGTAAGAAACATAATGATTTTTCCTGATCAGGTGAGGGATCTGAATATAGGGCTTTGGCATAGAATGCTTACAAGCTGATATGCTTGCATAATCTACTAGGTGAGTTTAGGTTTGTTCAATCTAAAGCAATGAACCAATAAAACAACATTGTGATGATGAGGTTGCTATCCATATTGCAAACAATCTGTGTTTCATGAAATGACCGAACATATTGAAATAGACTGCCATTTCACTCGTGAAAAAGCTAGCAGATGGAACCATCTCAACTCCCCATGTTCAAACAGGAAGTTAACTAGCTGATGTCTTTATAAAAGCTTTCATTGCTTTATGTTATTTGTAACAACTTGGGCTTGATTAACATCTATGCTCCAACTTGAGAGGAAGTGTTAGAATGTAAATATTGTACTTATTAGTTTTGACCCTTTTAGCCCATAAGGTTTCTCTATGTTTAGGATTTTTGCCTTTATATAGAGTCTTGTAACTACTTATTGTAAAGTAGATCAATAGTATATTTTCAGCATCAATCTATTCCTTGTTTATAAGATGGAATTGGTGGATTAGTCTCTTTGACTCTTTCCTGATTATCAAAAGAAACCAACATCCTTTTTCGGTTTAACTAACTGGAAAAAAAATAGTAATCTTAGTGTTGCATGGCCCCACCATGAAATTAAGAACCATAAATTGCCTAGCTATAGCAAAATGGACTCTATGAAGTAGTTGTATACTTTTTGAGTTTGAACATAAATTTATGAAGTGGCTTTTCATTTGATTTTGCTTAATCCCCCATCCGGTTGGAGAAGTCCAAAGGAAGAAGTTTTGGAAATCGTTAGATGATATTCTTAGGAGCATCTAGGAGGACCGAAGAGTGGTCTTTAGGGAGTGACTCTTTTGATCATATAGGAAGAGAGACCGATGAGTATGACAGTGTGTACGGGATATAAGAAAAGATGATAAATGTCAAATTTTAGTGAAAGATGAGGATAATAAGAGGGAATGAGGTAGTTACTTGCATTCTTTGTTGAACAAGGTTGCTTTGTTAGTGAGGGAAAGAGTTGGCTCTAACCGAGGACATGATCCCATTCTTAGGGGACTTGGGTGTTGTTTATTTTTTATTTTCATTTAGTAATATATGTATAAACCTTTTGTGAACATTTATTTAAGCTGTCATGCTACATCTTTTTATGTGAAGAATTGTTTCCAAGAGAGATTGTCTCTATTTTGCATGCTGAATTTCTGTTTGGTTTTTATATATTTTCTGGTGGCGACTATGCAGGTGAATGTATTGACTCATACTGCAACTGTGACCCCCAGCTCTGAACATTGTACAAGGATAAATTATTTGAAAATGCTGCACAAGGTTCAGGATCAGAATAAACTTTTGGGAGTGGTAGGGGAGAATAAAGAAAAAACACCAGGTAACAATCATGTTGAATCTCAAAGTTGAAAGGAAAACTCGTATGATATCGATGTTGAAAAAACTAGCTGCTCTTTAGATATTTGGTTGTGTTAACACTGGAAGCAAGCCAAAACGTTGGCTGAGTTTCACATTGGTTACAATCAACAAGATAATGGGAACAGAAAGGGTTTGCTTACTGAAAAAATGGAAACGCAAGAAAGAAAGTGAAGTGCATGATATGAGAGAAAATTTCAGATAAATGCACTGAAAAAATCTGATAGACCATACATATACTGAAGAACTTAGCACTACTTTAACTAACAGAAGCTATTGAAGAAGTTGATAACCAGTGTGATATTTCAGGTGGTTGTGTGGATGGATCTGATTCTGATTTTGGAGATGGAGGTGCTTTGTGGGACGTGTTTAGGAGGGAAGATACTCCTAAACTCCAGGAATATCTCAAAAAACACTTCAAAGAGTTTAGACATGCCTTTTGTCTTCCACTGCAGCAGGTATTAATCCTTACTTTTAGTTGAAATTAATGTATCTGTAGCATTACATTCCTTTTTCCTAAATAGTAATTTCTCAAACTGTTGTATTGTATCTTTTTGGTCCAGGTTATCCACCCAATTCATGATCAAACATTTTACTTAACCATGGACCATAAAAAGAAGCTTAAAGAAGAGTTTGGTTAGTATGCATTTGCAAGGCTCTGTATATCAGCTTTCACTGTTATAAAATCTCTGATTTTGCTCATTTTTTTTGGTTCTGATCAGGGATTGAAGCATGGAGTTTTGTCCAAAAGCTTGGGGATGCTGTCTTTATACCTGCTGGATGTGCTCATCAAGTTAGAAATCTAAAGGTTAGTGCATTAAATTGCTTTATTTGGAATTAATTGGGATCAAGCAGATTTATTGGCATTTCTAATCTTCTTCTCATGCATTAATTGTCTCAAGGGTATTTATTGATTTTTCTCTACTTGTTTTCATTAATCGAGTAATTTCAACATGGAAGGGATCTTATGAAGTTTATGCAACTGTATTAATGGAAAAAGAAATCGTATCTAAATTGCATAGTAAAAAATTATAATTTACAGATATTTACATAATCTGAAAACTATGTGTTTTGCATAATTTCTGTATGAGTGATTAAATGTTGAAAGTTACATTTGTTTATTCCTCCTCAAGACAAATGGGTTTTACTTAATCAAGTCTTTAGTAATACAATACTATGCTTATTTCAACATCTAAGATGCTTCTAATTGATAGTAGAAAAGCAGCTATTGTTTGAAAAATATTGTCTTGAGTGTTATCGTTTTATAAAAGTCTGTCTCTGAATTTAACTGTTATATAAACTTTTGCATAAATGTGTTGTTCTTTAGCAGTCATGTATAAAAGTTGCATTGGAATTTGTTTCTCCTGAAAATGTTGCTGAATGCATCCGGTTAACAGAAGATTTCCGCCTTCTTCCCCAAAATCATTGGGCAAAAGAAGATAAGTTGGAGGTAAAGATTCTCTTCTTTATATTTGACAAATAATTTCTTTTTACCAACATGTTGTATATTAATTACTTACGAAATTAATAAAACTCAAATTATTATATAACCTGTCCAGCCTACCCATTTCCCCACATATTTAATGTTAGACTCAAGTAAATTTCTTGCTTTTAGTTTTATAATATGTTGTTTAGTTTTTCACCTATTTCTTGTCAATATATATATATATATATATATATATATATATATATATATATATATATATATATATATATATATATATATATATATATATATATGCTTTTGTTACTTTATAGTTTATAGGATGTGTGGCGTCATTTGGTCTGATTTATATAATAGTTTCTAAACAGTAAACATCATAAGAGTCAATTAGGCTCGTAATTTCATCACTTTGATTGTTTTAGATTTGATTTGTTACAAATTAAAATTGATTTCACTAATTTACAGGTGAAGAAGATTGCATTTCATGCAGTGGAGGCAGCTGTGAAGGACTTGAAGTTTGTTGCCAAGTAAGTTGATACCATTTCTTAGACTATATGTTTATGGTCATTGGTCAGGTATAAAAGGAGGCATTAAATAAAGAAAATAGAAAATAAAAACAAAACACCGAACTAGTTGACTATCCAACCATGGGTTTGTCATTTTTTATTTTTATTTTTACTTCCCACGTGTCATTTTTTTTTTGGCTGATCTATATTTTTCATAAAACTTTTCTTATTTAAGTTACATTTATTTTTATGTTAAAAAATTTGTAAATAGAGCCTAATATTGGCATATTCGTATATGTGTATATTATATAATGCCATTTTTGTATCTTTAATTTCATATTTTCTACAGTGGAAGCCCCCAAAAAGATTTAGGACTAGTGGAGAAAGGGACTATTCAGTCCACTCCAACCCAAAAACACAAAATACCAAAAAAAGTGCAAGGGGCAAAATGGGAATTACAGATTGATCGTAACACATGTTCCCATCGTGTGGATAATGAAGAAAACGGATATGAGGTGAATAATGAAGAAAGTGGCGGCAGCATAAAAAGATCAAGGACTAGTAAAGAAAGGGACTATTCTCCCCACTCCAACCCAGAAACACCAAATAGTGGTGGTTCAACAGTTCACCCTCCTACGAGTGGAGATGCATCTAAGATGAAAGGAAAAGCTAAGGTGTCACAGTCTTCTTCATCTCCTAATGAAATTGTTGCAGAACTTCGTGCAATGAGGGTTACAAGAGACAATGAAGTTGAACTCATGAGAAAAAGACTCGAGTTGGAGCAAAAAAGGGAAGAAAGAAAGAATAAGAAGATGTATCACATGCATCTCAATGCATTGTTGATGAAAGACCACTTATCGCCAGAAGATGAAGACATTAAACGCCGTCTCTTGGCGATGTTGTGTGGATAGTGATTGTATTTAGATGCACTTCCATCTTTTTTTTGTGTAATATTGTATATTATGCAAATGTTGTAACATGATTGTTTGATAGTTATACCTAATTATTAATATGGTTTAGGAATGTGGAATGATTTTTCTTTAGGGAAATAGGAAATTGTAAGGGATACATATGTTGTTCCCGATTAGTAAAATCTTCTCTAATTCTAACAACATTTGTTAGACGGTTTTGTTTTGCATGCAACTTATTGATCTTATTTGCATTTTCAATCCACTTCTTAGCTTGTTTCACTTCTTTCATCGCTTCTGTAACTCATTTTTCTTTTTCATTTACTTGTTTTGCTAGATTGTCTGCACGTTGATTTAGTGTGCGACTTGGTCCAAAGTCAAAAATCAAGGTCAACAATCCATGTTGACCCAACACGTTGTGTTTCTCCATCATCCAAATAGTCGGAAAAACTCCAGCCAACATGTCGTGTTGTTTTCTTCGATTCCAAGAGGGCTCAAAGCTCAGATCTAGCCCATAATATGGTCTAGAATAATAAAGTTTCCAACTTTATCCAATGGGACTACCCAAAAAGTTTAAAACTCAATCCATAAAGTTTACTTATGCAATGGCTTAACCAATACGTACTTAATCATTAAAGTCCGAAGTACAATCATTCCAGAAGTGATTCTAGTACCAAAACCATCCCAAAGGTTGGTGCTTTATAGACATACATGTCTAATGCATGTCTTGAACCCATATTAGGTAAAAATAGGGACTTATGACCTAATCTTTATGCATGACATCAAAACTTGATTATAATCCAGATCCAAAACACTACAAAGTCAACTTGACCAGGAAAATCAGAAAGTTGCAAACTTTATGAGATCTAACAATTCCATCATTCAAGAACAAGAAGTTAAAGGGACAAAACTCAAGATCTAACAACTTGGAATGATAAAAATCGAGTCTTGGATACTTACAAAGGTCCAAAAGAGTGCCAAGGCGAAGAATAGGGACTTACTCGCTGATCTTTGCTTCCTTCCTCCTCCTTCTTCCTTCTTTAGCGTCAAAAAATACCAAACTAGCTCAAAAATGGAGGAAGATTATTAGGGTTCTTTCAGGGCTTGAGGGGCTGATGGAGGACAAACCCTAACCTCCTTATCCCTTTAAATATGAAGCATAAGCCCGAAAGATTAGGGTTTATTCCAGCAGTCAACACATCGTGTTGACCTTAATGAAAGTCGCGTTTTTTTTCTTATCTAGACACGCCATGTTGGTTCCTCCAACACGTCGTGTCCAATCCTCAAAAGGGGATTATTCCCAACAATTGTTCCTCAAGATTTCGGGTGTTACAATGAACTTCAAGCTTAAGAGTTTTACAAGACTAGCATCTTAAATCAAGTTGATTTCTTGTTGGTGTCTCAGAGATTTCCATACTCTCCATCAACTTCCAAGCCTCCCCTTGAGGATTCAAATACTAAAAAGGTTGTTATGCTCTTCTTCTTTTTCTTTGGTTCTTGTTTTTGTCCAAACTTTGCAAGAAGATCTATGGTCGGTTATAACTAGTTTATAATTGTTCAAAAATACTCAAGTCTTCTGTTGCTAAAATCTTGTTTTTTGAAACTATTTTTTGAATAAAAACCCAACAATTGGTATCAGGCCATCCTTGCAAGTTTGGTTAGATTTTATGATTTTTGAAAATCTTAGTTTTTAGAAAATATGGATAATTTGTTTTTATAAGAAAATAAGTTCATATATATTTTCTATGATAACTTTGTAATTGTTTGTAACGCCCAAAATCTAGAAAGTAATTATGGAAATAAATTATCCTTGCTAAAGGCCAACTTGTTGAGTTTAGGGAAGGAAACTCAACGTGTTGGAAGTCTTGGGCACACGCGTTTTTGAGAATCAACTCCACGAGTTGGTGAAGACCAACTCGACAAGTTGGATGCTGTTTGAGAAACCCTAATTTCAGGGTTTTGCATCCTATTTAAACACCTTAAGTTCTAGGTGTTGGCCTCATTTCCAGCCTCCATTGCCCATTACCCTAATCTCAAAACCCTAAAGCTTCCTTAAGTGTTATGAGCCCATTTTGAGTGCATTTTGGGTGTGTTTGAAGCTTGTTGAAGGAAAAGGAGCTTAGTGCAAGGTGGTGATTCAAGATGAGCTTTTAGATCTTGATTCTCTGCTCCATTTCCATCACTTTTTGGGTATAAAGTCTCAACCTTGCTTATTATATGCTTAGATATCCTTGCTAGGGCTAGTTTCCATGGTTTAGCTAAGTTTGAGTGGTTAATGGTGTGTTGGTCGTCCTGAAGGAGTTATTCTTTCAGATCCATGGCTTTTGGGAACTCTTGTGGCATAAAGGTGCCAACTTTACTGTTTTAAGGGCTCCATGCATCCATTAAGCCCTTCTTTTGGCCTCTTTTGAGCTTTTGAGCTTCTTCTAGCCTTGCATGAGAGTAAATGGGTTACTTAATCAAGTCTTTGGTAATACAATACGTATGCTTATTTCAACATCTAAGATGCTTCTAATTGATGATAGCAAAGCTATTATTTGAAAAATATTGTCTTGATTGTTATCGTTTTATGAAAGTCTGTCTCTGAACTTAACTGTTATATAAACTTTTGCATAAATGTGTTGTTCTTTAGCAGTCATGTATAAAAGTTGCATTGGAATTTGTTTCTCCTGAAAATGTTGGTGAATGCATCCGATTGACAGAAGATTTCCGTCTTCTTCCCCAAAATCATTGGGCAAAAGAAGATAAGTTGGAGGTAAAAGATTATCTTCTTTATATTTTACAAATAATTTCTTTTTACCAACATATTATATATTGATTACTTACAAAATTAATATAACAGAAATTATTATATAACCTGTCCAGCCTACCCATTTTCCCACATATTTAATGTTGGACAAGTAAATTTCTTAATTTTATTTTTATGATATGTTGTTTTTCACCTATTTCTTGTCAAAGTATATATATATGCTTTTGTGACTTTATAGTTTATAGAATGTGTGGCATCATTTGATCCGATTTATATAATAGTTTCTAAACAGTAATCATCATAAGAGTCAATCAGGCTCATAATTTCATCTCTTTCATTGATTTCGATTGATTTGTTACAAATTAAAATTGATTTCACTAATTTACAGGTGAAGAAGATTGCATTTCATGTAGTGGAGGCAGCTGTGAAGGACTTGAAGTTTGTTGCCAAGTAAGTTGATACCATTTCTTAGACTATATGTTTATGGTCATTGGTCAGGTAAAAAAAAAGGAATTAAATAAAGAAAAATGGAAAATGAAAACAAAACACCAAACTAGTTGATCATCCGACCATATGGGTTTTGCCATTTTTATTTTTATTTTTACTTCCCACCTGTCATTTTTTTATTGGCTGATCTATATTTTTCATAAAACTTTATGGTTTAAGTTGCATTTATTTTTATGTAAAAAAAAAAATTTAAATAGAGCCTAATATTGGCATATTCGTACATGTATATATTATATAATGCCATTTTTTATATCTTTAATTTCATATTTTCTACAATGGAAGCCCCCAAAAAGATTTAGGACTAGTGGAGAAAGGGACTATTCCGTCCACTCCAACACAAAAACACAAAATACCAAAAAAAAGTGCAAGGGGAAAAATGGGAATTACAAATTGATCGTGACACAACATGTTCCCATCGTGTGGATAATGAAGAAAACGGATATGAGGTAAATAATGAAGAAAGTGGTGGCAGCATAAAAAGATCAAGGACTGGTAAAGAAAGGGACTATTCTCCCCACTCCAACCAAGATACACCAAATAGTGGTGGTTCAACGGTTCACCCTCCTACAAGTGGAGATGCATCTAAAATGAAAGGAAAAGCTAAGGTTTCACAGTCTTCTTCATCTCCTATTGAATTGTTGCAGAACTTCGTGCAATGAGGGTTACCAGAGACAATGAAGTTGAACTCATGAGAAAAAGACTCGACTTGGAGCAAAAAAGGGAAGAAAGGAAGAATAAGAAGATGTATCACATGCATCTCAATGCATTGTTGATGAAAGACCACTTATCGCCAGAAGATGAAGACATTAAACGCCGTCTCTTGGCGATGTTGTGTGGATAGTGATTGTAGTGTATTTTAGATGCACTTCCATCTTTTATTTATGTAATATTGTATATTACGCAAATGTTGTAACATGATTTATAGTTATACCTAATTATTAATGCTAGTAAAAGAAATCCTGGCCGATGGTTCAAATAAGTTTAGTGAAATCTATGGAGTTTTGATTGAAATTTGTAAATGTCATGATGTTTCTAAATGAGTTTAATCAATAATAATAAGGTTTAAATGCAACAAAATAAAAAGCATACTCCCTCCGTCCCATATTAATAGTCCTAGTTTCCTTTTTGGTTTGTCCCAAAATAATTGTCTACTTTTAAAAATAAATATGTCTTTTACCATAATACCCCTCATTATTAGTTAAATTACCATAAAATTAAACGCAACTACCATAGAATTAAATGCAACAGAAGGATAAGACTGTTATTTCCTTTAATAAAGTTAATGGTAATTAATGTTTTCTTAAACTGTGTGTTTTTTTGTCTGTGGACTATAATTTTGGGACGGAGGGAGTATTTCTATTGATTTGTTCATTTTACAAAGAGAGTGTTAGAGCACAAAGGAAAAGTCAAAACTGAAAGAATGATGAAATTTGTAGAACACATGTAGTAAGAGACCCAAAGTTTAACATTACCAAAATTGAAGTGGCAAAAACCCAAAGACACTATACTTAAAGGACGAATTTTGTAGAACACATGTAGTAAGGGCCCAAAGTGTAACATTAGCAAAAATGATGTGGCAAAAACCCAAAGACACCAAACTATACTATTGTCAAAGGTCTAAGGGACTAAAAATGTAACATTTACAAAGTTTTGTGGTAAATGTCTAAAGGACCTAAAAATTACTATTCTTAATAGCCATGTGAATATATATATATATATATATATATATATATATATATATATATATATTACTATAATATTATATAAACCTTATTATTTCTAAAAATAAATTTAAGACGTGCAGATATTTAAGCTTAAAATAAAACCGAACACAAAAGAAAATATAATAATAAAAGTTTAAGACGTTTAGTCTAAATGTTTAAGCATTAAATTTAAATACAATAAATCAATGCATAAGTATCCTTAATTGTCGTGACTTTTTTACCGACCCCATATCTCGCTTATTTAATTTTTAATTTTTTCTTTTTATCTTGATCTTTGACTTGGTCTTTTCGTTTGAATTTAAAACACACCAAACATCGGAGTATGGTTGCGATCTTTGAATTCCAAAATTTCAAATTTCAAAAACTGAGGGGGTGTTTGGGGTTGCTTTTTAGGCTAAAAAGTCATTTTATACAAAAAATCTTTTTGACTTTTGGCTTTTTACAAAAGATGGTTTTAAAATGTGTTTGGTTTATCTTTTGAAAAGTTAAAGGCTAAAATCCTAAAAGTCACAAAAAGTCACTAATTTATGACTTTTGAAACAGCCCATTTTTGTTCTTGCCAAAAGTCACAAAAAGTTGATCTTAAAATGACTTCTTAAGTTACCAAACATCTTTTTTACTTGTAGCTTTTCCAAAAAGCCAAAAGTCCTTTTCAAAAGCAATCCCAAACACCCTTTGAATACAATCACTCTCCAAACAACTTCCACTGGAATTCTTACGCCTCCCATCATCGCCAACAACCTAGATTCTCTTTGATTCCAGGTAAAGTTTTTGACCTAGCTTTTGATTTATGTTAAACCCAAATGGAGTTTTTAGAGCTTTTTATTTGTTCCTAATTTGCAGATTTTTACTGGATTACAAAGGACAATTGAGGTAGTTTTTTGTGGTAAGAAGTATTTTTAGTAGTACTTTATGCAGGGTGTATAAATCTAAGATTTTGAAGGTTCATGAGGCAAAATTGTAAAATCTAAGTTAGAAATGGAGATCGTGGTTATGGTTCATCACTTCATTGGACAAAACTATGAATTACAACAGAATGTGATGACTTTTGCTTTTGTTCAAATGTAGGTTAGAAATAGAGATATTATTATTTCTTTCTTCTAGCATGTCTAACTTTTTTCATTTAAGCTTAAATTTATGCACTGTAGCTTTGGTTTTTTTTATTATGTTGTACATGACATATATATTCTTTTTAGGGTCATTGATTTTAAAAAGTTGGCTACATTCCAACTTCAAATTTATGATTTTGAACATGCTATCACGTCTTCATGCAGAGAATCTATGATTTTGAAGTTGCTTTACCACTAACTATTGGTAGTCGTTTATCTAATCTAAAAATGGTTTGTGTTTCTATGATAGATCCTTGTTGAATCTATCGTAAACCCCAGGCATTGTAACACTCTTACTAACAGAAATTCTTGATAATATTCATAAAGATAGTTTTCTCACAATTCTAGAGGTGAGAGTCTCTCCAAAAGAAGAACAAAGTTCTCTTACATATTAATTCTTAGCTACTCAAAACAAAATCCTACAGGGAGATAAAATACTAAACAAGACTCAGGGAAGTGGTCCCAAAAAACAGACCCGGGACAAGGTTAGTGCTCCCACATAACCAATAACAGATAAAATACCAAAAAGACCAAACTACCCCTGAAACTTCTAATAAAGCAAATCTACTAAAAGCAAGGCTAAGTTGGGGCTTATCATTCTAACATTGTTGAAATGTTTTTTTCATCCTAACACCGCTTTTACTTTTACATTTTGATAGGAGATTAATAGCAGTAAAAGCACTTAGTCAACTTTGGCAGTTATGCAAAAGTTTTTCATCTTTCATGAGCCATTATCTACAAAATCCGCTGAAGAGCTTGAGGAAATACAAAGAGATGTAAGATTTTAAAACTTTTTGTTGTTGAGTTTGTATTTGCTTTTAGCTCTTACACTTTTCTTTAAAATGACATCATTTGTTCTTTTGTCTTTACAGGACCACTGTATTTGGTGCGTTTACTTTGGACTTAAAAAATCATGAAAACTTTTCATACTAACTAGAGAGGTACATGTATGTTTACGAGGTTATATCCATCTCTTCTCTCTCAATGAATCAATTAGAGAAACAACAAGATTTGTTTGTAACGTTTTACTATGTTTATTTATAAAAATCTTTAATAATTTTTTATTCGGATTTTGGGTCATCATGTGAGGTATATGTCTCTACTTTCTGAAAGTATAAAGGTGTAATTAGGTTGATTTTTAAACTACAACTTCTTTTTAAGAAAAAGAAACTACAATGTTGTAAATCTTAATAGTAAGAATAAAATTGTTTTCTTCAAAAATGTTGATCAAAAGATAGACCATGGGTGTAACAACGTAAATTTTCAAAACAATTTTTCATTTTTAAAGCATACATTTACTCATAGAATAATGTCAAAACATACTGTATAAATTGTTATCATCACAAAACGTCTCCCAGAATCTCAAACATAAACTCCATAAGTGTGTACGAATCATGTCGGCGCCTTCCCGCGCTCATCATTAGTACCTGAAACACATAACACAACAACTGTAAGCATAAATGCTTAGTGAGTTCCCCAAAATACCGCATACAACATATATGCCACTCGAGGCTATAATACGACCTTCTGGTCGATGTGTCTCAGCGGGACCCTCCAGTCCCGTAGCTCGTTGGACCCTCTGGTCCGGTCATAGCTCGTTGGGCCCTCCGGCCCGGTCTATATCGTTATACAGCATACATATAACACATAGCACATAATCTCATACATAACACATAAGACCCTCTGGTCTACACAATATACCACTCTAGGTAACGTATAGTGAGAAGACTCACCTCGATGTCTCGGTAAGTATCTGACTCGGTAGAAATGTGATCTAGCCTCCGCCTAATCACATAAAGTAAATACTCTCATAAATACAACTGTACTCAACCCTAAAAGTCAACAAGGTCAACGGTCAAACTTTGACCCGACTCGTCGAGTGCACTAGGGCGACTCGGCGAGTCCACACGTGTCCGCTGACTCTCTTAGACCCTCTCTTGGCACATCGAGTACTTCCCCTGACTCGAAGAGTTCCACCTGGCATGAATCGCGAGGCCACCCCGACTCAACTCGCCGAGTCTCAAGAACAACTCGGCGAGTTCCAACCTGAACTCAGACTCCCCCGACTTTCCCTGACTCACTGAGTTATTCCCCAACTCGGCAAGTCCACTCGTTGAGTGATTAACGGGCAACCTTCATACTACTCGCCGAGTTTGTTCTTCGGACTCGGCGAGTTCATGCCATGCACAAACTCTATACAACTCCTGAGGTCAGATCTGTTCCATATAATCATAGATCTGGCCTCCCCAAGCATGATAATCACGTAAAGTTCGGACCTTGGCACTCATATAACATCTAAACGGTCCAAAATGGTGATTTAGCCCCAAAAATGACATTCCTAGCCCATGGTTCCCAAAAGGACTCATAAAGCTCCAAGGGTTAAGGCCTCTGGACCTCTTTGGGTCCAGATCCATAACACAAACTCGAAAAGGGACCAAATGTTCCACTTAATCAACCTCTAAAAGGGTTAGAAAACCATAACACTAAGAATCAACACCAAAAACTGAAGAAGGTCCGAGAATAATACCTCAATACAATTTCTATGAGCTCAGAAACCACCAAAATCGCACCTCCTTCAGCCTCCTCTCGCCTTGAACACTTCCTTCTTGCAAAAACACCCACAAAAGGTTCAAGAATGGCCTCTCCTTCCTCACAAATGCTCTAGATCTCTTAGGGTTTCTCTCTGGGGGTTGGTGGCCGCAAATGACGGCCCTAAGACCCTTTAAATAGGTCTCAAACCCTGGAAATTAGGGTTTCATTAAACAGCGTGGACTCGCGGAGTCCACTCATGAACTCGCCGAGTCCAACTGTGAACTCGCATACGAATCCGCGACCATACTCGGCAAGTCTAGACGCCAACTCACCGAGTCTCCCCTCAACACCCAAAATAAAAGAGAAAAATATAATACCTGGGAAACCGGATATTACAATGGGGCAATTTTTACAAATTTGTTGTTATTCCAAATTACGTAAAGAGAAACATGGCCTTAGCCAAACTACATGTGTCCAAGAATTCGAATTTATATTTGAAGGGTTCTTACTCTAATATTAAGGTGTTGTAGCAGGAGTTGATTCTTTTTACCTTCAAATATACAGTGAGTTTTATCATTTTTATTTTTTCCTAAGGTATGAGGATTGAGAAATAACACTGCACTTTCATTTGTTTGTCTAAATAACATCTTACTTTCATTTCTTATTTTTTTTTATTTCTTTTTATTTTATTTTATTTCTTTCTTATTACAATTTTAAACTTTGAAAGTACAATGTTATAATTGAAGGTACAATGCTAGCTCAATCATGATTCATGAGTATGGTTGTAATCCAATTTCATTTCTAATTTTATGCAGGTGGATTTGGGGTCAATGAGATTACATTGTTAAGAGTACAATTGTAAATCAATTTTACACAAACTCTTAATCTTCTTATTAAAATGTATTTGAACATGTAAATATTTTGATGAAAATAATAATATGTTAATGCCAAAATGTTGCTGAAAATGTAAATACTTTTTGTCGAAATGTTGCAGGAAAAGGTAAAATGATACTATGAAAATGCATTTTTTTTTCTTTTGCCATTTTGAAGTCGTTGTCTATACGACGTTTTATCCACAAAGATAAAACATAAAATAAGTTAAATAACAGATCAAGTACTCGATTAAGAGTCCATTCGAGTATGGCATTATGATGTTTCTTTTAATTTGTTTATTGCAAAACTTCTAAAACCTTGTATTATAAAAATGTAATAAAAATGTTTAGTAAGAAAATTTAAACTACACTTGTATTATAAAAATGTTTATTAATAAAATTTAAACCAAAATATTTCCTAAAACCTATGTTAGTCGGTGTTAAGTTTTCAAAAACATATGGAAGATTTTTTTACTCTTTGTTTTTTTCTATAATTGAAATAAATTGAGTATTTTTTTTTTTTTTGTTTTTTTAAGTTATATGTTAACAAGTTTAAACGTAAATGATTGTTCTGTATTTGATCTAGGTCCGAACATACCTGAATTTTCAATTCATGACTAAGATTTTTTCAAACTCATTATTGAACAAACTTTGAAAAAATCAGACTTTATCAACAAAATTGTTAATCAAAGATATAAAAGCTAAAAAAATACTAAATTTTCTAAACGATTAACATAAATGTGAATACCAAAGGAACATGAATTGTGCTCACCCATAAAATAAGTATTTTTCAGTTCGTTGTGTTTTTTTTAGAATGACATGTTTCCTAAAAGAATTTCTTCGTCGTCGCTGCTTTGTGCGGGTAACGGCTAGTGTGTGTGTATATATATATATATATATATATATATATATATATATAGAGAGAGAGAGAGAGAGATGAATGATCATTTGAGAACCTATAGTTTCCCGAGAACCCGAGAACTAAAAGTGGAATGTTAGATCAAAACTTTTCATAGCCTAGATCAAACATGACATATTTATAATTATTAACAATTTCAATGGTAACATTTGCTTTTTACAATAAATTACAAGGTAGTTAATAAATAGAAATTAAAATACCTAATAATTAATCAAAATTAATTTTGAAAATACAACTCTCTCTCTTATCGTCTTTCTTTCTTCCTCTCTCTCTCTCACCGTCTTTCTCTCTTCCTCTCTCTCTCTCTCTCTCTCTCTCTCTCTCTCGTCTTTCTTTCTTCCTTGTGTTCATCTTCATCCCAGATTTAGAGATGAAATCGCCTAATCTTCCGCCATCCACACTCCCTACTCTCCAGATCGTCAATGACGAATTGAAGAAAAAGCAGATTGTCGATGACCTAAATTGTTCGGTGGTGGATCGATGGAGCACTCGTAGTTGCCGCCTCAACCTCCATCAGATGGTTCTGTCAGATGGCGTCGTTGCTGCCTTCGCCTCCGTCAGATCAACGACGATCCTTCTCTGATCTAATTCAACACCTAATCTCCATGTAGAAGGAGATCAATGGTGCACCTGCATATCTTCGACGATATATCCCCGTTTCCTCAACCACGTCTTCTAATCGTGAGTAAATTCTGACATAGTTGGTGAACACAATGCTACCTCTGATTACATTGATTTCGCCATCTCCAAGAGATTGACGTTGTTCGTTTTCATGTTCAATGGCAACAGTAATCGTCAAATCACATTTGTGGATCACTTCGATCTGGGAGTGACTCTATTTGCCTAACCTCTGAGACCAGATTTTTATGAGCTTCGATCTGACTCTAAATTTGGTATCTGCTGATGAAAAGTTATGCATCATATGTTTCTATTGTTGACTCCTGACCTTTGTTTGACCTTTATGAATTATTATTGCCTAATCGTTAAGTTGAACCTGTTTTGTCATTATGTTTTTAAAAAGAGTTAAATCCTTGTGTTAATTGTAGGTATAAAAATAGACACGTGTGTTATTGAAAAATATAAATATTTGTGACAACCTGAAATTTTTTGCTTTATAAGCTCAGTCAGTCAACTCAACTGAGTGTCAGACTCATTGGTAATGAGTTCTAGCCTTGTTGAAGATCATTCTAAGGAGATTGAGCCTATTACACTTAAGGAATAAGTGTTAGGAAGTACCTGCTAGAGACATCGTTGAAATAACCCAACCTTAACCTCACCAAGAAGAGTTCACGGCCTCAAGCACTTGAGTTTACGACCCTAAACTCAAGGAGGGTCGTAAACTCCCCTTTATAGGCTCATATTCTTCAACTTTCTTCATTAGTTCATTTCTACCTCAAGAACACTCCATTTCTCTCTCAACTATCATCCTGGTCTTCATACTTGATCTTCAAAAATCGTAAGTGTTCTTTCTCTAGTTTGTTGTTAATCCTAGTTAACTAGCATCATCTCATGATTTCATCCATGGAAATCATGTTTTCTTAGATCTTCAAGTTTCACCAAGAACATACACTAGTGTTCTTGGCCAAAATCAACCATTTCAAACTTCTATATCAGAAGTCCTCCTCCCTATACTTGATATCTAGTTAAGGCTCATACTTAGAACCTTGAAAACACCAAGAATGCATGACCAAAAGGAGTTTACGGCCAAGCCATCTCCCATGGCCGTAAACACCTATAAATGTGTCATTTGAGCCCTAAACTCTTCCTAAGGCTTGGATTTGAGGCTAGAACACTCCCATGTGCTTTGTAAGACCTTGAACCGTCACCAAACTCATCATTTAGAGAGTTTACGTCCCAAGAGTAAACACCCTTGGCCGTAAACTCTAATTAAGGTCAAGTCTTGGATCTTAAACTCATCTAGACTCTTGCTAAACCTTAGAACACTTAAACCCTTGAGACTCCCTACCTTTAAGACCTTAAATGTGACCATTTAGAGAGTTTACGGCCAGGAGTAAACTCCCTTGGCCGTAAACACCTCAACACTCTCCATAGAGTTGGCTTTTCTCATCCTTGTGTAGAGCAAAAGTCCCTCAAGCTTCCCTAGCCTTCAAACCAACACTTATGCATGTTTGACCATGAGTTTACGACCGTAAACTCCTTTGGGCCGTAAACCCATGGTAGTAAACTCATTTTAGAGTCATTCCACTTTCCTTAGTCCAATCACATGTGATTCTAACACTTGGTCAAAGTGTTTCCTAGTCCCGGAAGGTGTTTCCTTTCATATAGTTGCTTATAAACACTATATTCATGCCAATATATGTTATTTATGACTTATTGTGTCTCGGGACCTCATTCGTGGAACTTCTCATCCTTACACACGAATTCGTTGAATCACCCATATCAGGTGAGTTCATACCCCATAATGAATCTTTTAACTATTTTAAATGCTTTTAAGGGGGGAGGGATACAAGTTGAACACAATGATAATTGTGTAATTTTTTGTTATAAACATTTTTCAAAATGTTGCTTATGTCTTCTATAAGTGGTCAAAACATTTCAAAAACTATTTTACAAGTGTTTTTTTAAAATTTTGGTATAACTTATTTTTTTTTTAACTTTTATTTTATTTTAAAAAAAAACTTTGATTTTTATAAATTTTTATTTATGGATTTTATATAATTTCTTTTTATAGTTTTCATAAAAAATTTATGTTTTTTAAAATTAGTTTTTTTAGAACAAAACTGTTAGTTTCTTTTATATTTTCAAGTTTTTTTTTAAAAGTTTTATATTTTTGTTTTGTTACATGTTCTTTTTAGTATTCTTTCAATGTTTTAAAACTATAATTATTAAAATTTCGGTGTTGAGAACTATTTTCAGTTTATAAAATTACTTTATTTAAATTTCAGCTTACTGCAGCAGATGTTAAAAAACAAACATGTTTCTTATTATATGCTGCAGCCGTTTGTTCCACCTCTTCTGTTATAGAAGATTAAAGAGATGGTCCTTAGACTTCATAAATTTTCTTTTCGTAAAAACAAACAGCACCTTAGTTTTTCAAATCTAAAAGATTATTTTTTTTTCACAAATAATAAAAGTTTAATACATATTGATTGAAGGCAAACGGGCAACAAGTTGCGACACTGGCCCTTTCTGGATGGCAAAACCAATTCTTTTGAAAACAATATTTGTGTATCTAGGAGATATGACATTAGAATGCATGATCCACCTCTTTTGTTATAGAAGATTACAGAGATGGTCTTTAGACTTCATAAATTTTCTTTTCGTAAAAACAAACAGCACCTTAGTCTTTTCAAATCTAAAAGATTAATTTTTTTTCACAAATAATAAAAGTTTAATACATATTGATTGAAGGCAAACGGGCAACAAGTTGCGACGCTAGCCCTTTCTAGATGGCAAAACCAATTCTTTTGAAAACAATATTTATGGATCTAGGAGATATGACATTAGAATGCATGATCCGTTGGACTCTATTGAGGAGCTCCACCACCTCTGGTGCAAGAAAACCAAATGTATCAAATGCAAAAGATACAAACACATATTAATTTTCTATACATGCATTCTCATGCTTTACAACTTTTTACGCACAACTTTCAAAACGGCGTGCTTCCTCCTGGCACAACTTTCAAAACGGCGTGCTTCCTCCTGTATCCATCCAAATAACAAAAGATTAAAATCTTAACAAAATCAAATTATAAGGATCATCGTTAGCCAAGTTCAGGATGAAGTTGGGGGACGGTGATCGCTGACACCACCTCAACTCTTATCTAAAAAAACTTAAAAAGATCATGATTTTCCTGTAACAGATCACAATTTCATAATGTTAATTCGAAGGTTCCAATTCCAGTAAATATTATATATGAGTTGGTTTTAAGGCGAAATCAAATCACAATATCGCCATAACGATAATTCTAGGGTTTCGATTCCAGCCCGCTACCCGTTCATGGTCCTTATTTCTCTCGATTCTTTGTGCAATTGTGTCCTATGTTTGCGAAACCCGCGAAGTGGAGTTCAACAGGCGGCAATCCCTCGGTTGAATACTTGAATCAACAGCAAACCCCCACTGTATTCAAAACCCTAACTGCACCCACCGTTTCTCTTCCTCCTGTATAGTTTTTTTTTTTTCTTTTCCTCTCGAGTCTCAAAATTAGCTTTTTATTGATGGCGACAACGATTACAGCGAATGGGAATCTTGTTGAGGCCAAATATGATGGTGAAATCGATGACAGGGTTATGGATGTCGATGTTGCTGTTGATGATCAGGAACGATGTTGTGTTGGTGTTCATGTTGACGGTGTACCTTCGTCTTCGTCTTTGCCTTCCCTTCGTACTCTGCCTATCAATAACGAAAAACTAGTAGAAACTAATATTATGTCTTCATGCTCGGCGAAAACAATTACAAAGAATGGGAATCTTGTTGAGGACAAAGATAAGGGTGAAATCAACGGCTTGTTGATGGATGTTGATGTCCCTGTTGTTGATCAGGGACGATGTCGCGCTGATGTTAATGTTGGCGGTCTACCTTCATCTTTGCCTTCTACTCACACTCTCTCTCGCAATCACGAAAAAGTAGAACTTAATATTATTTCTTCATGTAATGTCGTACGTAGCACGAAGGGACTAGTGGCTGCAGAGAACAAAAACCAGGAACCAAAAAAGGAACGATATGCTTCCATTAATTGTGATCGGGGTGAAGAACAGAGTAGATTTTGTGAATATGAAGCAGAGGGGAAGGAGGGTGTTCAGAAAAGAGTTCGGGAAGATGACAACAAGAACACTGATACTGCTATTGAATCCCCTGAAAAGAAGAATAAACAACTTCACAAGCTGTGTGTTCCTACAAAAGAAGAAAGGAAGATGACGAGTGGTGTTGTGAAGTCAAGTGATGATGATAACAAGTCCCCAGAAGAAACAGAAGAAGTTATGGTTGATGCTCAAATTGTTCTTGCTGCTCCTGATCGAGAGGAAAATGTTACCACCGAAATAGTAAACAACAAAGAGGACAATAAAGAGAGTGGGAGATCTAAAAGAAGTACTAGGAACGATGATATTAATTATGCTCAGATTTTTAATTATGATGCTCTTGAAGAGGATGCACGGAAGAAGAAACACCTGCAATCGGTTTCAAAGAAAGAAAAGATGAGTGTAGAGAAACAATACAAGAGAATACAGAAGAAACACCAGCTGTCTGCTTCTAGGAAAGAAAGTACGAGTGAAGGGGAACAAGATAAGGGAAACCAGATGAAACAACAGTCCAAGAAAGAAAAGATGGATGAAGAGCAACATGATAAGAGAATCCAGAAGAAACAACAGCTTCCTACATCTAAGATAGAAAAGATGGATGAAGAGGAAAAAGATGAGAGAATCCAGAAGAAACAACAGCTTCCTACATCTAAGATAGAAAAGATGGATGAAGAGGAAAAAGATAAGAGAATCCAGAGGAAACAACAGCATCCTTCTTCTAAGAAAGAAAAGATGGATGTAGAGGAAAAAGATAAGAGAATCCAGAAGAAACAACAACTTCCTACATCTAAGATAGAAAAGATGGATGAAGAGAAAAAAGATAAGAGAATCCAAAGGAAACAACAGCTTCCTTCTTCCAAGAAAGAAAAGATGGATGAAGAGGAACAAAATAAGAGAATCCAGAGGAAACAACTTCCTGCTTCTAAGATAGAAAAGATGGATGAAGAGGAACATGATAAAAAAATCCAGAAGAAACAACAGCTTCCTGCTCGGACGAAACAACCGCAGTTGACTCCAAAGAAAGAAAAGATTGGTGAAGAGGAACAAGATAAGAGAAGCCAGAAAGCTTCCAGCTCAAGCAGGAAAGAAGATGACCCAAAGCCAAAGCTGTATGCCAAGAATTGGGGTCTAGATGAAAATGTATATTCCGTGTCCCAGGCTTCTCTACTTTTTATCTAAAGAAGTCTGCTTGTCTGCTCTTGCACATATTTAATCAAACATTATCTTTTTTTCTTTTCTATCCATTGGTAGGGAAAACGAGTTAAGGTAGTGTCTGACATGTGCCATCAGTGCCAAAGGAATGACAAGGGCCGAGTTGTTCGATGCCAAAAATGTACTACAAAACGTTACTGTGTGCCTTGCATGACCACATGGTATGTGAGCTTTTACAACCTTTTCTTATTTTTTAGCTGAACAACTCAATTGAAAAATAGCAGTCAATCCCTTTTGTCCAAATTTTCATAAGCTCTCACATGATTCTCATGAGGTTCTATGATGCTTACTGGTCATATACCCTGTTGCATATGATCAGTTGGTTTATTCATATGTAGACTCTGTCATTGCCTCATTGGTGTATGTGTGCTTGGAGCCATCTATATTGCCTTAAAAGTTTGGTGCTATTTCTTGGAATTTGTTGTTCTTTTACAATCTTTTCTTCTTATTCTCATTGTTTACTCTGTTCTGTAGGTACCCTAACATGACAGAGAAGATGTTTGCTGAGCGTTGTCCTGTTTGCTGTGACAATTGCAACTGTAAACGTTGTTTGCGTGATGTGCATCCTAAAGTTAGTTCCTGCAGCTTATCTTTTGTTATGGAACTTATTTCTGTTCTTTCTCTTACGCAAAAAAGAAATACTGTACTGAATCTATTTGATGCTTTTTAGGTCAAAGAGAAGATTGATTTTAAACCTAATAATGTTCAGAGAGTTCGGTATTCTGTTTATATCCTACATGTGCTTTTTCCATTCTTGAAGCGTCTCAATAAGGAGTTCATGAAGGAGAGAGCAATGGAGTCTAAGATTCAAGGTGTGTTTTTTTATCATTTATTTCAGTGTTCCTATTGTGTTTTGAAGATACAACTCCTAGTTCACATTGTAACTAATTAAAATCAGTACTGCCTCATATATGATTCATGAATAATGATGATTACTGTTCTGTTTCTATAAAAAGAGGTATGGATTTATTGAGCTCATCCCTTAGACACTAGGAAATGCAAAAAAATCATTCTTCTGCTTAACTTCTTAGTCTGAACTCTTGTTGTTGACCATGATAACTTAATTTTTTTTCCATGATCGTATAATGGATGACAAACTTTAATCTTGTTGCTAGTTGCTCGTGTCGCATAACTGCATGTGAACAAAGAATCATCCACTGTTCTTTATATATTTTTTTCTGTTTGGCTTGGTGCATATATGTTTTGTGAAGGATGTTGCATCTTTGTCATAAATTTATCTTCCTGGGCAGGGTGTTCTTTGTCAGAGGTACATTTGAAGAAGGCAAAGTGCAGTCCAGATGAGCGCATGTACTGGTATGTCATTTCATTGATTGCACAAACGTTTTAAGGATTTGAATGTATAATGATTTCCTATTTTGGTTGTCCCATGATGCATGCAGTGACTGCTGTAAAACATCAATTTTTGACTTGCATAGAAGCTGCCCTTCTTGTCAATATGACCTCTGCCTTCAATGTTGCTGGGAATTGCGAGATGGCAACCTTCAAGGAAACAAGGAAAAATTTATCATTGAATTTAAAGATCCAGGTCCTGATTACTTACATGGGGGGAAGGATGAGTATGATGAGCGTAAGCAAAACAGGGAAACAAGGAATACAGCCTGTTATGTTGAGAATGCTGCACCAAAGGAAAAGCAAAGTCATGAATGGAAGTCTTTGGATGATGGCAGAATTCCTTGTCCTCCAGAAAGTATGGGCGGTTGTGGTCGTGGGATTTTAGAGTTGATGCGCATAAAGCCACTTGACAGTGTTTCAAAGTTGTTGGAGAAAACACAAAAACTCTTAAAGATGCACAAACTGAAGGAAGATATGCGTGAGATGCCTGAGGAATGGTGCTCTTGTTCAGATTTCATTAACAAAAGCGATGGTCAGTTACGAAAAGCTGCATCTCGTGAAGATTCAAATGACAATTACTTGTATTGTCCACGTGCTATTGACATTAAAACTGGAGATTTGAAGCATTTTCAGTGGCATTGGTCAAAAGGGGAGCCAGTAATAGTGAGTAATGTTCTAGAAACTACACTTGGGTTGAGTTGGGAACCCATGGTCATGTGGCGTGCTTTTCGCCAGATGACAAATACCAAACATGATAAGCTCTTGGATGTGTCTGCTCTCAATTGCTTAGATTGGTGTGAGGTGAGTTAAGTACTTACATTTATCTGTGTACTATTTGTTCTATAGTAATTGCTGGATATTTGCAATTATACAAGCTTGGGAGAATATCTTCCATCTCTGTCGATTTTAAACTTAATGTTTCAACACTTATTTTTAGAACGTTTTTCGATGTTGTCATGCTCTTTTGCAAGTCGTTTGTTTTTAAGCTAATACTACATTTTAGGGTATATACGGTATGCCTAATCAGTTTTTCTCATGACATGCAGGTTGATATAAATGTTCGTAACTTTTTTAAATGGTATACAGAAGGTCAATATGATGAAGTTGGTTGGCCTAAGATCCTAAAGTTGAAAGACTGGCCTCCATCAAGTTTATTTGAAGAACGGTTGCCACGTCATGGTGTTGAGTTTATCACTTGCTTACCCTTTAAAGAGTACACACATCCATGTGATGGCTACCTTAATCTTGCAGTGAAGTTGCCTAAAGAATCTTGTAAGCCAGACATGGGTCCTAAAACCTACATAGCTTATGGTGTTCATCAAGAATTGGGACGTGGGGACTCTGTAACTAAACTTCATTGTGACATGTCTGATGCGGTATGCTTTTTCTATTTGGCTATGCCAAATTCTTTTGCTTGAAATTTCCTGTTCTGATTTTAGGCAGTTACAAGATCATTAGTGTTGGATTTTGTTTATTAGGTTTCATTTTTTTCCTTTCGGTTATTGAAGTTGGCATTTGAGTTTGTTTGAGAGGAAATTGGTTTGCTATTCTTTTTAATCTATTTTGCAGGTGAATGTGTTGACTCATACTGCAACTGTGACCCCCAACTCTGAACATCGTAATTCGATAGAACGTCTGAAAAGGCAGCACAAAGCTCAGGATCAGAGGGAACTTTTTGGACAGGTAGGGAAGACACAACGTGATGTTGATAACATGAAGGATTTTACTTCCCAAAAAGGGACACAGGGTAATGATTGTCTTGAATCTAAAGTTGAAAGAAAATTGTGTGATGACAATGTTGAAGAAACAAGCGGCCATGTTTACACTAGACGCAAGTTTAAAAGTGTGAATGGAACAGGTCCTTGTTATGTAACAACTAACTGTGATCAATCAAGTGATTCTGACAGTGATAGAAAACTTAGGAGGAGAAATGCTTCCATTAAAAAAGTTGAAGGACAAAATGGAAATAAAGGATCTAAAAGGAAAGGCAGGAAACAAGTGATATCTTCTGATAGTGAAGAAGGTGATAACCAGGATGTTATATCAGTTAGATGTGTGGATGGATTTGATTTGGGAGATGGAGGTGCTCTGTGGGACATATTTCGGAGGGAAGATTCGCCTAAACTGGAGAAATATCTCAGAAAACATTTTAAAGAGTTTAGGCATATCTTTTGTCGCCCAGTGGAGCAGGTAGTCCTTACTCCTTACTCTTACTTGAAAATTGAAATTCATTTATGTGTAGCATTACATTCCGAAATAGTAATTTCTCTAACTGTTCTATTGTATCTTTTTGTTCCAGGTTATCCACCCAATTCATGATCAAACATTTTACTTAACCATGGAACATAAAAGGAAGCTCAAAGAAGAATTTGGTTAGTGTACATTTACAAGGCTCTGTGTCAGCTTTTACTGTTATAAATTTCTCATATTTTCTGTTCTCATCAGGAATTGAACCATGGACTTTTGTCCAAAAGCTTGGAGATGCTGTTTTTATACCTGCTGGATGTGCTCATCAAGTTAGAAATTTGAAGGTTAGTAACTCACTACTAGTTTCTAGATTCTTTCACTGCATTAAATTTGCTTTATCTGAAATTGGCGACTCGTTAAAGTCTATTTTATGCTAGATTGTTTTTAGACTTTGTAACTTGGGAATGCATCTGCTTAAAAATCATCTTATAAGTTCTAGGGATGTTAGGTCGACTGCTTATATTTGCAAATTCTTTTTAGGACACCTGTACATTGGAGTAACCTTATTAACTCCAAAGACTTTCCTGTGGCAACTTGAGTATGGTAGATATAAGACATTTAGATCAATTGTGCTTGTGGGGGTTATTCAAGATCCTATGGGTTTGTGTTCTTGCCTAAATCCTAATCCATATAAATTAGTAAATTTTTACATGGTAATCATTGTTAGATGACTGATTCAAATATCAGCTAGCTACAATTATCATGCTTTGTTTACTATTTTCCAGTTTAATGGTTGTTGGTGGGTCCTTGACTCTTGAGGCTTTAGGTAGTGGTGAATAAGTGATAAGAGTTAATTCGTTATGATTAACAAGAATGTGGCTATTTAGTTATGGGAGTATGGTCATATATTTTAGTGTTTTTTCAGTTACATAAGCGTTTCTTTCAGAACATTTTATCAAACAGTCAAGAGCTAGTTTTGCCTTGTAGGAAACCAGAATTTACAAAGTCAAATGCAGTAGTATCCTAGACCTAGTCCATCTCACCAATTTGAACTTTTAGATTTTGTTTATGACGCAAGTTATAAGATAAGTTACTGAACCGTTGACTAGTTGGTCTAGATTTGTTTTTCTTCCTAGAATAAAATAGCTCCATTATAATCCTGATTATCGACCCTTTTCATAAATTCTTCATGGTACCTTAGATTCTCTATTCTTTAAAGTCATCCTAAGATTGATGACTAAGTATATCAGATCAGATCATCCTTGGTTAGTGAAGAGCAACACCAATAATATCCTCGGCTTCTCGCTTTTGAATTCAATCATTGAACACTGAACCAGCATCGAAGGCTCGACTTTAGCTGTTACAAGTTGGTTTGTTTGACTATATTGTGGAATCCGAAACAGCCTTGGGAACTTCTGCAACAATTCATCAACTATCATGGTTAGGTAATTGTCTTTGGTGTAACCACTACAAGATCTTAGGCGGCATAAAAGAGGTACATTGGAAACTACATGGTAAAGCTAAACTTGACAATTGTTGAGGTGAACTCATAAAAACAAGCTATTTAACGAGAACAAATGGGGACTTTTCAAGAATGGTTCAAACAACAATCTAAAGGGAGATTAAGATGGGATGCTATCCAAATTAGTTCGGTTATCGTCTCAAAGCAAGCTACCCTTAACACTAAGGGGATGTTTGGTAACCTCTGAATGGAACCATCCTCTGAATCGGTCAACATTCGGTGCATTTGCGTTTGGTTGAATCAAAAACCTTGGAAGTCAGGATTCGGTGCGTTTGCGTTTGGTTCAGCCTATGAACGAATCAAAAACCTTGGAACTCCTTTGAATGGTTAAGCAATCTTACCTTCTCTTTAATATTAAGAGTCTGGGACCATTTACCAAACAACCCCTTAGTGTCCCTCGTTACACCCTAGAATGATTCAGTTGTATCACTAAATTACGTCCTACTTTGTGTGAATTGCAGGAGTTGCACTTGGGAAGGGCGATTGGCAATGTTAAACTCTGGAAATTTCTTGTGTTTGGAGATAAAATTTATGGAAAAGCTCTGAGGGACTTGATTAGTGCAATTGGCACTTCCAACCAAAATAAAGATGAGATTCATCTTTGGCAACTCAATTAGTGCAATTTGCACCTTCATGCCCCATTTAACCATACAAAAGATCCCATCCATTCAAAGTGATTCATAGAGATGTGGGTCATCTGTTAGGGAGGAGGGAGTCATTCCCTTCCAACCCTCTGAACCCATTGCCACATCAGTTTTTTTCTTTCATTGTTCTTCATCTTTCCCAACCCACAACATGCGAAAATCCTATCTTTTTCAACTCACTCAACCCATTCAATTAAAAAAAAATACAAAGCAATCAAGGTAAAATCTTAATTAGCAATAGAGTTACCGCTGGTACCACTCCCTCTTCAACAGGTTGTTTAATTGGTTTCATTAACCCATTTCATCCTCTCTTTCATTTTCTCTTGTACCATGTGTTTTAAAACTTATATCTTAGTTGTTTTGTATTTTTTTTTTTAATTGAGAGGGTTGAGAAAGATAGGATTTCTGTGTGTTGTGGGTTGGGAAAGATAAAGAAAAAGAAGAGACAAAAATTAATGTGACAGTGGGTTCGGTGGGTTGGGAGGGAATGACTCCCTCCTCCCTTATAAAAGATCATTTCATGGTCTAGATGGTTTGTTACCTTGATAACCAACATGATTTCTTTCCCAAAGTGATTTTCTACCTGTTTGTTCTATAGATTTTTTTAACCATTTTCCTTTCGAAATCGGGGTTTTTTTTTTTTTTTTTTTTATCTTTTTTTGAATTGCAAATTTAATCTGCTTCTAAACTACTCCTGAATCCATCTATCTCTCAGACGGGACTTAAACCCTCTACTTCAAATAGGGAGGGCAAATGACATCAGCTTCACGCTTCACATTGACAGGATTTTTCTATGATTTTATAAGATTTTTACAATGAACCACTATTGGATTTTAACAATGACATTTTCCAGCCCTTTGTTCAAATTGTTTTTTAACCACTTTACTTTCCGACTTCTAAATAAGAAATAAAGTAGACTCTTACATCTTTTAAATGGCACTGACCTTGTGTTCACAAGATTTTTCTATGATATTATAGGATTTTAGTATATCTATCGGATTTCAACAACAATGACAATTTTCAGCCCTCTGTTCAAGCAGTTTTTTAACCATTTTACACTCGAAGTTGGTTTTTGACTTCCAAATTAGAAATAAAATACTCTTGCATCTTTCAAATGGCACCGACCTTATGTTCATAAGATTTTTCTATGATTTTATAAGATTTTTACAATACAACAGCTATCTGATTTTTACAATTCACTCAAAATCAGTTTTCTAAATTAGAAAAAAAGTAGACACTTGTATCTTTCAAATGGCACCTACCTCATTTATGTTCATTGGATTTTTTTTTATGATTTTATACGATTTTTACAACATAGCATATTACACAATTCTATGTCCAATCCTAAATTTGGTCTGGTTTTTTCAGTGGAACTGGTGGAACCGGGAAACCGAAAATCCTAGAACCGTGAACCGTCTTGTATACTAAAAAACCAGCACGGTATAACGGTATTGTTCTGATCTAGGTCTGATCTAAACGGTTCACATGCTCATGCCTAACTAGCACACTGCCTCCCACTTCCATGCTTATTATGACTTGGGTAATGAATGAATTACCAAAAATAAATGCACGGAAGTTATTGATAATTGTGTCTTCTTTTTAGATCATTTTCATTTACCTTAACGCCTTGTTCTCGAGTTCTACTTAAAAAGGGATATGGAGGGAAAGCGAGGAATGTCGATGGAAAATTGTGTTCCCGGGTTCATTGATGGAAGGAAAGTGAGGGGAAGGAAAGGATTTTGGACCCATATTTTCTTTCCAAATTTTCCTCCCAAACTGGATGGATTCTGGAAGAAAGTGAGGGGAAGGAAAATCTTTTAGTTTTATTTTCTTTTTCCTCCTAACTCAAAAACTTAAAATTTTCTTTTCATTTCCTTCGAACTCTGGAACACGGAATAATTAAATTTTTTCTTCCCCTCTTTCTTTCTGTCAATGTTTTCCTTCCCTTTCCTTTATTGAATTTACAAAAAACTCAGGAACAAGACGTAATCGAAGTTGTGGGGAGTGGGATATGATTAAAATACTCCAACAAGATCTGTCCAACATCGACTATGACTCTTTATTTGTATGTGTTGCTTTTGGACTTTCATCATTCTTTGTGTAATTTGTAATGGCCGATGATGGATCAACGTACATTGTTGTGTGGTGTGATTTGAACCGTAGTTTTACAGTTAAAACCCGCAAACTACACCACATAGTGCAGTTTAAGAAAATTACAAACTACAAACTGCACCACAAAAGTTTTAAACCTCGTGTGGTTTGTAAGGTTTGCTAAGCAACTCTACACTCTAGTAAAATGAGATCATCCACATATACTCTACAATAAAATGGTGTTGGTGTTGCCTCGAGCCGAGAAAAACAAACATTTTTTTTTGATGTCACATGTTCACATCTTTTAACCACCAAAAATTAATTTGCAATTTTGGGGGATGTCATATTATTTGCAACTTGTGTTGTCAATTGTTCGCCAACTAGGACTCTTAAAAATTTTAAGCCTCTCACCAATTACTAATGAGCACATATCCTACCATTAGGTGCTTATTGAATGTACCTCTCAAGGTCTTTAGGTGTGCCACCTATATCTGCCCTTCAACACAAACTACAAACTTTTTAGATCTCTTATGTCTCTCTATGTTATTCATGTGACCATAGTGTATATACTTCCTACTCTCCCATTCCTTTTTTTACAAGTTTGTGAATGTTACATTCTATGAAGGATCATATTTGTTCTCAAACCATGTCTACCCAATGCCAACCAATTAACCAGAACACATTTTGTGAGGAATGCTCTTATTCATTGCCTAAATGCTCTTGAAATCTTCATAGAGATGCACAACATGTGAATAAATTCAGGTAAGGATCTTGTTTCCGTGGGTGTTATTTGCTGTAAGTGCCAATCTAAAATCTCTCTTAAAAAAGACAATCACTTTGTTGCCAACAACAAACACTTGCAACAACTGCACTGGAAGAGCTTAACACAAAATCAAAACATTTTCCATAACGTCCTACAGACATGGCAATGTTAGTGCAATTGCCATGCTGTCTTTTTGCAGAGAAGAATAGCCTGGGAACATTGCTTGCATCTGTTACCTTTTCACAGGGAAAAATGTCCGATTCTGGAAAATCAGTCAACTACCACAAACACGGAATCCACTCTGATATTGAAAGTGAAACACCATAGTAGTTAGAATGAAAAATGAGCTAATTGCAACCTACGAATTCAACATCTGATGTACTTGAATTCTTCCTCGTCATCTTTGAGCTTTTCATTATCGTCTCTATGATACTCCCTTGTGTTCCTAGTACTTGTCCAATTCTTCATTACTTGCTTCTTACACATCTGACCAGAGGAGACCATCACTTGCATCTTGATTTTATGATTTCTACATGCTAATGAAAGGGTTGATGTAGACTTGGCAGTATATACAGATAATGGAAAAAAACAAATGGCTCAAAACTGAAAATTTTGTATGTAAAGTAGTGCTGATAGCACCAAATTAATGCTACAAACATTTGGGTGGAGAAGCGAGTGAAGAGTCATTAACGGTGGATCAAACTAGAGGAGGAAATACGATGATGTTAAACGTAGTATTTTGACAAGTCCTATGGAAAAGGGAAACTAATAATGTCAGGATAGACTTGCAGATAATTAGTGAAGATGCATAAATATGCAACATTGAACAGTTCACCAAAAGCATCAAAGATTTAATGTCATATTTTGCCGATCGAAGGTTATGTTTATAGTTTGTACTTGTAAGTTGTATAAAAAGTTAATAATATGATTAAAAAAGTTCATTTGGACCGAACCCAACTAAAAGTGTATTGTCAATCAAAAATAGATTGAAGAATATTGTTGTAAAAAACTAGAATGTTTACCGAAACTGAAACAATATGCGTTTCTAGATACAACCATAGTCTTACAAGCTAGGCGGAGACTAGCCTACTTACCTTCAATGTAAAGTTGTTGGTTCTAGCAAACTCAAATATGACTGACGCAAAGGACAAGGTTTTTGACACATCACCTATCAATATATGATATTCAGATATAACAACCTTGAACATGATATAACATCAACAACATATCCCATGATCCCATAGCAATGGGGTAAGTGGAGGTAAATGTAGACAATCATGCCTCCATCTAAAGGTAGAATGGCTATTTTCACATAAAGACCTCTGACATAAGCGAAACACAAACCTATCATGGTGTCTGGTGTAGACACACACCAAGAGTAAGACGATGCAAGCACTATAGTATGAAACTATAACAACTGCAAGCTGCAGAGCTTAAAACGGATATAACTATCAAAGTGGGGAAAGGGAAATATGTGAAAGAAGTGCAAATAAATACGAAAAGAGAAAGACCAAGGCTGGTTTGCTACCTTAGTTCTAAGCCTCCACAACCTCCTACTCGAGGTAATACATATTTACCTCCACGATCACTTCAACGTATTTCAGTACAAGAAAGAACCAATCTCATTTTTACCATAAACCTTAAATTTCTAAAAACGACTAAGTTTTGTAGTCTTTGATAAAGGTCAAACAACAACTATCAGTAGTGCTAATGCCAGTGCTATGCCATTTGACAGAGACCTCGTTGGACCTAGAGCTTGAAAAAGACAACCCAACTAGCAAACCCAACATGAATTGTTAACTAGTTTATCTAAAATGGCCGAGTTAGGGTTATTTAATGCAACCTAATTTCAATCCTTCAGCCCTTCAAGTCACAACCTCATCCTCACCACAATGTTGGTCTCTCTCAAACATATTTTTTTTGGTTGTATTTTCTTAAACATTGATCAATTATTAGAGTTGTTATTTAAGTAAGTGTATGCTTTTCCTATTTTATTCAAACTTTTAAAATCTAAATGTGGGTCAATTCGTGCTCAATCTGTTTATCAAACATGTTGGATTAAAATATAAAAATGTTGACCTAGATGGGTGGGGCTGGAAAATCCAAACCCATTTAATTAAACAGATTGGGATTGGGTTAGATTTTCAACTGCTTTTAATGATGCCAAGGTACCAAAGGAAAAGAGATCAACATCTCCTAGTTGCCAACATTGCCATGTACTTGTTGTCATGGTGTTTGTAGATTTTTGCCTCTTATTGGCACTTATGTAATTTCATGTATTTGTTCATTATAGCGTGTTACTCTCATTTTTCTCCATCACAAAATACTACTTATTATGTTTTTCTTATTAAGGTGTTATAATTTTAAAAAACTACCCAATTGTAGGGTTCGAGACTTGCTATTGTTTAAAAGATAGTCTTTGATTGCTATTGTTATATTGAACTTGTTTCTCTATGTGTTATATTAATTGGTTAAATATGTTTTTTGTGTAGTCATGTATCAAAGTTGCACTGGACTTTGTTTCTCCTGAAAATGTTGGTGAATGCATTCGATTGACAGAAGATTTCCGTGTTCTTCCCCAAAATCATAGGGCTAAAGAAGATAAGTTAGAGGTAAACAATCTTTTCATCAGTTCCAAAGTCCCTCTTTGTATCCTTTTGATTATTTTTTTTTTATAAAGAAAACCTGAGGACATACAGTATGCAAATCTTTTTCGTATTTAGGCGTTATATTTTATAAAATATACCCAATGCTATAATAGGTAAAAAAGAAAGTATGATATTGTAATTAACCAAACAATGAAAGTGTGTTTTGCTATTTGTTGAACTAAACCTATTTTATAAACAACATAAAAGTCAACTAGGTTCATAGTATCATATCATTTTCCTTTGATTTGTTATAAATTATTAACATTGTGCAATTGGTTGATGCTGCTGCTAATTAATTGATTAATTACAGGTGAAGAAAATGGCACTTTATGCAGTGGAGGCAGCTGTGATGGACTTGGAACAAAATCTTGTTCCCAAGAAAAAGTAAAAGGTAAAAATTTAACACTAAAAAAATACCTATTCTGTAACTTATAGGTCTATTATCAGAGATTCTGTAGTGAAATGAGGCTCATTTTTTAGAGTGAGAGAGATGGGTGGATGTTTGAAAATTTATGTTGCATTGTACATATGGATCTTTGTTTTGTAAATATGGATGGATTTTTGTTAAGTATATAGTTTAATGGTGCTTTTCTAGTGACCCAAGGGTCAAATTGGTAATTTACCATGAAGATTATGCTTCTTCTCTCTTACTAACTACTAACTACTAAGCATGTTTTACTTCAATTTTGAACTAAGCATGTTGGAAGTGGTCAATCTTAGGAAGCTTTTTTCCTGTTCCCTGTTTCAAAAGTTCAAGTGTGGCTTTTTTGAGAAAAAAAAATCAAAAAGCATGATGTAATAAGTGTTGGAATTCCATTTATAATTTTTAATCTCAGATTTTATAGCCATGGAAATCATTCATGCTTGATCTGGACATATCATTGCGCATTTGGGGCATATTAGTTGCCTCTCTTGTTAAAGACACAACTAGTGAAAAAGAATCACAAAGTTCACAACTGAACACCAAACTGAAAGGCCTGTGGAATATAAATGATGATGGTATGGCAAAGTAGCGGGTATTTTCTGGGTTAAGGTTGAAATTAGCCCTAAAATTGTTGTATACTGTATTCATTTAGTCCTTTAACTTGTTTGTTTTGTCTATATTTCGTCCTTATAATCTACTAAAATTGTTGTATATTGTATTCCTTTTTTACACAACTTTTACATTTTTTCTTACATTTGTTTTTACAACCTTGTTTATTTATATGTTTTTTTTTCTTGGCAATCCGTTTTTACAGCTTTATTTTTCTTTGTCGTTACATGTTTTTTTTCAGTTTCATTTTTTTTGGTAAATCCATGGCTCACGGGTTTGGTAAGGAACTATGAAAAACATGTAATAAACACAGAGTAAAAAAAAAAGAGTAAATTACACGAATCGTCCCTCGTGTAGGTGCCAAAAGGCACGTTTAGTCCCTATTTTCAAAAATTAACTCGGAACGTCTCTTATTTGGATGAAACTTGCACGTTTCATCCCTTGTTAGTTTTAATTTACAAGTTTCATCCCTTCTAAGACATGAAAAAACTATACCGACCTTGTATATTATTATTTTTAATTAATTTATTATTTAACTATTATTTATATCTTTTAAAATAAAGATGGTCCCACCTAGACACCTACCACCCTTGGCCTTCATATTATTCATGTTTCAGATCTACTTTTTTGGATTGAAAGGGTGTTTGGGTGAGTTTTTCTCTTTAAAAATTATTTTCATAAAAGCCCTTATTGACTTTTTAACTTTTGCCAAAAAAAAGTTTTAAAAATATGTTTGGAATAACTTTTAGCCTTTTACCTTTTAAAACCCCAAAGAGTATTTTCTTCTTAGCCAAAAGCTATTCTAAAAGAACTTTTAAATTCCCAACTATCTTATTAAATTTTTTGACTTTTTCAAAAAAAAAAAAATAAATAAAAAAATAAAAAGTCATTTTAAAAACCAACCCAAACACTCTCTGAATACTTACAAACAATTTCAAAGCATTTATAACAAGATCAAGCGCTTTTTTTGGATCATCATCGGAGGAATTGATTCACGACCCTATTTCCCCAAATCTGGCATCGTGTCCCCCCAAAATGTGTTTTAAATCTCTAAACCTGATGTGCAAACACATGACGAGTTCCAGATATGGTTTTTCCGATTGGATAGTGGACACTGTCAGATAATTTGATCGCACGTATAGCGGAATCGAATGCCTTTTTTGGATCATCACCGGAAGACATTGATTCACGATTTCAACCCTAGTTTCTTACTAAAAGCTTTAGATTTCGTTTTCGAATTCAGTTTTGGAATTTTCGTCGGAGATGAAGGTTTAGCAACTGAAGATTCATTCGATTGATTTGTTTTCTTGTTGTCATCAAATGTTACAACGGTTACTGATTGTTCATTCTCCTTATTTTTTACTTTGATGTTTGAAAAATCACCTCAAGCAAATTGGTGTTGATTTCTTATAGAGCCGATTTTAGGTTTGAGGATATCATCTTGAAAATCAATGCTGATACAGGTTTTAGATTAGGATTTTCTATTTATTACAGTTAGATTTTGGTTTGTTTTGGTTTCAGATTTTAGAAAATTGGTATTGATTTCGTCTTCGTTTTAGTATTAGGTTTCTGATTGTGGTTCTAGTTTCAGATTTGGTGGTTGAAGGAGGCAACAATGGTGAATGCCGGAGATGTCGGTGGTGGTGTCGAAATGTATTCGATTGTGGTCTGGTGGAGGATTGTTTCAAAAGAGAGAATGAGAGGACGATGAGGAACGATGGACGAGGTGGGACCACAAATATTTAATATCTTTTAAAATAATTATATAATTAAATTAAAGGCAATATAAATAAATTAAAACATCAAAAGAAATTATTAAGGGCAATATAGTCATTTTATGTATGCAAGGATCAAACCTGTAAGTTTCACCCAAATGAGAGACGGTCCGAGTTAATTTTTGAAAATAATAACTAAAGTTTGGCACCTGCACGAGAGACGATTCGTGTAATTTACTCAAAAAAAAGGAAATGAAACTAAAATGCATTGTGAAAAAATATGAATTTGTAAAAATGAATTGTGAAAAAAATATAAAGTTGTAAAAATGACTTGTGAAAAATATGTAAAATGTAAAATGATGCTCCGAAAAATAAGGTTGCAAAAAAACAAAAATAAAGTAAAATAAAAGGAATAGTTTCTTTTTGTCAAATATTTTCTTTTGGTAAAATGTTTTGAGTTAAGAATTAAAACACATTGTTTATTATTAGAAAAGATAAATACATTGTTTTTGGTTAAGAATAAAAATATGTTGCTTTTGGTTAACATATGCCATTCTTTTGTGACTAAAATAAAAGTACAAAAGAATATTATTGTTTACTGTTAAATACAAAAATATTGTTCTTTCATGCTTATTATATCTATTAAATTTTTGAGACAATGTTAATTTATAAACTTTGTTATCTATAATATTTTTGGTTTATTGACATGAAAGAACAATAAAGTTTTTCGTTTGGTTTTAAAAAGTCATTAAAGTAAATATTGTATCTCTGACTCATTAAAGTGGAAAGTTACGTGTCATTTACACCATTTTGAAAGAAGCGAAGTGGTCATCCGATAATTAACTGTGACGTCGACTTTCACCTCCATTTGTGTTTTGTTCAACCGTTGAACGAATCAAAAATCTTGGAACTGTCTGCCTTTGAACAGTTAAGCGATCTTACCGTATCTTAAATATTAAGAGGTTGGAACAATTCAGATGCGATTTACCTAGGCAGTTAATCAAGCATTATAGCAGTGCTATAGCGTTTCGCGGAAGTGTGAGACCGTGATTTACCAAATAGCAGTTTAGAATAGCGGTGACGCTATTAGCAACGCTATTTACCGCTATACACAACTATTTCTGTAAGCGCTATAGCGGCGCAACAGGCGTCATTTCAATTATGTCCATCTTAGGCTATTTGACAATGAAATACATAACTATGGGTTATTTTAAATATAAATATGTTCTTTTTTTAGTTAGCCTCATTCAATGATTTTGTTTTAATGAGCCCAATTGCCTTCAAACCTAAATAAAAAGGACATGACTCCTCTTTCCGTCGTAAGCTAATTAGTTTTTTTTTTATTGCAATTAACTAAATAAAAAGGACATGGCTTAAGTTTGGCGGTTGTCCTTGGTTATAGGAAGTTCGGATGTTGGAGCGGTGTTGTCCAATTTCTCAAGTGTGACCTTGGATCTACGTAAAATCCAAAATATTTTTGGCAAGTCGTGTCAACTCGGTTGATCCAATCACGGTTCTAACAACATTCTGGATAATTTTAAAGTTTTCCTCTGAGTTGGGAAGTTTTATTGGGATAGTTGTGCATTGACGGGATCCTTTTAGTTTTATTTAGGACTCGGCAAATGCTCGCACGTTGCGTGAAAAACACATATATAGTTGAAATCGTTACAAATATATATTTTTTTAAAATATAACAATAATGTTGTTATTAAATTTGATATCATAATTCGTATACTAAATTGATATAATATATTGATTATTTTGAATTATATGATAATATATATACATCTATTATAACCGTATTATCTCAATAGTTTGAATAACTTCTACCCTCGAATTACATACGAATAAAATTAAGTATAATATATGGTTTAATGTTATTTGTAGTTGTTATTATTGTTAATTAATTTTTTAAAATTTATTTGTTTAATTTTTTAATTTCTATCATTATAATTATTTAAAACATCAAACATTGTTTTTTTTATTTTAAATGTAACAATATAATCATTTATATATAGTTATTTTTAAATATTGTTACTATAAGTTATTTTATACTACTTATTTGAAAACTTTTAACGGTTATAAAAATATTTTTAGGAAATATTTTAGTTAAATTGAGATTATAATTTAGTTTTTGCATTTATCACTACAATTTATCACTTTTAACTATTTACAAAATATTCTTTGGTTTTTTAAGTGGAAATGAAATTTATATTTAAGTTGACACTGTAATGTTATATTTAAATTAACAATTTAAGTATTTTTGTCCAAACTGTTCAAAAGTTGTAGCTTTAAACTGATGATGGTTTACATACAACAAGATTTCAAATCTAATAAATTAAATATAATATGTTAAAAGTTAAAGACATAACTTTATAATAGAAGTAAAGATATTATTTTAAAATTGAAATTTAGTTTATTTATGATTACACTTTAAGTTTGATATTTATTTAACCTTATTAACCAACTTATAATCATTATTAGAAAGACACTACAATTTATCACTTTTAATTATTTACAAAATATTTTTTTAGTTGTTTAAGGTAAAATAAAATTTATATTTAAGTTAACCCTGTAATGTTATATTAAAATTAATAATTTACGTATTTTATACAAATTGTTCCGAATTTGTATCTTTAAAATGATAATGGTTTACATCCAACAATATATTAACACTAATAAATTAAGTATAATATGTTAAAAGTTAAAAAAACATAACTTGATTAGTAGAAGTAAAGATATTATTTTAATATTGAAACTTAGTTTATATACGTTTACACTTTAGTTTAATATTTATTTAACCTAGTTAACCAACTTATAATTATTATTAGAAAGAAATTGAAAAGTTATGGGAGTTTCAAATGAATGTGGTGAAAGGAAAAATGTTCCTTTATAATATAGTATGATATGATATAGATAGATATAGATTAGAATATTGCTTTGGTTGACAGAATGTTTCATTAACGATTGAGGTTCATCAATTAGTTGGATTCAATTTCTTTTCACCCTTTTAGGTAAAGTTGTAATGAAGAGGGAATGCAATGAATTTTAGGTTGGTTATGTGTTCCGTTAAAGGTATGTAATATTGGTATTTCATCAAATATTGTCATGAAGGGTGCATGTGTAACAATTGCTATTTTAGGTCGAAAAACGTTGACCAAACCACCGCAACAAATTTCTATATTTTGAACCAAGGAATGAAAAAATGTATGTGGAACATTTTAAAGTATTAAACACTCCCTAAGTATCTCAACCGTTTAAAAAGTTTGCCTAACGATACAAGAATTTGGAAATTTTATTGTTATATAAATACGGTTTGATAATTTACCATTAAACCGAACCGATAAAATTGTTTAAAAATAAGTAAACGTCATTGTTTAAAAAAAAAGACATTTCTATTCTATTTCAAATTGCATAAATTTCCTGGTGCTTAAAAGATCCACGCTCATCTAATTTATAAAATATAAAGCCTATATATGTATCTATAAATGGCTCGTATGGCAACTCTCCTAAATTGAAGGAAACATTGTACAAATGATAGGAAAGGCAATTATGAGAATATTGAATTGTGCATAACCCTCTATTCACTCCACACGTTTCCATTTCTCTCTATAGTCAAATCATACATGGAAGCATAGTTGAATTATGACAGCACTATTCTAATAATCAGAAGATATAAAAAATGGGTTTTGTCCTCAAATATGGCACCCATTAAGGAAGAGTAGTGTCCAACGTCACCTTCCTTACATAGTACAATCATTACCCCCATGCACACTCTTTTACACCACATGACGGAAACAAACCCCTACACTCCAAAAGTAAATAAATAGCCAAGGTTTTCGCTCAATTGTTGCAGCCATAACTCACGTAAAAACTCCTTCACTCCCTGCATAATTTTTGTTTCAAACTCAATCCCAAAATATCTCTCTTGGAAGTGTTCAACTTACGATTTCTAGCAAACAACGAAGAGGTAGGAGCCTCAACTTCCTTCTTTGTTATCAGTTTGTGGACTGTCACGAGAAGCCTTCCAAAAAACAAACTAATCTTGAGCTTAGATAACGCAACAAAGGTGAGTCTTTATGGACTCATTTTCTTTAAGTTTTATAAACTTTTGGGGGGAGATACATACATGTCTTGCATGCTAAATATGAAATTTTATTATCATTATATGATACATATTTAACATTATTTATAATGGGTTAGCACACTACACTTTAGTTATATTGAACTAACATGCAAATGAATCTATAAAATGGTTACACGTATTGTAAACAAATTTTCATATTATATTATGACGTAATAAAACATTCGTATAAAGTTATTATTTGTAGATATAAACATATGTTCTTGGGTATTATCCTTGTGCCATAAGTCTATCCATGGGATATTTAAAGCTAAACATTAGTCTTAGAATGGTCTCCAGTAGGATAATACAAGAAAAATATGGAATTAGGACCTAATTTGTTAATATAATTACAAGCAAGATCAAAAATGTAAATATAATAAGACATAACTAGACTTACATATAGATAAGGATTTAACTAGATTAATGTTATGTATATATGAAAATAATATATGATTATTTTTATATAAAATTGATATTTTATATAAAAGGGAGTTAATAAAAAGTTCTTGTAACATTTTATAAAAATAAGTAGTTTTTATAAAACATGATTATTTTTATATAAAATTGATATTTTATATAAAAATGGAGTTCATAAAAGATCTCGTAACATCATATAAAATAAATAGTTTTTATAAAATATGATTATTTTTATATAAAATTGTTATTTTATATAAAAATGGAGTTTATAAAAAAGGCTTGTAACATTTTATAAAATAAGTAGCTTTTATAAAATATGATCATTTTTATATAAAATTAATATTTTATATAAAAGTGGAGTTTATAAAAGGATCTTATAGCATTTTATAAAAATAAGTAGTTTTTATAAAATATGATAATTTTTATATAAAAATGATATTTTATATAAAAACGGAGCTTATAAGGAGATCTTGTAATATTTTATAAAAATGAGTAGTTTTATAGAATATGATAATTTATATAAAATAAGATATTTTATATAAAAAGAAAACTTATAAAAAGGCTATTAACGCTTAAAGGAAACAGAATGGAAGTAATGTTTTTATGCCTTCAATGATATATACATACATATTTACATACTCTTAAAAGTATATGTATAATAGTGTATGTACAACTACATATATTGGAATGAGGCGACAAAGAAATGCAAATATTGTTAAGGCTCGGAATACAAATGACGACAAAAATCCTAGAATGTAATGTTATTTGAATCCTGTAATATTCGATGTATGTTGTTAATAATGAACCAACGTTTCACGTCATAGCCTCGGTGATTCCGTCATCGGTCGGGGTGTGACAGCATGTAGACTAAGTATGATTGCATGAGAACACTTGTTTTGGATTTATGGCATGGTTCTTGTTTGATTTATTGCTTTCGAATTAAAACAAGTGTTTAACTATCTTTATTATGTGGTTGCGTACGACCATTTTTTTCATCTAACTTTAGGTCGGTAACAGCCCGGACCGTGGAAGGATTGTGTGTCTGGAATTGCATGGATCGTGTTGTGTTTAATATGTGCTAAGAGGGATGTTGTATGGGTTCCTGCAAGTTGGTGGGGTGATGATCGAGGACCAATAGGCCCACTGAGGTGTCGACTATGAGCCTTCAGGCCCGTGGAGGAGTGATGACAAGAACAAATTGATACTATGAGCTTATCATTCCAATTGTCGATGGTGTCACGATGTATCGTGAACCAGCGTGTACACAACTATGTGGATTGGACCCAATAGTTGTGTAGTTGAGACTCTTAGACCTGTTGGCATGGTTTAAGGATTTGAGCAATATGGGGAGACCACTATAGGACCAGTGGCCAACATGTTTCAAGTAATACATTTAATAGTATGTTGCCTTGTTAGGAAGTCTTAGTTGTGTATCAGAAGTTTTTTTTTTTTATTGTTTGCTTTCGTGGATCATTATTTATTTTCGTGGTTTGTTATTAGGAGTCTGGTTACCAACATTGGACGATGTTTATGGAATTTCGAATAAGGTGGTTCTTTGTGGATCTTTTGGATGACTTATATGGTGATGGTACAACTATGGTGATAGGAGAGTTTGGATGCCACATAAGAATATGGGTTGGCCATTGTCACAACTAGCATTTTAGCTAGGAAATTCTATTCTCGTGTAATCATTTAACTATTGTAAAACATATACTCTAAGTAAATATAAATCAATGCTCATTTAAATTCACCTTTCATGTTCATCAAAGAGTCTGAAAACCCTAAGAATCCCGGTTTGAATCCATATTGGACTAGGATTTCCTTATTGGGCCTAATGGACCAATAAGTATTCAATTTAACTATTTTGGGCTTGGAAAGCCTATTTGGATTCTAAATGGACCCAATTCACAAATCTATAACATTTTAGACCATTTGGGCCTAGAATGATTCGTTCTAACCCTAATGGGCCTTATTGGGCCATAGCTAATCCAATTAACCTTAGTGAGCCATAAACCCATCCTTTTATTCTATTTGGGCCGTAAGGGTCTCCAAGGGCCCAATAGGCCGAAAATTTTATGATTAGGCTCCAAAAATCCTAACTAAATTTTAATGGACTCAAACTATTCCATTCCTACCTTCTTTGCCCAAAATCTCAACCCAACATCAATTAACAAAAAAAAATGAAATGAGGGTTGACTTTGGAGGTGCCACCTCCATATTGTTCACCATGTAACAATGCATGGTCTCCCATATTTCCATGCAAAGTCACCTTATCCTTCTATCCCCTCTCTTCTTGATATCTCGACCGAGAGCTAAGCACACACACATACATTCTTCCAAACACTTTCCAAGCACTCTCCAAACACTCTTAAAGAATCTCCTTCTTCCTTCAAGATCTCGAAAATTGGATAGAGTTTTAAGGATCTTCATCAAGTCATTCCAATCTTTGGTAAGTTATTATCAAACACAAGTATCTTCTTTCATCTTAACATGAAAAACTCCTTCTTACATAGTTTTATTCCATGGTCACACCTTAGAAGCTTCATAAGCTCGAGATCCACTTCAAGGTTAGGACCAAAATCCTTTCCATTCTTTCTTCAAGAACTGAAACATCAAGAAAAGTTGAGTTCATACCCCCCTTGTTTTTGGTTTTTACATGATTTTTGGGGGAGAATACAAGTAAAATGTGTAGATCTATGTGTTATATGCATGTCTTGTGTGATTTCTTAGTTTAGGTTGTAAAAATATGTTAGATCTTGGCAAATCACGACTTCTTAAGTAACATTGAGTTAAGATCCATGAACCAAGACACCTTATACACCAAACTATCAAGTTAAAAGTGTTATATGTTTAAGATACAAAAATTTAAGGCAAAAACTTTGTTAAGGGTCAAAATTGTCAAGAAAACAAAAGATAAGGGTAAAAAGCGACATTTATGTTTTTATAGGGATCAAACAGGTCCTACTTGTATAAAAATGTATTTTTATGTTAAACATACTTTCCAAAGGGCCAAAAACATAAATTTTAGCTTAATGGGCCAAACTTTTGGGCCTCACGGTTTTGGGCCCAAAATTGCAAAAAAGGGAAAGTTTTGGGACTAAAATGTTATTTGAGCAAAATTTGAGGCATAAATGTAAATAAACCAAATTTAGGGGTGAAAATAACATTTATTTCCAAATTGGACCAAAAATGTAACTTTTATTAAAATTGGGCCGAAACTATAAATTTTTACAAACAAGGGGCTGAAATGCACTTTTCTGTAAAAATGGGCCTTAAATGTCAAAATATATATTTTTTGACTAAAACCGTGAATTTCTAGACATTGGGACAAAATTACAATTTTTTTTACAAATTATAGACTAAAGTGTCATTTTTACAAAACTTTGGGCCTTAATTGAAAATTTTGAAACTTATAGACCAAGAACGTCGTTTTCACAAAAAAGGACTTTTTTATATTCAATTCAGTAAACCACGAACTAAAACAAATAACAAAAAAATAACAAATGGACGTAATACAACGATAACAAATTTATTGGGCCTAATATTCACATTACATGGCCAATGGGCCTTAAGGGCCCATTCATGTGTATATTGAGCCCAATATTTTTCCATGACATTTTTATTGGGCCTTGCGATCCATTCACATGTTAATTTGAGCCAGAGTTATGGGTCAAATGTTTATTGGGCCTTTGTGGTCCATTTACATGCCTATTGGGCCCATATTACCCACGTACATGTTATTGGGCCTTTGTGACCCAGTTACATGCTAATTGGGCTTGGACTGAAATTCACATGCTTAGTAAATCGTAACTATACCTTTACATAACTATTGAACTTTGTATACTTATAAATGTACCTTTGGATGGTTAACGCATAACATACATGTAAACATTAAACATAGTACGAAAGGTTGAGAATCTAGTGAGACGTGTCGGTTGGTACCTTGAGTGTACAGTCATAGCTTGTAGTTATAATCAGAGTCTCATGGAGGGAGAGCGAGAGTTTGTGTATAGATCTATACGGGGTGACCCCCCACGCCTTAGTTGTCCGCTACAGCTAGACTAGGTCAGTCTAGGGCGACAAAACCTTGAGCAAATACCGGCATTTGGAAAAATGTTAAGACAGGCAACCTAGTCATTATTATGTATGATTATAACGGCTCATATAGAGATCCAATACCAAAAATTAACACTTCGAAGATTAACCCTTTGATTGTGTCAATACGAAACAGCTTACCTAACTATACAAGAACCTCGACATTTTCATAAATCGGAAAATATCGGATTTTCTGGGAAAAGATTAATATACAACTATCACTTACCTACAATATAAAGAAATCTAAACTACTTTTATATATGTTACTACTGTGAAGTTCACACATTCATTTATACTCGATTTTCACATCATTTTCAAACATTTTACAGAAAATATCGGATTTTCTGGGTTTTTACGAAAGATACAAAGACTTTTACTCAAACATACTTATGAACTCACCAACATTATATATGTTGAACATTTTCAAAATAACATATATTCTCAGGTAATCGTTAAGCTAGAAAATTTTCAAGTGTGTATGGTTTCATTTTATGTAACATCACTTATCGTACTTTTAATAATTTGAATTTATGAATTTATAGCAATGTACTTGATGTGAACAATGTTGGTTGTAATATGAAGTGTTAATTGGTGATGAATGTGTTATGTTTCATGTGTATTCATTGTGATGATAATTCAATTGTTAGTCACACGAGCCCCCGGACGTTTCCGCCGTCTGGTTCGGGGGTGTGACAGCCATGGATAGATACACTGGTGGAAACGGTAGGATAGTGACAGGCCATGGATACACTGGAGGAAACGGTAGGATAGTGACGATCTGTCAGCAGTCGAGTGTGCGTTGGGGTATTTTGGGCATGAATTTCTAGATCTAGAGCCATTAATAGAGGTAGCTAAATTGTTGACTTAGTGTGTGTATGAAGCAAAGGTCAAGACCCGCAATTCCGATGACGAAATTATTGTAAGTGGAGAAGAGTTGTAACATCCTTTTTTTAGTTATTAGAAATGGAATTTTATTCATATGGATATATCCAAAAATCGAGATATCAAGACATTGATAAAAAGGGATTTAATAAATAAAAGAGATTTTATAAAACTATTGAGATTTACCTACTAATTAAAATGATGATAATAATAAAAAAGTCATAGTAAATATTAATAATAAAAGTTAGAAAAAATATTTTAACCTAATATGAAGTATATTTTAGATAAGGGGAAATGACACATACATCCTATAAACTTTCTAGGGTTTACCCTTTTAGTCACTTAACTTTTTAAATGGCTTTATGAGGGAACAAATTTGGTTTTATCGGGTCGATAGGTCATTTTTAACAAAACGAAGGGGTAACCCGGTTACCCCTATGCCAAATCATTAAATTGATGTAATTATTTATTTGTTTATTATAAAGGAATTTGACACCTCCCCCCCCCCCCTTCTCTCTCACACACTAACACACATTGATAAGAATCCTTTTTCTGGGCTGACTTCTCCATACATCTCCAAATCAACATATGAAAATCGACTTATCCACTAATTCTATGGTGAGAGCTCTGCATTTGTTTTCGTTCGTCCCAAATTACCACAAGAAAACCTATTGCAGAAGCAATTTGGTGAAGAGGTTAAACAACATGTTCTCGCAAGCTACGATGCAAAACCGCCTCGCCTCCTCTGTGTGTTCATCCTCATCTCCAAGTTATCTGATCACCTTTCAATATCCAATTCAGAATTATCCCTTTTGTTTACCTTGATCTCATCTCCATTTCCGATCACCTATTCTCGCAAGCTACGGTAAAATGGAATGGGAAAACCCCTTTGACGATGTCCCAATAGTGGCAGCCACCGTTGAATTAGGCTTTTTCTTCTTCCATCTAAGCCAAATCTTTGGCATCGAAAAGCTTTCCCTATTGCTTCTTCCCAACAAACCCTCATCCTCCCCCTACGCTGATCCACAACCCAACGGTGGATACACATAAGCACATGGTGGATACAACAGCCCGTTTGCAATTTTCTGCCATCAACGTTTCCTTCGGGAATAGATCTGAACTTGGTGACGTGTTTCCAGATCGCCGATTAGGACAGAAGTGGAGTAATTTATGATAATGAATTGTAGAGGGTGTTGTCTTCATAAAATCAAAGTTTCAGTATGCGTATTTTTCATCTTCTTATGTATACCTTCACCAACACTAACAATATAAAGATTGGTAAATCTCTCTCTCTCTCTCTAGAGTTTCACTATTATAGCATGATTAATGGAATTGGATAATGAATTCGATTCAATGAAGTTAAACAAGTTATTTTGAGTTGATTCTTATGTAGATTTTGTGATTTTTTTTCTAGAAATTCGTAGGTTAAATTTTGATCAGCAACTCTAGTTGACATTTACCCATCGAAGTCAAACAAATTGCAGAGTTAACATTTTCTTCAAAAGTGTGTTTGACGAATTGTTTAAGGAAAAAGTTTTTACTTGTAAACAAGTGAAAAAAGAGGATATGGTGTGTGTGTGTGTGTTTATGTGTTCCATTCAACAATTCCTCAACGTTGACTATGGTAGCTGACATTGTGAACTTTACAAGCCATGTCATCATCAGTTGCTTATTTGGTAGATAGAACCGGTTATTTCAGGTTAAGGTGACCAAAAAGATAGGTCGCTTCACAATTTATTCCCTCATAAAGCCACTTAAAAAGTTAAGTGACTAAAAGGGTAAACCCTAGAAAGGTTATAGGACATATGTGTCATTTTCCCTTTAGATAAAGGGTTAGAAGGGGAAAGTTTTAAAAATTAAAATGTCAAGACCTTGGGCATATGGTTCAAATAGTTATTTTTGGAAAAATAGAGGGACTCTTTGTGTAGTTTTTGAAAATTGGTCATAAGATACCCGTATGTACCCGACATATATACCTGACAGAGTTGAGCTATCCTTCTCCCATTATTGTTTGAACCTTGACGTACTCTCCTTCAAAAACAAAACTGTAACCTTTAGATCTAAAGGTCTAGGTGTGTGTGTGGATGCAAACGGGAAGGAACGACTTGGAGATTGCCTTCTCCGGTGAGACCTTCCCGGATTAATGTATGGTGAGAAACGAATGATAGGGAGAGTTGGGATTCCCTTTGATGAGAACTACGAATTATTTGCTATTCCTATTGTTTCATTTTCCACTTGTGAGTTTGAGAGAAATACAAATATGAGTAAGAAAAAGATTTTAGGTTTGACCTCTGATGAGCATGAAGTCGTGTGTGTTCATACATGTAGAGATACATGCTCTTAATTACGTTTTTCGGTGAGCTCCTATGATGTCGAGGGGGTGTAAATGGGGTTTGTGGTTGGTTGTATCAGAATACGTAGCGACATAAGTCCTTATGTTCAAAACTTCTGGTGATATGGTTTCAACCCATCTTAGGTTTCTTGGTGTTTTAAACAAGAAGAAACTAAGTCTAGCATGCAGCCACCATGAGTGAGAGAGTAGAATGAAGTGAGGTTCAGATTGTCTTGTTTGACCTATTTTGGTCGCTGCCTAGGCTTGTCGAAGTATAAATTATCCAACGATAAAGAGAGATAGCGAGGGAAAAGAAGATGTTTGTGATTAGGGTGGGTCTAAAGACTGTAAAATTGAATTCACCATTTGCATGGTTTGGAGCTTTTTGGGAAAGACATGGCTCAGGGGCGGACGCAGAAATCAATAGTAGGTGTTGCCGAATTTTTTTTTTCTGGTCAAACATAATATAAAAGTATGTTGCTATTAATAAACTTTGTAGTTGTGTTGTAGTTATGTTAATAGCAACATACTCTTATTACTTTGTTTAATAAATCATTTCATTTTCACTTTTTTTCATATTTATAATATTTATAGCATCTTATTATGTAACGTCCCATTTAATTGTTTCAAAATATGATGGATATATTTTTACGAGAAACTATATAATTAAAAAAAAAACTAAGTTTTATAATTTTGACAAACTAATTAATTAAATAAATAAGGTATAATAATAATAATAATAATAATAATAAATCAATTTACTTAATTAATTGGGATTTATAAGTCTAGGGATGTTTTGTGCAAATTTACGAAATCAGTTTTGAATGGATATTTTGAATTTAAGGTATAAGCTGCCATTGGACTGAACCTAAGACACCAAAACTGACAGTTTTTGAAAGTTTGTGTCTTTTTCCCCTGCTCTCGTTGCAGCATTAGCAGACACGGGTTTTCCATTTGTGAACCTGTTTATGTCGAGAATCATAGAAAGCAAATGTCCCCAAACCTCCTACGCATTAACTTTGGACCTTGTCTTCCTCATTTTTTTCTTTTACGTCGTTGATAGGTTATTTACGCACAATAAATAGAAAAAAATTCGAAAAAATCTCCAATAAGTACGGAAAAGTTAGGTGTTGTCGGTGCCAAACCGGGCACCTAACTAAAACCGCCCCTGGGCCGTGGCTATGGATTAAAGTTGCTATCTTCAAGAAAGGTACATCACAACTGCTATTTTAATGTAATGACAATTCTCGTAGGAGCATGTAGGCATGTTTATTTTATGTATTATAATAATAACCAAGTGAATCATGTCTAGTAATAATATTAAATAGATGATATAAGCATTTGAGGTTTAGATCAAATTCAAGGCAACATGTTAATACGTTAATACTAATGGATTTAAATAAATTTAAGTTCCAAATAATTATGAGGTTTAAATTAAGGATTGAGATGGTTTAAACTTTAAAGGCTTAAGCTATTAAGTTGGATTAATTAAATGAAATTTAATGTTTTTGATTAAATAAGTACAATATTACGCAACATATTTTATCTTACTAATCATTAGAGCACGTGTTTATATATCCCCAAAAAGCCAAGGAGATGTTCCTTAATAATAGGTATTAAGAAGTGGGGAAATCTACAATCAATTGCTATAACAATAATAAAGTGAATAAAAGTATATTATGATGTATTAATAAGTAATACTTAAAATATGAGCTAAATAAGGATTGTTAATATGGTTGTAGGTGTTCAGAGAGCTGGAAATCCACCCTAGCCATTTTAGTGGGTTTGTTATGTGTTAGTAGTTTTAAGTGAATCTTCTCATTATACTTGTGGGTCGAAATTACCAATGTCGGTCCACCGGAATGTGTTATGTAGAATGTTGGTTATCATTGTGACTCTCGCATGAATGTTTGTGTTGAAATACACCCTAGGGCTGGACCCATTGACATGTATTGGGTTGAAATATATCCCATGGTCGGGCCCATTGATATGTGTTGGGTTGGAATATACCCTAGGGTTGGACCCATGATTGTATGTTGGGTTGGAACTGTAACACCTGGTTTTGAAAGTGCTTCGTTGCTAGGGGTTGCGGCCTAATCATCAGTTGTCATAAGGGTTAGGGCCTTAGGAAAGGAAGGATTTGGCCTATTTCGAATGTGGGTATTAGGGTATACGTGACCCAAGTGTTTGATTATGTCTTCGGAGGCCAAGGGTATGATCGTAATTTGACATATCGACCTTCTAGAGATTTTGGTTTCTTGGTCATAAATTTTTAGGTAATGATGACTTGTTAGAAGCGTAGGGATTCTCGCCACCTTTTCGTGGATATAAGGTTCATTGGAAACAGACCTCGGATGAGGAAGTTATGAAACTTTGAAGCTATTGGCAATATTGGTCCCTAATGGAGATAAGTGACAAGGCAATCCCATGCATGCATGGTGTCATGCGTGAGAGTACGCCCAACATAAGTTGGGGTACGCCAAGCGTAGAAAGGATAAGTGGACGCGGGTGTAGGAGGCATACGCCCAACGTACAAGAAGTACGCCCAACATACGTTCAGAGTCCCCAAACCCTAGTTTTTAGGGTTAAGCACTATATAAAGAACATTATGTCTCAAAGGCCAACCTCCCTTTCACCCTAAATCAACTACTATGAAACCCTAATCCATACTTGAGTTGTAACGCCCTGATTCTCATGTGTTGTTTTAAATAAGATGTATTGGGTTAAGCTCTACTCGACGAGTTGTTTGCCCTACTCGTCGAGTAGCAGCGGGGTGGGTCCGCGTGTTAAGTGACCTACTCGACGAGTCCATATTAGGACTCGGCGAGTAGGAGCTGGCAGTTGAAACCCTAAATCCTGGGGTTTGCACCCCTATTTAAAGGGACCTTAGCCTCCCTTGGGCCTCTTTATAGTTCTAGAGAGTCCTGGGAGCCCTTATACATGTGTGTGTGCCATTGTGTGGGTGTTTGAAGCTTGGAAATAGAATCTTTGAGGAAGAAAGCTAGGAGTGCGAAGGAATTGATGCAAGGAAGGCGTGGGAAGCAAGATATACCTCATCTAGCATCCTTTGGAGGTATCAAAGTGCCATCCTTACTTCCCTTTTTCCATTTGATGAGTTTCTAGGGCTTTTTATGGATTTTCAAGTTGGTATGATGAGCTATGGTCTAGATCTGAAGTTGTAACTTCAGATCTGGACCCTCTTTGGATTCTAGAAACATAAAGTTATAGTGTTGGTCGGGATTGAGGTCCCTTTTGTGCATGAAGCCCCATTAAGAGCTTAGATTTGGCATTTAGAGCCTTTAAAGCCATGCATGCACGTAAAGTTTACAACTTTACGTGATAAGCATGCCCTAGAAGCTTGGATCTGTGATTTGGAGCCGTTGCATGGCCCAAAATAGGTCTGTATGGAAAAGGGACTAAAGGGACTCGGCGAGTCGCAAGGTTGACTCGGCAAGTCACTTGAAGATGGCCGTGAACTCGATGAGTTGGATGAACAACTTGGTGAGTCCGATGAAGATCGCCTTAAGAATCGACGAGTTGAAGAACAACTCGGCGAGTCAGATGAGTTTTATCTAGGATTTGTTTGAGGGTATATCCGTCGAGTTGCAAGAAGGAGACTCGACGGGTGGCCTTAAAGTGTGGTCAAGAATCGAAGGACTCGGCGAGTTGGAATGTGCTTCAAGGGACTCGGCGAGTAGCCAAGGGCACTCAGCGAGTTGAGGTCAACATGGACTGTTGACCTTGACTGAGGACTTTGGCTTGATCAGGGGTTGTATAGTGGGTTATGGAGTACCTTATAAGATTAAGGACTTTTAAGTATATTGTACTATGATCATAGGTGGTGGAGCCTGTGTCGAGTGATCCGAGAGTTGGAGTTTATTTCCGAGTTAACATTGCGATGTGAGTTATCCTCACTATATCGATAAGGTCTACGACACCAAGGCCGACCCTTTAGTCGTTATTGTTATGGTATGCTATATGTGGTCATGATCTGTTAGATCGGAATCAGGGTAGACAGTATGCTATGCTCTTATGATCCGTAGGGATTGGCATGTTAGTGACCTGCTAGGTCGGTACTCTAGTTACGACAGAATTCTATGATTGGTGACCAATGATAGATATGCTTGATGTTTATATATGCCAGTATATGATAATTATGTGCACATAGTAATTGCTTTTTGGTTGGGTTGAGGCGGTCCTGCTTTGTGTTGTAGGCCAACACACCCTATGAGCGGTCCGGGGAGACTATAGGCCCACGCGGCGGACCAGTCATGCCGAAGGCTCGGGATAGATCCAGATAGACTGTAGGCCCTGTAGGGCAGTCCAGTCATGCCGATGGCCCGGTATGTATGTTGATTGATTGATTATTACTGATATGGTATTGTTAGTGTGGAATTGGTATTTTGGAGGTAGCTCACTAAGCCCTCGGGCTTACAGTCTTCAGTTTATTGTTTCAGGTACTTCAGGAGATCATGGTAAGGCGAAGGCGTGACCGTACCGCTCCTCATCCTTATGTTATGATTTTTGGGACACTCTGATGGATAATGATTTGAAAACATTTTGTAAACAATGCTATTCGGTTTTATATTTATGATTGAAAAGTTTAAATTTGGCGTAAAATTTATGGATGTTACATGATTGATCTTGGATCTCAGTGTTATTTGAGTTCTATAATCAAAAAGTTGCCATCTTGAAGGTCTTAATGGGTTCATGCAAGAGTTAAGGTCACTTTCATGGAAGTAGAATGCCATTTTTGGAGTATGGGTTTGTTTGGGGCATGCAAAGCCACCAAGTAATCAACTTTATGGATTAAGACCCTTCAATGGACTCAAATCTGTAACATCCATAAAATTTCAGCCAATTTAAAACATTTTAATCCATTCAAAAACCAATAAATTAATACAACTTGTTTTCAAAACAGTTTTAAACATCAGAGTATCCCCAGAACGAAATCACAAAATCATGAAATATGAGGAGCGGTACGATCACGCCTTTGCCTTGCCACGATCACCTGATGTACCTGAAACAATAAACTGAAACCGTAAGCTCGAAAGCTTAGTGAATTCCCCCAAAACACCCATACACACATAACCATACACATACAACAATAAACAACATACAATGGGTCCAATCAACCATCCGGTTAGAATACCCCTGGGCCTCAACCATCGGGTTGGAATGCCAACATACTATGAGTCCAATCATCCTACCAGGATGGGATACTCTCGGCCCACAACCACCGGGTTGGAATGCCCGGACACCTACACATACAACAACCACTACTATGGGTCCAATCATCCCTTATGATGGAATACCCCAGGCCCTCAACCATCGGGTTGGAATGCCAACCTACTACGAGTCCAATCATCCTACCGAGATGAATACTCCTGGCCCACAACCATCGGGTTGGAATGCCAACATACTATGAGTCCAATCATCCTACCTAGATGGAATACTCTTGGCCCACAACCATCAGGTTGGAATGCCCACATACTAACAAACATGTGCACTTACCATACAATCACATAATACTCCACATAACTACGAACTAGGGCCCTATTATCCTACCAGCATACAGACAACCTGACCAACTATAGGTCACTAAGCATAGCCACATCCAGTCTACCAGGATGCCAATCTAACCAGCCATACTAGCATATAATCATCCATTATAGCAAATACCAAACTAACATATCACAACAACAATTACTCAAATAACAATTCAAAGGGCCGACCTAGGTGCCTTAGACCCTTGGTATAGTGAGAATGTAACAGCCATAAATTTACGCCAAATTTAAACTTTTAATAGTAACAAAAAAGTCAAATAGTATTTGTTTTTACAAAACATTTCCAATTCAATTATCATCAGAGTGTCCCAAAATAGATCATGAGGATGTGGAGCAGTACGATCACGCCTTCGCCTTCCCTCGCTCTCCTGAAGTACCTGAAACAATAAAATGAAAACTGTAAGCCCGGGGGCTTAGTGAGCTACCCCCAAAATACCAATACCACACTGGCGGAAACCATAGCCATACGAACAATCAAACAACATACATATTGGGCCATCGGCCGGACTAGTCCGCCCTACTGGGCCTATAGTCTATCTGAATCTATCCCGAGCCTTCGGCATGACTGGTCCGCCGCGTGGGCCTACAGTCTCCCCGGACCGCTCAGAGGGTGTGTTGGCCTTCAGCACAAAGCAGTACCGCCTCAACCCAGCCAACAAGTAACTAACCATGTACGCATACTATCATATACTGGCATGTACACATAGCAAACATTTCTATCACATTGAGCGTCAATCATAGAGTTTCACTCATAGCTAGAGTATCGACCTAACAAGTCACTAACATACCAATCCTCACAGGCCATATAAACATAACATACTATATATCCTGATTCCAATCCAACAGATCAGAATCTTATGCAGCATACCGTAACTACCGATCTCTAGTGTAACAACCATCCTAAGCAGGATAAATTCTAGCAAAGCAATAACATAACACCCATCCTAAACCAGGATGAAATCTAACATGGCAATATCAAGGCAACCATCCTAACCCATGATGTAAACCATAAAGGGTCGGCCTTGGTGTCGTAGATCCTATTGATATAGTGAAGATAACTCACCTCGCAGATGTCGATAGAAATGTGAACTCTAACTATCGGATTACTTGACACCGGCTCCACCACCTATAACCATAGCAGAATATACTAATAAGTTCTTACTCTTATGAGACACCCCATAACCTACTAGTCAATCCCTGATCAAGGTCAAATTCCTTGGTCAGGGTCAACAGTTCATGTTGACCTCAACTCGCCGAGTACACTCAGCGGCTCGCCGAGTCCTTGAAGCACACACCAACTCGCCGAGTCATCGGGGTGACTCATCGAGTTCCTTTGAATCCTGATCAGGTCTCAAGGCCACCCGTCGAGTTTCCTCATTGCAACTCGACGGGTATACATGCAAACACGTCTTTGGCTAAAACTCATACAACTCGTCAAGTTTCATGACCAACTTCATCTAACTCGCCGAGTTGTTCAACCAACTCGTCGAGTTCACGGCTTCCTTCAACTGACTCGCCGAGTTGTTCATCCAACTCGTCGGGTCCAATGCATATCTTCATATGACTCGCCGAGTCGGCTTTGCGACTCGCCGAGTTCCTTTAGTCAACTTAACATCCAGACGCCTATAAGTCATGGCAAGGTCCCCAAACTGTAGATCTAGCTTCCTTAAGCCTGCTTATCACGTAAAGTTTCAAACTTTATGTGCATGCATTGCCTTACAAGCTCCAAATGCCAAAACCAAGCCCTTAATGGGTGCTCATGGACCAAGGGGACCTTACACTCGACTAAAGCTGGAACTTTATGCTCAAATAATCCAAAGGGGGTCCAGATCTAAAGTTACAACTTCAGATCTAGCCCATAGATTGCCATACCAACTTGATCCCCTTTCAAAAACCCTACAACTCATTCAAAGATGAGGTCTAACTGAAATAACTGAGGGAAATAGACAATTACCTTCCCAAGAGAGGTCCACATAAGAAGAAATCGGATCTCTTCCCAGCTCCTTGCCAAAATCACTTGATTCACCAAACATTTCCACCAAAAATCCTATCTCAAACTTCAACACACAAAGGGGGCACACACATAAGATAGAGATGCAAAGGGGGCTGCAAAAGAACTAAGAGAGGATTGAGCTTCTTTAAATAGGGGTGCAAACCCCAGAACTTAGGATTTCACTCTCCAGCTCCTACTCGCCGAGTCCAACAAAGGACTCGCCGAGTAGGCCACTTAATTCGCGATCCGACCCGCTGCTACTTGACGAGTAGGGCCAAAACCCAAAAATGTTTTTATTTAAATTATTACCTGGAAATCGAGGCATTACAACTCTCCCCCACTTGAACTAGACTTCGTCCTCGAAGTCCGCTGGGATAAACAACGCCGGATAATGCTCGCGCATCTCTGCCTCCGGCTCCCACGTCCACTCGGATCCCTTCCGATGTTCCCATTGTACCTTTACCAACGGTATTTCCTTGTTCCACATAATTTTCTTCTTTCTTTCCAAAATCGCCACAGGCCTTTCCACATAGTTCAAACGTTCATCGACCTGGATATCGTCCAATGACACCACTGCCTCCTGGTCCATGACGCACTTTCGCAATTGCGAAACATGAAATGTGTTGTGGATCCGGCTAAGTTCCTCCGGAAGCTCTAGCCTATAAGCAACCTTGCCAACCCTGGCAACAATCCTGAACGGCCCAATAAATCAGGGACCCAATTTTCCCCTCTTCCTGAAACGGATCACACCCTTCCAGGGTGAGACTTCAGGAGAACCATGTCACCCACCTGAAATTCCAGCTCAGATCGGCGTCGGTCAGCATAACTGTTCTGCCGGCTCTGAGCGGTCTGCAACCGCTGTCTAATCTATTGTATCATCTCGGTAGTTTGCAGAACTACCTCTGTCCGACCCATCACCCTGTGCCCAACCTCGCCCTAACAGAATGGGGTCCTACACTTCCGCCCATACAACAGCTCGAAAGGCGGGGCGCCAATACTGGAATGATAGTTGTTGTTGTAGGCGAACTCCACAAGCGGTAGGTGGGAATCCCAACTCCCACCGAAATCGATGACGCACGCCCTCAACATATCTTCGAGGGTCTGAATGGTCCGCTCACTTTGCCCATCAGTCTGCGGATGGAACGTTGTACTGAAATGCAGTCTCATACCTAGTTCCTCGTGGAACTTATGCCAAAAACGGGACGTAAATCGGACATCCCGATCGGAAACTATGGAAACTGGAACCCCATGGCGAGAGACGATCTCGCGGACATATAGGTCGACCAACTTCTCTGTCGACGAACTCTCCTGATGTCACACCCTAAAACCACGAACGGCGGAAACGTTCAGGGGTGGAGGACGTCATGTACAGTATCACAACAGGGTAATATAATAAACAAGCAACAACATCATCCATTGCATTACAAGTAGAATTTTAATACATGTGTGTTCTTTCATTGTAGTAAGACACCAAAAATATACAATCAAAATAAAAGACGAGTCTTGTCTGCTCCGTCTTCTCAAAACCTGGCCATCGTACCTGTCTACTGTTGACATGAGAATACAAGTTATTTTGAAAGAGAGTATCAGCTTTAAAGCTGGTGAATTCATAAGTATTTAAGTGTCATTGTCATGCTTATGAAAATCTATCATGAAGGCCATGTAAACCTTTAAGTGAAGATGTTGATGTAAGTATGAAAAACCCTAGAAAATCCCTTATTTTCTATAAGTATGAAGTGTAGTCTTCTACCAAGACCCAAATGTTTTGTTATGACTATGTAGTCTTCTACCAAGACCCGAATGTTCTATAAGTATGAAGTGTAGTCTTCTACCAAGACCCGAATGTTTTGTTATGACTAGGTAGTCTTCTACCAAGACCCGAATGTTCTATAAGTATGAAGTGTAGTCTTCTACCAAGACCCGAATGTTTTGTTATGACTATGTAGTCTTCTACCAAGACCCGAATGTTCTATAAGTATGAAGTGTAGTCTTCTACCAAGACCCGAATGTTCTATAAGTATGAAGTGTAGTCTTCTACCAAGACCCGAATGTTTTGTTATGACTAGGTAGTCTTCTACCAAGACCCGAATGTTCTATAAGTATGAAGTGTAGAATTCTACCAAGACCCGAATGTTTGTAAGTAATATGATAACTTTTCCTTTCTATTGACTAGTACTAGAGTACTTAATCTAACTCCTCGTTTATGTGAAATTATCACAAAATAAAGTAAACAGGAAAATAATCATGTAAGTGTTATTGTCTTGGGTTACCAGGACAAACACGACATCGCCGAAGCGAAAGATAGACCCTATGGACATCCGAAGAGTGTCCCCTCATCCTCTGTAGCGGCAGCAGGGTGGAGGGAGGGTTAGTCCCAACATCGATCTCCTAATATCGATCGTTAACCTAATGATCCTCCAAAGATTCACATCTCATCCACTGTTGCAACAGTTGGACAGAGGGATGGTTAGTCTCGTCACTGACTACTAAGTAAGTAACAACCTTAAACATCCGTAGACATTCATCGACCACTGGTGCTAAGCAGTGGGGTTCGGAATGGTAAGTCCCGCCGAATTATCCCATTGAACTGGGATGGGAAAGATAATTTACACAGTAAGTACTAATAAATCATCCTCGTAGTTCTAAGTTCAAGTATCCAGGTAAGTAAATACAGGATAATGCACCTAAGTAACAGTGTTCCTGTATGGTATTCATGTAATGTGTTCATGTAAGCGTGATCATGTATCATGTAAGTATATGTAAACGTACTCAAGTATCATGTAATCAACTGTAAAAGTACTCATGTATCAGGTAATGTACTAGTATAGACTCATGAATGAACTGACTCTTGTGTGATTCCTTGTAATAGGAATAATGTTTTGTTCCTTCTAACTATCCCTATGATAATTAACCGGAAAGTAAGTGGTTGTTCAAGTAGATTTATGCACCCTCGATACACCAGGGTGTGGGAAACTGAACGAAGAATGAAAACTATAATCTCTAACATATAAATGAACATATGCGCATAAGTATAGTTTGATTCAAGAAGGTAAAATAATGGTTTTGCAAGATATCTAGGAGTTTTTAACAATAATTAAGAGTGACTTGATGTCATTTTAATAAACACTTCAAAACTAATACTCTTGTTATCAAAGTATTTTAAGATAGAAAACCATTTCATGTGACACCTTTTGAAATATGTGAAATCTACTGAGTGAAAACACAGTTATAAAATACATAAGATTGATTTAATAACATATTGTTTTCTACTTGTATTCCCCCCCCCCCCCCCTTAAAGCATTTAAAATTATTTAAAACATTGATTAAGGGGTATGAACTCACCTGAAGTTGGTGATTGGGATGAACTGAACGGTATAGGATTGCTAGGTGTCAAGCGAGGACTTGTACACACACTACGATCCTAATGAACATATAATCACACATATATGCACTCAATTAGTCTCAAATCACTAATTGATAATTTTAAGACGTCCTAGACATAATAAACACTTTATATAAGTGTTTTAAGCCCTAAGGATTGCATCTAAGCTATTGTGGGACAAGGTACTTGTGTTTAGGGTTCCAAAGGATCCCATATATGAGTTTACTCCTCATATACCAACACACATGGAGTTTACGGTTGTAAACTCTTGAGTTTACGGCCATAAACTCCCAACCATGTGTGTTTGGTGTGTTTTGAAGTTCCAAATGATTCCTAGAATTACTCCAACTTGGTGGTTCAATTCTTGAAAGGGTTTAAGGTCTAAAAATACTCCAATTAGGAGTTTACGGCCCTAAGGCCATTTCCTTTGGATTTTACGGCCGTAAACTCCATTGGAATGGTGTTCTTTTTGTTTTCAAGCCTCAAGCATGGGTGGTATGAGTTCTAGGCTTTTATTCCAAGTATATGAAGACATTAGGCACACTTTGGTGCTATCCTTTCATGTTTACGGCCCAAGAACAAGTCTTGGCCGTAAACTCACTTTGATAAGTGATTTTGATGTGCTTTGGTCCCTCAATTAAGTGGGTAACAATTTCTTGTAAAGGTCTAGGGCTTTAGGTGTCATAAAAACACCCTTTTGTCCATTTCAATGGAGTTTACGGCCTAAGATTGCTCTTGGGCTGTGAACTCCCATGTGTTTGTGTTTCTTGATTGTTTTCTTGTCCTAAAAACATATACAAATGAGCCTAGGGTAGTAGCATAACACAAGGAACAATTTCGGCTCGGTTTCGGGAGTTTACCGCCCAAGAACACCTTGGGGAGTAAACTCCTAGATCTAATGATTTAGCCAACTAAATCATGTTATAAGCACATAATAAGCTCTCTAACACTACTAGAAAGAGGTACTCACAATTTGGGATAAAAACCCGAAGATCCGTCAGAGAGAAAATGGCTTTTCTCTAGTTGGAAATGTGAATACTGAATGAATTTGGTTCAGAATTCTATTTATAGTCCTGAGATATTTTTGAAAGAATTTTTTTTTTCCTGTAATGATCTCTAATATAATAGAGTGTTAGAATAACATTGTTGCACAAAACCCTAGTGCACCCACTCTCCTGATATTTCTGGAAGTGTAAACCCTAAATTACTCAAACTTACGCGAAAAGTCTGAAAATTAACTGTGACTGCTACAACTTCTATTGAAGTGATATAGTTTGTACAGAATGGAAATTCCGGGCTGTCACACCTGAATAGCTAGGAAATTGGCACTCTTGGTCAATCGATCCACGATGACCCATATAGCGTCGAATCCCTTTGCCGTCTTCGGCAACTTCGTGACGAAATCCATCGTAATCCGTTCCCATTTCCACATGGGTATCTCCAGGGGCTGCAACTTACCATGCGGCCTCTGGTGCTCGGCCTTGACCATTCTGCAGGTCAAGCACCTCTCAACGTACCAAGTGACTCAAATCTCGGTACATCTTGGTAGCCCCCGGGTGAATAGAAAAACGAGACTTATGAGCATCCACCATCACTGTCTGTCTAACTCCTCCGGTCATCGGAACCCAAACCCGACCATATCGGGTCAGTAGCCTGCGGCCATCCTGAACAAACCGGGCGCTTTCGCCCTTAATCCTTTCCAATTTCCTGTTCTCCGGTTTCATACCCTCGATCTGAGCGTCTCTGACCAAACCCACCAGCGGGGAATCCACCACTATCCTCATACACCTGGCTGGGGTAGAAGGCCCAGCTGACTTGCGGCTCAGAGCGTCCGCGACCACATTCGTTTTACCAAGATGGTAAAGGATCTCACAATCATAGTCCTTGACTACATCCAGCCACCTGCGCTGCCTCATATTCAGGTTCGGCTGATCCATAATATGCCTCAAACTCTTGTGATCCGTGTATATGGTACAACGGACCCCATACAGATAGTGCCTCCAAATCTTGAGAGTGTAAACCACTGCTCCCAACTCAAGATCGTGCATGGGGTACCTCGTCTCATGCGGCTTCAACTATCGTGATGCATAAGCTATCACCCGTCCCCTCTGCATGAGGACTGCCCCTAAACCTACGATGGATGCATCACAATATACCATGAAATCCTCCACTCCCTCGGGGATTGTCAACACCGGCGCCTCGCATAACCGCTGCCGGATGGTCTTAAATGCCCTCTGTTGCTCCTGGTCCCATCGGAAGTCCACCCCCTTTCTCGTTAGATGAGCGAGGGGTACAACAATTTTGGAGGAATCACGAATGAATCTCCGATAGTACCCTGTTAAGCCCAGAAAAATCCTTATGTCTGAGGGAGATCTTAGAGCCTCCCATTGCATGACCGCCTCAACCTTGGTCGGATCGACCAAAATCCCATTCTGGTTAACGAGATGTCCAAGGAACTGAACCTCCCGCAACCATAACTCGCACTTCGAGAACTTGGCATAAAGTCGTTCTCGTCGTAGCACCTCCAGCAGCTCCCTGAGGTGCTCCTCATGCTGCTCTCGGGTCTTGGAATACACCAAGATATCATCTATAAACACAATGACCGAGCGATCGAGCATCGGTCTGCAGACTCGGTTCATCAGATCCATGAACACTACTGGCGCGATGGTGAGTCCAAACGACATCACCACGAACTCGTAATGACCATAACGAGTTCGGAATGCGGTCTTCTCCACATCTTCCTCCCTCACCCTGACCTGGTGGTAACCTGATCTCAAATCAATCTTGGAAAACCAAGATGCACCCTGCAGCTGGTCGAAGAGATCATCTATCCTCGGGAGCGGATAACGGTTCTTTACCGTTAACTTATTCAACTCCCTATAGTCAATGCACATCCTATGCGAACCATCCTTCTTTCTGACGAAGAGGATCGGTGCTCCCCAGGGTGAGCTACTCGGACGAATAAACTGCTTACCCAGCAGTTCCTGCAACTGAGATGACAGCTCCTGCATTTATGGCGGTGCCAAACGGTATGGCGTCTTGGCGATAGGGGCCGCACCTGGCACTAGATCAATCCTAAACTCAACCTGCCTCACCGGAGGCACTCCGGGTAACTCCTCCGGAAATACATTCGCAAACTCTCTAACCACCGGGACCTCTGGTACAGAGAGTTGCACTCTACCTCGTGTATCTACCACATACGCCAAATAACCGGCACACCCATGCTGAATATACTGCCGAGCGCTGGCCGCCGAATAGAACCCTGATCCCGGCTTGGTTCCCTCGCCATAGACCACCAGTTCTCCCCCACTTGGGGTTCGAACCACTACCCGCTGACCCTCACAGTCGATCATGACGCCAAATCTGCTAAGCCAATCCATCCCCACAATCACGCATACATCCCCCATGGGAATAGGATTCAAATCTATCGGGAAAGACACTCCGAAAATCTCCAACTTGCATCCTCGGTAGACCGAAGAAGCAGAAATTTCGTGCTCGTTGGCGATCGAAACTCGCAACGGGCACTCAAGATCATCTATCAGCACACTGAACCCTTTAGAGACGGTCCGAGATACAAATGAATGACTCGCCCTCGAGTCAAATAAAACCAAAGCAGGCAAGGAATTTACTAAAAACGTACCTGGTCATAGGTACATCCAATAAGCATAGCATAAATACAATAACTAAGATAGAGAATAGAATCATACCAGCAACCACATTCGGTGCTGCCTTGGCCTCCTCGGCCGTGAGCTGGAAGGCGTGACCCTGAGCCTTCGGATGCTCCATCTGATGGGTTTGAGCCATAAGAACTTTTCTATGTGCACATACAAACCCTAATGCTTGGATCTAGGTTTCTCTAATTGAACATGCAATGTATCCAGGACTTCTATTGATAGATCTAGTGTAAACATTCAAATCATAACATATGAAATCAGATCTAAAGGAATACCTTGAGTTGCTTGCTTGAATCTTCTTGTCCTTGGAGCTTAGAGTCACAATTGTCACTCCTCTAATGGCTTACAAACACCAACTAGCAAGAGGATGATAAGTGAGAGAGAGAGAGAGAAGGGTGAGAAATCAGCCAGGGTTTCTTCAAATGCAAGAGTGTCGATTTCCTCAACCCTATGAGTGTATTTATACTAGTGAGCTTCCTAGGGTTTCACCCTTAAAACCCTAATTGGATAACTTAGGCCCTAAGCAATCCAATATCCTTAATGATAAGCCTTGGACGATTTCTAGGCTCTTCCAAACCCTAAAATCGTTCACCCCTTATCCATAAGGGATCACAGCTTAAAATACAACTATCATACAACTGACAGTTTATGCCCTTTTGTTCAATTAATCTCTTTAAGTCACCAAATTAATTCCTAATTAATTTATGACTTATATTAATCAAATAACAATATTATTATTCCTTATATTATACTCATAATATATAAATAATATTTCTTCTCTCATTATAAATCATCTTGTCAAGTTGCTATGGTGAAGGCAACCCAAAAGGACCATGCACAACCAGGTCAAATACTTGTCAAATATAGTTGTAGCCTTAGACACTATTCCAACAGTCTCCCACTTGGATAAGTCTAGTAACCATATATACAAGCATAATCCGATTAGTAATCGTAGCTCTCAAAGACGTTGTCAAACTTTGATCTTATCAGTCCTGTCCTTTAGATAAGGGATCGTACAGTCCTCTGTTAAGATATTATGCGGACAATTCTATGGAACCAATTGTCCAGCAGTTGGTTTCTCGATCTCAGATTTATTTGACATAGAACTTAATCGAACACATCAATTTAGTTCTGACTGGGCCTGGCACATAATTCAAATCAAATCATCGAGCGACCGAGATATCGCTTTTACCCTCTTAGGATAAAAGTAACAGATAAACTTCAACTTATATGCATTTACTTATTCATTAATCAATAACAATGCGTTTTATAACATCAATTTACTGATGCGGTTTCGCATTATCAATGTACAGCCAATTAACAAATAACAAACCATATATCTAGGTTTTAAGACCATATGATATTATCGTCTTGCGATCAACCTTTTTATCACATTCCATAAGGTGATTCCAGCAAGCGTGGGTTTGTTCCAATGCTCAAAACTAGTTCATAAGCACTCATGAATGTTGCAGCAAACTTTTGCTATGTCTAATACCATTTAGACAATTTACACACCAATTCATGACAATCTTCATTCATACTTACTTCCAACATATGAACGATTGTGGATTGTTTGAATAATTCGATTATTCTAAATAAACTCAATTATTCTGGAAGTCAAAACATGCAAAGTGAAACAATAGTTAAACAATTAACATAAGACAATAACTTTACTTATAAATAATACTCCTTTATTTAATCATCAAATGTTAATTACATTTATCTATTACAAGTTTCTAAAATTATCTAATCTAATTGAATATCATCTCTCAGTCCAATACTCCTAGCATGCTGCAAATGCTTAACCCTACTCAGTCCCTTCGTAAGCGGATCTGTTGGGTTATCTTCTGATGATATCCTCCTGACCACGAGGTGTCCTTCTTCTACTCGATGTCTAATAAAATGATATTTTCTATTGATATGACGAGATCTACCATGATCCCTTGGTTCCTTGGTCAAGGCAGCCGCTCCTTCATTATCACAGAAAATTTTCATAGGCTCCTTTATGGCAGGCACAACTCCAAGATCACCAATGAAGTTCTTCAACCATATTGCCTCCTTTGACGCTTCGCTCACTGCAATGTACTCTGATTCGCACGTTGAATCAGCTACAGTTTCCTGCTTGGAACTTTTCCAAGTTACTGCTCCTCCATTAGAGTAAACACCCAGCCCGACTGCGAACGGAAGTTGTCCCTGTCGGTCTGAAAGCTGGCGTCACTATACCCTCGCACCTTCAAGTCATCACTCCCCCCGAGGACTAAAAACCATTCCTTGGTCCTCCGAAGGTACTTAAGGATATTCTTGACCGCAATCCAATGGGCTCTGCCAGGGTTCCCTTGATATCTACTGACCATGCTCAAAACAAAGGCTACATCAGGGCGAGTACAAGTCATAGCATACATGATTGAGCCAACTGCGGAAGCGTATGGTACTCGGCTCATTTATGCTATTTCGGCTTCGGTACTTGGACTTTGAGTCTTACTCAACTTGGCATTACTTTGTATCGGTAATTCTCCCTTCTTCGAATTTTCCATACTAAAACGTTTTAGCACTTTATCTAAGTAAGTGTTCTGACTAATTCCTATTAGTCTCTTACTTCGTTCTCTCACTATCCTTATTCCCAAAATATAGGAAGCCTCTCCGAGGTCCTTCATAGCGAAGCACTTCCCGAGCCAGGACTTAACCTCTTGCAGTGTCGGGACGTCATTTCCTATGAGTAATATGTCATCGACATACAAAACGAGAAAGCTTACTATGCTCCCACTGGCTTTGACATATACACATGATTCATCTTCGTTTCGTGCAAATCCAAACTCTTTGACTTTCCCATCGAAGCAAAGATTCCATCTGCGAGACGCTTGCTTAAGCCCATAAATGGACTTCTCAAGCTTGCACACTCTATTGGGATGCTTCGTATTGACAAAACCCTCTGGCTGAGCCATGTAAACATCCTCAGCCAACTTCCCATTAAGGAAAGCGGTCTTGACATCCATCTGCCATATCTCATAATCATGAAATGCAGCAATGGATAACATCACCCTAATAGACTTTATTTTCGCAAACCATGTTCTTTGTCACTACAATTGGTATCAGAGCGGGTCTTCAAGATCAAGGTGATTTTTGAAGAATGATTCTCAGTTTGGCAAATTTTGTCGCAATTTGAACAATTTTGGTGAGTCTCTCTCTATGATCTCTCTTAATTTCATTGAATTTGTGCGTAGCGTTCTTGATTTTTGATCGTTTTGATTCATTGGATCTAATTCGTTTCAAACCTCATTGTTGATCTAATATTTTTTTTTATCAATTTTAACTAAAAACAAAATCAAATTTGTGTCGACTATTCATTGATCCAAAATTCATCAGATCCTCATCGTGAGCCCAAATCCAAGATCGTCTACTTTTAATGTCTGATTTCTTTGAGCCCAAAGTCATATCATCTACTGTTCATTCAATAAAGATAATGAGCCCAAATTTTTTTATTGATATCTTCGTCACTCTCGATTTGAAGACTCAGATCATCGGGTTCTTTTTAATCTTCATTCAAATTTCATATAAATCACTCTCGTTTTGATTGATTGAATTCTTGATTTAAATTGACAGATTATTCTGATTGATAGATCATTCAACTCGATAGTATTTGTTTTCCTTTCACCGACTATATTAGTATAAAATCAATCGAGTACTCCATTTAGTATGTGTCTTCGATCTTGATTTCTTATAGTTTTGAAGATACAATCGTTTGATATTGCTTGAATTGAACATCGAAGTGGGAATATGGCAGAATCCATATGATGTTCGTCGGATTCAACTCATAAAGTCAAAATAGAGTTCCTTTTGTGTTTGATTCAATCTGATGTTATTGTTTGTATTTTTTAATCAATTTAATGGCGTGAGTTGAAGAACCAATTGCCAAAATCGAATGATATTGCTGATGGGTTTTGGTCCTAAGAACATCCTATGTGCTCATACAAACCCTAATGCTTGGATCTAGGTTTCTCTATTGTACATGCAAGTTATCCAAGACTATAAACCCTAATTCTAACATACAAGTAATCATATTAACATGAGAATATGTTTATAATATTACCTTGATTGTTATGTAGTAATAACAATCCCAAATCTCCTTTTTATTGACTTTGGAAGGCTTAGAGTCACAAGTGTCACTCCTCTAATGGTTCACAAACACCATAAGCAAGAGGATGAAGAGGAGAGAGGTTAGAGGCTGCCCAAAAACGTGTGAAACCCTAGAAGGTTTCTTCTCCACGTTTTTGGTCCTTAAGGGGTCTATATATAGTGAGGCAATTAGGGTTATCTAACAAGGAAACCCTAATTTGGTTGCTTAAGCCCTAAGCAACCCATGGAGCCCTTTCCTTAAGGCCTTGGACGATTTCATATGGGCTTCCCCCATAGAATTCGTCCACCTTATAATAAAAGGCAATCCATGGCCCAAATTGCAATTATCTTATAATTACAATTCCAGTCCCTTAAGTTTAATTAATCTCTTTTAGTCACAAAACTAATTACCAATTAATTATTGACTAATATTAATTAAACAATATGATTTCTCCTTTAATATATTATTCTCATAATATATTAATAAATCATATTTAATCCTTTCTCTCCATAATTCATCCTATCAAGTTGCTTTGGTGAAGGCAACCCAAAAGGACCATGCACCATCGGGTCAAGTACATACCAAAATAGTTATGGACTTAGACACTAATCCAACAATTGCTTGAAATCCAGAAATCGGTTTGTTATGTTGAAAGTCAAAATCGAATTTTGGAGATTCTTAAAATTGGAATCGATGATTGATGGATTTGGAGTTCTGTTGGCTATTCGTTTTTTTTGGGGGTTGGGCTGAGAAGAGTCGATATTGTAATTTTCAAAATCGACTTTTGATTTTGGAGTTATGAATTGAAGGACAGGAACGAACTTGGGAAGGCTGATGAAATCGATTGCGAAAGTTTGAGTCTGGTTTGTTGTTTGGTGATCGATTGTCAAAGATAGATGTTTGAAGAAATTGATGATTTTGAAATCGATGTATAATCGAATAGCTGAGAGTTTGATAACGAAGGATTGTAAGCCAATTTCGCAAGCTTGGAGTCGATGGATCTGTGATAATTTTGGAATGAACTAGAAATATTTTGGAGTCGTTGATGTCGATTTTGCGAAAATATAAAACCCGAGTTCGCATCTATGGATCGATTTTAATGTTCACTTGGGTTCGCATATAAGGATGTAATATGGTTCGCAATTTGGAAGTCAAACAGGAAGTTCATTCGCATTCTGTTATGGTTTGGAGATATTCGCATCTGGGTCTCAATTAATTTCGCATTTGGTTAATTGGATTAAAAATGCGAAGGTGATTAAAGTTGAAATTTAGTTCGCATTTGGTTATATTGGGTGAAAGATGCGAAGGAGCGTGCGAATGAAAATGCGAAGTATTTCACTGATTAGTGAATTGGGGAAGAAGAAAGCAAATAGTTTCGAAATTGGTCCCTGATCTTTTCACGAAATGACACAATTGGTCCAACTTCGCAAAATGGGGTTATAAAATGACAAAAATGTAGAATTTTCATTTCGCATCCCTGCAGTCTTCGCAAGATGATAACTTTTACCCAGTTTCGCATTTGGGGTAAAAATTTTGAGAAATTGGAATATTTTCAAATCTGGTTCATGCAGTTTGTGCGAATTTACACATTTTACCCAGTTTCGCAAATCAGAGTGTGTTTCGCTTATTTGGCTGTTTTTGGCGCAACAGGTCACTGCAGAATTTTGAAATTGACAATTTCTACCCATTTTTGAGAAATTTTGTCAAAGGCGATCTGTGAACGACAGTAAAAAATGAATATTTTTTGGATTTTCCGGATTGAAGCACAAAGTTTATGCCACATGTTAAGGGGGAGTTTTGACATGAAAAATTCCAAATAAAGCACGTTCTTTTTCCTTTGGAGTTTTATAATCAAATTTCGATTATAAAAAGGGGGAGAAGTTTTATATGGAAATTCGAACTTGAATTTTTCATATTACGCGGATTTGAAGACCGAAGTGATCTTGAAGTTTTAAAGCTCACGAGATGATGCAATTGGAAGTTCGGAAGTGATGTATTCGAAATGGGTTTGGCTTATTGAAGATTTTTGGGGTGTGTTTTTATGCGCAACTATAGGGTGATTATTTGGAGTTTGGAATACTCTTGATCGTTCGTTGCTGCTCGGATTGTATTGTCTCACATCCTAGAGCCTAAATTGAAGAGTCATGGAAGAATTGAAGATTGAAGTTCGTTTCGACATGTGTCACCTTTGAGGCTCGAACCGCGTAGTGCTTGATTTTGGAAGATTTGAAGTGGGTCATTCATTCCTAACTTTGAGGGGGAGAATGTTGGGGTGCAAAGTTATTCATTCATGACTTTGTAAATGTTTGACTTTTGTAAAACCCACTTGCATGTGGTGCTTTAGCCTTTAGACCCATTTTGTTAGAGAGTGAGAGAGAGACATGTAAACATCTCTATAAATAGTGGGTTTGTCCACTTGTAGAGGTGTGCTTGAGAGATGTAGAAGTGAGTGTGTAAGTGTGTGTTAATTATGTAGTCTAGATCTAGATCTTTTTTGTAAACACCATATATATTCAATATATCTCTTAAACACCCAAATCACCATGTTCAATTGTGCAAGTTTTAATTCTGCATGCCAAACCATGTTCTTTTGTCACTACACCATAAGAACTTTCCTATGTGCACATACAAACCCTAATGCTTGGATCTAGGTTTCTCTAATTGAACATGCAATGTATCCAAGACTTATATTGATAGATCTAGTGTAAACATTCAAATCATAACATATGAAATCAGATCTAAAGGAATACCTTGAGTTGCTTGCTTGAATCTTCTTGTCCTTGAAGCTTAGAGTCACAATTGTCACTCCTCTAATGGCTTAAAAACACCAACTAGCAAGAGGATGATAAGTGTGAGAGCGAGAGAAGGTTGAGAAATCGGCCAGGGTTTCTTCAAATGCAAGAGTGTCGATTTCCTCAACCCTATGGGTGTATTTATACTAGTGAGCTTCCTAGAGTTTCACCCTTAAAACCCTAATTGGATAACTTAGGCCCTAAGCAATCCAATATCCTTAATGATAAGCCTTGGACGATTTCTAGGCTCTTCCAAACCCTAAAAGCGTCCACCCCTTATCCATAAGGGATCACAGCTTAAAATACAACTATCATACAATTGACAGTTTATGCCCCTTTATTCAATTAATCTCTTTAAGTCACCAAATTAATTCCTAATTAATTTATGACTTACATTAATCAAATAACAATATTATTATTCCTTATATTATACTCATAATATATAAATAATATTTCTTCTCTCATTATAAATCATCTTGTCAAGTTGCTATGGTGAAGGCAACCCAAAAGGACCATGCACAACCGGGTCAAATACTTGTCAAATATAGTTGCAGCCTTAGCCACTATTCCAACACCATCTTGACTGGCCTCCCATCTCCAATCCTCACAGTAGCTGGCGTGGAACCCTGCGCCGGCTTGGCAGCAAGCTGCGGACAGTTGGTCTTCACATGACCAACCTGATGACAATGGAAACAAATCCTCATATCTACTGGAGGGGCGGACTGACGCCAGTCCCTGGCATAGTGCCCCTCCTTGCCACACCGGTGGGACCCACCTCCTGCTCGACAAACCCCCGAATGAGCCTTGCCACACTTTCCACAAGTACGGCTCTTATGACTCCCGGACCGTGTATCAGCGGTTTTAGGCCGCTTAGGCACCGGCTGAGACTATGCCGGTGCCTGACGTTGCTCCTTCAGCTACATCTCTATCTCCAACTCATGCCGCCACGCGGCTTCCTGTAGGTCCAGGAGGGTATCACATCGCTGAGTAGACACAAACTGCCGAATATCCATCTTGAGCATACTCAGATAACAAGTCATCTGAGACTGCTCTGAAGCAAACTCCGGGCAAAACATAGCCCTCTCCGTGAACATACGGGTAATCTCCATCACAGACTCTCCATCCTGTCTCAAGGTCAAAAACTCCTGAGCAAGCCGCTCCCGTTCCACGCGCAGAACGTAGCGGGTGTGAAACATATCCTGGAACTGCTCCCAGGTAATAGCAACCCTCTGATCATCAGTATACAACCCAGTAGTCAGCCTCCACCAGTCCTTCATCCCAAGCCTCAGTAGGTGCAGGGCACACCTGACCTTTTGGTCAGCAGGACACGAACACGTGAAGAAACACCCCTCCACATTAGATAACCACCTCATAGCCCGAATAGCATCCTGTATACCATCAAATGTCGGGGGCTTCGTATTGTCGAAGTCCCGGTACTAGAAAGCCCTGCCGGCTCCTCCTCCTCCAACCCTCGCAGTTTTTACAGCCGAAGTGGCTGCAGCGGCAGTAGTCTCTGCTAGTGCGGCATACCACTCATCAAAATACTCGACCATTGCGGTCTTAATCGACCCAAACATCTATGGCAGCTGCGCTCGGAACGCAGCAGCAATCTCATCGTGCATGATCTCCCGAATCCGGGCATCCAACTCTTCAGTCCCTATCTGGACCACGGGCTCAGGTGCCACCGGCACCTCCAATCCTCCGTCTCTCGACCCTGATCCTGATCCCGATCCTGATCCGGATCCCGAAGCAACATGTCTCGTCACCACCATACTGCAAACAGACTCAATATCTCAGACATATCATATAATGACGGAATACCAATTACCCTCAAACCCTAGGGGTTGTGACTTCCTTGATACGCGTATGGGTCATGTGCTTTCAGTAGTATGGGCCCCTACTACCTTCCACACCTACCCATATTCGTGCCAAGTATCACCACAACGCCCTAAACTGTATTTAACATAATCTGCGCTCATCCCTCACTAACAGGGGACATCGCCTAACTAGTAACTGATCCTGCAGTTCCGCACCACTCACATATCCATGAAACTTCCATCATCCCCTGCAACGCTAGTGTACACTGGTTGCACATAGTGTTGGACCCGATAGACTTTCGAATATCCGATCCTACACTAAGGTCGAATCGGACATTCTCAAGCTATAAGATCTTGACTATCCAAAGCCGTGGTGCATACACTAAACATCTACAGTTATGATGTTAATCCCATATACAAGGAACCCTATGCTAATAGGTGTCATACAATCAGGCCAATCTATCATGCGATTCCTGAAATACCTAGCCTAGCACTAGCATTTTGTTCTAATCATATCAGAATGTCAAATAACTGTCCGATATTTTGGGGCTTACTTACAGGCTCCGACTGATCATACCTTCTGCATCCTCCATCCTTTATTTTGAAAACCATTTTTTTAAACTTATTTCTCAAAAATCTTCTCGGTTTGAGACTGGATTCACACGAGTGTTCCTCCAATTCGCTAAAACCAAGGCTTTGATACCAACTTGTAACAACCATAAATTTATGCCAAATTTAAACTTTTAATACTAACAAAAGAGTCAGATAGTATTTGTTTTTACAAAACATTTCCAATTCAATTATCATCAGAGTGTCCCAAAATAGATCATGAGGATGTCGAGCGGTACGGTCACGCCTTCGCCTTCCCTCGCTCTCCTGAAGTACCTGAAACAATAAAATGAAAACTGTAAGCCCGAGGGCTTAGTGAGCTACCCCCAAAATACCAATACCACACTGGCAGAAACCATAGCCATACGAACAATCAAACAACATACATATTGGGCCATCGGCCGGACTGGTCCGCCCTACTGGGCCTACACTCTATCTGAATCTATCCCGAGCCTTCGGCATGACTGGTCCGCCGCGTGGGCCTACAGTCTCCCCGGACCGCTCAGAGGGTGTGTTGGCTTTCAGCACAAAGCAGGACCGCCTCAACCCAGCCAACAAGTAACTAACCATGTACGCATACTATCATATATTGGCATGTACACATAGCAAACATTTCTATCTCATTGAGCGTCAATCATAGAGTTTCATTCATAGCTAGAGTATCGACCTAACAGGTCACTAACATACCAATCCTCACAGGCCATATAAACATAACATACTATATATCCTGATTCCAATCCAACAGATCAGAATCTTATGCAGCATACCGTAACTACCGATCTCTAGTGTAACAACCATCCTAAGCAGGATAAATTCTAGCAAAGCAATAACATAACACCCATCCTAAACCAGGATGAAATCTAACATGGCAATATCAACGCAACCATCCTAACCCATGATGTAAACCATAAAGGGTCGGCCTTGGTGCCGTAGACCCTATTGATATAGTGAAGATAACTCACCTCGCAGATGTCGATAGAAATGTGAACTCCAACTATCGGATTACTTGACACCGGCTCCACCACCTATAACCATAGCACAATATACTCATAAGTTCTTACTCTTATGAGACACCCCATAACCTACTAGTCAATCCCTGATCAAGGTCAAATTCTTTGGTCAAGGTCAACAGTTCATGTTGACCTCAACTCGCCGAGTACACTCAGCGGCTCGCCGAGTCCTTGAAGCACACACCAACTTGCCGAGTCATCGGGGTGACTCGTCGAGTTCCTTTGAATCATGATCAGGTCTCAAGGCCACCCGTCGAGTTTCCTCATTGCAACTCGACGGGTATACATGCAAACACGTCCTTGGCTAAAACTCATACAACTCGCCGAGTTGTTCTTCAACTCGTCGAGTTTCATGACTAACTTCATCTAACTCGCTGAGTTGTTCAACCAACTCATTGAGTTCACGGCTTCCTTCAACTGACTCGCTGAGTTGTTCATCCAACTCGCCGGGTCCAATGCATATCTTCATATGACTCGCCGAGTTCCTTCAGTCAACTTAACATCCAGATGCCTATAAGTCATGGCAAGGTCCCCAAACTGTAGATCTAGCTTCCTTAAGCCTGCTTATCACGTAAAGTTTCAAACTTTATGTGCATGCATTGCCTTACAAGCTCCAAATTCCAAAACCAAGCCCTTAATGGGTGCTCATGGACCAAGGGGACCTTACACTCGACTAAAGCTAGAACTTTATGCTCAAATAATCCAAAGGGGGTCCAGATCTAAAGTTACAACTTCAGATCTAGCCCATAGATTGCCATACCAACTTGATCCCCTTTCAAAAACCCTAAATCACTTGATTCACCAAACATTTCCACCAAAAATCCTCTCTTAAACTTCAACACACAAAGGGGGCACACACACACAAGATAGAGATGCAAAGGGGGCTGCAAAAGAACTGAGAGAGGCTTGATCTTCTTTAAATAGGGGTGCAAACCCCGGAACTTAGGGTTTCACTCTCCAGCTCCTACTCACCGAGTCCAACAAAGGACTCGCCGAGTAGGCCATTTAATTCGCGATCCGACCCGCTGGTACTCGACGAGTAGGGAAACCAACTCGTCGAGTAGGGCCAAAACCCAAAAACGTTTTTATTTAAATTATTACCTGAAAATCGGGGCGTTACAGAGGATAACTCACCTTGAATTGTTGAAACACTACTGGTACCCTTCTGGCTGCTATCTGACAATCCCTGCACTGCTGCTCCTCTACCTCCCCCGAACTATCAATGCCACAACAAGACTTAGCCCAAAACAATATCCTTTTAACAGTAAATTGACCGTTTTTACCCTTAACCCAAACTAGTCCATGACTAAGGCCCAACACTTGGTAAGCTTGTCAAGCCCATTAGTGACCCACTAATGGCCCAATTTGCTATATTGGGCCCAATCCCTTAATGGGCCTCACCCTAAGCCCAAAATATATTCCTTGGCCCATATAATATGATTTCTGATGGCCCACTAAGGCCCAAATATCCAAACACGCCTCAAACCACGACCCCAAAACTCATGATCCATACAGACAGAGTACGCAGGGCGTACCCCCATGTACACTAAGCGTACAGGCAAAATGGCGAGTACGTTGGGCGTACATGCACGTATGCTCAGCGTAATTCCCCTGTTGAGTCCTTTTTCTATTAAGAGTTGAATACCTCGATTCAGAAGCTACCAACTCAGATCCAAGTCTTATTTCACGCCATAAACCATAAAGTCACTAACTTGGTGACTTTATATGGCTCAAATCAACTCACACTTCCAAAGCGATCTTCTACATCCATAAAGGGAACTAGATCTCATGCATGGGCTTAATAGGACCATCAAAATCGAGACTTTACTGCTCATGGGACATTTTAAGCTCTAAGGGTGGCGATCCCAAGCTTTGGGACGAGGTTACACCATAAAGGTCAAATATTTGGACCTAAAAAGATCCCAAAGCTCTCTACAACTAGATCTATGCTTCTATAAGGAAGGTTGTGAACTTTATACCTCCAAATAGTTGCAAAAGGTGATGCTATCTCAGATCTACAAGCTCCAGCCACCAAGGTTCCTTATTTGCCAACCTCTTATTTCTTCTTCTAAGCTTTTCTTTGATAAACTAAGATCCACAAGGCCAAACACACCCAACAATGGAGATAGAACGGCTATCTAGGGTTTTTATGAGGATAAGGGAACATATAAGGAGGTTGGGGTTGATCCCTTATGTTCCTTATATATTGGTTGGCCCTAAAATTAGGGTTTAATGACTCTTAGCGTATGTTGGTCGTACGCGTCCTTGCACCCGCGATCATTTACTCTATTACGCTAGGCGTAACCCAGCCTACACTGTCCGTACCCATGCGTGTCCCAAATTGCATGCATGGCCTTCCTCATCCACTTTTTCCATTAAGGGCCATAAATGTCAATATCTCCAAAGTGTCATAACTCCTTTATTCTAAGTCCATTCCTGACGAACTTTATATCCACGAAAAGGTGGCGAGAACCCCTACGCTTCTAGAAACACACCCCGGTCCGAAACCTTCTCAATTGAAACCCATTGCCCATAAAAGACCGAAACGCCCATACTCTTGATCTCGGGAATCCATAAATAAATACTTTTAGAATGGGGCGTTACAAAATCTGTGATTGGGACTTCAGGTCTTAAAGGATTAAGCTCTTTTTGGGATTTTGGCTTAACATGATAGTACGTTAGGCGTACAAGCCAGTATGTTGGGCGTACAAGCCAAACAACCTATACACTTAGTGTACAACTGAGTATGTCCCGCATACTTAGTCAGTGGACTAGTTGTGTTTTGGGCTTCGGTTTGGTCCATTCATTGGACTCCTTAGCTTTGGGCCTTAGTGGGCCATCAAAAAGCAAATAATTAGGGATAAGAATATGTTTAGGCTTTAGGGTAAGGCCCATTTTAAAAGATTGGGCCATTAGCGGGCTAATAGTGGGCTTAAGAAGTCTACCTAGTATTGGGCCTTTCATGTTATGGTTTTGGGCCTTAGGCATGGACCAAATTAGATCAGGGGTAAAATGGTCATTTTTACCCTAAGAAGGGTTATTGGTTTTTGACTAAGTGTTATTTTGGTAATGATATTTCAGGGAGTCGTCGGAGCAGCTGTTAAAGATTCCTTACCGTGAGATTCAGCTTTGCAAGGTGAGTTTCCTCCTGGTTGAATGGGTCGAAGGCACCAATGTCGGCCCGTATTTATATTTATGTATTTTTGGATTACGATCCGATGTCGGGCGATGCCCTAGGAATGTCTGTATGCTTTCCGGATTACGGTCCGATGTTGGGCGGGGCCCGAGGAATGTTTATATGTTTGTTTCCGAACTACGGTCTGATGCCTGGTGGTACCCGATGAATGAATGCATGTTTATTTATATTTGTTGTCTTTGTGATACCTGTATGTTCCTGGTAGGGAGGTGAGTGTGGGCGGGGTCCCGTATCTCATCACTAGCTGAGTGTGCACGGGGTTTCATATCTCGTCATTAGTAGAGTAGGGGTGGGCCCCATGATAGGCGAGGCTGTAACATCCCCCTCTGGCACGTATCACAATATTGTCCGCTTTGGGCCACTCGGCACGAGGACTTCCCGCTGTAAGTAAGCTATGCCTACGCTATCTTTAGTACAACTTATGTTTCAATATAGTAATGTTATTAGGACCTTATAATAATTATTTGGGCTATTATTATGATTTATATTGAGTGTTATTTAACGCTTATATAATAATAATAATAGCTAAACTATTAATTTGTCGCGGTTAACGTCATACTAAACTCTAGTGGTAATGATACTAAGTTTTGTCGAGGAAGTTGTTTTAAGAGTAACGAAGTGTTGTCCGAGTGCCGATTCACCACCTCCCCAGGTGAGTGCATAGTCCCTTTCATGGACATGATTTTAATACAAGTATTGATTGAAGTATTAATTATATGTTTATGTGCGAGTTAATTGATGTTGCCTGAAATACATGTTAAAGAACATACCTGATTATATATGATGATTTAGGATGAAGAATAAGCCTAAATTAATTATGAGGAATATTGGGTAGTATTTTCTTACGAGTACGAGTGACTTATACCCTGAAAATAGAACTTTAGTATATGTCATTGATCCGAGAGCATGGATTAGACATTGTCATTGTCCCTAGTCCGAGAGTATGGATTATGCATAATCATTCATCATTAATCCGAGAGTATGGATAAGTCATTTGTCCCTAGTCCGAGAGTATGGATTAGGTAAAGTCGTTTATCCGATCCGAGAGTATGGATTAGGTAAAACGGCTAACCTTAGGTCCGAGAATATGGATAGTATCGTTGTGAGGATCGACGGGGTGGGATAAGAGTTGTTTATATATATGGTGAAATGGTATATTTTGTGAGTTTTAAACTATATATATGGTATAACATTGTGGGATTGAAATCCCTATGTACTCACCAGGTTTCCCAACCTGACCCACTCAGTTTATTTATGTCACAGGTGTTGTCATGAAGTCACATTACACTGAGAGATTAAAGAGATGTAGATCACCAGTAAGTTCTGTTTATGCTTATGTTTCTGTATTAACGATGACATCCCAAACGTTTTAAAATAAATAAAATATGATTCTTCGAAAATGTTTTGATAACGTATTTATCATGTTTTTCTGGGAACAAATTCCGCAACATTTTTATGAAACGAAGTACTCTGATTTTTATAAAGCATAAACAAAATCGGTCTTTTCTAGCCGTGATTTTGGGGATGTCACAGAGGCCTTAGGATTGGAACATGCAATACTGTGTATACTTCTTTATGTGCTAGCATGATTATATGATAATGTTTATTTGTGTATAGTGGGCGTGACCTAGTGACAGGTGGGGCCTGGGATAAACAAATTTGTATACCGAGCGGGGCTCAATGTCAGGCGGGGCCGGATGCCGGACACTGTCTAATGTCGAGCAAGGGCCCAATATATGTGATTATGTGTATGGTATGTGGTAGTATGGGGAACTCACTAAGCTTCATACTTACGGTTTTCAGTTTTGGTTTCAAGTACTTCCTGTTGCAAAGAGAAGAGCTCGGGTTGACTGCATTGCACACTTCGTGATGTTTAGCTTGGGATGTTTACTCTGATGTTTTGATTTGGAAACCCTGATAATAATGTTTTGAAATACTTTGAGTCATGTTTTGATGGAATGGTTTGATAACTATGGTTTATTTAATAATTAAAAATGAAATTTTTGGACCGTATTTTTGGGATGTTACAGGAATATACCTCAGGGTTTTGCCTACTGATTTGTATGGTATATGGTATTTTGGGGAGCTCACTAAACTTTATACTTACGGTTTTTGTGGTTTAAACATTTCAGGCCCTTCTGGTTCCAAAGGGAAGGGCTTGACTTGATCTCACTGCATCCCTTGGAGTTTATTTCCGCATTATATATTTTGATTTACTCTAATGTTGAGAGATATATTTTACTCTGTTTGGACTTTAAAAAAATTATATGATTTGGGAGTTTTAAAAATATTTTTTTTTACTTAGTATTTTCGGTATGTTACGCAAACGGTCCATATGCTCATGCCTAATTAGCACATTGATTCAAACTTCCATGCTCATTATAACAAAGATAACGAATAGAAGTTGTAGATAGTTGTGTATTCTTTTTAGATCATTTTAAATTACCTTAATAAGAGTTGTGGGGAGTCGGATATGATTAAAATAATCCATAATAGTCAATCTGTCCAGCATCATCAATTTTGTGGGGAGTCGGATATGATTAAAATACTCCAGCATTGTCAATCTGTCCAACATCATCAATTTTTATTTATTTGTATGTGCTGCTTTTCTCTAACTTGTAGTGGTTGATGATTGATCAAAGACTTAAAAGTACATTGATCTTATCATGCAGTGTGTAGTTTAAATCGTAGTTGTGCAGTTGAAAACCGCAAACTGCACCACATAATGCAGTTTAAGAAAATTACAAACTACAAACCTTGATAATCAGGTGAGCAGTCCGGGTATGTTTTAGGCCTTGTGAGGCGGTCTAGATAGACTGAAGGCTCACGTGTACATGCATTGTATGTATATTGTGGTGTGTAGTATATTGGGGGAACTCACTACGCTCTGGCTTTCAGTTGTTGATTGAATTTTTTTCAGGTACCCTTTTATGATTGTGGGAAGGTGAATGCGTGATTGTACACATTTATCAACAACATTGGAGTTCCGCATTTAACTTATATTTTTCCGGTGTTCATATAAGTATTTCGAACAAATGAGTTTTCTTAACTTGGATTTTATGAACATAGTGTTTTACCTTAATTAATAATGAAGAAAAAATTGTTTGTGAAAATAGGAAGTTACACCTAAACTCTCCTGAAACTTTACCCACGCCCGAGGCCCAACTTTATGAGTTTTCAAGTGTTAGTAGCGAAGTTATGAAGCAGCATAAAACCTGATAAAAGAGCTTTTGGTATCGAAGTTCTGCCCCCGCAGCTTCCGATTTTTCGCTAGAAAACCTGTAAGTTGAGTTATACTTACTATGCTTTAAGTATAACTTATATTTATATTCGTAGTCGTTATTATGAACTTATATATAAGATTTATCAGTAATAACAGTCGTTATACTGATCGATCTACTTACGGGAGTGATGTCTAGGCTTGATCTGTGAGGTGTTTAAAGTGGATTTTATGAACGATACATTTTTTTAACAAACGAATCCTACCTCCATAATGATCTTACATGGTCATTCCTTATCCGATAGAACTTAATAATCATTTGGGATTATTGATGAATTCAAAATATTGTTATTATAGTCATAAATAATACAAACGATAACTGAAAATTTAGTAATATTCATATAAAGGTCTTTTAACAGGAAAAGCTAAAGAGATAGACAAAACACTAACTTAACCATAAGTCTTTCACCTATAACCAGGTGAGTGCATAACTACTTTTATCTTATACATAGATACAAAATATTCAAATGCTTAATTGTTACGCGTCTTCATTATGATATTTATGTTAGATAAAATAACTTGACTAGATTTATGTGTAGTTGTAACATCCCAAAAATGATTACTAAAAATTTCGTTTTAATTTAATAAAAACCCATAAGTGTCAACCATTCATTCAAAACATATCATATCAGAGCATCATGTCTAAAACATTATTTTATTTTATCAGAGTAAAACATCCCAGGCTAAACAAACAATGGTGGGTGCCATGTGATCTGTTGGAATAGTGTCTAAGGCTGCAACTATATTAGGCAAGTATTTGACCCGATTGTGCATGGTCCTTTTGGGTTGCCTTCGCCATAGCAACTTGATAGGATGATTTATTATGAGAGAATAAATATTATTTATATATATTATGAGAATAATATAAGGAATAATAATATTGTTATTTGATTAATATAAGTCATAAATTAATTAGTATTAATTTGATGACTTAAAGAGATTAATTAAATAAGAGGGTATAAACTGTCAATTGTTTGATAGTTACACTTTAGACTGTAAATCCTTAAAGGATAAGGGTTGGACGGATTCTAGGGCTTAGGATAGCTCAAAATCGTCCAAAGCTTATCTAAGGTAAGGATTTGGATTGCTTTAAGGAAATATTATCCAGCTAGGGTTTAAAGGTGAAACCCTAGGAGTCTACAAGTATAAATAGACCCCTTGAGCAAGGGAAATCGATATCTCTTCAAAGGAAAAGAACCCCTGGCCGATTTCTTCCCAACCTCTCTCTCAAATCATCCTCTTTGCTAGTTGGTGTTTGTAATCCATTAGAGGAGTGACAATTGTGACTATAGAGCTCCAAGACAACAAGATCAAACAAGAGATTCAAAGGTAAACTTCTAGATCTGATTTTGTATTGTTCTTATACCTAATTAGTCATTAGAAGTCTTGGATTCAAAGCATGTTTAATTAGAAAGCCTAGATCCAAGCATTAGGGTTTTGCATGCGCACATAGGAAAGTTCTTATGGCTAAAACCCATCAGTGGTATCAGAGCCTAGATTGGTTTCTATTAAATTGTTGCTTGTTTGTTTGAATCTTATTTGCAAAATTCAATTTTTGTGTTTCTGAGTCATGGACTCGGCGAGTCCCATAGTGGACTCGTCGAGTTGGCCTGACTCGGCGAGTCCATAATGGGTACTCGGCGAGTCCGAGCGTCAAGAAGGGCCAGATTCGAGATTTTTTGGTATTTATCTTATGGAAACTTGCCTTTATCATATTAGATCAAGCCTAATCCAATTTTTTGATATATATGAGTATAATCTTGATCTAATTAAAGATATTTATCAACTAATAAAATATTTAATTTCCTTATATGATAATTAATTAATTATTTTGATTAAATTGGTAATTATCTTGCAAGAAATCTTGAATAAATCAAACATGGATAATTATGGAATTAATTGTTAATTAAAATTATTTGTTATTTGATCCTCCATGTTTTAAATGTTTAAAACTTGTCCTCAAGTTTTGAAATTTATGTTTTGTGATTAAAAGTTTTAATTTAGACAAATTAAATTTCAAACCCTAGATTTTTTAAAGGTTAAAATACAAACTTATACTAATATAATAAAGGTTAATATATATATATATATATATATATATATATATATATATATATATATATATATATAACTAAAATGCTAGTCTTACCGTTAGTAGGCCTCATTCACGAAGCCGATCTATAAGGTGGGTATAAGGTTGCGGCCTATAAAATGGCGCTTAATGGGTGTACACTCACACCCACCGCTTGCTTGATCAGTGGAGGGTCATTAGCCGAACGGGTAGGATAGAGCAGCCTCATCCTCTCATTAAAAGTATAATATGAAATACAAAGTAACTACATGTTTTTTTTTAAATTTCCCAATCTTAGTTACTTTAGGAAAAGTGAATTGATGCAATCCCATGAAATTACACTTTGCACCTTTGCTAAGAAGTTAGTGGAGCGTAGGGATGCAAACGGGTCGGGGATTCCCCACGACCCGCGGGGACCCGACCCGAACGGATCGGGGATTCCCCGCTTTAACGGGTAACGGATCGGGGATGGGGATTATATATCTTACCCGAAACGGGGACGGGGCAGGGACGGGTATAATACTATCCGCTCCATTTTAGACCCGATATATATATATATATATATATATATATATATATATATATATATATATATATATATATATATATATATATATCAAAATCAGTTTTTAATTTTCATTAATTGCTATTAATTGTTTTCATTTTTCAATTCACAACACATAGACTATTGAACCGTCATGTGTCTCTTAGTAATCTGTGAGCATGTGACCTGTGAGAAATCCAATTGCATCCACTGCATTTCGATTTCAAACTCGACACTTCTCCTGCATTTATTAATGTCGAAGACTTTTCCTGCATTTCGATTCTGCAGTTCTACTTCTCTAGTAAAATTCTTTGATTCAAAACATAAGAAATCCGCATCCATACTCTATTTCTCAACTTCCCCTTCTTTTCCTTACCAAACTCATTTTTTTTCTTTTCTCCTTCAAGTATGGTTGTGAACGATTCTCCTCTATCGGATAAGTATGTTTCTTTTCCTTACCGAACTCGTTTTTCTTTTCTTTAATAGGTTTCTTGTACTTGATTTTCTATAATCGTTTTTTCAATTTGGTTGAACCGATTTTAAGTAATCGTTTTTTGAAATATGTTTTCTTTACTCGATTTTATGTACTTGGTCTTTGCAATATCGATTTCCTTTACTTAACTCAATAGTTCTTTGCAATAATCGATCCATTTTTGTGGTTTAACGAAATCAGTAGAATTAATGGCTTGCTCCTATATGTATAAAATAAGAAAATACTTGCACATTATTTTTATTTTTATTGAATCGATCCAATTAGGAGTAATAGAAATATTGAAGGCATTGTTTTCTAAGAGCCACTGATAACTGATATATATTTAGTGTTGTGCAAAAATATGGATTTTTTTCGTTTGCTATTTGTTGTTATATAATATTTTGAATATGTATTCCATTAACTTTTTAATCCATATCCTCTGGACTCTCGAGGGTTGTTTAATATAAGAAAAATACTTGCACATTGATATTTACTATTCGTTCTTTTACAACCGAATATCATCTTCTTTATTATTGCAGGAAACAATTAAGTGGGAAAAAGAACACATTTGCATTATCAATACAAGCATTGTGGATACAAGCATGCTAGATTTTGATAATTAGTTTATAAAGATTCGATGACGATGAAGATAAAATTTTTTTTGAACAAGAACGCAAGAATGAAATTTATAATTGTTGTTTTATTTTTTAGTTTCTTAACAAACATGAAAATGTCGTGATTTTTTGTATTGTATCATTTATGAAAATGAAGTATGAACTTTTGAACATTTTCGTTGTCACGATCATTGTTTATGCTTATCTATATTTTTAGAATTACAAAAGTAATTGTGCTTTTTATACTAAACGGGTATCCATCGGGTTCCCCGTATCCGACGGGGATATTTTTACCCGAATCCGTCGGGTGTTTGGCGGGGCGGGCGCGGGGATGGTATGGGCAATGGAAGTCGGGTACGGGGATGGGTTATGCAATCCCCGCTAATATCCGCCCCCGTTTGCATCTCTAGTGGAGCGTGTGTGGTTTACCGGCACACTAGTTGGTTCTAAGCAAAGGTGGCAAAGGGTGATTGATTGTTTATCATAGTTCGATGGAGCGTGTGTGGTTTACCGGCACATCGAATAGGTGATCGTTACAATGAAGGCACCATGTAAATTTGCATGGTAATTCATACCCGCTTTGTGATCCTCGGTATCCCAGTCACAAACAAAAGGGGCATATCGAGATTTAAACATGCCATTGAATAGTTTCAATGAATCTCATCCGAACCTAGGAATTCTCAATACATTTAGGACTTAAAGTTATGTTTTTATGGTGGAGAATTAGTGAATCGTCATTCACTTACCTTCATATTATTTGCATGTTGGATTACGGTATCCCTTTTCTAATATGTAAATATTGTTGTTGGATCCTAGCCCTAATTTTTCTTATTGGGTGATAATTAGGGATTCATATTCTAATCTATCTTTGTCATTTCTATTTGTAGATGTCGAACGCAAACAACGTTGTTGCTAGTTCTTTCACATTGATTAGCCTTTGTCAAAAGGTCACTTTCGATGGGACGAACTTTAGCGAATGGATAAGATACATTCGCACCATTGCTCGCTATGAGGATAAGGAGTATGTCCTCGATGAGAAGCTCGAGAAAAATAACCCTGAAATCGCTACTCCGGCTGAAATGACCGCTTTTGAAACTCATTAGCGCGATGCAACGAAGGTGCATTGCATCATGATAGCCACCATGAACTCCGAATTCCAAAAGTCCTATGAGGACATGTACCCATACGAGATGCATCAAGACTTATTGGAGAGATACCACCAAAACGCGAGACAAGAGCGTTATGAGATTTTCACTAACATGATTTCCGCTAAGATGGGTCATGGAGAGTCTCTTACCGTGCACCTGCAATAGATGCAAAGGTATGTCGACCGCCTTCGCAAGTTGAATGTTGACTTTGGGGAAGACTTGACGATCGACATGATGCTTCACTCTTTGCCTCCAAGCTATAATCAATTTAGGATGACCTGCCACATGAACAAAGAAGAGGTCACCCTAAGCAAACTCCAAGGTCTCTTGAGGGTCGCTGAGAGCAACTTCAAGGACAAGTCTGTTGCACCAACTCCCAATCCACCCGTTGCTCCTGTCTTGGCTATTGGACAAGGAAGGGGAAAGAAGAGGAAGGCTTCATCTAAGAACTATCGTAAGGTTAAAGCCCGAGATGGTGCCTCTTCTAGTGGGACCAAAGTTGATCCGGCTAAGCCCTGCCCTAACCCAAAGGAGGCAGAATGCCACCACTGCCACAAGATAGGACATTGGAAGAGAAGCTGCCCAGAGTACCTGCAAGCCATCAAGGAAGGAAAGATCAAGTCGTCTTTCGCAGGTATATACACAATTAAATCTAACAATTCATCTCATGCTATTTCTTGGGTTCTTGATACCGGTTGTGGTTACCACATTTGTTCTAATGTGCAGGGACTAAGAAGAAATAGGGATGTGGAGGCTGGAAGAATAAATCTAATCATGGGGAACAGAAGATCGTCGCATGTGACCAAGATTGGAGTGTATTCTTTAGTGCTTAGGAATGGTTTAAGTTTAGATTTGAACAATTGTTGCTATTCGCCAGAAATGGCTAGAAACATCATTTCGTTTCATGGTTTGTTAGACAAGGTTTTAGATTTTCTTTTAATAATGAGAATGGTTCTATTTTAGCTTATCTAAATGGTGTCTTTTATTTTGAAGCTATACCATGTAATGGAATATATGAAACTGTTATGATTGTTGATAACTTAGGAAATGATGTTTTGAACATAGATTCTTCCAATATTATGGATAAAGCATCCTTGTGGCATTGTCGTCTTGGACATGTCAACAAGAAACGCATAGCCCAACTCCAAAAGGATGGAGTGTTGGAGTCATTCGACCTTAGGGAAGATGACACATGCGAATCTTGTTTGCTTGGAAAGATGACCAAGTCACCCTTCACAAGTACATGTGAAAGGGGTGAGGGTCTATTGGACCTAATACATACCGATGTATGTGGACCGTTTAGATCAACCACGAAGGATGGAAACCGCTTCTACGTGACTTTTACCGATGACTATAGTAGATATGGGTATATCTATTTAATCAAGCAAAAGTCAGAAACTTTTGAAAAATTCAAAGAGTTCAAGAATGAAGTGGAGAATCAATTGGGTAGGAAATTCAAGATGCTTCGATCCGATCGAGGAGGAGAGTACCTAAGTCTTGAATTCCACGATTATCTAAAGGAGTGTGGAATAGTTTCACAATTGACGCCTCCTAGGACACCGCAGTTGAATGGTGTGGCAGAAAGGCGTAATCGAACCTTGTTAGACATGGTTCGTTCTATGATGAGCGTGCTTCACTACCTATCTCATTCTGGGGGTATGCCTTAGAGACTGCCGCCCATATCCTTAACCAAGTCCCTACTAAGAAGGTTGCCAAAACACCTCACGAGATGTGGACAGGGAAAGGTCCCTCGTTAGCACATATCAAGGTTTGGGGTTGCGAGGCTTTCGTAAGATGAGATACTCACGACAAGCTCGAACCTCGAAGTGAGCGATGTATTTTCATCGGCTACCCGCAGAAATCCTTTGGATATCTCTTCTATAGACCGAAGGACAATGTTGTCTTTGTTGCGATGAGAGGAGTTTTCCGAGAGCGAGAACTCATAGGCCAAGGAGACAGTGGGAGGCAGATCGAGCTTGAAGAGATTCAAGAATCGATAGATGAAGGAACCTCTACCGTTGGCACTCAACCCGAGGAGGAAACTCCGGTTGAACCAATTGACGAGTCCTTACCTCTTAGACGTTCCGAAAGAGTTAGAGTTCAACCCCAGTTTTATGGTTTTCATATTACTACCGAAGGGGACACGTATATTAGTGATGGTACACTAATAAACCTTGATGAACCTGATAGCTATAAGGAAGCCATGGCAGGCCCGGAGTCTGCAAAATGGAAAGAGGCAATCGATAGCGAGATCCAATCCATGTATGATAACCAAGTTTGGAATTTGGTTGATAATGTGCCCGGACGTAAGACCGTTGGGTGCAAATGGATCTTCAAGAAGAAGACCGACGTGGATGGAAACGTATACGCATATAAAGCGCGATTGGTCGCGAAGGGCTTTACTCAAACTCCTGGAGTTGAATATGACGAGACCTTCTCACCAGTTGCGAAGATAAAATCTATTAGAGTGATGCTAGCGATTGCCGCATTTCATGATTATGAGATTTGGCAAATGGATGTCAAGACCGCTTTCCCTAATGAGAAGTTGGCTGAGGATGTTTACATGGCTCAGCCAGAGGGGTTTGTGGATCTGAAGCATCTGAATAGAGTGTGTAAGCTTGAGAAGTCCATTTATGGACTTAATCAAGCATCTCGCAGATGGAATCTTTGCTTCGATGAGAAAGTCAAAGAGTTTGGATTTGTACGAAGCGAAGATGAATCATGTGTATATGTCAAAGCCAGTGGGAGTATAGTAAGCTTCCTCGTTCTATATGTCGATGACATATTACTCATAGGAAATAACATCCCGACTCTGCAGGAAGTTAAGTCCTGGCTCAGGAAGTGCTTCGCTATGAAGGACCTCGGAGAGGCTTCTTACATTTTGGGAATAAGGATAGTGAGAGAAAGAAGTAAGAGACTAATAGGACTTAGTCAGAACACTTAGTTAGAGAAAGTACTAAAACGTTTTAGTATGGAAAACTCGAAGAAGGGAGAATTACCGATACAAAGTAATGCCAAGTTGAGTAAGACTCAAAGTCCGAGTATCGAGGCTGAAATAGCAGAAATGAGCCGAGTACCATACGCTTCCGCAGTTGGCTCAATCATGTACGCTATGACTTGTACTCGCCCTGATGTAGCCTTTGCTTTGAGCATGGTTAGTAGATATCAAGGGAATCCTGGCAGAGCCCCATTGGATTACGGTGAAAAATATCCTTAAGTACCTTCGGAGGACGAAGGAATGGTTCTTAGTCCTCGGAGGGAGTGATGAATTGAAGGTGCGAGGGTATAGTGACGCCAGCTTTCAGACCGACAGGGACAACTACCGTTCGCAGTCGGACTGGGTCTTTTCCCTTAATGGAGGAGCAGTGACTTGGAAAAGTTCCAGGTAGGAAACCGTAGCTGATTCAACGTGCGAATCAGAGTACATTGCAGCGAGCGAAGTGTCGAAGGAGGCAATATGGCTGAAGAACTTCATCGGTGATCTTGGAGCTGTACCCGCCATAAAGGAGCCCATGGATATTTTATGTGATAATGAAGGAGCGGTTGCCTTGACCAAGGAACCAAAAGATCATGGTAAATCTAAACATATCGACAGAAAATATCACTTTATTAGACATCGTGTAGAAAAAGGACAACTCATAGTGAAGAGGATATCATCAGAAGATAACCCAGCAGATCCGCTTACGAAGGGACTGAGTAGGGTTAAGCACTTGCAGCATGCTAGGAGTATTAGGTTGAAGGATGATATTAACATAGATTAGATAGTAGTAGAAACGTGTAATAGATAAATGTAATTAACATTTGATGATTAAATAAAGGAGTTTTATTTATGAGTAATGTTACTGTCTTATGTTAATTGTTTAACTATTGTTTCATTTCGCATGTTTTGACTTCCAGAGTAATTGAATTTATTAAGAATAATCGAATTATTCAAATTGTCCACAATCGTTCATATGTTGGAAGTAGATATGAAAGAAGATTGTCATGAATTGGTGCGTAGATTGTCTAAATGGTATTAGACATGGCAAAAGATTGTTGCGACGTTCATGAGTGCTTATGAGCTAGTTTTGAGCATTGGAACAAACCCGTGCTTGCTGGAATCACCTTATGGAATATGATATAAAAGGGTGATCGCAAGACGATAATATCATATAGTCTTAAAACCTAGATATATGGTTTGTTATTTGTTAATTGATTGTACATTGATAATGCAAAAACGCATCAGTAACTCGGTGTTATAAAATGCATTGTTGTGTATAGTTGATTAATGAATAAGTAAATGCATATAAGTCGAAGTTTATCTGTAACTTTTATCCTAAGAAGGTAAAAGCGATATATCGGCCGCTCGATGATTTGATTTGACTTATGTGTCGGGCCCGGTCAGAACTGAATTGATGTGTTCGATTAAGTTCTATGTCGAATAAATCGGAGATCGAGAAACCAAAATGCTTGACTAATCATTCCATAGAATTGTCAGCATGATATCTAACAGAGGACTGTACAATCCCTTATCTAAAGGACAAGATTGATTAGATCAGAGTTTGACAGCGTCTATGAGAGCTACAATTGCAAATCGAATTGTACTTGTGCATATAGTTACTAGACTTATCCAAGTGGTAGACTGTTGGAACAGTGTCTAAGGCTGCAACTATATTAGGCAAGTATTTGACCCGATTGTGCATGGTCCTTTTGGGTTGCCTTCGCCATAGCAACTTGATAGGATGATTTATTATGAGAGAATAAATATTATTTATATATATTATGAGAATAATATAAGGAATAATAATATTGTTATTTGATTAATATAAGTCATAAATTAATTAGTATTAATTTGATGACTTAAAGAGATTAATTAAATAAGAGGGTATAAACTGTCAATTGTTTGATAGTTACACTTTAGACTGTAAATCCTTAAAGGATAAGGGTTGGACGGATTCTAGGGCTTAGGATAGCTCAAAATCGTCCAAAGCTTATCTAAGGTAAGGATTTGGATTGCTTTAAGGAAATATTATCCAGTTAGGGTTTAAAGGTGAAACCCTATGAGTCTACAAGTATAAATAGACCCCTTGAGCAAGGGAAATCAATATCTCTTCAAAGGAAAAGAACCCCTGGCCGATTTCTTCCCAACCTCTCTCTCAAATCATCCTATTTGCTAGTTGGTGTTTGTAAGCCATTAGAGGAATGACAATTGTGACTCTAGAGCTCCAAGACAACAAGATCAAACAAGAGATTCAAAGGTAAACTTCTAGATCTGATTTTGTATTGTTCTTATACCTAATTAGTCATTAGAAGTCTTGGATTCAAGGCATGTTTAATTAGAAAGCCTAGATCCAAGCATTAGGGTTTTGCATGCGCACATAGGAAAGTTCTTATGGCTAAAACCCATCATGATCACCCCGAGCTCCTCCCTCCGCTACCGGAAGTACCTGAAACCAAAACAAAAAACCGTAAGCACGAAGCTTAGTGAGTTCCCCAACATACCACATACCACATACATAACCACATATTGGGCCTCCGCCCGCTGCATCGGGACTTGCCCGACATCGGACTAGCTCCGACATCGGGCCCCGCCTGGCATCAGGCCCCGCTCGGTATACATATCTGTTTCTCTTAGGCCCCGCCTGTCTCTGGGCCTCGCCCGCTAAACATATACAAACATATAACATAGCACATAACACATAAACTAAACACTCTACTGTATTCCTGTACTAAGGTCTCGCCTATCTTGGGCTCCGCCCCTATCCTGCTACTAGCGAGTCATGGAACCTCGTCCATGCTCCTGCTGATAGTGAGATACGGGACCCCGCCCACACTCACTTCTCTCCTATCTCGGGCCTCGCCCTTGATCTGCTACTAATGAGATACAGAACCCCGTCCATACTCTACAATTGGTGAGATACGAGACCTTGCCCACACTCACCTCCCTACCAGGCACATACGAGTATCACACAGACAACAAGTATAAACTATCATGCAAGCATTCCTCGGGTACCCGCCCGACATCGGACCTTAATCCGGAATCACATACCAGCATACAGTGCCTAGGGCTAACCCCCGTGTCTTCCTACTCATAAACTACACGGGCCGAAATTGTGGCCGTAGACCCATTCACATAATGAGGAGACTCACCTCGCACTGCTGAACCCTGATGATACTCCTCTGGCTGTTGACTGGCAGATTCCCGAACTGCTGACCTTTCGGCTTCCCGAACTACCAATGCCAAACATCACTTAGTCCAATACGATAATTCTTCTTAGGGTAAAATGACCATTCTACCCCTAGTCCATCTTGGTCCATATCTAAAGCCCAAAACTAAGGCCCAATACTAAGTAAGCTTCCCAAGCCCACTAGTGCCCCTATTTGCTAAATCAGGCCCAATTCCTCTAATGGGCCTTACCCCAAGCCCAAACATTTCCTTGGCCATACTATCTGCCTTCTAATGGCCCACTAAGGCCCAAAGTCCAAAGCATGGCCAAATCCGAGGCCCAATAACTCAAAGCCCAAACTGCTAAAGTACGCGGGGCGTACACTAACGTATGCTAAGCGTACTAAGTAAATGGAGAGTACGTTGGGCGTACCTGCACGTACGCTCAGCGTAACCCCCTGTTAAGCCCTTTTCTCATTAAGTGCTTGATACTCTGATCTAGAAGCTACAATCTCAGATCCAAGTCTTTTTCCATGTCTTAATCCATAAAGTCACTGACTTTGTGACTTTGCATGCCCCGAACTAGACCAAACTCAAAAATGACTTTCTACTTCCATGGAAATAGTGTTAACTCATGCATGAGCTCATTAAGACCTCAAAGATGGCAACTTTACTGCTTAAAGGACTCTTTTAGCTCTGAGGGTGGCAACCCTAAGCTCACAAATAGGATTTCCTCACAAAGATCCATCCTTTGGACTAAAAGAGTCCATAAACCCACCCTAAAGAGATCTAAAAGATTAATCATCAAGCTCATGACTGTATACCTTAAAAAGGTTTGAAGTGAAGCAACAATCCCAGATCTGAACCTTCTCCCTTGCACCAATACCTTGCCTTGACCTTTGCTTCTTTGAATAGTGGATCCAAAACACCAAAATGCTCTCACCAAGCCTTCCAAGCTCCAAGAACACTCAAAGAGGATTAGGGTTTCGTGGGGGCTGTATGAACATGAGAGGGAGGCTGATAATCAGGGTGTTATGTTCTTTATATAGTGGCTAAACCCTAAAAGTTAGGGTTTTGAGACTCTGAGCGTACGTAATCCGCTGAGTATTTTAGGATATTATGGTCGTTAGTATAATAAACAATTGTAAAAGTCTGTAAAAACTAGTTTATGCTTATGTTTTTGTATCGATTATGGCATCCAGAAGTTTTAATATTAATGAAAACCAAACGTTTTATTTGGTATTGATTTTTTTTGAAATAAAAATGTTTTTGGACAATTCCGCAATAAAATATTCTTTTAAAAAATACTTTGTTTTAAATAAGCATATAGAAAAAAAGTTTTATTAAGCCTGAAAATTGAGGATATCACATTATATCATTATTGTTTATTTATTCGATAAATATCATAACTAAAATCATAACTATATATCATTTTTTGCATGTGTATTTATAAGGATTATAACTCATATAACATTTTTTTGCAACTATAAATACTTATATTATTAGAACAACTTGAACTTAATTTGGTCGTAACTCGATATATAACCATTTTGTTGTATTTAAGTTATGTATTGTAGAACAACTTGAACATAATTTGGTCACTTTTAAAAAAGTAGAAACTCTCTCTATGACATTCTTTACACATAAGCCACTTATTTTTTTTTACACTTAATACGTGAATATTCAACATTGATGATAAAATGTGGCCTAAAAACACGTTCCATACGACAAATCAACAAAGTCGATACCATTAAGAGAACTTTATTGATTTGTCGTATGGAACGTATTTCTAAGCCACATATTAAATTTATTATTGAATTTTCAGGTTTAGATGTAAAAAAGTAACTTAGGTTTAAAGAATGACAATTAAGAGAGTTTTTATTTTTTAGAAGGTAAGTTCAAGTTGTTTACAATGGTTATAAAAATACATGTTAAATACCATTAATAGATTTTTTATTGACTTGTCGTAAGGAGCTTGTTTTAGGCCACATAATGTGTACAATGGAGCTCTATTTATGAATAAAGCATCCGATAAACCTTGATTTTCTGAAGCGTCTTTCAATTGTGAGAGACTCTTCGATAAACTGTATTTTTTATGGTAATTTTTTTACACAAAAGACCTGTAAATTCAACAATGAAATAGCATGTGATCTAGAAATATATGTTCCTGCGATAAATCTACAAAGTCCTTTTATGTTTTACAAGATATAGATAATATACTTATGATTTTAGTTATTATATTTATCGAAGAAAATCACAAAAAAAAAACTAAATAATGATAATGTAGTTTCAACCGATATAAATAATTGAATAACTAAAGATAATGTTTATATGATAAAATAGATTTTTTTTAATCAACCCTATATTTATTTAGCTAATCTAATAATAATTTTGAAGTCAATCCAGAAATTGATAACGTTAAAACCTAAAGTAGGGTTTCAATTTATTCCGCTGGCTGTTCATGGTCCTTATTTACCTCGACCCTAGTTGCGACCTGTGTTTATGAAACCCGCGAAGTGGAGTTCAACAGGCGGGAAACCCTCTTTTGAATCTACAGCAATCCCCCACTGTTTTCAAAACCCTAATTCCACTTCCACCCACTGTTTCTCTTCATCCTGTATAAAATAGCTGTTTTTTCGTCGAGTCTCAGTAATTAATTTTTTTTTATGGCGACAACGATTACAAAGAACAGCAATCCTGTTGATGCCAAAGAGGATAGTGAAATCGACGACAGGGCGATGGATGTCGAGGCTGCTGTTGATGACCAGGAACGATGTCGCGTTGGTGGTGTTGTTGACTGTGAACCTTCGTCTTTGCCTTCTTCTCATACACTGTCTCTCAACCACGAAAAAGTAGTAGAAACCAATATTATGTCTTTATGTCCGGCGACAACGATTACAAAGAACGGGAATCTTGTTGTGGCCGAAGATGGTGGAAACGTCAATGACTTGTTGATGGATATTGAGGATGCTGTTGATGATCAAGAACGATGTTGTGCCGGTGTTGATGTTAGCGGTGTACCTTCGTCTTTGCCTTCTTCTCACACACTGCCTCTCAATCACGAAAAAGTAGAACTTAATACTATTTCTTCATGTTCTGATGTTGAACATAGCACGAAGGGACTCTTGGCTGAAGGGATAGAAAACCAAGAAACAAAAACGGAACGATCTGATTCCATTAATGGTGATGGGGGTGAAGAACAAAACGGTATTTATGAATCTGAGCGGAAAGTGGGTCTTCGGAAGAAGAGAGGTTGGCCAAGAGGTAGGAAAAGAGGTCCGAAAAGGGACAACGAGAACAGTAATACTGCTACTAAATCTCAAGAGAAGAACATTAAACCACGTGGTCGTCCCAAGCAGGCTGTTACTACGGAAGACGTAAGGAAGATGACGAGTGGTGTTGTGAAGTCAAGTGATGATGATAACAAGTCCCCAGAAGAAACAGAAGAAGTTATGGTTGATGCTCAAATTGTTCTTGCTGCTCCTGATCGAGAGGAAAATGTTACCACCGAAATAGTAAACAACAAAGAGGACAAAATAGATAGCGGGAGGCCCAAAAGAAGTAGCACGAAAAACAAAATTAACTATGCAATTTTCGAATATGATTTTGATGATGAAGAGGATGTAAGGAAGAAGATACACCAGCTATCTTTTCCAAAGAAAAAAAAGAGCGGTGAAGAGGAACAAGATAAAGATAATGGTGATGGACGTTTAGAACAAAATGGGGGTACTAAATCTGAAGCAGAGGGGAAGGAGGGTGTTCAGAATAAAGGCAGGAAAAGAGGTCGGAAAGCGAAGAATGAGAACACTGGTATTGCTACTAAATCTCCAGAGAAGAAGATTAAACCACGTAAGAAACTCTGTGTTTCTGCAAAAGAAGCAAGGGAGATGACTAGTGGTGTTGTGAGGTCAAGTGATGATGGGAACAAGTCATCAGAAGAAACAGAAGAAGGTATGGTTGATGCTGAAACTGCAATTGCTACTTCTGATAGAGAGGGAAACGTTACCAATGAAGTAATAATAAACAGTAAAGATGTAAAAGAAGAGAGTGGGAGGCCCCAAAGACGTACTAGGAAGGTTGATATCAGTTATGGTGAGATTTTGAAACTAAATAAGGGAAGCCAGAAAGCTTCTAAGAAAGAAAATACGAGTGAAGGGGAACAAGATAAGAGAACCCAAAAAGCTTCAAGCTCAGGCAAGAAGGATGGTTCAGGGCCAAAGTGGTATGCAAAGCACAAGGTTCCAGATGAAAATGTAACACATTCTGTGTCCCTGGTTTCCCTCTTTCTCAATTTGAATAAATCTGCTTGATTTCTCTTGCACAGATCTGATCAAACATCATCTCTCTCTTTTTTTCCATTCATTGGCAGGGAAATCTAGTTCTCGTACCATCAGTAATGTGTCATCAGTGTCAAAGGAACGACAAGGGACGAGTTGTTAGGTGCCAGAAATGCACTACAAAGCGTTACTGTGTGCCTTGCATGACAAGATGGTATGATTGGTCAATAATTTTCTTCCTTTTTAGTTAAGCAAATGTATTGAATGCCTGTTTTTGCAATGTTCAATTTAGTTGACTTGTTACATAACCTTAGCTGTTTAGACCTGTCTCAATGCATATGAGTTGCTAGATCCTTGTTGGTGCAAGGAGTAGTCATCATTGACCTCTGTGACCATGTATGTTGAATTTGTATTATGCTTTCAATCCATAGCATACTAACTTGATGTCTAATTGTAGAATTTTTTGTCTTATACAGATTGGTTATCCATACATATACCCTGTCATTGCCTCCTAATTGTTGCATATGTGCTTGGAACCATCTATATTGCCTTAAAACTATGATGTCATCTGGAAGCTTGGTTAATAATGTAATTGATACTTGATTTTCTTTTACATCCTTCTCATCTTATTCTCTCTGTTTACCCTGTCTTGTAGGTATCCTAATATGACAGAGGAAATGTTTGCTGAGTGTTGCCCTGTTTGCTTAGACAAGTGCAACTGTAAATCTTGCTTGCGTGATGTGCGCCCTAAAGTTGGTTCCTGCAGCTTTATCTTTTGTTATGGAACTTGTTTTTGTTCTTACTCTTAGGCAAAAAAAAATGCAATACTTAATCTGTTGGTGGTTTTTTTCAGGTTAAAGATAAGATCAATTTCAAACCTAATGATGATCAGAAAATCCGGTATTCTGTTTATATCCTACATGTGCTTCTTCCATTCTTGAAGCGTCTCAATGAGGAGCACATAAAGGAGAAAGCGATTGAGTCTGAAATTCGAGGTATTTTTTTTATTATTATTCATCATGGGAGTCACTCTGTAGCTAATCTAAATAAGTACTGCCACATATATGAATCCTGACTTATGATGATTACTGGTTCATTCTTATGAAAATTAGGGTTGAGTTAACTGAATTCTTTGTAATTGTTTCTTGGTTTCCTTTTGAAATTGAGTAAAATCATGTGAAAATGGTCTCTTGTCTATTCTTCTTACCCGATTGTTTTTTCTTGGTTGGAATGGTGATACTATGAGTTTTTTCACTCAAAGTGTGTTCTCAAAGGATAAGCATCAATCAGGCATACTTTATGTAGGTTTTCCTAAATTTTTCCTTTTTGGGCAGGTTGTTTTTTATCAGAGCTACATTTGAAGAAGGCAAAGTGCAGTCAAGATGAGCGAATGTACTGGTATGTCATTTTAATGATTGTTCAAGCATTTGAGAATGTTGATTTATAATGATTTCCTATTTTGGTTGTCCCACGATGTATGCAGTGACTGCTGTAAAACATCAATTTTTGACTTGCATAGAAGCTGCCCTTCTTGTCAATATGACCTCTGCCTTCAATGTTGCTGGGAATTGCGAGATGGCAACCCTAAGGGAAACACAGAAGAGGTTATCCTTGAATTTAAAGATCCAGGTCTAGATTACTTACATGGGGGGAAGGAGTCTGTTGGTGAGTCTAAGAACAAGAGGGATACAAGGAATGTGGTCAGTAATTTTGTGAATGCTGCACCAAAGGAAAAGCAAAGTCATGAATGGAAGTCTTTGGATGATGGCAGAATCTCTTGTCCTCCAGAAAGTATGGGTGGTTGTGGTTGTGGGATTTTAGAGTTGATGCACATAAAGCCACTGGATACTGTTTCAAAATTGTTGGAGAAAGCACAAGAGCTCTTAAAGATGCACAAACTGGAGGAAGATATGAGGGATATGCCTGAGAAATGGTGCACATGCTCTTCAAATGGTGGTGATCAGCAGTTACGAAAAGCTGCTTCTCGTGAAAATTCAAATGACAATTACTTGTATTGCCCACGTGCTATTGACATTAAACCTGGAGATTTAAAGCATTTTCAGTGGCATTGGTCAAAAGGGGAGCCTGTAATTGTCAGCAATGCTCTTGAAACTACACTCGGGTTGAGCTGGGAACCCATGGTTATGTGGCGTGCTTTTCGCCAGATTTCAAATCTCAATCATGATCAGCTCTTGGATGTAGCTGCTCTTAATTGTTTGGATTGGTGTGAGGTATGTTAAGTATTTCTCTCTATCACAACCTTACTTTTTTTTTTCCCTTGTATACAATATACGTAATCAAGTTTTCTCATGATATGCAGGTTGATATAAATGTTCGTAACTTTTTTAATTGGTATACGGAAGGTCAATATGATGAAGTTGGGTGGCCTAAGATCCTAAAGTTGAAAGATTGGCCTCCATCAAGTTTATTTGATGAACGGTTGCCACGTCATGGTGTTGAGTTTATCACTTGCTTACCCTTCAAGGAATACACACATCCACGTGATGGATACCTTAATCTTGCAGTGAAGTTGCCTCCAAAATCTTGTAAGCCAGACATGGGTCCTAAAACATATATAGCTTATGGTGTTCATCAAGAACTGGGACGTGGAGACTCTGTCACTAAACTTCATTGTGACATGTCTGATGCGGTATGCTTCTTCTATTTGGTCATGCCAGATTCTTCTGCTTGAATTTTCCGGTTCTGCCCCTAGGGTTTCAGATTGTTTGCAGAAACTGGTGCGGGTTCTAGTCTCAGCAGCCACAGTGTGGGAGATTCGATTCCAATGTGGATTGGGCTCTTTGTGGGTGCTGGGCTTTTCTGAAGATTTAACTTGTAAAGTCAGATTTTCTTATGAAGAATAATTTCAAAGAGATATATTAATTATATTCTCTATTTTGCACACCTAACCTGCTTTGGATTTTATATATTTTCATTCCTGAATATGTATTCTGGTGACATGCAGGTGAATGTGTTGACTCATACTGCAGATGTGACCCCTGACCTTGAACATCGTAAATTGATAAAGGAGTTGAAGAAGCTGCACAAGGCTCAGGATGATAAGGAACTATTTGGACTGGCAGTGAGGACACAGCCTGATGTTGATAACACGAAAGCTACTACTGAGAAATTAAATAAATTGAAAGAAAAAAGAAGGCGCCTAGTTAAAAAACTTGCTGAATCTAAAGTTGGAAAAAACACGAGTGATGACAATGTGGAAGAAACAAGCGACCATGTTAACAGTGGAGGCAAGCGAAAAAGTGGGCATGAAACAGATTCTTGTCTTGGGACAAGTACTAGTGATCAATCAGATGAATGTGCATTGAAGGTGGAAAGTTGTGAAGAAGCTGTGTCTGACACTGGGAAGAGAAAAGCTTCCATGAAAAAGGATGAGGGACAAAGTGGAAATAAAGGATCTAAAAAGAGGGGCAGGAAAGAAGTGATATCCTCTGATAGTAAAGAAAATAGCAATAATGAGGAAACAGAAGCTCTTGAAGAAGTTGATAACCTTGATGATATTTCAGGTAGTTGTGTGGATGGATTTGATTTGGGAGATGGAGGTGCTCTGTGGGACATATTTAGGAGGGAAGATTCGCCTAAACTTGAGGAATATCTCAGAAAACACTTTAAAGAGTTTAGACATATCTTTTGTCGACCAGTGGAGCAGGTAGTCCTTAGTACTTTTAGTTGAAATTCCTGTATGTGTAGCATTACGTTCCTAAATAATAATCTCTTAAACTGTTCCATTGTGTTTTATTTGGTCCAGGTTATCCACCCAATTCATGACCAAACATTTTACTTAACCATGGAACATAAAAGGAAGCTTAAGGAAGAGTTTGGTTAGTGTTACATCTGCAAGGCCCTGTATCAGATTTCACTGTTATAAAATTTCTGAATTGTGCTTAATGTTTTTGGTTGTCATCAGGAATTGAAGCATGGACTTTTGTCCAGAAGCTTGGAGATGCTGTATTTATACCTGCTGGTTGTGCCCATCAAGTTAGAAATTTGAAGGTTAGTAACTTAACTACTAGTTCTTAGATTCTCTCTCATTATCTTGCCCCTTCAAATATATCAAATGGAATTTGGAAATTAACAAACCATATGACAACCTATGTGGAACTTCACTCTCCTCCAGCAAAGAGATTACATCCAATATAAATTGTAAAGTGACATTTTTTCCCACCTACTGTCAATACTACCAAATGCTGGGTAGCTGATGCCTCTTTAATGAATTATGTTCAATAAACGTTCACTTGTCTTGCTTCAGCATGTTTAACAATTGTGTATCATTCTAAAAATGTTGTCTTGATTGCTATTGTTTTGTTGTACTTGTCTTTGTCTCTCAATTTATCAGTTTATTAAGTGTGTAATTACGTTTTTTTCAGTCATGTATAAAAGTTGCACTGGACTTTGTTTCTCCTGAAAATGTTGGTGAATGCATCCAATTGACAGAGGATTTCCGTGTTCTTCCTCAAAATCATAGGGCTAAAGAAGATAAGTTGGAGGTAAACAATCTCTTTGTTATATTCTGCAATATTAAATCTTTCATTAAGCATGAGTTCTAAAGTCCCTCTTCAAACCTGGCTGCATACTTGATGCGAGTGTTATAGTTAGCAATTTTATCTCATTTCACAATAAATTTGGATTATATGCTTACATATATTGGATCAAAATGGCAAATTTTGAAAAATAGCAAAAAGGGTAATTTGTTGAATCAATGCACATGTGTTAGCTAGCTAATATGTCAGTTAATCATTTCTAACTACCAGGGGTAGTTTCGTCATTTTCTATTTTCTAGTTCGTTACAAGTCAGTTAGAAGTTCTGTTGTGTAATATTATTCTTTGTACATATATGTAAGTTCAGTAGTAGTTCAAAGAAGTGAATAATAAGAAAAACTCTTTTCAATCATCTTTTCTCTTTCGAATCAATCTTTGAACATGAACAACATGTGTGTTCAAACTCCTACATATTTTTAATAAATGACCAGATTATTATTTTGAGTTAAGTGCAATAAATAGCAATGTACTTCCGCTGATTTGTTTATTTAGGGATCCTACTTTCATGTATTTCTATAACATTGTACTTTGTAAAAATGAGAGCTTCTGTTTCTAATCTTGCATATAACCCTAGTTTATTAACAATGAGATAATCTTAGATGTTCATAATATTATTAGCTCCATTAATTTTACAATTAATTTGTTATAAATTATTAAAGTTGTACAAATGGTTGATGCTGCTGCTAATTAATTAATTTCAGGTGAAGAAAATGGCACTTCATGCAGTGGAGGCAGCTGTAATGGACTTGGAAAAACTCATCCCCAAGTAAGTTCAAACCATTTCTAAAGCCATCTTCAATCCTAACTTCAAATAATACACAAATGTTATGTAATATTAGCATCAAATGTTTTTTCACCCCAACCACATGAAAAATCATATCCTGAAAACTTTAGTAATAGTTAAACTTTTTTTTTTTACTTAATTTCATTTGCTTTACAGATATTTACTATAATTATGGACCAAAGTTTAAACAAGTTTTCAATTTTTGTCCATTTGATGTATGAGTTTGACTTAACAGTTGGTTTTGTGGGAATCCTGTTTCAGAGAGGAATCTAAACCTGAATCTGAAACTGAGGAATAGGTGGATGCAACACACAAGGGAGAGAATTGTTCAGGTTCCACTTTCTGTAGTATATAAATTTAATTTAATTTAATAGATTTTGTCAAGTCTTAAACTGAGGCCAAGCATATGCTTCCAAGAAACTCTTTCAAACTGTAACTGTCACTTATTAACTGATCATGTAACAGTTTGTTTTTGGGCTCGTCTTTGAGCATGAGTTGTGGGAAATGTAGGTTTTGTGTTTTTGAGTTGTGTTGGGCCTTTGGATTTATGTTACTTTGTACATGTCGATCGTGTGTTTAAAGAGGGATTATTGCTTAAAAACTGGTTTTTAGTTAAGCTTTTAATGTGAATTTATAGAGTTAATCAGCTCGTAAGCTATTTATGAGTGTGTTTTCAACTTAATGCGAAAAAAATGGTTTAAGAGGAAAAACAAAGAGAAATTAAAAACTAGGAGTCCAGGTATGATAAGTTTTTTTTGCTATGAATGATACTAATGAAAGTACTTATATTTCATCTAGGAAGAATTTGACTTGCACTCATTGCAAGAAACTTGGTCACACAAAGTCTTAATGTTATAGACATCATAGACTTCACACTAGGGATGAGCAAAATAACTGTTGGAATTGAAGCGGAACTGGAACCGCATGCGAATTGATTATGCAATTCGGTTTGGTTTTTGGTCGCCCAAAACCTGAAAATCGGTTTCGGTTTCAGTTATTGTGTGTATGGAGTTCTTGGGTATCGATATTTTCGGTGCTTGGGTGAAGGGTTGATTAAGCCCGTAAGGGGAACAAAAAGTGCCCGGATTCCCGCTTCTGTCGATAAATCCGTAAGACACTCAAGTAAGTTTTCAAGTTTTTCATAACATTTAAGTTTTATCAATTTTGTTTAACTATGTTTTATGTTTATGTCTAATGTCTATTCATTCTTGGAATAGAATATAGCATTCAAGTTGACTTTGTTCAAGTTTTATGATGCCTATTCATTCATGAAGATTAGGGGTGAGCATGGATAGCGGGTACCTGTTTTTGGAACTGGAACCGCCTCGAACAGTGGGTTTTGGAACCGGAACCGAGGTCACTAGCTAGTTCCTAAAAGTGGGAACCGCCAAAGACGGGTTTTGGTTTTGTTTCCATCTTTTAGGAACCGTTACCCTTTGGACCCGGTTCCAAAATATTAAAATTTAAAAATACTTGATACTTAAACAAATTGGTCTTAACAACGTTGATGACTAAGACAATTTTTAGGAGGATCTAATTGGATATTGGAGGTAACATTCTAATTAGTCATATTTGCAACTTTTTTTTTTCCAAAACAAACGGTCTAATGTGAATGTGTATGTCTGAAAATAAAACAATTTGAACATAAGTGATGATAATATCTTTTGCAAAGATATCATGTTAAATAACATTAATAGGTTGATGGTAAGAACATGAATTTTGGTTTATGACTTATATTTAGCAGCTTGGATTATCTTTTAAAACAATTATTTTTGTTGTTTGTAACTTGTATCGTAATGAACTAGTTATAGTATTTACTTTTTCTTTCAATGAAGAATCATTTTGTATTAACGAATCTAAAAATATGACGTAAGGGTGTTACTCGGTCCTGGAGCTTGGAGCTAGAACCACTAGTCTGGTTCTGGTTCTGATTCTAACTTCATAGGAACCGCTTGTTCCGTTTCCAACAAAATGAGGCGAGTACCCGCCTATGTTCATCCCTAATGGAGATTGTATATCATTCATGTTAATGATTGGAATTTTAACGTGTTTTAGGATGATGATGATGATGTATTTTTGTTGAAAACACACAAAAAGAAGACAATGTGCAACAAACTACAAGCTAAGGAAGGGAAATAGTGGTTTGATTGTTGGAAATCCTTTGATGCGTTCTTCATTAAAGACGATGAAGGAGATGAATAAGTATGGAAAATGCAAGATTTCCTCCGTGACTATCAAAGTAAACATGTGGATGAACGGTACAACCTAGTTTAAGAAAACTTTTTAATAGCTGCAAAAAAGGAAATCCATATAGTGTGAAAATGAAGTCTTAGACCATCACCAACCCAATTCCATTTTCCCCCCCATAAATGGAGTAAAAAATGGGGTAAATTTTGGTTCATCTCCAACCCAACTTCATTTTTTACCCAATTTTTACCCCCAAAAAATATATTCCATTCTTATAACTTATACAAATTATCAAACACACCCCTTCTATTAATTTGATTTTAACAAATATATAATCTTTATTTTTTTCATTACTTTAATATTAAATAAATAAGATTATATTTATAATACGTAATTATAAGTTTTTGTAAAATACATTGTGTTTTAAAATTTCAAGATGTATTTAAATTTTAATATGAATTTGATAAACAAAAAACAAACTTTATATTTATAATTAATTAATATAATTTAATATACAACACAATATTATAAGTATAAAATATTACATTTAAATAATAATTAGTAGATAAAAAAACCAGAAATGTATAAATATATAAAACGAGGGACTAAAACCGACAACTCAAAGTTCATTCCCATTTTGGGGGAAATGACCAGTATAACGCCATATTTGGTGTTATACTATTCATTTCCCCCACAATGGGTGAATAAATGGGGTAGGGTTGGGGAAAAAATGGGAGAAAAATTGAAGAATGAGAGTGGGTTGGAGATGCTCTTAGCGCACTTAAAAGGAAGGTTGTTTTGTTATTGCGACAAAAGATTTTGCAAATTACTATGTTGATGAAAGAAATAAGTTGATTAATTTCTTTAAGTAGTCCGCTTTATATATGTACATGTGACCATAGAAACTTCGATTGGCTCGTGTCAAAGGGTTCATTATATGGTAATCATGAACACTTTATCGATGAAGTTTTGGCGAGCATTTCCATATATGGCATATGACTCATATTCTCTCTTCGTATGACTCATCAATGCAGAATTGAAAACCAAAAATGGGTAAACATGGGAATTGAAAAACCAAACCAAAAGGAGCTATGGTTAAACAATGTTGAGATAAAACTGGCAGCCCTGTAATAGTCCTTGTTTAGAGCTATGGAACTTAGTCGTTTCTTAATTGATTCAATTGTTTTTTTTAGCCAAAATAGGGAGTTACAACCTAGGAAAAAAACAGTTCATTCTAAGTTCGTATGAGGAGTTTTAAAGTTGGATAAAACTTATAAAGAATGTTGAGAAAAAAATTGACAGCCCTAACAGCCCCTGTTTAGAGCTATGTAACTTAGCCATTTTTTAACCGATTCAATTGTTTTTTTAGCCAAGATTGTAGCCAAAATAGAGGGCTACAAGCTGGGAAAAAACCCAGCTGATTCTGAGTTTGTATGAAGGAGTTATGGTCGTTCAAAGTTGATATAAATTATAAAGAATGTTGAGAAAAAACTAGCAGCCCTGATATCTCCTAATTAGAGCTATGTAACCTAGCCATTTCTTAACCGATTCAATTGTTTTTTTACCAAAATTGTAGAAAAAACAGAGGGCTACAACCTGGGAAAAATCAACTAATTTTGAGCTCGTATGAAAAAGTTACGTCCGTTCAAAGTTGTGCAAAAATAAAAATAAAAAATAAAAAAAAAACTCTCAAATCAAAAAACCAAAAATCATGACTTATTGGAACCAAACAATTAATGGGCTGTTTGTTTGACCTCTTAATGATCCCAAAAATCATTTAGATCAGAGCGTTTGGATCAAACTATTTAAGCCTCTTAATCAACCAGATATTAAAAAAAATGTCTTATTCGGTCAGATATCAAGATATCATAGGGACTCTGGATGAAACTTTTTCCTTTGATGCCCTTACACTAATCGTCTGGCTCTTTTTTTCTTCCTTCTACTTCAGCGAACAACAAAAATGTGCCTCCTCACCTTCATCCATCGATCTCAGCTTGCAATCGGATCGTCCTACAACATCGGTTTGCCTCCACTTGTGCTACCTCCCCCTCTTTGCTGGTAAGTTCTTCCAATCATTGGAGCGAATTTTACAGAGTTTTTCTCTCTTAAATTTGTTTTTGGAAATGAAATAATAATGTGTTTTGTTATTATTATGTTCTTAATGTCTTGCTATGTTGGCTGATCAATTTGTTTTTGGGTGAATGATCTGTGTGAAATCTAATTGAGTTGTAAGCATATTGAGCGTGCTTATGGAGTTTTGAAGGCGAGATTTTCAATCCTAAAGCAAATGGCTCCTTATCCTTTTCCAGTACAAAGAGACATCGTGCTTGCTTCTTTTGCAACCCATAATTTTATAAGGAAATGTAATATTCGTGATCAATTATTTATGGACTTTGAAGAGGACACTATGTTTATTGTTGACGTAGGTGGAGGAAGTGATGATCAAAGCGTACACGACATTCAATGGGGTAACCAAGACAATGAATATATGGCTAATTTGCGTAACCAAATTGCTAATCAATTACTTTAAAGTTGTATGCTGAAGATTATGTTTAATTTGGATTTTATATGAAGTTTTGTATTTTATTTATAATTATTTACAAATTCAATATCATTCATCACAGTTGTTCAGTCCAACTAAACAATAACAAATAGTTCAGAAGGTTAAAATTGTCATTTTCACCATTAAGAGAAAGATATTTAGATGTCTGAGCAAACATCAAATTATCATTCAAATACAGATTCATACAGAGCCTCTACATCATCCAGATATGAATAATCCAGATGCTACAAAACAATCCCAAATTTGGTGTGAAATGTTTACAAAAGTTTCCAACTTTATCCATTAGAATTGTTCCAACCAACAAGATCTAGTATTTAAGTTTCAAAGGGACCAAAATGCATCTTTTTCAACTTAATAAACTAAATCCAAGTATCTAACCTTCAAATATGAATCAAGATGTTTAGATGGATAAAGTTTTCAACTTTATCCATAGCAAGGTCATAAACATTGAAGATCTAAACTGTATGCTCTTAAAGTGACCAAAAACTTATAACACCCAAAACTAGCTAGATCTAACATTTTCATCATCAAGATTTAAACTTTATACCTAAAAAAAAGAGATCAATGTGAACAAGGTTTGAATCTACAAACTCCAATGCGACCAACGCTTCTTCAATGAGTTCATTCTTCTCCAAGGTGCACCAAGAACACTCAAAAACACATTCTTTTTGCTCACAATGTCTAAACCAGAGTTAGGGTTTCAAGGGAAGGTGTTGGAGAGGTGGAGGCTAAGAATGAAATGAGTTTTAGGAAGTTAAGGAGCTTAAATAGGGCTCAAACCATGAAAATAGGGTTTGGGTACTGAGCGTGTATACCCAACATACTCCCCGTACGAGGTACGCCCAGGGTACATGGCTAACCCAAAAATCGTCATAACTTCAAACAGCCGTAAGTTATTTGTTTCAACTATGTTTTCGATGTTCGTTATATCTAGGAAAGGCATTGAGGAGCTCTACAACCCCATCGAATAGAAATCCATATTTCATGCAAGAACCTGACCTATGACTTTTCCGTTCTACCATTCAGTCCAAAACACAATTTAAAGGTTTATATCTCATAACCATCAATGCCTCCTTCCAAAAGGTCTAAACATTACCTCCTTAAGGCCCAAAGCCTTTACACAACGACTTCCTGCCCACAGCCTTAAATAAGAAATGACGGGAAACATGATGTTACATAAGTACCAAGTAGTTGAGTGTTATATGAAAATGATGAGTTTTATCTAGTAGATACATGAAGTACTAGTCTTTTCCAGGCTTACTTTTCATATAAGAGGAGCAGTTACTCTTCCAGTGTCCAGTTTCTCCACAAATGAAAAATGGTTCATCTATGTGGGCATTCTTGGATTTCTTGGGGTTAAAGATATTCGCTCCATAAACAAATATCATTGTATTTATTGGAATATTGTTTAAACTCTTATATAGGTCTGTCGAAAATACTCGTTACCCGAATTACCCGCCCCAGTTAGTCCCAAATCCTAATTCCCCTCGTTTTATTTTCTCTATGTTAAAAGAAAACCCCCGTTCGCAGGTCCGCTCGTCATTGTTCGTCACCGGTCAATTAGGTTCAGCTAATCATTGACACCTCCTCGCCGGGTCATCGGGTGTTCGGGTGCACTTTAGATACAATAAGCGTCTTTAGTTAATCGTTCCCTGTTATGATTTCAGAATGAATTCAGATTTTCATATATTAACATTGGATAATTACTATGTCTACAATTCATGTTTTATCTATACATTTTGCTATGTCTACAAGATATGTTTTGCAAATTTCCATATATTAACATTGGATAATTGCTATTGTTTTGTCAATTTGGATGATACTAAAATGCCAGATGACGATTACTCATTGGAATCTTTTTCATATATAACTTGGGCATGAATTAGAAAACCAACATATTATTACCCCAACAACGAAACAACAGTAACCATAATCCTACAACTTTAAAATACGACTTTTAGCACTACAAAGCCACTATTACCCCAACAACGAAACAACAATAACCATAATCCTACAACTTTAAAATACGACTTTTATCACTACAAAGCCACTAGCAGCATCAAAAATCACCTGCTTTTTATACTAAAAAAGTCTACTTCATGAATCATCATCATTGCTGTAAATATGCTATTTGTTATTCTAGATTTATCTAATGGTCAAGTATACTTAACTGTCCAGGTTCTTATTCATGTGGTGTAAATATGTTATTTGTTTTGCTCATCTTGGCATGAGTTTCTAATAAAATTCTCATTTGACTATTTGAGTTAAAGTTTGTTGCTAATGTTATTTACTGTTTGCTGCCAAAAGTTGCTCAACAAGTCTCATATTTGCTAAAGTTTTGGTACGATACACCTCTATTTCAAGTCATGATTTGTCCAAAGTTCCTAAACAAGTCTCGTCTTCCAAAATGTTTTTTGACTTTATTGTTAATTAGTGTTCTAGCTCATTGGTGATTATAGGTGCACTTTTCTCTCTATATCTACCTATGTTTTAGTTTGGTGTTGTTATTCTTATTGTGATCTTTTGTACTTTGTAAGTTCTCCATTGGTTATTTTATTTGTATAATATTTCATCGACGTTAAAAAAGACAAATTGTCAAATAGGAACCGGTAAGTTGAAACGAAAGTTTATTTCATGTTTTGTCCTCATTTTCTTGAGTATTATTTGTTTAATTCTTTGCTTGAAAGTTGAAACGAACACTTATTTCAGACTTTTAATTAATTAGTGATGTTCCTGACTGTTGATTTATAAATGCTTGTTCTATAATTATGCCATGTTTTATAAATGTTTGTTCTATAATTGATAGTTTGTCATGTTATTATCACATAGACACAATCTTGAAACACTAGCTAGTTTGTCATGAACCCTTTTAATGGATATTTACTTTGAAATTAACATCTTTTCTGTTTGTTTGTTTTTCTGTTTTTTTTCCTGATTTTTATGCTTTTAATAGTTTTTCTGTTTTTTTTTTCGTGATTTTTATGTTTTTAACAGTTTTCTGTTTTTTTTTTTTTTTTTTTTTTTTTTTTTTTTTTCTATTTTAGATGTCAAAAACAGATTATTATATTGAAGTGGAAGATGAAACAATTGAAGTTGAAAACCCAACCAATGATCAAGTTCCACAAAAAAAGGAAAAAAAAACACTAAAGAATCAACCAAGATCAAAAGTTTGGAAAGAATTTTGAAAGGTATAAGGACAAAAAGGGTGTTCAAAGATGCAAATGTAAGCATGGTGATGGTGGGAATTACAAGTGCGAATCAGATGGTTATGAGACCAAAAATCTAGGTTATCATTTAACTAAATGTAAAGCTTACTTGGCTAAACTTAGTGGTTGCGAAAAACAACTAGCTTTCCAGTATGGTGATGAAATCAAATTGTCAACTTGGAAATTTGATCAAAATGAGAGTTGTAAGGCTTTAGCCCACATGTTGGTAGTTGACGAACTTCATTTTAGATTTGTAGAAGGTGCGGGCTTTATGCATTACAATAGTGTTACTCAACTTGTTTAAAGTTCCATGTAAAAGTACAAGCACAACAGATGTCTACCAATTGTTTGTAGGCGAAAAATATAAAATTGTGACTTTATTAAAGAAAACGTTGGTAGAGTATGTTTGACCACCGATACGTGGACTTCTAAACAACAATCATGTTATATGTGTCTCACCGCCCACTTTATTGATAACGAATGGAAATTGAAAACAAAAGTGTTGTGTTTTTCTTCTCAAGAGAGTCACCGTGGGGTTAATATTGGAAAAATGGTTGAGAAATGTTTAATGGAGTGAGAAATAGAAAATGTTTTCACAATTTTTGTTGACAATGCACGTACGAATGATGTGGCAATTGACTTCTTGAAAAAAAAAAGTTTTCAAAACTCCAACAGGTATCTTCTAAATGGGAAGTGGATGCACATTCGATGTATTGCCCACATTTTAAATTTAGTGGTACAAGATGACATAAAAAAGTTGATAAGACGACTAAGATAGTTCAATGGGTGGTTAAATGGATTAGGCAATCGCCTTCTATAATTCATAGGTTTACCGTGTTTTCTAAGTTGGCTAATCCTAGTATAACAAAACACTTGAAGATAGATGTGCCAACAAGATGGAACTTTACTTACCATATGTTGGAAATTGCCCAAGCTTACGAAAAAACTTTTGAGATATATGATCTTGAGAAATTTGATTTCGGTACAAAATTGAAAAGGCGGGTTTGTCGATACATTCATTTTCGATTGGGAAAGGGTTAAGAATGTATGTCATTTTTTAAAACCTTTTCATGATGTTACTTTGAGGATTTTCAGGACACCATGTGACATCAAATACGTGCATTGAAGATATATATTCCATTCATACGCTCTTGGATGATACTATTTCCGATTCTAATCTTTGTGATATTGCATTGGCCATGAAAACAGAGTTTGATAAGTATTTTGGCGACATAGAAAAAATGAATTTATTGCTCTACTTTGCTTTGATTCTTGATCCGAGGAACAAAGTAAAGTATTTGATTATACTACTTGATGATCGTTATGGAGAAAAGGGGGTGGAGGCAAAAAAAAATATCATGGATTCTATGTATGAATTATATAATGGTTATATTATAATTCATTCTCCTAGTTCTACTTCAAGTACTGTCGAGTCTACACTTCATCATCGATATTAGGGAAATGCCAAAACCTGAATTTTATGGCACCTAACCCCCCATTGAGAAATAAACTAAGAGAAAAGATGAAGACGAACATAGTTGAATCAAATGGGGAGTTAGAAAAGTATTTGCAAAAAAGTGTTGAAGACGATTCAAAAATGTTTAATATTCTGGATTGGTGGAAAGTGAATAGTCTAAGATTCCCGATTCTATCATTGACGACAAGAGATGTGTTCGCCATCCTGTCTCAACGGTGGCTTCGAAATCCGTTTTTAGCACTAGTGGGAGGGTATTAGATCCATTTAGGAGTCCTTCCATCTAAAAGAATGAGTAATAAATCTAGTTTATATATAAACTCTTTTTTGATTCTATCATGAGATTCAACTTTTAAACTAAGATCTCTAAGTATTTGTTTCTTTTAAATCTTATTAGATTAGATTAAATTGTTAAACAATTACTTGATATCTCAAGTATTATTGACTAAAAAATCTCAATGTTCAAAGTTTGAGCACGACATATTTATTTCATTAAATTTATTTTTAGGTGCCATTAAAAAATCGGGTATACCCGAATTTAATTTGGGTCGGGTAACAGGTATTTTTCTTAACATGAAAAACCCGAATTACCCGAAACCCAAAATTTTTACCCGATTAACACCCCTACTGTTATATCATCAGATATACATCTAAATTTTCCAAGACTTTATGGAAGTCAAGAATAACTATTCCTAGTGTTATGTTATAAGCATCTTGAGCATCATAGTGATGCATTTACTAGGTATCATGTTCAAATTTATTGTTCGAAGCAAGTTGTTTAGGACTATGACTTTTAAGTGTATACAATTTCACATCTTTCATGAGATTGTCTCTCAGTACATGAACTCATTCATTGAAGTTGTATCTATTGAATGTTATTGTTTCATCAAACCATTAAAGAAAATGACAGTTCATGGTTATGATAGTAGATTATATATCTACCAATTTTTTAAAAATTTTGCTTGGTATTTTCACTATTTAATTTTTAATAATTAGAACTCTTTTAGTTTCCAAAAACATTAACTATCAATGTCTAGGATCCAAGTTGCAAAACAAATAAATGGTTAGGTGACCTTTATCCCATTCATTTAAATTCAACCCGGTAGATATCGATTATCAATTATATTCTACAACATAACTCCTAGATTTATGGGATCAGTAATAACAAATTTAATTAGACATGTTTGATTTCATCCATGCCTCAAAACTCTCTTGCTTAGGTGACCATTATCACAAAAGATTTTCGATCAAATCATCAAATTTGAAAAACTTGTGTAATCGACTTATAAATTGGTTATAGAAATCACGAAAACACCCCAACAATCAAAAGATAACACTAAGAAAGAGAAAAGAACTCTCTATGTTTTGTCTTCAAAAGGGAAAAGGTTTGCCATAAGGAACGATTTTTACCATTCAAAAATGAAGAACTTGCACTCCAAGAAATAGTATATTGTGTACCTAATAATCCACTATAACGCCTCTAGCCTCTTTTAGACCCGAATCTATTTTTAGATCTTGTTTGGAAAGACAAAATAGCATTGTAGAAATTATATTTTTTATAAGACGTATTTCCACATATGTAATATTAAAATTTATGTGGATATATAACTAATATTTAAATTTTTAAAGAATGGTAAATAGCATAAAAAGACACTAAGTTTACACATAAATTCGAATTTGACACCGTGTTTTTTTTTGTCGATTTTGACACTGTGTTATTGATTTTTTACTAAATGTAACCATATTACCTATTACAGTCGGTCAACCGGTTACCTGCCCTTAATACCTATCCGCGGCATCGTCCATGTCACCCCTTTCCCCTTATTTAACATGTCATCCCCTTTTTATCATCCTACTAAAATCCTTGTCATGCAAAAATAGGACAAATAGTTTCTACCCTCTATAACTTCGAAGAAAGGTGAAAGCTTACGATGAGGAAACCACGACCTAAGATAAGGAGAGCACAACCGTCTGATGAAATGGAAAAGGGACCATATTACTGTTGGAATAGTGTCTAAGGCTGCAACTATATTAGGCAAGTATTTGACCCGGTTGTGCATGGTCCTTTTGGGTTGCCTTCACCATAGCAACTTGATAGGATGATTTATTAAGAGAGAGTAAATATTATTAATATATTATTAGAATAATATAAAGAATAATATATTGTTATTTGATTAATATAAGTCATAGAATTAATTGGAATTAATTTGGTGACTTAAAGAGATTAATTAAATAAAGGGGTATAAACTATCAATTGTTTGATAGTTAAGCTTTAGACTATAAATCCTTATGGATATATAGTGGACGGATTCTAGAAGCTATGATAGCTTCAAAATCGTCCAATGACTTATCTATGGAAAGGATTTGGATAGCCTTAAGAGAAGATTATCCAATTAGGGTTTAGGTTGTAACCCTTAAGAAGTCTACAAGTATAAATAGACCCCGTGGGCAAGGGAAATCGGCACTTCATAAAAAGCATAGAAACCCTGGCCGATTTCCTCCCCTCTCCTCTCTCCTAAATCATCTTTATTGCTATTGGTGTTTGTAAGCCATTAGAGGAGTGACAATTGTGACTCTAGAAGCTCCAAGACAACAAGATCAACAAGGAATTCAAAGGTATGATTCTAGATCTGGTTTATCATTGTTCTTATTCTTAAATAGTCATTAGAAGTCTTGGATTCAAAGCATGTTTAATTAGAAAGCCTAGATCCAAGCATTAGGGTTTTGCATGCACACATAGGAAAGTTCTTATGGCTAAAACCCATCAATTACGACTCTGATTTCGAAGAAAGTGAATTAAATTTAGAATCGGATAGCGAATCATAAGGGGCATTTGATGTCGATGAAGAATTGGGTGACTGTGATACAGATGAACACACGACTTTTCCACAGTTGAAGGTACCTTTTGATGCCTTCCTTTATGATTTCTGTAATGTTCATGTTTACAATAGGAGAGGAAATGTTGATGATGAAATCAATAGAGAAGAAGGTCATTCTGATAATGAAATTAAAGATGACGAGGATGAGGTTAATCAAAATCCAACCAAATTTAGTGTTCATGACCCTTCTGTTCATTGGAAGAAAATGAAACCACATTTAGGTGAAAAGTATGCTAATCAAATTGTGTTAAGGTTCTATCTGACTACCTATGCAGTTCACAATGGTTATCTAATTAAGGTGACCAAATCTTCTAGTACAAGGCTTCAAGTAAAATGTGGTTCAGACAATAAAGGAAAGAGATGTACCTTCAAGTTGTGGGCATCCTGGATGAACAAAGAGAAATCGTTTCAAATTAAGGGACTTACTAATAAGCATACTTGTGTTAGGAAGTAGAAGCATGCCACATTGGTTAATCCTGACTGGATAGCCAAACAGTTCTTGAAAAAATTGTGTGTTAGACCAAAAATGAAAGCCAGAAAGATGAAAGAAGAAATTAAGAATAAATTTTTATGCATTGTGTCTAAGGGATAATGATATATGGATAAGAAGATAGCACTAGAGATTTTAACCGGAAAGTTATCAGAGTATTATGCTTGTATATGGGAATATGGATGAGAGATCATCAGATCAAACCCTGGTAGTACAACAAAGGTTGGAGTTTATATCAAAAAAAGATGGTAGCGGTGTTTTTAAAAGATTTTATGTATGTTTTAAGGCTATAAAGGATGGGTGGATTGGGGGTACAGGAGATTCATTGGACTAGATGGTTGTTTTCTAAAAGGGCAATGCATATGGGAGCCACTCACTGCAATAGGTAAGGATGGGAACAACCAGGTATACCCAATACCTGTGTTGTGATTAATGTTAAAATCGAGGACAACTGGGAGTGGTTTATTAAGTTGCTTGTGGGAGACCTTGGCTTAGAGTTTGGTGAAGGGATAAAAATAATTTATGATCAACATAAGGTATGTTTACTCTTTTTTGTTTGTTTAATCTTTTATCTATGGTTACTCTTTTTTGTATCTTTATAGTTTTTTGTTTGAATGTAGGGCTTAGTAGAGGTTGTCAAGGAGAAGTTTCCATTAGTTTAGCATAGGAAGTGTGCCAGACATGTGTATGTCAACTTTAAAAAAGGTGTATAATGGGATATATTACAATAGACATTTTTGGGCAGCTTCAATGTCAACCACAAAATCATATTTTCCTGAGACAGTGGAGGAACTCAAAGAAATGAATGTGATTGCTTATGAACACCTCATGGCAAGGAACCCAGAGAGTTGGAGCAGAGCATTTTATAAGGAAGGTAGAGCATGTGATGCAGTAGAAAATGGCATATCAAAGAGCTTCAATTCAGTAATTCTGGAGGAAAAGACTAAACCACTTCTTACTATGTTAGAGGAGCTCATAATGTATGTTATGGAGAGGTGTTATAAGATGTCTATAATACACTTAACATAGGGGGGAGATGTATGTCCTACAATGTTGACAGATCCGGATGACTGGTGTAAAGATATGAGGTAACATTATTCGATATTCACTAAGATGTATTGCATGAATTACAGGTTGTGGAGTGTTGTAGCTGGTGACACACATGTATTTGAAGTGAGACTAGGATTTGAGTATTTTCAGGTGGACTTAGGAGAACAATTATTCACTTGTAGATTATGGGAAATATATGGGATTCCATGTGTCCATGCATGTGCAACTATGAACCAAACACAAAAACCTAAAACACTTATCAGTTCATAGTTTTCCAAAGAGAAGTTTGCAGAGACTTACAAAGGCAATATGAGGCCTTTAAATGGTAGTAAAATGTGGGCCAAGACACCATATGCCAAACCACTGCCACCACCTACAAGGAGGATACCAGAAAGATCTAAAACCAGAAGAAGGAAACATGTTACAGAGAAGGATGGAGAGTACAAGAAGATAAAGTATGTTGGAGGAACAATTATATGCCATAACAGTTGGGGGAAGGGCATAACAAAATACCTACAGGAATCCAAGTAAGCCCCAACCTCCAAGGGAGAAGAAAAGAAAGGGTAGGCCACTAACTAGGGATGTACCAATGAACAAAACAGCAGTATCCACAAGTCAAAAGAGTCAAAATAGTCAACACACCCAGGACATTGATGTGCGGATGGATGGACAAGCAAGGTGTAACAGTAAAAAAAAGGTAAGTTTTACAATCTTTATCAAATCGTTAGTTCTAGTATTGTTAACACAATTACTGTTTTATTAACATGATAAACTAAAGGCATCTCAATTTGTTAAAGGGATACATGAAGGTAGTAACAAGGACTTTGAAGATGAAGGGCTGCAGGATGCTATGTGAAGGGTTTTGAGCATTCTAACACTCCTAAGGCGTACATGCAACCCTAGAAACCTTGGATCTATGTTTTACTATGATACATGCAAATTTTCTTTCCAAGGTTTATATCCTATGTAGCATACATGGGGAACTTTTTAAACATAAAAGTAAGCAAGAAAACATACATTGTAATAGTTTGGATTCCTTGAAAACCTTGTGAGCCTAGCACCTCAAGTGTGATGCCTCAAATGTCTCACATAACACCAAATGCAGTTGGAATAACTTAGAGAGAAATGGAACACTTCTTGAAATCGTTGAGCCCTCACCTTTCTTACTTAGTGTCCGATTAACACGAAGCTTATATAGTGTGTTACAATTAGGGTTACACCATGTAAACCCTAATTGGCATGGCTTTTCATTTCCATGATCCATGGGTTCTATAAACACCATGGAGCATTCATGGAGCATCTGATGAGTTTTAGCCCAACTTGATAATCCATGAAGCATTAGCCCACTATATAAGTATGGATGATTTACACAATCAACCCATATATTTGATTCGTCTCCTTTTGATCACTTAATTAATTTTAAATTAATTCTTGATCAATACTAATTAAATAATATCATTAATATATTATAACATATAATATATTAATAAACCTTAAGTGTTATTTCTCTCATTTTAGTCTATCCAAATGCATGATGCCATGCAACCCAAATGGACCATGCCAAACCGGGCCAAGTACATACCAGAAATAGCTATGGACTTAGACACCTTATCCAACAGTCTCCCACGTGGATGAGTCTAATAACTATAACTGCAAGTATGACTTCAGGAACCGATTAGCAGTCGTAGCTCTTTCAAGGTCTCTTGGAACCGAGATGATGATGATATGTCATTTAAGATAAGTGATCATATAATCCTCTGTTCTAGATATCAGCTGGGCAAATACATGGAACTATGTCTTACTTTTTGTCCTGCAGTTGTTTCCCAATTTCCGATTTGTTTGACGTAGAACTTAATCAAACACATCAATTTAGTTCTTACCGGGCCCGATACATAGGTCAAAACACAATCATTGAGGGAACCAGATATCGCTTCTAATCCAAGAAGGAACAGATAAACTCTGACTCATATGCTGGTTCTACTGCTTGTTGAATTATACACAAAGGCACATTTTATAACATCGAGTTACCAATGCGTTTTCGTATAATCAATGCATAACTAACTCATAGGCAACAAGTCATATCTCTAGGTTTGAAAACTTATATGATCTTACCATCTCACGGTCACTCGATATGAATTCCATGAAGTGATACAAGTGAGCGTGGGTTGAATCAAATACTCAGAACTTATGAGCACTCTGAGTGTTGTAGCACCTCTTTGGTATGTCCAACAACTTAGACATCTACAAGCCAACTCATGACAGTCTTGATTCATATCTACTTCCAACATATGACTGACTGTGGAGAAATTGAATAACGTGATATACCATAACATAATTATTCTGGAAGTTAAAACATGCAAAATGAAATTATAGTAAATGATTGACAAAAGATAGCAACACTTTAATCATAAATAAACAACAATTTTTTATTCATCATCAAATGTCAAATACACTTTACAAATTTCAAAGCTATCTAACTACTAAAACTAATATCATCCTTCAGCCCTATGCGCCTCGCATGTTGGAGATGCTTAACCCTACCCAATCCCTTCGTGAGGGGATCTGCTGGGTTCTCATCCGACGATACCCTCTTTACCACGAGGAGTCCTTCTATACGATGTCTGATGAAATGATATTTTCTGTCAATGTGTCTGGATCTCCTGTGATCCCTTGGTTCCTTGGCTAAGGCAACTGCACTTTCACTATCACATAAAATTTCCATAGGACCCTTTCTACCTGGTAAAACTCCAAGGTATCAAACGAATTCTCTTTAGCCATATAGGCTCCTTTATTGCCTCGCTTGCCGCTATATACTCTGATTCGCAAGTTGAATAAGCCACTACTTGCTGCTTGGAACTTTTCCAAGTTATTGCTCCTCCGTTTAAGGTAAAGACCTAGCCTGACTGAGAGCGGAAATTATCCCTAAAAGTCTGGAAGCTAGCATCACTATACCCTACTTCTCTCAATTCATCACTCCCACCGAGGGTAAGGACCCAATCCTTAGTCCTCCGCAGGTACTTGAGAATGTTCTTCACTGCAGTCTAGTGAGCCTTGCTAGGGTTCCCCTGATATCTGTTGACCATGCTCAAGGCGAATTCCACATCAGGACGAGTACAATTCATAGCATACATGATTGAGCCTACATCGGAAGCATACTCAGTTATCTCGTCCTCTGTACTCGGACTCTGAGTCTTACTCAATCTGGCATTACTCTGGATTAGTAACTCTCTTTTCATGGAATTTTGCATGATGAATCTATTCAACACCTTATCCAAGTAGGTACTCTGACTAAGTCCAATTAGTCTTTTACTCCTGTCTCTAAAAATCCTTATCCCTAGGATATAGGCAGCTTCTCCAACGTCCTTCATAGCGAAACACTTCCCAAGCTAGGACTTTACTTCCTGCAAAGTTGGGATGTCATTTCCCATGAGTAGTATGTCATCCACATACAGTACCAAAAAGCTAACTATACTCCCACTAGCCTTGACATATACACAAGATTCATCTTCGTTCCTCGAAAAGCCAAACTCTTTGACTTTCTCATCGAAACAAAGATTCCATCTGGGAGGTGCTTGTTTCAATCCATAAATGGATTTCTCAAGCTTACACACTTTATTATGGTATTCCGTGCTGACAAAACCCTATGGCTGACTCATGTAAACATCCTCAGCCAACTTTCCATTAAGGAAAACGGTTTTGACATCCATTTGCTATATCTCATAATTATGAAATGCAACAATGGCTAACATAACGCTAATAGACTTACTCTTTGCTACTGGTGAAAAAGTCTCATCATAGTCAACTCCCGAAGTTTGAAAAAAGCCCTTTGCAACCAGTCACGCTTTATAAGTGTGTACATTACCATCAGTGTTGGTCTTCTTCTTGGAGATCCATTTGCACCCAACTGTTTTACAACCTGGTACATTGTCAACCAAGTTTCAAACTTGATTGTCATACGTGGACTGTATCTCGCTGTCCATAGCCTCTTTCCATTTAGCAGCCTCAGGGCCTGCCATGGCTTCCGTGTAGCTGTTAGCTTCATCCAGACCAATCAGTGTGTTATCACTGATAAGTGTATCACCTTCCGCAGTAATATGGAAACTATAGTAATGCTAAGGTGCATTCCTAACCCTCGTGGAATGCCTCAGAGGTACAGACTCGTCGGTCGGATCAACAGGAGTTTCCTCCTCAGGTTGATTGCTAGTGTTTTAGGTTCCTTCACCACTTGAATCTTGAATTTCTTCAAGGTCAATTTGCCTCCTACTGTTTCCTTGGCTTATGAACTCTCTCTCTCGAAAGACTCCCCTCCTTGCTACAAAGACGACATTATCACTGGGTCTGTAGAATAGGTAACCAAAGGATTTATGTGGGTACCTGATGAAAATACACCTCTCACTTCGAGGTTCGAGCTTATTGAGAGTCTCACGCCTCACGAAAGCCTCACAACCCCAAATCTTGATATGGTCCATATTTGGAACTTTTCCGGTCCACATCTCATGAGGTGTTTTGGCAACCTTTTTGGTAGGGACTAGATTAAGAATATGGGCGGAAGTATATAAGGCATACCCCCAACATGATATGGGAAGCGAAGCTCAAATCATCATGGAACGAACCATGTCCAACAACGTTCGATTACGCCTCTCAGCCACACCATTAAGTTGTGGTGTCCTGGGAGGTATAAATTGTGAGACAATACCATGTTCCTTAAGATAGTCAAGGAAATCTATACTAAGATACTCACCACCTCGATCGGATCGAAACATCTTAGTGTTCCTGCCCAATATTCTCCACTTCCTGCTTGAACTCTTTGAAATTTTCAAAGGTTTCTGACTTATGTTTGATTAAGAATACATGCCCATATCTACTAAAATCATCAGTAAAAGTCACATAGAAGCTGTTAGAATCCCTTGTGGCGGTTCTGAAGGGTCCACACACATCCATGTGTACCAGATCCAACAAACCTTCACCCCTAACACAAGAACTAATGAAGGGTAATTTTATCAATTTTCCAAGTAGACAAGATTCATAACTATCATCTGACTTTAGGTCAAATGACTCCAAGAATCCATCCTTTTGGAGTTGGCCTATGCGTTTCTTGCTTACATGTCCAAGACGACAATGCCATCATGATGCTTTATCCAAGTTAATGGAAGAATCAATACACAACACATTATTTCCTAGGTTATCTACAACATACATAGCTTCATACACACCATCACAATGTAATGCTTTAAAATAAAGAACATTATTAAAGAAAGCATTAATACTACCATATTCATTATCAAAAGAAAAGGTAAACCCTTGTTTATACGAAGCATGAAAAGAAATAATATTCCTCTCCATATCAGACGAGTAAAAACATTTACTCAGGTCTAATGTTAACCCACTACTTATCAACAAAGTATAAACTCCAATATTGGTGATAGGTGATGCTTTACTATTCCCCATGATTAAGGTTATCTTCCCATGTTCCACATCCTCACTTTTTCTTAGTCCCTGCAAGCCAGAACAAATATGAATACCACAACCGATATCAATGACCCAAGAGTTAGAATGGGGTGAGTTAACAGACAATATAGTGTAAATAGCTGCATGGTTGGATTTCACTTTCCCATCCTTCACATCTTGCAGATACTTAGGGCAGTTTCGCTTTCAGTGCGACTTTTCGTGGCAATAGAAGCATTCAACATCTTTAGGGTTAACAGAAGGAGTGATGGAACCTTTCTCGGTTCCACTTGAAGAGGAGCCATCAAGGGAATTTCCCTTAGTGCCCTTTCGGAGGGCTCTTCCTCTCATTCCTTTTGCCTTGCCCGATTGCCAAGACAGGGTCAACGGTAGGAGTAAGAGTGGTAACAACCAACTTACCCTTAAGACCACTTTCGGCGGTCTTCAAGAGTCCTTGAAGTTTGTTGAGTGTAACTTCCTCCTTGTTCATGTGGTATGTCATTCGGAATTAGTCAAAACAAGAAGGTAAGGAGTGCAAAATGATGTCAATTGCCAACTCCTCGGGGAAGTTTACATTTAGCTTCAGCAACCGGTCCACATACCTTTGCATTTTCTGCAAGTGGCCAGTGATGGGTTCACCATCCTTCATTCGGTTTGTTATCACGGAGCAGATGATGTCATACCTCTCTTGGCGAGCACTTTGATGGTAGCGGTCCATCAAGTCATGGTGCATCTCAAAAGGGTAATAGTCCTCAAAGGACTTCTGGAGTTCAGCTGTCATTGTGGCCATCAGGATGCAAGCCACTTTGGTGCCATCTCTCTCATGAGTCCTAAAGTCAGCGATCTCCTGGGGAGTAGCAGTGGACTCATCAATTTCCTTTAGCTCATTATCGAGGACATATTCCTTGTCCTCATAGTGAGTGACCATCCTGATGTTCTGGATCCAATCCATAAAGTTGGAACCATCGAAGATGACTCTCCCACAAAGGTTCATGAGAGAGAAGGAGTAGGTAGAGTTTGATCCAGAAGCAACATTGTTTGAAGACATCTGAAAAAGAAAAGACAAGTTTAGATTAGATATAAAGATAGTCCTTAATAAAACACCAAAATGTAATATTAAGGCTAGGACCCAACACAATATTTTATAACTTAGAAGCGGGATGTCGTAATCCAGGCTATAAAATATTTGAAGGTAGGTGAATGAAAATTCACCAATTTCCACCATGAAAAACGAAATAAAGTATTATGTTTTAATTGGTTTTGAAACTCCTAGATTCTTTGAGATTCATTGAACTTTTCAATGGCATGTTTCAATCTCGAGTGTACCCTTCAAGTTTTGTGGCTAGGATGCCGATGATCACAAAACAAAGTGTGAAATAACCATGCAAATTACTTGGTACCCTTAATATTTACCCCTCAATCGATGTGTCAGTTAACCACACGCACTCCATCGATACTATGATAGACATTAAGTTACCCTTTGCCTACCTTGTTAAGTCCAAGTTAGTGTGTCGGTTAACCACACACACTCCACTAACAACTTAAACAAAGTGCAAAGTGTAATTTCATGGTTTAGCGCCTTATTCACATTTTCCTAAAGTAACTAAGATTGAGAATTTATAAAAACATTTAGTTACTTTAGTATCATTATACTTTTAATGATAATTTAAAGTCATTGTCCTACCCGTTCGGCTAACGACCCTCCACCAGTCAAGGAAGTGGTGGGTGAGAGTGGACACCCATTAAGCTGCCATTTTATAGGCAACAACCTTATACCCCCCCCCCCCTTATAGACTAGCTTCGTGAATGAGGCCTACTAACGGTAAAATGACTTGATCTTATATATATATATATATATATATATATATATATAATTATTAACTTATAATATTATAAAGTATAAGGGTTGAATTTTAACTTTTAAAATTCTAGGGTTTGGAACTAAAGTTTTAAAGTGACTTTACATGTTCCAGAACTTGAGGGAAAGTTTTGTAACTTTACAAAACCTTTCATCTTTCATAACTTATGTGTTAATGATGTAATAAAATGAGTGACTTTTATTTTTATGTAACCTATGTGTTTCTTTAATGGACTTTAAAAGAAAGACTTTTGGTAATCCATAACTTGAAGACAAATTATGAATTCCATTAAAACACATAATGATCAAGAATTAAACTAACACGCAAGTTACAAATAATTCCTATGATCTTCTAATCTCATAAGTTCATGAGCATGCATAAAAAAAATTCAAGAATCATAAATAAACCATATAAAACTTGAAATTTTGATATTAGTCATTGTAAATGGATTAGAACAACCATTACACCATCTAAAACAAGTTTTAACATGGTAATGTTTCTAGTCCATTTTCAGCAGCAAAAGTCGAAAATATGCAGTCAAAGGCTCCTACTCGTCGAGTGCAGGAACCTACTCGACGAGTAGGATGATTTTGTGCTTGGACTCGTCAAGTCCCCCCATGGACTCGGTGAGTCCACTGTCCAGACAGCAAGATTTTCAACTTTCTTCACAATTTTGCATCAAATATCAAGCAAACAAACCTAGGCTCTAATACCACTGAAGGGTTTTAAGCATTCTAACACTCCTAAGGTGTACATGCAACCCTAGAAACCTTGAATCTATGTTTTACTATGATACATGCAAATTTGATTTCCAAGGTTTATATCCTATCTAACATACATGGGGAACTTTTAAAACATAAAAGTAAGCAAGAAAACATACCTTGTAGTAGTTTGGATTCCTTGAAAACCTTGTGAGCCTAGCACCTCAAGTGTGATGCCTCAAATGTCTCACACAACACCAAATGCACTTGGAATAACTTAGAGAGAAATGGAACACTTCTTGAAATCGGCTAGCCCTCACCTTTCTTACTTAGTGTCAGATTCTGGTGAAGAACATGAAGCTTATATAGTGTGAAACATTATAAAATATACCAGAAATAGTTATGGACTTAGACACCTTATCCAACATTATGTTGGTTTAGGATTTGTGAAACATTCTAAAATATGGTCCCAAATATTTCCATTTAATAATAAATAAAATAGTATTTTTCCCATAACATCCAAACACATGAATAAAACCAATGTATCAAGTTATCATAAATCAGATTAAAACATCATAGCAGAATCTCAATGGTGTATATGTGCAATATAGTCAACCCGAGCTCTTCTGTTTACAACCAGAAGTACCTGAAACATAAACTAAAAATCGTAAGCATAAAGCTTAGTGAGTTCCCCCAAAATACCACATACCAAACATACAATAAACATATAGTGGTCCCCGTTCGGCATCGGGCCCTGCCCAGCATCGAGCTGAGCTCGCTAAAACGGGCCCCTCCCAACATATAATAACATATATCAAAATAAACACATACACATGTAATAATCATAGAGATACATATCATATAGATATCCATCAGGCTCCGCCCGACATCGGGCCTTAACCTGGAAAAATATATAAATACAACACACGCAAGAGTTATGGGAGACAACTAGCATACTAACAACATAATATAAACATGGGTCAACCTTGGTGCCTTCAACCCGCTAAAATCGGTAAGGAAACTCACCTCGAATACAGAAAGGTAGTTGAACGGATCCCGGCTCCGAATATCGACTCTACTCAAGCCCAAAAACATAAAAGATTTCCTTAAGTTAAGCACAAAATGCCCAGACGCCCTTTAAGTCAAACTTGGTTAAAGATTAAAGTCAAAGTCAACAATCCGAGTTGACTCAACTCGTCGAGTTCATCCATAAACTCACCGAGTTTATCTATCAGTCTCCAAAGTCGGAGGAAACCGATCCAACACGCCTAGTTCTTCGATAAACTCGTCGAGTTCTCCAAAATTTCAATATATTAATCCATTAAGTTGTCCTTAACGAAACTAAGGGCTTCATAACTTAGATTTTAACTGAAATGGCCTCAAGAAAGGTAAAGTTTCCAACTTTACCCCTAAGAACCACCAAAACGGGTTCAAAACCCAAACCATGGGCTTAAAAGGGCAAGGACTTAATCATTAAGCACTTAGCCACTTAAGGCATAACCCCAAACTGTAGATCTAGCCCTAAAAGCTGAAAGGCCAGGTAAAGTTTCCATATTTACCATCAAACATGCTTAAAAGAAGCTCGAATGCTCAAAAGAAGCCATAAGATGGACTTAATGAATGCATGGATCCCTTAAGGCCATAAAGTTGGCACTTTTATGCCAAAAGAGCTCATGAGGATCATATATCTGAAACGATAGCACTTTGGACATCCTACGACTCCATCAACCACCCAGACATGACTAAAATGATCTAAACTAACCCAAAAAGAGATCTAATCAAATATTAAGCAAGGATAGAACTTTATACCCGAAATATACAGGAAATGGTGCAGAGAATCAAGATCTGAAGGCTCCTGCTTGAATCACCACCTTGCACCAAACTTATATTCCTTAAATGAGCTTAAAACACACCAAAACATACCCACAATAAGCTCACAACACTCAAAGAGGATCTAGAGTTTCGAGATTAGGGTTAGGGACTATGGAGGCTGGAAATGAGACCAACACCTGGCGATTAAGGTGTTTAAATAGGGTGCAAAATCCTAAAATTAAGGTTTCCTCCCCTACTACCAACTCGCCGAGTCGAGGCACCTCAACTCGTCGAGTCGACTCATTAAACTCCGCGACCAAAACAACTTCAACACGTCGATTTGAGGCTTCCAACTCGACGAGTTCTCTAGGAAAAATGCAAATAAAATCATACCAGAAACCAGGCGTTACCATTCTCTCCCACTTGAATCAGACTTCGTCCTCGAAGTCCGTTGTCTCGAACAATCATGGGTAATGCTCCCTCATCTCCTCCTCGGGATCCTAAGTCCACTTCGACCCCTTACGATGCAGCCAATCCACCTTCACTAGCTCCACTACCTTGTCCCTCAAGGTTTTTGTCTTATGATCTAATATTGCCACCGGTTTCTCAACATAATTCAGGCGGTATTCCACCTGAATATCCTCCAAGGGTACAACGACTGAATCACCCACCAAACAATTCCGCAGCTGAGATACATGAAATGTGCTATGAATCTGGCTGGGCACGGATGTAAGATATAGACGATACGCAACCCGGCCCACCCAATCCAAAACCCTGAAGGGACCGATATATTTGGGGCCCATCTTTCCCTGCTTCATGAACCGGATGACACCTTTCCAAGGTGACACCTTCCGGAGAACCATATCTCTCACCTGAAACTACAAATCCGACTGGCGCTTGTCGGCATAACTCTTATGCCGAATCTGAGCTGTCTGGAACCTACTCCAAATGTAACATCCCATTTAAATTATAATAATTAAATAATAAATCCGAAACCCGGAAATGTAATTTTATTATTATTTTATGTTATTACTGTCAAAAATCAAATAATATGTAGCGGGGTGTTGGTTTCGGGAAGTCAAATGACAAGAATTGAAGTTCCGGGGGTTAAAGTATACCTTTGGGGTTTATTTTGCAAATGATTTTAGAAGCCAGGGGTATTTGGTCTCAATTGGATTTAATATGAAAGGATTTTGGATGGCTGAGGTTAAAAAGGTAAATTATACACCTAAGTTGAAAAGAATTTGTCACTCAGGGGCTATATGGTAACTTTTAGGACTTGAATTGTTATGAATCTTGGATGATGGGGGTTGATTTGTAAATTATAGCCTTATAATGAAAAGCAACTGGGAAGGAGGGGCCAAAGGTGTACATTGAAGAAAATTTGGAGATGATCGGGTATTAAACTCGTCCCCATGCATCGGCTGCCACCTCTGACCACCGCCTGTCGCCACAGGGCGGTTGTCGGTGTGTGTGTGTGATTAATTTAGTGTGTTTGTGTGTGCGTGTGTTTAATTGGTCTTTTTGTGTTGTATATTCTAATTGGTAAAGGAATAATGAAAAGAAACTCATAACCACCACCGTGAGGTGGTGGTTGCCACCTCCTGCCGCCACCAACCACCGTGTTGGGTGGCGGTGTGCCTTGTTTGCATTTTGACTCGTTTGGGGATGCTTGGAAAAAGTGGGCCCAATGAAACCCTAATGAGCCCAGTTAAACCCTAGTGGGCCCAATGAAGTCCTAATTGACCTAAAAGCCTAACCATTTGATTAACGGGCTAGTATTTGGGTTAGAAACCCTAATTAGGGTTTGGAAAACCCTAATTTTGGGATTGATCGGGACCGCACGATAATTATTTATTAAACCTAAAATAATAATTAATAATCAGGTGCAAATTAACCATAGGCAATATTGGACTTAAGGGATTAAGTCCTTAATGGAATAAGTCATTAATGGGTTAAGTAGGAACACTTAACCCTAATCATCATTTCATGTGAAAACCCTAATCTCGCTCGGGACTTGAATTAGGACTTCCTATTGGGCTTTGGTGATTGGACTATTGATGGGCTATCCAAGAACGAGTAAATGGACCAAAATAATTAGATGGGCTTTAGGATAATGCCCATGTGAAGGACTTAGGCCTAATTTGGAAAATTAGCCATAGGTGGGCCATAATTGGGCCTTGATGATTATGTGATATTGGGCCATGGGAATACCAAGAGTTTGGACTAGAATAACTGGATGGGCCTTAAGGAAAGACCATGTAGAGGTTTGTGCCCAATTTGGAAAATTAGGCCATATGTTGGGCTTTGGCCCATTACTTGGCTATTGGTCCTTTGGAGTGTGAGTTGGACCTTGGGCTCAGAACCTAATTATTAATTGGGTATTGTTTGATGTCGGCAGTTCGGTAATCTGTCAACCAATAGTTGGAGTTTCATCTGCGGTACTTCAGCAGTACCATATGAGTTGTCCTCATTATACTAACCGGATTGAAGACACCAATGTCGGCCCTTTTCGAATCTGTATCCAGGTTATTGTACGTTATGCTTTATGATATGTATCCTGGTTATAGGATGGTTGCTATGTTAGAGATTGGTTAGATCAGCATCCTGGTTATAGGATGGTTTCTGTGTTCGTGATCGGTTAGATCGGTATCCTGGGTATAGGATGGTTGTCATGATTAGTGATATGTTATATATGCATGCTTAATTGTTTATATGTATGTGTACATGTTTTTTGGTTTGGGGGAAAGGGTTGAGGCAGGTCCTAATGTGTGCAGTAGGCCAAGACACCCTGGGCGGATCGGGTAGACTGCAAGCTCGGGCCGGGAAAATCTAGTCAAGCCGAAGGCCCAACGAGCAGTACGGATAGGCTGAAGGCCCCGAGAGGTGGTCCAGACATGCCAAAGGCTCGGAGAGTGGTCCAGATAGACTGAAGACCGAGAGTCGGTCTAGTCAGACTGATGGCTCATTATGCATGTTCTTTGGTGTGACATCCCCAAAATCACGGCCAGAAAAGACTGGTTTTGTTTATACTTTATTTCAAAATCAGAGTAACCTTTTAATAAAAAAATTGCGGAATTTGTCCAAAAACAATAATATGATAAAGATTTATCAAAAACATTTCCTTAGATATGCATTTCATTTAAAGACTCGGGATGTCATGTTCGATACAGTACATAAGTATAAACAATACAATATAAGCCTTACTACATTATTTCATATCTACAGGCCTATATCCGTAATCCCTCATCCCAACACATCACAACTATGCTCGAATGCCACTACCTGTAATACATGAAACTGAGTGGGTCAGGCTTGGGAGTCTGGTGAGCACATAGGGTTTTCAACCCACAATAAATAATTTTATTAATTTCACCAATCAACAATAACCCGATTACCAGTTCCCGTTATCCTCACTTTACGTCCCTAAAACATCTAACACAAGTGACCTAGTCTAAGGACTTTCATCGGGATGGACACTACTGCTAAGGGGATTCCTCAGCAATAAATGTCCTTAAGGCAACCATGTGGGGGATGGAGTACACCTGGTGAGCACACAGTTCAAATAAACACCTACAGGTTGCGAGCTTGCTAGCGTTCCACTGGACTGTCTAGAATAGTCCGTGGTCGTCATCTATACTCCGCTAGATGACTGGATCATTAATAACATCTATAATGAGACCTCTCATTATTTTATTTTTTCACACGACAACTATTACATCTACCCATGTTTTACCCAACACATTTTGTAGATATAAAATACATATACAGTTTATATCATTTAAAAAAAAGTATAAAATCGTTCATCCAGCATAGATAGCAAGTATACAGATAATATGCACACACAACACATAATTTATATAAAATACTTCATATCTATGTGTAAGCTGAAAGTAACTATGCACTCACTTGAAAAGGTGGTGATTCCGAACTCAGACAGCGCTTCGCTTCTTAAAAATAATTTCCTTCGACGAAACCTAGTATTATTACCACTAGAGTTTAGTCTATTATTCGTCGACACTAATTAATAGTCTAGCTATTATTACTATTATATAAGCGTTAAAAAATACTTATATAACCCATAATAATAGCCCAAGTATTTATTATAAGTTCCTAATAACGTTACTATAATTAAATAAAAACTATATTAAAAATAGCGTAGGCGTAACTCACTTACAAAGGGTTTTATAGAAAACCAGGCTTTGCTTGGAGCAGCGTTCCCGAGCCAAAAAGCTCTTCTTCTCGGAGCCGTCGAGCACTCTGGGGCTTCCGCCTCGTGCTAGGGAGGTTCCCTAGGCTTTTCGGGGGATTTCGGGGATAGAGAGAGGTTATAGAGAGAGTAAAGAGAAGAAAGAATGGTAAAGGTGTGAAGAAAATGAGGGTGGGAGAGGTGGTATTTATAGGGTGAAATGTGGCTGAACTTGGTGCCACATGTCACCATCTAGCGGCAAGCCTTGGAGAGAAAGCAATGGCCAAGATTGTGCCACGTCACCCATTTTCGCACAGTACACTTCCGACTTCTAAAATCCGTAACTTTCACATACGAGTTCCGTTTCTGACGTTATTTGTATCCACGTGTAGGTAAAAATAAGATCTACAACTTTCATTTTGACTCCGTTGGCTAATTCTCGATCGATCTTAAATTTAACAGTACGTGGAGATTATACTATTAAATGTCCGCGTAAAATTCATAACTTCTACATACAAACTCTGTTTTCGTCTGTCTTTTAACCGTTGAGTTCCTATTAATGAGATCTTCAATCCTCATTTAGGTCACGTAGGCCAAAAACCGCTCGATCTAAAATTCGAGTTTCAGGCTGTACACTGCTAAGCCGAAACTTCGAAAAATCATAACTCCCTCATACGAAGTGAGATTTGGGTGTTCTTTTTATGGACGCTCTAGGTTTAACGTATTCTGCGACTTTTGTTTAGACCTTTAAGGCTAAAACTCGCTTTATCGTAAATTCACTATTTACGCTTCCCGGTATCGTGTCGGTTCCATCACGAAACTTCGACGGGTCATAACTTCTTCGTTACAACTCGGATTTCGGCGTTTTTTATATCTCCGGAATCTTTGTTTGGATCACTACAACTTTATATAAAGATATCGAGTTTATCTCACATTTTAATTTTGACGCTTATTTTTATCCTTTATTTATTATACATTTATAAATGAGTAATAAGCACATAAATACACATAATTCACATAATACTCAAATATTTCATTTTTATTATTTCAAAAAGAGTTACAATAGATGACCTAGGCTATTACATTGTCTAAAAATGCTTAGCCCCGAAACCTGGGCGTTACATTTGGTTATATGTTTATATGATATGGTTATATATGTATGACGTTGATATTTTGAGGGCAACTCACTAAGCCTTCGAGCTTACGTTAATCGATTATTGTTTCACGTACTTTTGATGATCATGGGAAGGCGAAGGCGTGATCGTACAACTCCTCATATTTCTTGATTTTATGACTTGATTATGGGGATACTCTGATGCTTAAACTATTTTAAAAAGAAATTGTAATAACTTAATGGTTTAAAATGTTTTAAATTGACTTGAGTTTTATGGGTGTTACAAGTTGGTATCAATGCCCTAATTTGAGTGAAATGGATAGACACTTGTGTGAATCCTGTGTCAAACTAGGATCTGAGAGTTTTTGCAAAATGTTCTTGAAAAATAAATCATAATAAAAGAGTTGGGTTAGGGGCATGGGCTCAATCTCTTGTCATTTTCTTGTTTGATTGTTGGCTTGGGATCGGGAATGTGGACCTTGACTTAACTTTGACTTTTAAGGAGGATGCAAGTGTACGATCGGCCGGAGCTCGTGGATAGACCCCAAAATACCTAACAGATCATTTGATTTATATGATATGTTAGAACAGCATGCTAGTACTAGGATAGGGATCTTCAGAAATTGCATGATAGAATTGTCTGATTATATGATGCCTGATAGCCTACGGTTTTTCCTTATATGAAATTGAGATCATTACTGTAGTTGCTCAGTGTATGCATCACGGTTGTGGTAACGCCTCGTTCTTGGTATGTGTTTAATTCATTAAGGTCCATTTTATAGGAGTTACTCGATGAGTTGGTAGCCCTAACTCGTCGAGTAGCAGCCAAGAAAAGCGCGAGTTTTAATGAGGCTACTCGACGAGTCAAATCCCAGACTCGGTGAGTAGGCCGGGATGGGTGAGACCCAAATATTTAGAGTTTGCACCCTATTTAAGTAACACTATGGGCTTCTATTCTAGCCTCCATTACTTCCAGAGCATTGATCCTGAAACCCTAATCCTCCATAAGTGAACTTGAGCTTTCTTGGTTATTTTGAGTGTTATTTGGTGTATCTTGAAGCTAGTGGAAGAAGTGGAAGATAGAAGACTCAAGGGAGAAGGAGTAGATCCAGGAACTACACCAAATTTTCCATCTTTTCGGGTAATCAAGCTTCCAACTTGATCTTATTTCTCTTAAATCTATTTGTCTCCATATTAAGAAAGTTTTGGCTCAAAAACCATGGCCCTTAGTGTTGGGACACCCCAAGTGATTCATATCTCAGATCTAGGTTCTAGGGAGGGTTATATGGCATAAAGATGCAAACCTTATGGCCTTGGTATCCCCATGCATCTTGTAGTCATCATTTTTGGGTCTTTTGAGCTTAAGGACCCATGCATGGACGTAAAGTTCTTAACTTTACGTGTTATATCAACCCTATGAGGCCAGATCTACCCTTTGGATAAGATGAGCTCCACAGAAATCGAGTTTATGGACAAGGACTTTAGGGGACTCGGCGAGTCGGGGATTGGTTCCCCAACCTTTGTTGTTCTGAGGAATTTGGTTGATTCTAGAAGGGGGGGGTCAACAAAATGGACGTAGCTAGGGACCTGGAAATCATTGGACTCGGCGAGTGTATGAGCAACTCGGCGAGTCCAAGGCAATCTCCCAACCCATGAAGACGGACTCGACGAGTTGTTCATATAACTTGGTGAGTCATAGACTAGACACATTCATATGATGATGATGAACTCGAAGAGTTCAAGGATGAACTCGGCGAGTCGGTTGAAAATAGTCCTGATGTTGTGGTTGAAGGAGAACTCATCGATTTCTTGCTGGACTAGATGAGTAGAGTCAGGGATAGAGCCATTTCGAAAGGATAGGGACTTGACGAGTTGGTGGACCAACTCGGCGAGTCAAGTCAACTGGAGGTTGACTTTGACTTGGATGTTGACTTTGGCCAGAGGTAAAATGGTCATTTTACCCTAAGATTAGTTATCCATTTTTTACTAAGTGTCCTTATTGAATTTATAGTCGGGGAGTCACCGGAACACCAGACAGGGATTTCTTGTTCAGATTTCAGCAGACAGTCAGCTTCACAATGTGAGTTTTCCTCCAGTAGGAACGGGTCTAAGGCACCAATGTCGGCATGTTTATGTAGTTGCAGTATGTCGGGGTTAACCCGACGCAGTTTATATGTTTCCGGACTTCGGTCCGATGCCGGGGCGGTCCCGATAAGTAGTTAAGTATGTGTGATGTCTTTATGATTCATGCTTGTTATATGATATATGTTATGTGTTCTAAGCATCAGTCCGATTCCGGGGCAAGCCCGAAGTATGTTAGTTATTATGCGATGTATTATGTGTTCTGGGGCAAGCCCGATATATGCTAGTTTAGATGTTATGTGTTCCGGGCTTCGGTCCGATGTCGGGGCAAGCCCGATGCAGATTATGTGATTGTCTTATATGTTTATGATATATGTTATGTTGTGTATGTGTCGGGGTAAGCCTGATGACAGGGCAACCCCGATGCAGGGGTGAGCCCGATGCCCGATGTGGTCGGATGCCGGTGTGAGCCCGATGTAGGGCAGGAGTCCGATGTCGGGTAAGCTGATGCCGGGATTCGTCCCGATGTAGTTGGGAGTAGTCCCAGAGTTATGTTATTTGTTATATGCTAAGTGCAAGGTATGCAGTATTTTTGGGGGGCTCACTAAGCTTCGTGCTTACAGTTTCAGTTTTGGTTTCAGATACTTCAACTAGCAAGGGTAAGGGCTCGGGTTGACGGCATGACACACACCACAATTTTTTAGCCTGGGAGATTACTATGATATTTCATATGAGATTAGTGATATGATGACAAATATTATGACATTTTAGACATACGAGTTATGATTTGATATTATGGTGATGATGTTTATGTTTATTAACTGATTTTGAAAACGAAATTTTTGGACCATATTTTGGGATGTTTCAAGTTGGTATCAGAGTCTTGGTTTGAGGGATTCGAGCACATTTTTGGGTGTGTCTGAACTCAAACTAGGGAAGTGGTATAAAGTTTTCAAAGAAAAACCATGTTTATAAAAGGATTTTGAGCAAAGAAAATAATTTTTGGAAAGTATAAGAATCTTGAAAATAGAAAAGGGTGTGGTGCATGCAATCAAACGAGCTCAAGTAAGTACTGCCAAATTACCCATACAAGTTTATGCTATACTATGATTATCAGCTTTATTAGAGTAACATGCTAGATTAGGACTAAGGATTTAGGAATGTAAGGTCCTGGAAACAAGATCTTAACCAATGATCAAGCAATCTGACAATCAAACAATGTAAGAATGGAGTATAAGAAGATTAAACCAAGCTTTGCACACATTTATATCAGAAAAAGTCTAGTACAACTTGGACACACAATAATGACCGTAAACACCAGTGGATCATCAACAACCGACAACAGACTCAGACACTCCATTTAAATAGGAAAACTATTTTGGCCGCAAATAGGTTTACGAATGTAAACATGTTTACGGCCGTAAACTACCTCTGGCCATAAACTCTCCAAAAACATATCAATTACATGCTAATGACTTAATAAGACCTATACATTGTTTAGCCTAGCCCAAACCATTAATAAGACCCTTCAGTCTCCCCCTTGGTTTGGGGATAGCTTTGACTCAGTCTTTGTCAACAAGAAGTACATCTGAAGCCCCCATAGCATCGTACCACATTCTTTTCTTGATAATCTCAGCAACCATTGAGGTGTACTCTTTGGCTGAGCACTCAAAAATATCTTCAACAACCTTGATCTGATGAAGAGACAACTGATGAATATCCCATCTTTCAATATGAAGTAGACCTCTCTTGTCATACAAGAGAATGCAATTATCTTGAAGTTTTATGACAGCAGAAGCTGTGGTTTCATCAAAAACCCAATAAAGCATATTCTTTAGAGATTCATCACGAAAATTCTGTAGCACGGGAATCTATTTCACTTGATTAGTTGGAGGCCACATCATTGTCTGGAACGACTGGTTTGTCTTGGGATCCAGTACAAAAGGATTTCTCTTAATAATGGACTATGCAGTCTTCATAGTGGGAAATCGCTTCTGTACTTGGTTCTCCAAATAAAGCTTGAAGTTAGCTGCCTTTGGATCTCCAGAAGGATTTACGAAAGGAGCACTTTATAATTCTGAAAGATCAACCCTGGTCCAAGACCTGAAATCATGAAAATCTTTATAGAACTTCGTGTTACCACTCTTGCATCTCACGAGCCACATATTCAGAGTATCATGAAAGCCCCAAGATACAATTCCTGATCTATCACCATATATGTGTCCAAAACGTCTCTCTTAAAGATCAGTGACGGTGATTTTGGGTTGATCACCAGTAGCATTTTGATGGGAACTCCTTTTGAACAATAGTTGCTTTTTCTGGTTAGATGATGCTAATTTGGCTCGTTTAAGGGAAACAACATTTGGTGCTTGAGCTAGTTCGGTCTTGAAACGATCAACGACCTGAGTTCTTCTAACAGTGGGCGGGCTAACAGGGGGATCTTGAACAGATGACTGGCTGGCAGAGAATTATTGGACAAATGATTTGAACTTGTCGCCAAGCTCCTCTGCCAACTTCTTCTTCAGATCAAAATAATAGGCAAACAAAGTACCCATGTGTGTTTGTAGATCATAAATTTGTTTTGATTTCAAAGTGTTATCCGCCTCAAGATCTGCAACATGAATTTTAAGTTGGGCCTTTTCAGTTTCAAGACTAGCCATACGGATATTAAGCTCTATATTCTTCGGGTTAAGCACATTGATCTCCTTTTGAAGTCCAAGAATAGTGGGATCATCTTCTCCTAAGTGGCCTTCCTCAATAGAAATTCCTTTAGCTCGGGAGGAAGGCTCTGAGCTTTGTTCTTGGGCCAGATGCAGAGCAAGTCTCTCAGAGACAGCTTCATAATAAGGCCTGGGAGGAGATGATTTTGGGGGAGCTGAAGAACCACCAACATCAAAAGTAGTACTCGGTCCTTCATTAGATGGAATAGATGAAGCATCGGCAAAAGAAGTAATTATCGGTGGAGTCGGAAGGCCTTGTGATAGTTCAGGAATAAAAACACCCTGTCTTGGATCGCGTCTTCTCCTATTTAAAAGAGGCTGGGAGGTTCGAGCTGTAATTGGTTCGCTCACAATTGGATCTGTAGTAGGAGGAACATCATCAAGGGGAGGAATCCTTGAATCTGTCTCCATTGGAGTTGTAGTTTCAGCCATAATGTTGGAGGTAGGAGGCGACATTTCGAAAGCATCTTTTGTTTCCTGTATCTACGTTGCTGGATGAGCAACATCATGGATACTGTCAAAAAATGTATCGAGGTATTCATTAGACAATAAATTTTCATTTCCTTTAAAGTTCAAGGAGATATCATCCTTATCAAAACCAGTGAGATCCAAATCAAGAAAGGAATCACCATCGTCTCCATCGTTCTCTGTAGCATCCTCTGTCGTTCCCTCGTGATACTTACTCTCAATTTGTACAAACTGTAAGTCATGTTCTTCAGCTACCAAGGTCGCAGGTCTAACAATATCATCTTCATGATTGGAAACCGGATTAACATCATCTTCAGAAATGATATAATCTTCAGAGGTCATGCAGTCAGATGATACATGAGACTCAGAAGCCTCACAAGAATCAGCAAACAAGACGAAGTTCACCAAGGGATACTTTCCTTGGAAAGTGATTTGTCCCTTTCTGTTTTGCTTCATTAATCCGACGGTGTTCGGCCCAAGAGACTTCATATCGAGGGTTTGTCCATCTTTGACCATCTCAGGAAATTGTTCATTAATGAAGACTTGAATGAACCTAGGGTACAATAAGAAGTTGTCCATAGTCTTTCCTTGGATGTTTGCAATCAACTCATCGAGAATAAATTTGGAAAAGTTGTAGTTTAGACCCGCAGCCAGACAGATGATAGCAACAGTATTTCTCAAAGAAATTTCATTTGCTCCAGACTTTCTTCCGAATATACAATTCACAAAGACGTATGCCAAGAACCTCCAGAACGGTGGCAACGACTTCTTCATAGTTGGAGGGAAGACACCTTCATATCCCATTTTGATAAGAAATTCTTCAACTTGAGCGATCTCGATCTCAGAGGGAAAGGTTGATTGATCATCAATTTTGAGAACATTCTTGATGAACTGTTCCGTGATGATGATTTTGCAATTTTTAACTGTAGCCTGAACAGAAACAGATCCATCACTTTATTACTTCACTTCTACTAACCTCCATAATTCTTTTATTAGGCCTTGAAATTTTGGACACACTATAAGTGATTTGAATTCACCGTGAGCGATAGGGGATCAGCCAAGAGAATAGCCAGATTGTGACGGTCAGGAAACTTGAGTTCTGCCATTTCAATTTGCACTAAACTAAGCCAAGTAAGAAAACAATGTATTTAATAATTAAAATTGATGTTTTTCTCATTTTACAATTCAATTAGGCTTTTAAATGAATCAACAATTGTAAAGTCAAAATCGGGTTGACCAAAAATGGGTTTACGTTCAACGAGGAGTTTACGGCCGTAAACCCATGGCCGTTAACCCCGGTCGTAAACAGCTGGCCGTAAACGCCGAAACTCATTTTTCGCCGATTATACCCTCAAAACACGTCGGTTTGATGCGAGGATAACATGTTCTTGATCGGAAATGGTATACCTTCAAAGTTAACGGATCAATTTCACAAAATTTCACGATTTTTTTTACAGAGAGAGAGAGAGAGGAAAATGAGTTTGCGGCCGAGAACATGAAAATGAAGGGTGGAGTGGTTTTCGGCCACTATTCGTCTTTATATACAAGGTCCAAATGCAATCGGCCGCAATCCCCAATGCTTAAAAAGAAGTCCAATACCCCAAAACCTATAAAAATAAAAACATTTTGAGGACAAAAATAAAATAACAAAATAAAAAAAATAAAATAAAATAGCATAAAAATAAAATTTAAAACTACTACTAAAAATTATTAAGAATTTTATAAAAGAAAAAATAAAAAATAAAAAATAAAAAGTAAAAAATAAAATTAAATTAAACTTTTTAACAGGAACTTGAACTAATTTCACCACTTACTAACACTGATAATAATTTTGTGATATTGGGATCAAAGTTGTTAGACAACCTTAATCCACTTATCGATACTTCTGTCTTCATGTCCATGTTTGGTCGATCGGTGGTATTGTGATCCACTCAAGCACGAAAGGTTTTGACAAAAATTTTGGACACACTATAAGTGACAAGACATTGGATCTTATGAACTTAGATAATATTCCTAAAAGACCTTTCAGCTGACGACAACCAAGATGATTGTTGTCCACCTAAAATGAGCAGCGAGATCTACAAACAACCCATAAAGTCTTCAAATTTTAATTGTATCAGAACGTGTTTTCCGCTTCCTGGTATACTCCAATAATCAAGGACTTCCAGAATACTCCTTACTTTATATGAGCGGACAATTATTAAATAGGAAGACAGATTTAGAATGCATATGATGTACACTTAGGTCAGATCTCTTCCAATCATGCAGAGAGTGAAACATATGACTAACTAGAATTTAGAGGGATTGAGAAGTAGAAGGTGCATATGCTGTGTACCAGTTCGGATGGTTAGTCACGCAAAGGAGACAGTATATGGCTAACAGATAGGAGGAATAGCATAGTAGAAGATGCAGAAAGACAGAGTTGCATATGTTGCATTCTAGATCGGATATCTTCCAATCAGTAGAGGAAGCAACATATGACTAACATATAGAAACAAAGAAAATAATTTTCTACAGACCTAATTTTATCGGAATTCCCCAGTTGCCCCGTCAATATCAAAATTAAGGACAAAATTCGCACACCGAGAAGAAGTTAATCCACGGTTCTAGATACAGATCATTTAGTGTATCCATAGATTCTCTTGTATATTTCTCTGCTCAACCTACCCAAGCGTCATATTGTCAGGCTAAATGGAACTATCTAGGTCATTGATTCGTCAGGTCTCTAGATTCCTTAAGTTCATCTGATCCTAGTCAAATCCATTTTGAAAACTCTTCGTGACTACCAATGCATCGAACACAGAGCTTAGACAATTCGACATTGGTACCTTACACAGATTCAAATTGTCTGTTATCACTTTCTTTATATCACTTCCCATCACATCACCTACAAACAGAAACTATCAACAACATATTTTTAATTTTCTGATTTTATAATGTTTTTGGATTTTTTTTTTTTAATTTTTTGTTTGGTTTTTGTTTATTTGACCCCCTAAATTTGTGCAACGGTGAGAATGAAATTAAAATACGCAAATTTAAACTAACCTAAAACAAAAATTTAGTCCTTAAAACGTATCATTTTCAGAAAGCTCACAAGCACATCGAATCAAGTTTTGTTAAATGGCTTTGTGAACAGATCGGCCACATTATTAGCAGTGGCGGCCTGTTCCAGCCGAATGAGCGAACGCTCATAACAATCTCTGATAAAATGAATTTTGATGTCAATGTGCTTGGTTTTTTAGTGTTGGACTGGAATTTTAGCAATCTGAATTGCTGCCTCATTATCACAAAAAATTGGGGTTCCTTGATAATTCAAACCGTAATCCAACAGCTGATGTTGGATCCATATAACTTGACAGCAACAGGCAGAGGAAGCAACATATTATGCTTCTGTTGTTGAGGTTGAGACGGTGTGCTCTTTCTTGCACTGCCAAGACACCAACCGGTCACCAAGGAATTGACACCCTCCTGAAGTAGATTTCCTGTCAAGCTCACAGCCTCCATAATTACTGTCAGCAAATGCATATAAATCAAATTCATAATTTTTCGGATACCAAAGACCCAAGTTTGGGTTTCCTTTGAGGTACCGAAAGATTCTTTTGACATCAATAAGATGTGAAAGTTTAGAATTAGCCTAATAATGTGCGCATTGACAAACTGCAAACATAATGTCGGGGCTGCTTGTAGTTAGATACATTAGTGAACCGATCATCGATCTGTAGTGAGTTTGATCTACGGATTCACCATCAATATATGGAGATAACAGGGGTCTCTCGGCCATTGGAGTCAGGGCAAGTTTAGCGTCTCGAAACCCAAACTTCTCAAGCATATCCTCCACATACTTGGTTTGATGGAGCAGGATTCCCTGTTGATCTTTGTGTTGGATTAGTGTCTAAGGCTATAACTATATTTGGTAAGTACTTGACTCGGTTATGCATGGTCCTTTTGGGTTGCCTTCACCATAGCAACTTGACAGGATGATTTGTTAAGAGAGAAGAAATATTATTGTTAATATATTATGATAATAATATATTAAAGGATTGATAATGTTATTTGATTAATATAAGTCATATATTAATTAAGAATTAATTGGGTGACTTAAGGAGGTTAATTGAATAAAGGGGCATAAACTGTCAAATGTGTGATAGTTGTGTTTTGGGTTATGTATCCTTATAGATAATGGGGTGGACGAAATTTAGGGTTTGGGAAACTTAAAATTCGTCCAAGCCTAACATCTAGGAGGATCTTGGATTGCTTAGGGCCTAAGTTATTCAATTAGGGTTAAAGGTGAAACCCTAGTATCCCATAGTATAAATAGACCCCTAGGGTGAGGGAAATCGGCACTCATGCAAGGCAAGAAACCCTAGGGCCGATTTCTCACCCTCCTTCCTCTCTCTCAAATCATCTTCTTGCTAGTTGGTGTTTGTAAGCCATTAGAGCAGTGACAATTGTGACTCTAAGCTCCAAGAAGAAGAAGTATCAAACAAGCAACTCAAGGTATTCTTCTAGATCTATTTTTCATATGCTATGAATTGTTTATTTACACTAGATCTATGAATGGAAGTCTTGGATACATGCATTTTCAATTAGAGAAACCTAGATCCAAGCAATTAGCGTTTGCATGTGCACACAGGAAAGTTCTTATGGCTCAAACCCATCAGTGGTATCAGAGCTTTGATTGATTTCTATTGAATTGATGCATTGGTTAATTGCTTGTTACTTGAAAATTTTGATTTTTAGTCTTCTGCCTGATGAACTCGGCGAGTTCCATTGTGGACTCGGCGAGTCCATAGTGGGAACTCGCCGAGTTCGAGCATCAAAAAGAGGGAGTTTCAGGATTTCTTGCTGTTTTACTTGAGGAAACTTGCCTTAACTGTTTTGGGTCATTAAAATCCGATTTTAACAATATATATGAGTATATTCTTGACCAAACAAAAGATAGTTACCAATTAGTTAAATAATAATTTCCTTATGTGATAATAATTGATTATTTGAATTGAATTGGTGAATTGTTTTGCAAGTAATATTGAATAAGATCAAATTGAGATAATCTAATTGTTGATTTGCATTATTTGCTATTTGATCCTTATGTTTTGAAAAGTTTAAAACTTGTACATCAAGTTTTTGAAATTTAAGTTTTGTGATTAAAAGTTTAATTTGAATAATTTAAATTTCAAACCCTAGAATTTTACAAGTTTAAAATTCAACCCGATACTAATATATTATCACAAGCATAATGAATATATATGTATAATTAAAATGCTAGTTTTGTCGTTAGTAGGCCTCGGTCACGAAGCCGGTCTATAAGGTGGGTATAAGGTTGCTGGCTATAAAATGGCGCTTAATGGGTGTACACTCACACCTACTGCTTGCTTGACTGGTGTAGGGTCGTTAGCCGAACGGGTAGGATAGGGCAAACCTCTTCTCATTAATAAGTATAATGAATCTATATAAAGTAACTAAACTATTTTATAAAATTCCCAATCTTAGTTACTTTAGGAAAAGTGAATTGATACAATCCCATGAAATTACACTTTGCACCCTTGTTTAGATATTAGTGGAGCGTGTGTGGTTAACCGACACACTAATTGGTTCTAAGCAAAGGTGGCGAAGGGTGATTCATTGTTTGTCATAGTTCGGTGGAGCGTTGTTGTTTACCGGAACATCGAATAGGTGATTGTAATAATGAAGGCACCATGTAGATTTGCATGGTTATTCACACCCGCTTTGTGATCCTCGGTATCCCATTCACAAACTAGAGGGGCATATCGAGATTTAAACATGCCATTGAAAAGTTCAATGAATCTCAAAATCTAGGAATTCTCAATACATTTAAAACTTAAAGCTTATGTTTTTTCATGGTGAAGAATTAGTGAATCGTCATTCACTTACCTCCAAATTGTTTGCATGTTGGATCACGGCATCCCTTTTCTAATATGTAAATAATGTTGTTGGGTCCAAGCCCTAAATTTTCATTTTGGGTGTTAATTAGGGACTTAATTCTAATCAACTTTGTTCCTTTCTATTTATAGATGTCTAACGCAAACAACGCTGCTGCTAGCTCATTCATGCTAACGAGCCTTTGTCAAAAGGTGACGTTCGATGGATCGAACTTTAGCGAATGGATAAGATACATTCGAACGATCGCGCGTTACGAGGACAAGGAGTATGTTCTCAATGAGAAGCTCGAGAAGATCAATCCAGAAACTGCCACTCCTGAAGAAATGGATGTGTATGAAACACATGAGGGTGATGCAACGAAAGTCCATTGCATCATGATAGCCACCATGGACTCCGAATTCCAAAAGTCCTATGAGGACATGTATCCTTATGAGATGCATCTAGAATTGATGGAGCGATACCACCAAAGCACGAGGCAAGAGAGCTATGAGATCATAACCAATATGATCACTACTAAAATGGGAAACGGAGAATCTCTTACCGTGCACTTGCAAAAGATGCAAAGGTATGTCGATCATCTTCGCAAGTTGAATGTCAACTTTGGGGAAGATTTGGCTATCGACATTGTTCTCCACTCCTTGCCCTCATGCTACAACCAATTTAGGGTGACCTACCACATGAACAAGGAAGAGGTCACCCTAAGAAAACTCCAAGGGCTCCTAAGGACTGCTGAGAGCAACCTTAAGGACAAGTCTGTTGCACCATCTCCCAATCCGTCTGTTGCTCCTGTTTTGGCTATTGGGCAGGGAAGGGGCAAGAAGAGGAAGGCTTCTTCGAAGAACCACCGCAAGGGAAAGTCCCAAGATGGTTCCTCTTCTAGTGGGACCAAGGTTGGTCCTACTAAGCCCAACCCTAACCCAAAAGAGGCAGAGTGCCATCATTGCCACAAAATAGGGCATTGGAAGAGAAGCTGCCCGGAATTTCTGCAAGCCATCAAGGATGGAAGGATCAAGCCATCTTTTGCAGGTATATACACAATTAAATCTAATGATTCATCCCATGCTATTTCTTGGGTTCTTGATACAGGGTGTGGTTACCACATTTGTTCTGATTTGCAGGGACTAGGAAGAAATATGGATGTGGAGCTTGGAAGAATAAATCTAATAATGGGGAACAGAAGATCGTCGCCTGTTATCAAGATTGGAGTGTATTCTTTAGTGCTTAGTAATGGATTGAATTTAGATTTAAATAATTGTTGCTACTCGCCAGATATGGCAAGAAACATCATTTCTTTTCATGGTTTATTTAGACAAGGATTTAGATATTCGTTTAATAATGAGAATGGTTCGATTTATGCTTATCTAAATGGTGTTTTATATTTTGAAGCAATGCCTTGTAATGGAATTTATGAAACTGTTATGGTTGTAGATAACCTAGGAAATGATGTGTTGTGTATGGATTCTTCCAATAGTATGGATAGAGCATCCTTGTGGCATTGTCGTCTTGGACATGTCAACAAGAAGTGCATAGGCCAACTCCAAAAGGATGGAGTGTTGGAGTCATTCGACCTTAGGGAATATGACACGTGCGAATCTTGTTTACTTGGAAATATGACCAAGTCACCCTTCACTGGCACTTGTGAGAGGGGTGAGGGATTATTGGATCTCATACATACCGATGTATGTGGGCCCTTTAGATCTACCACAAAGGATGGGAACCACTTCTATGTGACTTTTACCAATGATTATAGTAGATATGGGTATATCTACTTAATCAAGCACAAGTCATAAACGTTTGAAAAGTTCAAAGAATTCAAACATGAAGTGGAGAATCAATTGGGCAGGAAAATCAAGATACTTCAATCCGATTGAGGAGGAGAATACATAAGCCTTGAATTCCACGACTATCTCAAGGAATGCGGAATAGTTTCGCAATTGACGCCACCTAGGACACCGCAGTTGAATGGAGTGTCAGAAAGGCGTAATCGAACCTTGTTAGACATGGTCCGTTCTATGATGAGTCATGCTTCACTGCCTATCTCATTATGGTGGTATGCCTTAGATATTTCCGCCCATATCCTTAACCGAGTCCCTAAAAAGAAGGTTGCCAAAACACCTCTCGAGATGTGGACAGGGAAAGCTCCCTCGTTGGCACATATCAAGGTTTGGGGTTGTGAGGTTTTCGTAAGATGAGAGACTCACGACAAGCTCGAACCTCGTAGTGAGAAATGTATTTTCATCAGCTACCCACAAAAATCCTTTGGATATCTCTTCAATAGATCGAGTGACAATGTTGTCTTCGTTGCGAGGAGAGAGGTTTTTCGAGAGCGAGAACTCATAAGCCTAGGAGACAGTGGGAGGCAAATCGATCTTGAATAGATTCAAGAATCAAGCGATGAAGGAACCTCTAATGCTGGCGCTCAACCCGAGGAGGAAACTCCGGTTGAACCGATTGACCAATCCTTACCTCTTAGACGTTCCGAAAGAGTTAGAGTTTAAACCCAGTTGTATGGTTTTCATATTACTACCGAAGGCGACACGTATATTAGTGACAGTACACTAGTAAATCTAGATAAACCTAACAACTATAAGGAAGCCATGGCAAGCCCGGAGTCTGCTAAATGGAAAGAGGCAATGGACAGCAAGATTCAGTCCATGTATGACAACCAAGTTTGGAATTTGGTTGACAATGTGCCCGGACGTAAGACGTTTGGGTGCAAATGGATCTTCAAGAAGAAGACCGGCGTGGATGGGAATGTGCACACATATAAGGTGATGGGTTTTGAGCATTCTAACACTTCCTAAGTGTACATGCAAATGGATCATGCAAAGTTGAATTCCAAGGCTATGATCCTATCTAGCATACATGGGGAACAATTTTAACTTGAATAATAGATATAACTACATACCTTGTTGTTGATTTTGATCCTTGAAACCTTGTGAGCCCTGCACCCTAAGTGTGATGCCTCAAATGCTTCACACAACACCAAATGCTATGGAGTAAACTTTGAGAGAAAGTATAACACTCTAAAAATCGGCTCTAGCCCTCTCGTTTCTTGTCTAACCGATTTTGGGAGAACACATGAGCTTTATATAGTGTTGACACATCTAGGGTTACACCATGTAAACCCTAATGTGTCATGACTCTTCATTTCCATGACCCATGGGTTTGTAACTCCCATGGAGCCTCCATGGACCATCCAACGGGCTCAACCCAACTTGATTATCCATGGAGCCTCTTAGCCCACTATATAAGTTATGGATGATTTACATAATCAACCCATATATTTAATTAGTTATCTTTTGATCACTTAATTAATTCTAAATTAATTCTTGATCAAACTAATTAAATAATATTATTAATATATTAGAACTTATAATATATTAATAAACCACAAGTGTTATTTCTCTCATTTATTCTATCCAATTGCATGGTGCCATGCAACCCAAATGGACCATGCCGATTCGGGTCAAGTACGTAACATAAATAGTTATGGACTTAGACACCTTATCCAACAGTCTCCCACTTGGATAAGTCTAATAACTATAACTGCAAGTATGACTTCAGGAACCGATCGACAATCGTAGCTCTTTTCAAGGTTTCTCGGAACTGAGAAGATGATGGTACGCCATTTCAGATAAGGGATCATATAATCCTCTGTTCTAGATATCAGCCGGACAAACACATGACATAGTCTCGCTTATTGTCCAGCAGTTTGTTTCCCGATTTCTGATTTGTTTGACATAGAACTTAATTGAACACATTAACTTAGATCTGACCGGGCCCGGTACATAGGTCAAAACAAAATCATCGAGGGGCCTAGATATCAGCTTCTAATCCAAGAAGGAACAAATAAACTTCGACACATATGCTTGTTCTACTACTTGTTAAATTACACACAAACGCACGTTTTATAACATCAAGTTACCAATGCGGTTTCGTACGTTCAATGCATAACTAACTCATAGTTAACAAGTAATATCTCTAGGTTTTAAGACTTATATGATATTACCGTCTCGCGATCACTCGAGATAAATTCAATGAAGTGATACCAGCGAGCGTGGGTTGAATCCAATACTCAGAACTGATGAGCACTCATGATGTTGAGGCCATGTCCAACATCTTAGACCTCTACAACCAACTCATGATAGTCTTACTTCATATCTACTTCCAACATATGACTGACTGTGGATAATTTTGAATAATATGTAAAACAACATAAATATTCTGGAAGTCAAAACATGCAAAAGAAATATAGTAAACGATTGACAAAAGATAGTAACACTTTACTCATAAACAAACACAACTTTTATTCATCATCAAATGTCAATTACACTTTACAAATTTCATAATTTATCTAACTACTAAAACTAATATCATCTTTTAGCCCTATGCTCCTAGCATGCTGGAGATGCTTAACCCTACCCAGTCCCTTCATGAGGGGATCTGCCGGGTTCTCATCCGATGATACCCTCTTTGCCATGAGGAGTCCTTCTTCTATACGATGTCTGATGAAATGATATTTTATGTCGATGTGTCTGGATCTCCCATGATCCCTTGGTTCCTTTGCTAAGGCAACTGCACTTTCATTATCACAGAAAATCTCCATAGGCCTTGATATAGCTGGTACAACTCCAAGGTCTCCAATTAAGTTCTTTAGCCACATAGCCTCTTTTGCTGCCTCACTTGCCGATATATACTCTGATTCGCAAGTTGAATCAACCACTGTCTCCTGCTTGGAACTTTTCCAAGAGATTGCTCCTCCATTTAAGGTAAAGACCCAGCCCGACTAAGAGCGGAAATTATTCCTATCAGTCTGGAAGCTAGCATCACTATACCTTACAACTCTCAAGTCATCACTCCCACCAAGGGTAAGGATCCAGTCCTTAGTCCTACGCAGGTACTTGAGAATGTTCTTTACCGCTGTCCATTGAGCCTTACCAGGATTCCGCTGATACCTGCTAACCATGCTTAAAGCAAAAGCTACATCAGGTCAAGTATAGGTCATAGCATACATGATCGAGCCTACTGCCGAAGCATAAGGTATCCGACTCATTTCTGCTATCTCATACTCAGTACTCGGACTCTGAGTCTTACTCAGTCTAGTGTTACTCTGGATGGGTAACTCTCTTTTCTTGGAATCTTGCATGCTGAATCTCTTCAACACCTTGTCCAAGTAGGTACTTTGACTAAGTCCAATTAGTCTTTTACTCCGGTTTCTCAAAATCCTTATCCCTAGAATATAGGCAGCTTCTCCTAGGTCCTTCATAGCAAAACACTTCCCAAGCCAGGACTTAACTTCCTACAGAGTTGGGATGTCATTTCCTATGAGTAGTATGTCATCCACATACAGTACCAAAAAGCTAACTATACTCCCACTAGCCTTGACATATACACAAGATTCATCTTCACTCCTAGAGAAGCCAAACTCTTTGACCTTCTCATCAAAGCAAAGATTCCATCTGTGAGGTGCTTGCTTTAATCCATAGATGGATTTCTCAAGCTTACACACTCTATTAGGGTACTCTATGCTGATAAAACCCTCTGGCTGATTCATGTAAACATCCTTGGCCAACTTTCCATTAAGGAAAACGGTTTTGAAATCCATTTGCCATATTTCATAGTCATGAAATGCAGCTATGGCTAACAACACCCTAATAGACTTAATCTTGGCTACTGGTGAAAAGGTCTCATCATAATCAACTCCTGGAGTTTGAGAAAAGCCCTTTGCAACCAGTCGTGCCTTATAAGTGTGTACATTACCATCCATGTCGGTCTTTTTCTTGAAGATCCATTTGCACCCAACTGTCTTACGACCTGGCAAATTGTCAACCAAGTCCCATACCTGATTTTCAAACATGGATTGTATCTCGCTATCCATTTCCTCTTTCCATTTAGCAGACTCAGGGCCTGCCATGGCTTCCGCATAGCTGTTAGGTTCATCTAGACCCACTAGTGTCTCGTCACTAATAAGTGTCTCACCTTCCGCAGTATATATGGAAACCATAGTAATTCTCAGGTACATTCCTAACCCTTGTGGAATGCCTCATAGGTACAACTGGAGGTATAATTGGATCAACAGGAGGTTCCTCCTCAAGTTGACAACTAGGGTTTGAGGTTCCTTCACCACTTGACTCTTGAAGTTCTTCAAGGTCAATTAGCCTCCCACTGTCTCCTTGGCTTATGAACTCTCTCTCTCTCTCTCTCTCTCTCTCTCTCAAGATAGCCCTCCTTGCTACAAAGACCACATTCTCACTAGGTCTGCAGAAGAGGTAACCAAAGGATTTTTGTGGGTAGCCGATGAAAATACACTTCTCGCTTCAAGGTTCGAGCTTGTCATGAGTTTCGCGTCTCACAAAAGCCTCACAACCCCAAACCTTGATGTGGGCTAGACTAGGAACTTTTCCAGTCCACATCTCGTGAGGTGTTTTGGCAACCTTCTTTGTAGGGACCAGATTAAGGATATGGGTGGCAGTCTCTAAGGCATAACCTCAAAATGAGATTGGTAGCGTAGCTCGACTCATCATGGAACGAACCATATCCAACAAGGTTCGATTACGCCTCTCAGCTACACCATTCAACTGTGGTGTCCTGGGAGGTGTCAATTGTGAGACAATCCCACATTCCCTTAGATAATCGAGGAACTCAGTACTAAGATACTCACCACCATGATCGGATCAAAGCATCTTAATGTTCTTGCCCAATTGATTCTCGACTTCTTGTTTAAACTCTTTAAACCTTTCAAAAGTCTCTGACTTATGCTTGATTAAGTAGACATATCCATATCTACTATAATCATCCGTAAAAGTCACATAATAACGATTAGCATCCCTTGTGGCATATTTGAAGGGTTCACACACATCCGTGTGTACAAGATCCAACAAACCTTCACCCCTCTCACAAGAACCAGTGAAGGGTGACTTTGTTATTTTTCCAAGTAAGCATGATTCGCAACTATCATCTGACTTTAGGTCAAATGACTCCAAGACTCCATCCTTTTGGAGTTGGCCTATGCGTTTCTTGCTTATATGTCCAAGACGACAATGCCATAATGATGCTTTATCCAAGTTATTATCATTAGAAGAATCAATACACAATACATTATTTCCTAAGTTATCTACAACAGACACAACTTCATACACACCATCACAAGGTAATGCTTTAAAATAAAACACATTATTAAAGAAAGCATTTATTCCACCAGTTTCATTATCAAAAGAAAAGGTAAAACCTTGTTTATACAAAGCATGAAAGGAAATAACATTTCTTGCCATTTCTAGCGAATAACAACATTTATTCAAATCTAAAGTAAATCCACTACTAAGCAACAAAGTATAAACTCCAATCTTGGTGACAGGTGAAACTTTCCTATTCGCCATGATCAAGTTTATCTTTCCATGCTCCACATTCTCACTTCTTCTTAGTCCCTGCAATTCAGAACAAATATGAATACTGCAACCGGTATCAAGGACCCAAGAGTTAGAATAGAGTGAATTATTAGATGAGATAGTGTAAATACCTGCATGGTTGGGTTTAACCTTCCCATCCTTCAAGTCTAGCTGGTACTTTGGGCAGTTACGCTTCCAGTGCGCCTTTTCGTGGCAGTAGAGGCATTCAGCCTCTTTGGGATCAGAAGAAGGTGTAACGAAACCTTTCTTGGTTCCGCTAGAAGAGGAGCCATCAAGAGTCTTACCCTTGGTACCCTTCGAAGGGTTCTTTCTCTTCTTCCCTCTACCTTTCCCGATTGCCAGGACATGTGCTGAGTTTGGAGTAGTAGCAGGAGTGGTCACAACCGACTTACCTTTAAGACCTGATTTTGCGGTCTTTAGGAGTCCCTGAAGTTTGCTAAGTGTAACTTCCTCCTTATTCATGTGGTATGTCATGCGGAATTGATCATAACACGAAGGTAATGAGTGCAAAATAATATCTATTGCTAACTCCTGATGGAAGTTCACATTCAACTTCATCAATCTATCCACATACATTTGCATTTTCTGCATGTGGCTGGTGATGGGTTCGCCATCTTTCATTCGGGTTGTGATCATAGAGGAGATGATTTCATATCGCTCTTGACGAGCACTCTGATGGTAGCGGTCCATCAAATCTTGGTGCATCTCAAAAGGATAGTAGTCCTCATAGGACTTTTGGAGCTCGGCTGTCATGGTGGCCATCATGATGCATGCCACTTTGGTAGCATCTCTTTCATGTGCCTCATATTCAGAAAACTCCTCAGGAGTAGCAATTGGCTCAGGCACCTTGAGCTCCTTGTCAAGAACATCTTCCTTGTTCTTGTAACGAGTGACCATCCTGATGTTTCTGATCCAGTCAGTAAAGTTGGATCCATCAAAGATGACTCTCCCACAAAGGTTCATGAGAGAGAAGGAGCCTGTAGGGTTTGAGCCAGGAGTAACATTGTTGGAAGACATCTGAAAAGAAGAAAGTAAGTTTAGTTTAGATATAGGGATAGTCCTTAATAAAACACCCAAATATAATATTAAGACTAGGATCCAATCATAATATATTATAACCTAGAAGAGGGATGCCATAATCCAAGTTATAACATATTTGAAAGGTAGGTGAATGACGATTCACCAATTTCCACCATGAAAACGAAATATAAATTATTAGGTTTTATTTGGCTTTTAGAAATTCCTAGATTCTTTGAGATTCATTGAACTTTTCAATGGCATGTTTCAATCTCGAGTGTGTCCTTCATGTTTTGTGACTGGGATACCGAGGATCACAAAACAAGGTGTGAAGTAACCATGCAAATTACTTGGTACCCTTAATGTTTTTCACTTAATCGTTGTGCCGGTAAACCACATACGCTCCTTCCGAACTCATGAAAAACCTTAAGTCACCCTTTGCCTTCCTTGTTAAGTCCAAGTTAGTGTGTCGGTAAACCACACACGCTCCACCAACGACTTAAACAAGGTGCAAAGTGTAATTTCATGGATTAGCACCTTATTCACATTTTTCCTAAAGTAAATAAGATTGGGAATTTATAAAACATTTAGTTACTTTATAATAATCATTATACTTTTAATGAGAATTTATAAGTCCTTGTCATACCCGTTCGGCTAACGACCCTCCACCAATCAAACAAGCGGTGGGTGAGAGTGGACACCCATTATGTTGCCATTTTATAGGCAACAACCTTATACCCACCTTATAGACCGGCTTCATGAATGAGGCGTACTAGCGGTAAGACGACTTTGATCTTATACATATATATAATTATTAAATCATAATACTATAAGTATAAGGGTTGAATTTTAACTTTTAAAATTCTAAGGGTTGGAACTAAAGTTTTTAATCAAGACTTTACTTGTTCCAAAACTTGAGGGCAAGTTTTTTAAACTTTCAAAACTTTTCATTTCTTGTAACTTATGAGTTTATTAGGGTATTAAAAATGAAGACTCTTCATTTTTATAACCCATGTGTTCTTTTAATGGTTTTAAAACAAAGTGACTTTTGGTTTTCCATAACTTGAGGACAAGTTATGGACTCCATTAAAACACATAATAATCATGAATTAATCTACCACATAGGTTACAAATAATTCCTATGATCATCTAAACATCATAAGATCAAGAACATGAATATGAACACTTTCATGAATCAAAAATTACATTTAAAACTTTCTAATTTTGATAACTTATTGTTGTAAATGGATTAGCAAAGACATTACACCATCTAAAATAGGTTTTCAAGTACCAAAATAGTTTAGGGTAATGTTTCTAGTCCATTTCCAGCAACTAAAGTCGAAAAACTGCATTCTGTGGCTTCTACTCGCCGAGTGCACGAACCTACTCGGCGAGTAGGATGAAGATACACATGAACTCGGCGAGTCCCCCCATGGACTCAGCGAGTTCATCAGTCAGATTGCAAAAATATCGACTTTTTCCAACTATTTAGCACAAATAACAAACAAACAAGCCTAGGCTCTGATACCACTGATGGGTTTTGAGCATTCTAACACTTCCTAAGTGTACATGCAACCCTAATAACCTTGGATTTATGTTTGTCTAATTATCATGCAAAGTTGATTTCCAAGGCTATGATCCTATCTAGCATACATGGGGAACAATTTTAACTTGAATAATAGATAGAACTACATACCTTGTTGTTGATTTTGATCCTTGAAACCTTGTGAGCCTAGCACCCCAAGTGTGATGCCTCAAATGCTTCACACAACACCAAATGCTATGGAGTAAACTTTGAGAGAAAGTATAACACTCTAAAAATCGGCTCTAGCCCTCTCGTTTCTTGTCTAACCGATTTTGGGAGAACACATGAGCTTTATATAGTGTTGACACATCTAGGGTTACACCATGTAAACCCTAATGTGTCATGACTCTTCATTTCCATGACCCATGGGTTTGTAACTCCCATGGAGCCTCCATGGACCATCCAACGGGCTCAACCCAACTTGATTATCCATGGAGCCTCTTAGCCCACTATATAAGTTATGGATGATTTACATAATCAACCCATATATTTAATTAGTTATCTTTTGATCACTTAATTAATTCTAAATTAATTCTTGATCAAACTAATTAAATAATATTATTAATATATTAGAACTTATAATATATTAATAAACCACAAGTGTTATTTCTCTCATTTATTCTATCAAATTGCATGGTGCCATGCAACCCAAATGGACCATGCCGGGTCGGGTCAAGTACATACCAAAAATAGTTATGGACTTAGACACCTTCTCCAACATAAGGCACGACTAGTGGCAAAGGGCTTTACTCAAACTCCCGGAGTTGACTATGATGAGACCTTCTCACCAGTCGCTAAGATAAAATCTATTAGGGTGATGCTAGCCATTGCTGCATATCATGATTATGAGATATCGCAGATGGATGTCAAGACTGCCTTCCTGAATGGGAAGTTGGCTGAGGATGTTTACATGGCTCAGCCAAAGGGTTTCGTCGATCCGAAACATCCCAATAGAGTGTGCAAGCTTGAAAAGTCCATTTATGGACTTAAGCAAGCGTCTCGCAGATGGAATCTTTGCTTTGATGAGAAAGTCAAAGAGTTTGGATTTGTACGAAGCGAAGATGAATCATGTGTATATGTCAAAGCCAGTGGGAGTATAGTTAGTTTCCTCGTTTTGTATGTCGATGACATACTGCTCATAGGAAACGACGTCCCGACTTTGCAGGAGGTTAAATCCTGGCTCGGGAAGTGCTTCGCTATGAAGGACCTCGGAGAGGCTTTCTATATTTTGGGAATAAGGATAGTGAGAGAAAGAAGTAAGAGACTAATAGGACTTAGTCAGAATACTTACTTAGATAAAGTACTAAAACGTTTTAGTATGGAAAACTCGAAGAAGGGAGAACTACCGATACAAAGTAATGCCAAGTTGAGTAAGACTCAAAGTCCGAGTACCGAAGCCGAGATAGCTGAGATGAGTCGAGTACCTTACGCTTCCGCAGTTGGCTCAATCATGTACGCTATGACTTGTACTCGACCTGATGTGGCCTTTGCTTTGAGCATGGTCAGTAGATATCAAGGGAACCCTGGCAGAGCTCATTGGATTGCAGTCAATAATATACTTAAGTACCTTCGGAGGACCAAGGAATGGTTCTTAGTCCTTGGAGGGAGTGATGACTTAAAGGTGCGAGGGTATAGCAACGCCAGCTTCCCGACCGACAGGGACAACTACCGTTCACAGTCGGGCTGGGTCTTTACCCTTAATGGATGAGCAGTGACTTGGAAAAGTTCCAAACAACAGACCGTAGCTGATTCAACATGTGAATCAGAATACATTGCAGCGAGCGAAGTGTCAAAGGAGGCGATGTGGTTGAAGAACTTCGTTGGTGACCTTGGAGTTGTACCAGCTATAAAAGAGCCTATAGAAATTTTCTGTGATAATGAAGGAGCGGTTGCCTTGACCAAGGAACCGAGGGATCATGGTAGATCTTAACATATCGACAGAAAATATCATTTTATTAGACATCGAGTAGAAGAAGGACACCTCGTAGTGAAGAGGGTATCGTCAGAGGATAACCCAGCAGATCCGCTTACGAAGGGACTGAGTAGGGTTAAGCATTTGCAGCATGCTAGGAGCATTGGGCTGAAAGACGATATTAGTTTAGATTAGATAGTTTTGAAACATGTAATAGATAAATGTAATTGACATTTGATGATTAAATAAAAGAGTATTATTTATAAGTAAAGTTACTGTCTTATGTTAATTGTTTAACTATTGTTTCACTTTGCATGTTTTGACTTCCTGAATAATTAATTTATTATGAATAATCGAATTATTCGAATGGTCCACAATCGTTCATATGTTGGAAGTAGGTATGAATGAAGATTGTCATGAATTGGTGTGTAGATTGTCTAAAAGAGTATTAGACATAGCAAAGGTTTGCTACAACGTTCATGAGTGCTTATGAACAAGTTTTGAACATTGGAATAAACCCGTTTGTTGGAATCACCTTTTGGAATATGACACAAGTGATCACAAGACGATAATATCATATGGTCTTAAAACCAAGATATATGGTTTATTGTTTATTAATTAATTGTGCATTGACAATGCGAAACCGCATCAGTAAATTGATGTCATAAAACGCATTGTTGTGTATAGTTGATTAGTAAATAGTAAATGCATATAAGTCGAAGCTTATCTGTTACTTTTATCTTAAGAGAATAAAAGCGATATCACGGCCGCTCGATGATTTGATTTGACTTATGTTTCGGGCCCGGTCAGGACTGAATTGATGTGTTCAATTAAGTTCTATGTCAAATGAATCTGAGAATGATAAACCAAGTGCTAGACAATAAGTTCCAGAATATTGTCCACATAATATCTAAACAGAGGACTGTACGATCCCTTATCTAAAGGACAGGAGATTGATAAGATCAGAGTTAACAGTGTCTTTGAGAGCTACGATTGCTAATCGGTTTGTGTTTGCATATATAGTTACTAGACTTATCCAAGTGGGAGACTGTTGGATTAGTGTCTAAGGCTATAACTATATTTGGTAAGTACTTGACTCGGATATGCATGGTCCTTTTGGGTTGCCTTCACCATAGCAACTTGACAGGATGATTTGTTAAGAGAGAAGAAATATTATTGTTAATATATTATGAGAATAATATATTAAAGGATTGATAATGTTATTTGATTAATATAAGTCATATATTAATTAAGAATTAATTTGATGACTTAAGGAGGTTAATTGAATAAAGGGGCATAAACTGTCAAATGTGTGATAGTTGTGTTTTGGGCTATGTATCCTTATAGATAATGGGGTGGACGAAATTTAGGGTTTGGGAAACTTAAAATTCGTCCAAGCCTAATATCTAGGAGGATCTTGGATTGCTTAGGTCCTAAGTTATTTAATTAGGGTTAAAGGTGAAACCCTAGTATCCCATAGTATAAATAGACCCCTGGGGTGAGGGAAATCAGCACTCATGCAAGGCAAGAAACCCTAGGGCCGATTTCTCACCCTCCTTCCTCTCTCTCAAATCATCTTCTTGCTAGTTGGTGTTTGTAAGCCATTAGAGGAGTGACAATTATGACTCTAAGCTCCAAGAAGAAGAAGTATCAAACAAGCAACTCAAGGTATTCTTCTAGATCTATTTTTCATATGCTATGAATTGTTTATTTACACTAGATCTATGAATGAAAGTCTTGGATACATGCATGTTCAATTAGAGAAACCTAGATCCAAGCAATTAGGGTTTGCATGTGCACATAGGAAAGTTCTTATGGCTCAAACCCATCACTTTGTTGGACCTGAAGCCCAGGAAACATGGTCATTTCACCTAACGAACTCATCTCAAACCTCTTTTTCATCACTCCTTCGAACTCTTTGCATAGTTGCGGACTTGTTGACCCGAAGATAATGTCGTCAACATAGATCTAGACTAGAATCTGATCATTACCCACATGATTGATGAACAAAGTTTGATCGATAGTGCCGCGGGAATATCCATGCTCGAGCAAGTGCTTTGTGAGAGTTGCATACCACACTCGAGGAGCTTGATGTAACCCATACAACGCCTTGTCCAACTTGTAGACATGATTAGGAAACTTCGAGTTAACAAACCCAGGTGGTACATCAACATATATTTCTTCCTTTACCGCGCCATATAGGAAGGTTGTCTTGACATCCATCTGATAAATTGTGAAGTTCATGTAGGAAGCATATGCAAGGAAGATTCAGATAGCCTCCAAGCAAGCCACCGGAGCATAAACATCGTTGTAGCCAAGACCCTCAATCTGTCTAAACACACGAACCACCAATCTCGCCTTATTGTGCACTATGACTCCAGAATCATCCTGTTTATTGCGATATACCCACCGAGTGTCAAGAGACTTTTTTCCCTTAGGTAGTTCAACCAGCATCCAAACCCCAAGCTTCTCGAATTGATTTAACTCTTCGTGCATAGCGTCTACCTAGTTGGGCTCATTCAAAGCCATTTTAATATTCTTTGGCTCAATTTGAGAGATAAAGCAAGAATAGAGACATGTATTAACATCTCCACTCTGACTTTTTGTTTTGACACCATCACCCAGCTAGCCAATGACATTTTCGAGCGGATGATCATGTTGAATACATGTAGGTATCTCCTGGACGATGTCATTGAGTGAAACAGGAAGATTGTGAATGTTGATAACTCCATCATTTGCTGAATGATTCACTTCAGACGAAACTGTCTCATTAGAAGAACTAGCCACGAACTCATTAGCAATTTGCTCAGGAAAGAGAAGTTCCATAAAAGTTTGAGTAGCAGCGGAAGAATCTATGGACATGAACTCTCTTTTAATAGGAGTAAGAGGTGTGGCATCAACATTTGGAGCATGTTGTTGACTTGGAGATTCTGGACAAGCAATTGGAACAGATGACTCCACCATAGGAACTACAGAGGACACTATTGGTGGTCTATAAACAACTTATTCGTCTTCATCTTCAGGTACAGTGTTCGAACCAGAAGTAGAACCAGATAAACTATTAGAACACACATTAAACGATTTGAACAAATATGTGCAGTCAAACAGCCAATCAGGACCCACTCTAACATCCGTTTCATTATCTTTCAACCAGTGCACATTGAATGATTCTATGATTTGCTTTGTTCATTTGTTGTGGACCCTATACGTAGTGCAAGAAGCATACCCCACAAAACAGTAGTCATCAGCTTTGACATTAAACTTCGGGTTGGACTCCAGGTGAAGAATGGTACAAGGGCGCCAAATACTCGGAAATGGCTGACAGATGGCTTGTGACCATATAGAATTTCGTACGAAGTCTTCATCTAGGCTTTGTTGATCAGAACATGATTTTGAACATAACATGTTGTGTTGATCGCCTCAATCCAAAAGAAAACTGGCAACTTTGATTCACACAGCATCGTCCTTGCAACGTCTTGTAGAGTTTGATTCCTCCGTTCAACAACACCATTTTGTTGAGGCGTGCGAACATAACTATATTGACGCAATATTACATTTTCTGCGCAAAAGTGATCAAGAACCGCATTCTTGAATTCGGTTCCATTATCTGTACGAAGCGCCTTCACCCGGTTGTTGGTTTGGTTCTCTATCATTATGATGAACTTCTTGATTAGATCAGATACCCCAACTTTGTTGGATAAGAAGAAGACCCACGTGAAACGCGAGAAGTCATCGATCACAACGAGACAGTATAAATTCTTATTGATGCTTAGGACATTCACTGAACCAAGTAAGTCCATGTGCAATAATTGGAGCACCTGGCTGATTGTGTTGACCTGTTTTGGCAGGTGTGGTTTTCTGTGATGTTTTCCCTGGGTACATGACACACACTTTTCAAATGTTATAAAGTCTCTGACAGGCAGGTCATGCACCATTTCATGTTTAGCAAGACGATTCAAATTCTTAGCGTTCGCATGACCAAGTCGTCAATGCCACAACATAACATTTTGTTCTGAGACCTTAGAAAAGAGGCAGGTGACTTGTTTAGGAATGTTGTTATTCATGTCGATAATATAAGCATTTCCATCCCACTCTGATTTGACAAGAATCCACTCATCCGGGATGACAATGTCTGGCTTCAAAATCATACACTCTTTATCCGTAAAATGCGTTGAATACCCCTTGTCGCAAATCTGAGAAACGCTCAACAAACTGTGTTTTAACTCGGGAGCAAAGTTGACGTTCACGAAACTCGGCACTCCATTTGTCACAGTTTCTCTCTGAGAGATTTTTCCACCTTCTCCGTCCGCAAAGGAGATGAATCCCCCATTAAAAGTCTGAATGTCATTCAATTGGGAGATGTCTCCTGTCATATGTCGGGAACAGCCGTTGTCGACTTACCAATGTCTGACAACATTCCTCCACAACTGTCCCTGCAAAATGAGCGGAATCATTTAGATTTGGGGACCCAGGTCATTAATTTCCTGGGTTAACCCTTTACGATCACAGATTTATCTTTTGAACCTTTTGATTTAGAACCATCATTTAAAACACATCCGAAGGATGATGATGATGATTGGAAGTCAATTTTGGCACCCACTAATATTTAGGTTTCTTAAAGGTCACAGGTGATTTCGAAACACTTTTCTTTCCAGTTTTCTTAGAGCAATTTGATTTTTCACCATAAGTCGTTGAAGATCCAGATTTGCTCTTTGATGAAACCGACTTCGGCTTAGCCTTGTTCGATATTGGCAAACTATTTGTGACTTTATTAAAAACCTGTTTGCTTTTTTGAAAAACTGCCATTTTCTTGTTATCATTAGCCTTCCAATCATCATCTTGAGGGCAAGATCTCAAGGAATTTCTAGTTAAAGACCTTTCCCGATATTCGTTCTCTCCTCTTTTGGACGTAAAATGCACAAAAGCCCTATTGGGACAGTTCCTAGCAATGTGACTAGCAATACCACAGTTAAAACAAATTTGCTTATTATTATTGTAACTGGTACTGCCTTTGTTTGATTTGTTTTCTTTTCGGACACCCTTAATTTTCCCACAAGAACAAGTACAAGAATCATATTGCGTGAACGAAGAGGGTGAACCATGTTGTGTAATCATGCTAGAAATAGATACATCGGGATTATCAAACAATTCATCAACCGTATCAAAGAAATTTGTGAAATCATTTTGTGATGTAGAAACATCACAAGATACATCACTAATATCATAAACAAAAGTGTTTTTGGATTAAAAAGAAACAGCAAATTGAGAATCATTTTTATTTTCAACACATCCTTCATCTTCTTGCCTGGATTGACTTAAAGATAGATATGCATGGGAAGTAGAAACATTAGTATCTTCAACATTAATACTACCCCCTGACATAAATCCATATTAAAGAAATGGCTCTCTGTCCATCTCCTCCTTAGTCAATGGTTTAAACTAATAATTATGATTATAAGGAGGAGGCACTTTGTCATATCCTAAACCCTTTTGCTGATTCTCTTTGAATTGCAGATTATGTTCTATCATGGATGCAACTACTTCACATGACACATCAAATTTTCTAAAATTAAAATATGCATTGTCAAATTTTTTTGCAATGTGTCAAGCTTAGTAGTTACCTCCACAAGTTGTTCAGTCACAAACCTATAATTTTCACATTTGTTACTATACTCTTTTTGAAGCTTCCATAAATCTTTTGTTTTGGCTTCTAGTTGAGCTTTTAGAGGTTTCTGTCATTTCCTAAGTTGATATCCTTCATTTTCAGGTCTTCGTTCTCTCTACGCAATAATTCTATATGCTCAAGTAAAATTTTGACATTTTCAATGCATGATTGAGAACAGGAAGACTGACTTACCTCATTTTTTTCAAGTTCTGGAGTAGAGGACACCATAATGGAAAACTGCAATTCCATCATGTCTTCTTCAGGATCAACTTCGGCTTCATCCACAAGAGTATCAGTGATTTCAGCCAAGTGAGCATTTTCAGGCCCTGAAATATTCAGTGCCTGAATCTGGTCCTCCCAGTTAAAAGACTGAGCAACCATTTCAAGATTAGCAGTCTCACTATTGACAACAGCACTTCCACGACTACTTCCCACTGAAACCATTGTTCAATCGCTGCTTACCCTTCTGTCTGGTTTCAGACACTCATGAGCAAAGTAACTCGGCTCGTGACAGTTGTAGCAATGCCACTTTCCCTTGTTAAACCTTACCTTCTTATCTGTAGTCATTCCTTAATTATTCTTTCCCGTCTTCTTTGCAATTTGCTTTGCCCTGAACACTGCCACTGCTATTTTCCAGGTAATATCCATTTCTTCTACATCTTCTGGATGAATTTGATCCAGATCAGCAAATGAGAGTTGAGGTGGGAGCTCTCCAGCTACAAAAGCATTATAGCAATTGACAAGTCCAGTGGCAAGAGCTAAGTTTTCATCGCTTTCTTTGGGATTGGGAGCAGGACCCATAACCGGTGCATTGGAGGAGGAAACAACTTGTGGAACAATAAAAGACTGACTTTATGGATGAGGCATAGATGATGAAGCAACAAATGGTGCAGCTGATGTAGTAGCGAAGGTTTGATTCTTAGGTTGTTGAACAACAAAAGCTTGACTTGAAGAGGATGTTAATGATGAAAAAGCATTGTTTGAAGAAATCCCAAGATTTGCAGTCGAGTAGGATTTCACATGATTAATCTCTCGTTGTTTATCGTCAAGATAACAGGCTTTTGATGATTGCAATTGTTTCAGTAAGACTGAGATGATTGAGATCTTTTGTCATTTTTATGACAGCTACATTCATATCCTATGACTTCGGAAGTGAATTCAGCAACTTTTTGTTTATCTCAGACTTATTCAAGTAAATCCCAGATGTACTCATCTCAGTAATGAGTGTAGTAAATCGCTGCAACTGAGCTTCCAGGGTTTCTCCAAGGATGTAATTGAACATATTGAACTTTTGTCTTAACATATCCTGACGACTCTCTTTCATATCTTCATTTCCCTCGTAGACCTCAGTTAAAGTCTCCCACAGTGCTTTGGCTGAAGTGTATTCTCTGAACCCTTGAGCCATATCGGGATATAAAGCCATCGTCAAAGTGGCTAGAGCCCTTTCCTATTCTTCAACCTTTTCAAAATCCTCATCAGTGTAATTAGCATACAATTTGTCCATTTGCAAGAGTAGTAGTGCTTCTGACTGGTCCTTTGAGAATGCTTCGCCAAACCTTGAAGTCTTTCATTTTGATATATTTCTTAATCTGGTATTTCCATTCCGGGAACCCTTCTGCCGATAGCAAGCGTGGAATGCAAGTGGTTGTTCCCATAATTGAATCTAGTTCATGATGAATTGTTGTGCTTTAAGAATCCATTTTGTATGTTTTGACTTGTTATATATATATATATATATATATATATATATATATATATATTGAAAATGATTTGAAAAATAAACTAAAAGTCAAACACGAAGTTTGCGGTTAAATGATTACGGCCGTAAACAGAAGTTTACGATCATGTCAAGTTTGCGGCTAGTTGATTTCGGATGAGTTTACTGTTAAGATATCGGTTACTGAAGGCTTCAAGTTTACGGTTACTGAGGATGCTCAGTTTACGGCCGTGAACAAAGTGTTTGGTTGTTTGAAGAATGCTAGTTTGTGGTCGTAAATAGGAGTTTACGACCGTGAACTCTTGACCGTAAGTGCATTGTTCTTGAAGACAAACCGGGTTTCAAGTAGATCTGATCCTCTTTTGCCACAAAAACACCAATTCAAGACTCGAACTGTGATGAAATTAGACTCATTTTGACCGAAAATGTGATTGTGAGATGATTTGACACCGGACAAGCTCTGATACCAATTGTAAGGTCCTGGAAACAGGATCTTAACCAGTGATCAAGCAATCTGATAATTAAACAATGTAAGAATGAAGTAGAAAAAGATTAAACCAAGCTTTGCACATGTTTATATCAGAAAAATGTCTAGTACAACTTGGACACATAGTAATGACCGCAAACACCAGTGGATCATCAACAACTGACAACAGACTCAGACACTCCATTTATATAGGAAAATTGTTCTGGCCGCGAACAGGTTTACGGCCGTAAATTACCTCTGGCCGTGCACTCTCCAAAAACACATCAATTACATGCTAATGACTCAATAAGACCTATACATTGTTTAGCCTAGCCCAAACCATTAACAAGACCCTTCAAGGAAGGATACCTTATGTGCCTGTTGTATGTGTTACAGCTTTATGAGAACTGCATGCTAGTACAGAATTGTCAATATGATAGCCAAAGTAGTATATGCTTGATTATGTGTACTCAATGCTAGAATGTTGCTTGCTTTGTGATTTTAGGAGTCTTAGTTATCTTTTACTAACTAGTAAATGAATATGTTACGTTACATATTGCGAGGATTTAATAATTTCAGAATGTTAGATCTAGCTCTATTGCATAACTCTTGTTTGAGTCCAACCATTGTAGGGTAGGATCTCTCATTCAAATAATTATCTAGTCTTAGTGATATGTAATAGTATTCACGAGCTAGTTATGGGAAGGAAGCAGGGACTTCTTATGCAGTTGATAGCAGAGAGTAAGTTGGTGTTTACCCTAGGGCAAGCATAGGAAGAGTCTAGTATGAGGTCAGCAATAGTAGTAGAAGGGACTTGGTGGAGTTGAGGCAATTCTTGAGTAAAGTACGGATAGATGTGGAAGGTAGTATGGGCCCCTATTACTGAAAGTAGAGGATTCGTACTCGAATAAAGGAAGATTGAGATAAGATCATGGAACGTGTAGTATATGCGATCCCTCGAGTTATATTAGTATTCTGACATTTGTCATTATGTGTTTTCATAATAGTGGTTTTACGCCCTAGACCAGCAGTTGGCAGTTCAGGTGCCGAAGAAGGATCAGGTTCAGGCTCTGGAGTCGAGCATCTAGATGAGCATACTAGGGAGTTCATATCCTCAGAGATCATGCGTAGCATACTAGATCAGACTCCTGTGATCTTCGGTTCGATCAAGGAGGGTATTCTGGAGCTTATGGATAAGAGATTGAGTGCGTTCCACATTGAGGTGGCGGCCATGATGGGGTCGTGCACGCTCACCTTCAGGGAGTTCAGGGCACGTGGAGCTCCCGATTACCATGGGGCTTGAGACCCCATTGCTAGTACCAGATGGTTGGCAGATGTCGCCAACGCATTCCGCACCAGCAGGTGTCTCGAGGGGACAAGGTCAGGCTGGCGTCCTGTCTTCTGAAGGACAGGGCCCAAGACTGGTGGGAGGAGGTCGGGGGAGCCATTAGAGATGACACTGTATTGGATGCGATGACTTGGAGTGATTTCACGACCATGTTCAGGGCCGAGTTCACACCTGTTATTGAGGTGCAGCAGCTTGCTAGGGAGTTTCAGGACCTCCAGCAGATGACAGAGACTATGGCGGAGATTACCGCCAAGTTTAGGGTGAGGGCCCTTCTTGTTCCACAATACGTGGCAGGAGAGGAAATGAAGAAGGCCAGTTACCATGAGATGCTGAGGAGTGACATTAGGCAGTTTGTGAGCCACTCAAGCTGCAAGACGTTGGAGGACATGATTGACAGGGCTAGAGAGAGAGAGATTTGGATTTAGAGATACAGAGGAAGAGGAAGCCAGAGAGAGTTCAGTCAGGAGGTTCGGCCAAGAAGCCACCAAGGTATCAGATCACAGATCTCGGAGCCAGCAGAGCCACGTTCGTTGTGGAAAATGCGGCAAGATGCACAAGGGGACGTGCAAGGCAGGGAGTTCGGGTTGCTACAAGTGCGACCGAACTGGTCACATGAGCCGAGATTGCATTGCTACTACCACCACCACACCAGCACCAGGCCTGATTTGCTTTCAGTGCAATCAGAGGCGACACATGCGGTACCAGTGACTGAGCTTAGCAACAACAGGGAAGGTGGTAGCACCTTCTCCTGCCACTTTAAGGATTACAGATAGACGTTAGGGCGGGGCTGATGTGCCTACGACGCGGAGCAGAGATTTTCAGCTTACTGCAGAGGAGGCACGAGTAGCTCCTGACATGGTGATGGGTATGTATTTTCCTCTTATCTCTGTATTTGATATTGTTTGTCTCTCATGTTCATGTGTTTTTTTATTTGATATTGTTTGTCTCTCATGTTCATGTGTTTTTTATAGGGTCGTTCTTAGTGAACAACACTTCAGCTATGGTATTGTTTGATTCGGGGGCTACCCGATCATTTGTGTCACTTGCACTCAACAAACGATTCAGTAGAGCTCCAGGGGAGCTGGATTGCCCACTCGACGTCGAGATAGCTGATGATAGGACCATCAGGGTCGCGAGAGTTCACAGAGGATGTACACTGTAGTTATTTGATGAGCAATTCTCAGTGGATTTGGTTTCTATTCCTCTGCGAGGGAATAAGGTTATAGTAGACATGGATTGGCTGAGCCCCAATGGGGCAGTGATAGATTGTGAGCTACAGTTAGTTAGAGTTCGCACTCTTAGTGGGGGAGACTTAGTGATTCAGGGCGAGAGGTCACAACGTGGACCAATTCTTTATTCAGCAGTGAGAGCGAGACGCTGCTTTCATCAAGGTTGCACGGGATACGTTGCCTACGTTATGGGTACCCGGGTTAAGGGTAAGGCGATAGTTGATGATGTCCTGGTGGTACGAGAGTACCCGGATGTATTCCTGAAGGATTTGTCTAGGATACCTCCGGAGAGACAGGTTAAGTTTCAAATTGACCTGGTCCCGGGTGCAGCTCCGATAGCCAAGGCACCATATCGGTTGGCTCGTCCCGAGATGTAGGAGTTGTCTACGTAGCTACAAGAGCTGCTAAACAAAGCTTTTATCAAGCCGAGTTGTTCATCATGGGGGGACCGATCCAGTTTGTGAAGAAGAAGGACGGGTCGCACCGTATGTGCATAGATTATCGGGAGTTGTATAAGGTAACGGTGAAGAACCGTTACCCATTCCCGAGGATATATGATTCATTTGACCAGTTGCAGGAAGCATCTTGGTTTAACAAGATTGATCTATGGTCCGGATATCACCAGATGCGGGCCAGAGATGATGATGTGCAAAAGACCGCTTTTAGGACCTGCTATGGTCATTATGAGTTTGTGGTGATGTCGTTTGGGCTCACCGATGCTCTAGCCGCGTTCATAGACCTCATGAACCGCGTGTGCAGACCGATGTTGGATTGGTCTGTAATATTCATGTTGGATTAATGTCTAAGTCCATAACTATATTTGATATGTACTTGACCCGACCCGGCATGGTCCATTTGGGTTGCACTTCACCGACACAATTTATATGGATAGTCTTTTGAGAATAGTATATTTATGATTTATATTAATGTATTATAAGTTCTAATATATTAATATATAATCATATTATTTAATTAGTATTGATCAAGAATTAATTTATAATTAATTAAGTGATCAAAATGAACTAATTAAATATGGACTCTTATATATATATATATATATATATATATATATATATATATATATATATATATATATATATATATGTGTGTGTGTGTGTGTGTGTGTGGAATGGGCCAAGTTCATTTAGGTTGGGCTAAGCTTTCATGGATAGTCCATGGAGTGTTTAACCCATGGATCATATGAAATGAAAGGTCATGGGTTTAACCCTAGTCTCCATACTATATAAAGATGTCATTGGTTGGTGAAATTGGCACTAGTGTAGGTACACTAAGAAGGGCTAGTCGATTTCACTAGAGAGAGCCAAGTATCCATATTCTCTAAAGTCTTCCAAGGTGTTTTGGTGATTTGTGATTCCACTTGAGGCTTCCACACTATTAGGGCTAAGCTCTTAAAGCTTGAAGACATCAAGCTACATCAAAAGGTATGTCATCTAACTAGTACTTTGTAGTATAAGAGCTTCATAATATGCTAGTTAGGATTTAAGCCTTGGAAAGTTCTTATTTGCATTTATAATAGAGAAAACATAGATCCAAGGTTTATAGGGTTGCATGTACACCATAGGAGTGTTAGAATGCTTAAAACCCAACAATTGATTGATGACATATTGGTTTATTCCAAAACTAAGGAGTAGCACGAGGAACACCTGAGGGAGGTGCTAGAGACCTTGAGGAGGGAGAGACTTTGCGCAAACTTCTCCAAGTGCGAGTTTTGGTTGCGCGAGGTGCAGTTTCTAGGAAACCTCGTCAACCATAATGTTATATTAGTTGATCCGACCAAGATAGAGGTCGTGATGCAGTGGGAGGTCCCGAGGTCTCCATCCGAGATTCAGAGCTTCCTAGGCTTGGCATGGTATTACCGAAAATTTATCCAGGCTTGGCAGGGTATTACCAATAAGTTGGTGGTGTTTCGCTGGGGTCCTGAGCAACAGACAAACTTCAAGACGCTCAGACAGCGACTGTGCGAAGCAACGATTCTCACCCTGCCAGAGGGAGTACATGACTCCGTAGTCTATTGTGACACTTTGATCACAAATATATGAGCAGTGTTGATGCAATGCGGGAATGTGATAGCTTATGCCTCACGACAATTGAAGCCTCACGATGTTAACTACCCGACGCATGATTTAGAGATGGGGGCGGTGGTGTTTGCCCTCAAGATTTGACGGCATTACCTCTATGGGGTCTGGTGTACTATGTACACGGATCACAATAGTTTGAGGTACCTCATGGATCAGCTAAATTTGAACATGAGGCAGCGTCGGTGGTTGGACGTGGTTAAGGATTACGACCGCGAGATCCTTTACCACCCGCATAAGGCCAACATAGTGGCCGACGCCCTGAGCTGCAAGGCGGTAGCAACCCCGATCTGAGATATCTGTTTAAGGATGACAATGATGACTCCACTGTTGGAGCAAATTAGGGAGGCGTAGGTTGAGTGCCCAAATGAGGAGCGCCAGAAGTGCGAAAGGATTTTGGGCCGAGTAGCTTCGTTTGATTACGATAGTCGAGGATTGTTGACCCTGCATAGGAGGGTCTGGGTACCGTACCGGGGCGGAGTACGTCAGGTGTTGATGGATGAGGCCCACAAGTCTCGATTCTCCATCTATCCAGGGGCGACGAAGATGTACAGAGATCTCCGACCCGATTACTGGTGGCCCTGCATGAAACGAGACGTAGCTTGGTACGTGGAGATATGCCTGACCTGCAGGAAGGTCAAGGTAGAGCACCAGAGGCCTCATGGCAAGATGCAACCATTATACATTTCTGTGTGGATGAAAATCTAACACGCACACAACATATCCTCAAGAGTCTGAATCGTTCGCTCACTCTGCCAATCAGTTTGTGGATGAAAAGTTGTACTGAAATGGAGACGATTGCCCATCTCATCATGAAACCGCTGCCAAAACCTGGAAATAAATAGAACATCCCGGTCGGAGACCACCAACACCAACACTCCATGACGTGTCACTTCCTCACGAACATAAATCTCAGCTAGTTTCTCTACAGGAATACTCTCCTGGATTGGAATGAAGTGCGCGCTCTTTGTCAATCGATCTATGATGACCCGAATAGAATCCACTCTGCGCACTGTCCTGGGAAGCATCATGATAAAATCCATCATGATGTCTTCCCATTTCCATACGGGAATCTCCAACTATTGCATCTTTCTGTGAGGTCACTGATGCTCGGCCCTGACATTCCTGCAAGTCAAGCACTGCTCAACAAACCATGCTATATCCCACCTCATGCAGGGCTACCAGTAATCATGGCGAAGATCCCTATACATATTCGTCGCCCTGAGATTAATGGAGAATCTTGACTTGTAAGCCTCTACATCAGAACCTGGCGCACCCCTCCCTAATAAGGAACCCATATCCTCCGATGCAAAGTCAACAATCCCCGACTATTATAATCGAAGGAATCCACCTGCCCTACTATCCACTCACACTTTTAGCACTCTTCCTTCATAGCCTCAATTTGCGCCTCCTGAATCTGTTCCAACAACGGAGTAATCACTATCATCCTCAAACATATATCACGAATTGGAGCCGCGACCGCCTTGCGGCTGAGAGCATCGACCACCACATTGGACTTCCCCAGTTTGTACATGATCTCACAATCATAATCGTTCACCACATCCAACCAACAACATTTCCTCATATTTAGGTTCGACTGATCCATCAAATACCTCAGGCTCTTGTGGTCCGTGTAAATAGTACAACGAACTCCATAGAGGTAATGCCACAAAATCTTGAGGGCAAAAACCACAGCCCCCAACTCTAATTTATGCTTCGGATAATTCGCCTCATGAGGCTTCAGCTGCCTCGAAGCGTAAGCAATCACACGACCTCGTTGCATCAAAACTGCACCAAAACCCGAGATCGATGCGTCACAATTGACCAGAAAATCATTGACACGCTCTGGCAAGGTCTGAATCGGCGCCTCACACAACCGCTGTCTAAGAGTCTCGAAAGCTGCCTGCTACTAAATCCCCCAACGAAATGTCACCGACTTATTGGTTAGCCGGGTCAACAGAACAACAATCTTGGAGAAATCCTGGATGAATCTCCGATAATAACCAACCAAACCAAGAAAACTTCGAATCTCAGATGGAGACCTCGAAACCTCCCACTGCATCACATCCTCGACCTTAGCCGGATCGACCATAATACCCTTCTGATTGACAAGGTGTGCCAGGAACTACACCTCGCGCAACCAAAACTCGCACTTGGAGAACTTTGCAAAAAACTCTCCCTCCTTAATGTCTCAAGCACCTCCCTCAAGTGCTCCACATGCTGCTCATGCGTCTTGGAATAGACTAAGATATCATCAATGAAGACTATCATAGACCGATCCAACATCGGTCTGCACACGCGGTTCATGAGATCCATGAATGCGTCAGGAGCATTAGTGAGCCCAAATGGCATCACCCCAAACTCATAAATGGCCATAGCGAGTCTGTAAAGTTGTATTCTGTACATCCCCATCCCGGAATCGCATATGATGATAACTCGATCGCAAATTAATCTTGGAGAACCAATATGCATCATGAAGATGGTCGAAAAGATCATCAATCCTTGGGAGGGATAACAGTTCTTCACTGTTACCTTATTCAACTCCTGGTAGTCGATACACATCCGTTGGGATCCATCCTTCTTCTTCACAAATAGGATCGGGGCTCCCCAAGGCGAATAGCTCAATCTAATGAATCCCTTGTCTAACAGCTCCTACAACTGTGTAGACAACTCCTGCATCTCGGGAGGATCCAACTGATACGGTGCTTTGGCTATCGGAGTCGCACTTGGAGTCAAATTGATCATGAACTCCATCTGCCTCTTCGTAGGTACCCCATGCAAATCATCCGAGAATACATCCGGATACTCACGTACAATCGGCACATCTTACACGGCCACCTTACCCTTATCCCGGTTATCCATGACATAGGCGACAAAACTCGCACAACCCTGATGAAGGTAACGTTTGGCCCTCGCCACAGAACACATAACTGGCCTAAGTTGCAGTCTCTCATGTTGAATCTGTTGGACAATGTGTCTAAGTCCATAACTATATTCCATTTGGGTTGCATGGCACTGAAACAATTTGTAAGGATGGACTTTTGAGAAGAGGATATTTATGATTTATTAATATATTATAAGTTCTAATATATTAATATGAAATCATATTATTGAATTAGTATTGATTAATTATTAATTTGGAATTAATTTCGTGATCAAAAGAGACTAATTAAATATAAGGGGTTGATTTGGTAAATCATTCATTCTTATGGTGTGGGCCAATGATCCATGATTCCTTAGGTTGGGCTAAACCCGTGTGACAACCATGGATGATCCATGGAGGTTTAAACCTATAGAGCCTAAGGAATATGGAAGGTCATGCACATTAAGGTTTACATGGTGTAACCCTAGTTTTGACACACTATATAAGAAACCCATGAGCTCCTAAAATTGGCATCCTAGTGTTCTTGGAAGAGCTATAGCCGATTTTTAGGTGCAAGTATTCCCTCTCAAGTCCTCCATTTTTGGTTGTGTCGTGTGAAGCATTCGAGCCATCACATTTGGGGTGCTAGGTTCTTAAAGGTCCAAGGAATCAAGCTACAAGAAAATGTATGTCTTCTAACTAGATTTTGGTTATACAAGTACTCATGATTCTATGCTAGATAGGGTAATGATTTGGAAAATCATTTTGCATGTATAATTAGAGAAAACATAGATCCAAAGCATTTAGGGTTGTATGTGCACCTTAAGGTTGTCAGGATGCTCCAAACCCTTCAGAATCACCAACTCTCCCCTCCTCGGGATCCAAACCCGAACCAATTGTTGCTCGCAATCGATCACTACCCCATTAGGGCTCAACCAATCCATGCCCACAATAACATTGTTCCCACGCAAAGGAGTGGGAACCATATACACTGGATACTGCTCGCTGAATAACTGAAGGGTACACCCTTGATGAACCCTCATAACCCGAATATATCTATCATCAACAATATCCACATCAAGAGGTCGATCTAGCTCCCCTGGAGCTCCATCAAATCTCTTACTAAGCGCAAGAGATACAAAAGATCGGGTAGCCCTTGAATCAAATAATACCAAGGCAAATATATTGTTCACGAGGAACGATCCTAAAATAAAACACATAAAGATAAGCATCAATTCAATATAAATAAAAAGATAAGGAGAAGATACATACTCGTCACCATGTTAGGTGCTGCTCGTGCCTCCTCTGTCGTCAGCTGGAACACCCTGTTCTTCGTCGCTGGTGCAACTGCCTGACCCTTATGTCCATCAGTAATCCTCAATTTCGCAGGAGTGGGTGCTGACACCGGTCCTGCCACAACCAAACTCTGACAATGGGCCTTATTGTGGCCCCTCTGATTGCACTGAAAGCAAATCGGGTCAGATACTAGAGTGATGGGGGTGGTAGCAGTATAATGTCTACTGATGTGACCAGTCTGGACGCACTTGAAGCAGCCAGAACCCACCCCTCTGCACATCCCCTCGTGCGACTTGCCGCTCTTACCATAGCGGTTACGTTCATGATGGTCTCTCGGTCTACAATCAGATACCTTGGGCCTCATGCCCAAACCCTCAACACTTGTAGCAGAATTTGGCCTCCTCTTTCTATCCATCTCCAAGTCAATCTCCCTCTCCCTAGCCCTCACTATCATGTCTTTCAGCGTCTTACAGCTGGATCAGATAACAAACTCCCAAATATCGCTCCTCAACATCTCGTGGTACTGGGCCTTCTTCATTTCCTTGTCCGCTAAATATTGTTGAACCATAAGCGCCCTCTCCCTGAACATAACAATGATCTTAGTCACCGTATCAGTAGTCTGACATAGATCTTGAAACTCTCGTGCCAGCTACTGCACCTCGATCACCGACACAAACTTGACTCGGAACCTAGTCGAGAAATCACTCCAATACATCAAATCAATAACATCACCTCCTACAACATGCCCTACTTCCTCTCACCAATCACGGGCATTGTCTTTCAGGAGGCATGAAGCTAGTCTGATCTTATCCCTATCGGGACAACGACTAATACGAAAGGCGTTGGCAACATCTACCAACCACTTGTTGCTCGCAACGGTGTCCCTAGCCCCATGATAGTCTGACGCTCCACATGCCCAAAACTCCTTAAAAGTCAGAGAGCATGTCCCAATCAAGGTTACAATCTCAACGCAAAAGGTGCTCAATCTCTCGTCAAGAATCTCCAATATACCCTTCTTGATCGAGCTAAATATCACAGGAGTCTGATCAAGGATGTTGCGCGTAATATCAAACGAGATGAACTCCTTCGTCTGGTCATCAAGCTGCCTGGCTCCAAAACCTGAGCCTGAACCCTCCCCGACATCGAAACTGCCCACTGGACTGCCTCGCAATACCACCATACTGAGAATAAACCATAAAACTATAAGAATAAGCATTAATGCGCATATCGGGGAAATCATAACTACACAAACTCCCAGGCTTCATTACAACCATCCGTGAATCGAGTACGAATCCTATGCTTCCAGTAGTGCGGGACCATACTACCTTCCACGTATATCCGTACTTTCCTTAAGAAGTGCCTCCACTCAGCCAAGTTACTCTATAACCAACAGATCCCTCGCAGATAGGGCTCTCAGCACTAAATCTTATCCTAGGTTTCCCTAGGGAAGACTCCACACCACTATCCGCCATCACATGTAGAATGAACTTATGCTAACCTTCTGTAACTAGCTCACAATACAATTACATATCACAAATATTAGATAATTCTTCGAATGATAGGTCTCTCCTTACAACGATTGGACTCAAACAGGAGTTGCGCAATAGAGCTAAACCTAACCTTCTGAAATTATTTAGTTTTCATAATATGTAACTTAGCATATTCGTTTACTAACTAGCCGAGATTAGCAAGAACTCCTAAAAGTACAAAACAAGTAGCATTCGAGCATAAAGTAAACAGAGTCGAGCATAACCTAATAAGGCCATCCTATCACTGACTGATTAGTACTAGCATGCAAATCCATAAGCTCATACAATAGGCATACAAAGGCATCTCTCCTAGATCCTTAGCCATAATCTAGCATGCGATTCACAATTCACAATTCATATCATATATAAGCATGTATGAGTATTTTAGGATAACTTACTTGAGCTCGGCTAATTGCATGCACCACGCCTTTTTCTCATTTATAAATTCTTTTTATAAAAATGTTTTCTTTTAAAATTTTCTACTAAGTCTTTAGTTTGAGTTCAGACACACCCGAGAGTGTGCTCGAATTCCTCAAAACAAGGCTCTGATACCAACTTGAAACATCCAAAAATATGATCCAAAAAATTTCCATTTAATAATAAATAAAATAGTATTTTCCATAATATCCAAACACATGAATAAAACCAATGTATCAAGTTATCATAAATCAGAGTAAAACGTCATAGCAGAATATCAATGGCGTGTGTGTGCCTAATATTCCAGTCCATATACTTGTTCTTGGATGACCCATCAATAGCCCAATCACTAAAGCCCAACAGAAATGCCCAACTCGAGGCCCAAACAAAATTAGGGTTTTCACATAAAATGACGATTAGGGTTAAGTGTTTTTACTTAACTCATTAAGGACTTAATCCATTAAGTCTATCAATCCACTAGGCTAAACATACAATGGGATCGACATAAGTCATAACTTCAATCCACTGATCCAAACGCGAGTCCCGACAATCCAAAACTAACATCTCCAAAACTAGGGTTTTTTAAATCCTAATTAGGATTTATAACCCAAGCACATGCCAATTAGTCAAACGATTAGACTTTTAGATCAATTAGAGCTTCATTAGGTCAATTGGGGTTTTATTAGGCCTGACACCACCCACTACTACCTCGGGTAGTGGTGGTCAACGGTGGCTCACGACGGCGGCCACCACCTCGTGGTGGTGGTTATAATTTTAGACTAAATATGTCTGAGCATTCTAGATAACAATCTCACACAGCCACCCAAGGCGGCAGTTAGTGGTGGCAAAATGGCGGCGTGAAGTGGCAGCCACCACCTCACGGTGGTGGTGACGGGTTGTTTCCTTGAATAATCCGGCCAAACATGAACATTCCACATAACTCCATCAAACCCACACTTAAACACACAGTAAATCACACATACAAACATATCACACACACAACCACCTCTCACGGTAGTTGGCGGCGACAAAATAAGCACCTTAGTGGCAACTACCATAGTTGGTTGCCATGGTGGTCCGCATAGCTTTCTGGTCAACAACACACCCACACACACACTTCACGGACACGAGTTGTGCACAAGAAACATACCCAATCACATCCACCCTCGCGGTGACGCATGACAGTCGGAAGGAAAGGCGATGGAATAGTCTCCTGGACGGCAGCGGCAATGCGACATCAGAAGAGAAACGGAGAAGGGAGAAGGTGGTGTGAAACCCACTGAGTATAACAACAACAACAGTGAGAGAGACGCATGCTCGTGATCCTCGTCGGCAACTAGAGTGACGCGGCGGTGAACGTTTAACGGATCACATCGGTGGCTACGTCGTCAGCTAGGAATGAAAGTCGTTTGGCGGCCATGGCTGACCGGAAAATGAGTGAAGAGGGTGGTGGCGGCTGAAAGTCACACATGGCGGCTAAAGAGATGATGAATTAGGTTTAGGGTTGAAGGTATTCGGTGATGTATCTTGAAGCGGGAAGGGAAGGGGGTCCGAGTCTAAACCCGTGATCCTTTCAAACATCAACCCATTTTTTACAAGTTTGGCCCCTCCTCCACTAAAACTTTTCAACATAACTCCAATATTTACCATTTAACCCCTTACCTTGAAAAATCCTTTCATAATAAGTCCATAATTTACCAAACACACCCTAACTTCTGAAATCATTTTAAAATTAAATCCATGATTTACTAAACAACCCTCAAAATTCAAAATTCTTTACAAACTAATCTGAAAATTACATTTTAACCCCAAAAATCTCAATTATGACGTATTCAACCCCTCCTTCTCTGATCATTACCATCTAAATCCCCATTTTACTCTTTAGCCCTTGCTTCCCATAATTTATTACAATTCAAGTCCAAATATTACAATAAAGATCCAAAATTTCCAGAAATTATGTCATTTAGCTCCTTATGACTAACAATGTTATCTTATTACATATTTAGGGCTACTATTCATTATTAATTTTATCCATTTATTTATTTAATAAGCGGGATGTCACACAAAATGTGTGGATTTTGATTATAAGAATTTATGTAATGTTGGTGTAGTGTTTATGGTCACTGTTTTTTATCTTTTATAATCAAATTTGTTTCATAATGTAAGGGTATTTTGGTCCTTTCTTTTTTGTTCACTGGTTTGTTACATAAGTAAATAGTAGTTTGGTCAACTAGCGTCATATAACATCATACTTCCAATTCACTTGGTAATTTTTTTGTTATTTTTCATAGCATTTTGGTCAAAATATGTGTATTGTTGGTATAGCGTTTATGGTCATCATTTTTATCTTTTATAATCCCAATTGTTTCATAAGGTAAGGGTATTTAGGTCATTGGTTTGTTACATAAGTAAATGGTAGTTTGGTCCACTAGCATCATATAACATCACACTTCCAATTCAATATCATAAACATATACACTTCACTACATACATCAAAATCGATCAACATTGGAACATACAAACTTCAAGGTAGTACATCAATACATACACACAAAATTGGTCAACATTGGACCTTAATCCACATTAATTAATACTTAAAGACCTACCACAACTTCTTCCTACTTACCCCTTGTACACCATCCACATCAAAATCCCTACCAAGACTATTAAAATAACAAGCAAACCAATCATAACCTTAACAAGATTCATCAAACTTATTTCACCATGATGAGGGTTCCCTTTTCCCCGTCCAATGGTTTTTTTTTTCTTATTTGCCATAACTTCAAACAGAAGTTCCTTGTTCCATGGACTTACTTCACCATCATACCATTCAAAGTAGCCATAGTCTTCAACTTCATCGGGCCAGTATCTGCACCCAAAGTATTTTCATCCAGGATTCTTCTCACTCATTGATATCTTCAAGGGGGCAATTACTCCACAATAGCACGTCCCAGAGGGACCATTGTTTGACTTGTTTACCCCACTAGCCCACTTGTTGATTCATCTGATTGAGACGAAGACACCATTGTACAATCCTCGTGAAGAAGAACTAAGATGAAAAAGTGAAGATTGATCTAGGGTTGTAAAGGGTTGAGGCCGTTGGGTATCATTTATAAATGCTCAACTGCCATATAAGATATTAGGTGGATACCGCATAAATAAATTGTTGACTCAACAAAATTCAAACCGGTTGACCTGAAAGTAACGCGTTATATGATTACATTTAGTAAAAAATCAATAACACAATGTCAAAATTAAAAAAAAAAAATACAATCTCAAATTTGAATTTATCCTCTTTTGTACTATTTACAACCAAATGGAAGAAAATTTCCATTTTTTTAGTTTTGATTTGATAACGTTAACGGTAAGGGTTCCCTCGATTCTAGTGAGCACTTCCCGTGTTTGCGAGACCCGCGAATTGGAGTTCTGGGCGCGGGAATCCCTCGTTTGAATCTACAGCAATCCCCATTGTATTTTTTTTTTTTTTTTGGAAACGGCCATTGTATTCAAACCCTAATTCCACTTCCACCCACAGTTTTTCTTCTTCCTGTATAAAGTGCTTTTTATTTTCTTGAGTCTCAAGAATTAGTTTTTATTGATGGCGACAACAATTACAGAGAACAGGAATAATGAAATCAATCACATGGTGATGAATGTCGAGGTGGCTGTTAATGACCAGGAACGATGTCGAGTTGGTGTTGATGCTGACGGTGTACCTTCGTCTTTGCCTTCTCCTCATATTCTGAAAGAACGATTTAAAACTATCAATGGTGATGGAGGTGAAGAACAAAGTGGGATTTCTGAATCTGAAGCAGAGGGGAAGGTGAATGTTCAGAAGAATAGAGGTAGGAAAAGAATTCGGAAAGGGAACGGGATCAGTGATACTGCTACTAAATCTCAAGAGAAAAAGAACAAATCACGTGGTCGCCTGAAGCAGGTTGTTACTAAAAAAGAAGAGAAGATGGCGGTTGGTGTTGTGAAGTTAAGTGATGATGATAACAAGTCCTCAGAAGAAGGTATGGTTGATGCTGAAACTGATCTTGCTATTCCTGATCGAGAGGGAAATGTTATCAACCAAGTAGTGAACAACAAAGATGACCAAAAAGAGAGTGGAAGGCCAAAAAGAAGTACTAGGAATGAGGTTATTAATTATGCAATTTTTGACTATTATTATGATTTTGAAGAGGATGTACGGAAGAAGACACACCAGCGATCAGTTCCAAAGAAACAAAAGATGGGTGAAGAGGAACAAGATAAAGAAGATGGTGATGGAGGTATAGAACACAATGGGGGTTCTAAATCTGAAGCAGACGGGAAGAAGGGTGTTCAGAAGAAGAAATTCAGGAAAAGAGGTCGGAAAGCGAAGAATGGGAACATTGTTACTGCTACTAAATCTCCAGAGAAGAAGAATAAATCACGCCAGAAAAAGCTTTGTGTTTCTACAAAAGAAGTAAGGAAGATGACAATTGGTGTTGTGAAGTCAAGTGACGATGATAACAAGTCCCCAGAAGAAACAGAAGAAGATATGGTTGATGCTAAAACTTCTATTGCTACTCCTGATCGAGAGGGAAACATCACCAATGAAGTAATAAACAGTAAATATGTCAAAAAAGAGAGTGAGAGGCCCACAAGAAGTACCAGGAATGCCGATATTAGTTATGCTGAGGATGGAAGGAAGAAGAAACATCTGCAGTCAGTTCCAAAGAAAGAAAAGAGAAGCAAGAAAGCTTCCAGCCCAATCAAGAAGGAGGAATCAAGGCCAAGGTGTGCTGCAAGGCACAAGGTTCCAGATGAAAATGTAACACATTCTGTGTTCCTGGTTTCCCTCTTTCTCTATTTAAATTTAAATACATCTCCTTGATTAAACAATAAACGTCATCTCTTTATCTTCTTCCATTTGTTGGCAGGGAAATCTAGTTTATGTACCTTCAAACATGTGTCATCAGTGTCAAAGAAACGACAGTGGACGAGTTGTTAGGTGCCAGAAATGCACTACAAAGCGTTACTGTGTCCCTTGCATGACAAGATGGTATGATTATGAAAGATCAAAACTTTTTCTTCCCTCTTTCTAACCGAGTAATCAAATTGAGTGATTGCTTTTCAAGGTGCAGTTGAATAGACTTGTTACATCATTTTAGCCCTTCACACTTCTGTCATTGCTTTTTAACTTTCTTGGGAAATGGTGCATTGACATCAGAGAGTAGCCATCATTGACCTTTGTGATTGTGTTGGTTAAATTTGTAGCATGCTTCTATAACCCACTGACTTGATGCCTGATTGTTTACTACTTTACTCTGTCTTTTACTCTTTTAGGTATCCTAACATGACAGAGGAGATGTTTGCTGAGTGTTGCCCTGTTTGCTTAGACAATTGCAACTGTAAAGGTTGTTTGCGTGATGTGCATCCTAAAGTTGGTTCCTGCATCTTTATCTTTTGTTATGGAACTTATTTTTTTTTGTTTTTACTCTTATGTAAACAAGAAACTTAATACTGAATGTGTTGGTGGTTTTTTAGGTCAAACAAAAGATTGATTTTAAACCTGATGATGATCAGAAAATCCGGTATTCTGTTTATATCCTACATGTGCTTCTTCCATTCTTGAAGCGTCTCAACAAGGAGCACATAAAGGAGAAAGAATTAGAATCTAAAATTCAAGGTATTTCAGTTGTTCATCTCTGTGTTCTTGCTGTTTTTTCAAATATAACTCCAAGTTTACACTGTAGCTAATCTAAATGTGAGTATTGCCATGTATATATGATTCTTGACTATTGATGATGAGTGTGTCTTTAACCTGAATTCTCATTGTTCATCATTTAAACTTACCTTTGGCTTGATGATGAGTTGTAATGATGATAATGTGAGTTTGTTCACTAAAAGGGTGGTTTAAATAGATAATCAGCAATCAGTCATACTTTATGTAGGTTTCCCTAAGTTTTTATTTCTTGGGCAGGATCTATTTTATCAAAGGTAAAGTTGAAGAAGGCAAAGTGCAGCCCGAATGAGCGCATGTACTGGTATGTCATATCAGCGATTGTACAAGTATATGAGGATCTTGTTTCACAATATTTATGTTCTTTCATTTTTTTTCTTGATTATAGCATCCTACTTTCATTTGTTTATCTTACAACATTTTACTCTGAAAAACTACTCAATTATGGCAATGGCATCCAAGTACAAAGCACTTTTCACTGCTTTGATTTAGCAGCCTTTTCAAAGTACATTGTTTCAATGAGAAAAATATTGGAACGAGAATGCTGTAATAGAAAGAACTGAGAGGAAGATTTTACGATAAACAAACAAGTGAAAGCACACAGATATTCCTTGCATTTAGCGTTTGTTTTTTAATGATTTCCTATTTTGATTGTGAGTTAATGTATGCAGTGACTTTTGTAAAACATCAATATTTGATCTGCATAGAAGCTGCCCTTCTTGTCAATATGACCTTTGTCTTGAATGTTGCTGGGAATTGCGAGATGGAAAACCTATGGGAAACAAGGAAGAAGTTATGACTGATTTTAATGATCCAGGTCCTGATTACTTACATGGGGGGAACCCTCTTAAAGCTAAAAAGGCTGTTAAAGATCCTCCACAAAAGAAAAAGCAAACTCATAACTGGAAGTCTCTGGATGATGGCAGAATTCCTTGTCCTCCAAAACGTATGGGTGGTTGTGATCGTGGTATTTTAGAGTTGGTTCACATAAAGCCACGTGACAGTGTTTCAAAGTTGTTGGAGAAAGCACAAAAGCTCTTAAAGACACACAAACTTGAGGAAGACATGAGGGATATGCCTGAGAAATGGTGCACATGTTCTTCAGATGCTGGTGATCAGCAGTTACGAAAAGCTGCTTCCCGTGAAAATTCTAGAGACAATTACTTGTATTGTCCACGTGCAATAGACATTCAACATGGAGATTTGAAGCATTTTCAGTGGCATTGGTCAAAAGGGGAGCCAGTAATAGTCAGCAATGTTCTAGAAACTACACTTGGGTTGAGCTGGGAACCCATGGTTATGTGGCGTGCTTTTCGCCAGATGACAAATACCAAACATGATAAGCTCTTGGATGTGTCTGCTCTCAATTGTTTAGATTGGTGTGAGGTATGTTAAGTATTTCCTTTTGGGCTAAATGCAAGAAGTAGCTACATACTTTCATCTATTTGTGTATTATATCATCCTATTTTCATTGCTTTCTATTACATCGTTGTACTTTCAACTTTTATCTCATTAAGGCATTGTAGTCATGTAGTGTGAAAAATCTACCCATTTATGGCATTGTACTTTCAAGTACTTTTTTGTATTAGTATATGATACTTTGAAAAGTCTACCCGTAGCAGTGAAAACTTGCACTGTATTTGGATAAAATTGCTATGATTGGGTAGATTTATCCAAGAACAATGTATAATAGTAACGAATGGAAGTACAATGCTATTATTTGTCAGTTAATCCTTTATTTTACTGACATTGCCTTATATATAATATATGTTCTGTGGTAACTGTTGGATGGATACAGTTCATACAAGCTTGGGAGAATATTTTTTTTCAACATATTTTTCTAGAATCTATGTTAGATTTTTTTCGTTTAGTTAATGCTATTTTGGGGTATTTACATGCCTAATCATCCTTTCTTATGGCATGCAGTTTGATATCAATGTTCATAAATTTTTTACTGGGTATTTGGGTGGTAGATATGACAAAGAAGGGTGGCCTGAGATCCTAAAGTTGAAAGATTGGCCTCCATCAAGTTTATTTGAAGAACGGTTGCCACGTCATGGTGTTGAATTCATCACTTGTTTACCCTTTAAAGAGTACACACATCCACGTGATGGATACCTTAATCTTGCAGTCAAGTTGCCTGAAAAATCTTGTAAGCCAGACATGGGTCCTAAAACCTACATAGCTTATGGCGTTCATCAAGAATTGGGACGTGGAGATTCTGTAACTAAACTTCATTGTGACATGTCTGATGCGGTATGCTTTTTCTATCTTGTTAGGGTTTGAGGTTTGTAATTAAATTTGGGTTTTTAGACATCTCTAAGAAAACTCTGCTGCATCTATCCTCACTAAATATATTTTGTGGTGACATGCAGGTGAATGTGTTGACTCATACTGCAACTGTGACCCCCGAACCTGAAAATCATGAAAAGATAAATCAATTGAAACAGCATCACAAAGCTCAGGATGAGAGGGAACTTTTTAGACTGGTAGGGAAGAAACATCAAGATGTTGATGACATGAAAGATGCCACTGCTGAGGTAGTTGTTGGCCTGAAAAAACGAGGGCGCCCATTTAAAAAAATCATTGAATCTAAAGTTGAAAAAAACACGAGTGATGTCAATATGGGAGAAACAAGCGCCCGTGTTTACGCCTGTGTTTACAGTAGACGCAAGCGAAAAAGTGGGGATGAAACAGATTCTTGTCTTGTGACAAGTACTAGTGATCAAGCAGATGAAAGTGCACTGAAGGAGGATAGATGTGAAGGACCTAAGTCTAAAACTGATGAAAAAGATAAGAGGAAGAGAAAGGATTCCACGAAAAAAGTTGAGGGACAAAATGGAAATAGAAGAAGTACAAGGAATTGCAGGAAACAAGTGAAAGCATCGGTTACCAATAACGAGGAAACAGAAGCTAGTGAAGAAGTTAAGAGTAAGAGAAAGGATTCCAAGAAAAGAGTTGTGGGACAAAATGGAATTAAAGGACCTAAAAGGAAGGGAGAGAAAAAAATGATATCTTCTGATGGTGAAGAAGTTGATAACCAGGATGATATTTCAGGTAGTTGTGTGGATGGATTTGATTTGGGAGATGGAGGTGCTTTGTGGGACATATTTCGGAGGGAAGATTCGCCTAAACTGGAGAAATATCTCAAAAAACACTTTAAAGAGTTTAGACATATCTTTTGTCGACCATTGGAGCAGGTAGTCCTTACTTTTAGTTGAAATCCATTCATGTGTAGCATTACATTCCTAAATAGTAATTTCTCAAACTGTTGTATTGTATCTTTTTGGTCCAGGTTATCCACCCAATTCATGACCAAACATTTTACTTGACCATGGAGCATAAAAGGAAGCTTAAAGAAGAGTTTGGTTAGTGTACATCTGCAAGGCCCTGTATCGGATTTCACTGTTATAAAATTTCTGAAATGTGATTATCTTTTTGGTTGTCATCAGGAATTGAAGCATGGACTTTTGTCCAGAAGCTTGGAGATGCTGTATTTATACCTGCTGGTTGTGCCCATCAAGTTAGAAATTTGAAGGTTAGTCACTTAACTACTACTTTTTAGATTCTTTTTATTAAGTTGCTTCATCTGAAATTAATAGGGAGTGTTGGAATGAAAGGAATTGGCATGTCGTTATATAGTGATTCAGAGAATGATGACATGGCAATACTATTGGCCTTGTTAGGGCATGATTATGAATGACTACGTAGGGGTTAACTTCATGTCTTGCAATGATGATATTGGAGCATCTCAATCCTCATGCCTTTGCTGATCTTCATACCCTGGTTCACATCTTAAATTTGACCTTTTTGACTTTTTACTGTTTGACTGAGTCAGACCGTCTTGGATCGAGTTTTTCCGCCTAGACTTGTTTCTGACCGATTTGGACTGATTAATGATGGATCTTGATTTATTTGGCTGATTAGCTTTAGTCCTACCCAGTGACAGTCCTCTTAGCGCCTAGGCACTGCCTAATTGGGGCCTATGCTGTTTTTTTTTATCATGTAATACTTATAACCACATTCACCATGTTTGCCTCACAACCTTGCGAACATATAATCACTACTGCAAATGCCTCCAATATCACAACCATGCCCATGCAAGTCTACTACCTCCACTCATCCCAATGCTTACTAGATCCAAGTTAGGCATCTTAAAACTAAAAGAGTAAATTACATGGATGGTCATTGTGGTTTGGGATAATTTACGAGTTTGGTCCTTAACTCTTATTTTTAACTCAGACGGTCCCTTAAACTTTATTTTGTTGCGTATTTGGTCCCTAATAACATAGAAAGACAGTTTTACCCCTATAATTTAATATTCAGATTTTTTTTATTATTTAAAAAAGATATTTATTAAAATAATCCATGTGGTCCCACCACCCAAAACCTAGAGTAAATTACACGAATGGTCCCTATGGTTTGGGGTAATTTGCGTGCTTGGTCCCTAACTTATTTTTTTAACTTAGAAGGTCCCTACTGTTTCTTTTTATTACACGCTTGGTCCTACTGTTTGTTTTTGTTACACGCTTGGTCCCTGTCTTATCTAAAAAGACTATTATTTAAATAGAGAAAAATGGTGGGGTAGGGTAAGGTGAGGGGGGTGGAGTTGAGGGTGTGTTTATTTAAATAAATTAAAAAATCAAAGGAAAAATAGTCTTTTTATGTAAGACATGGACCAAACACGTAACAAAAAGAAACAATAAGGACCTTTCGAGTTAAAAAAATAAGTTAGAGACCAAGCGTGCAAATTACCCCAAACCATAGGGACCATTCGTGTAATTTACTCCTAAACTTATTTTCCTTACTTTCCTCTCTTTAGCTTTCACGTTCTAATCTGTAACCCTCCTCCATCTACATCTTCTCACCGCCTACTCTGCCTCCCTCACCCTCCTCACCGTCGACATCAATCTCCTCCTTACCATATCTCCATCTCTCACTTCATCATCGATAGAATCCCAAAATAACCAATTTGTGACCTAAATACCCCTGCAAGTTTGTGACTCATGTGGTCGCCGCCGCCTGCCCCATCGTCAACGTCAAGCATTGTCCGCCAGCCTCCATTGTCAAGCGATTGTCCGACAGCCTCCATCGTCAAGCAATCGTCTGCCGACCTTTCTCTATATTGTCGGTGTTATCCGCCTCTCTCTATTTCACCAGTTAACAAAAATCGATGTTTAATTTGCAAGAATCGGATGATTATAGGTTGTTTGTTGATATGGGTATTTACAAACCGACTGTCAATGCTTGTTCGCTGATTTGGTTTCAGATTTTGGGGATGACCCGAGATAAGTTCCTTTTAGTTACAAATCAACCTTGTCTATGTTGTATCTCCGGTCAAGAATTAAGCTCTAGTGTTGTATATGGTTTCAGAGATCATGTATTCCCGACTTCCAAAAATGAACTAAAGGGTTTATATATGAATCAGGAGTGGTTGAACTTTAGTTAACTATTAGTAATTTTATTGTTTAAGAAATAAATAACAAATTAATTAACAAAGAAATAGTTGGGGTAAAATAGTCTTTTTATGTATGGCAAAGACCAAACACCCAACAAAATTATATCTTAAGGACCATCTGTGTTAAAAAAAGGAGTTGGGGACCAAACGCGCAAATTACCCAAAACCGCAAGGACTATCGGTGTATTTTACTCAAACTAAAACTTACATTTCCTCCTTTCTCAAGTCCCTAACCGCTTATGTTTATTTGACTATTGCTGTCAAAATAGTGTACCAAGCGCTTAATGAAAACATAAATCACACTCGGGTTCTTTTCATCGTGAGTCACATCAACACAATGGCTAACAATTTGTTTTCACATCAAATACAACTCAGATTGTTCATTGTTGATCGTAATGACAGCCATATCGTTGTTGAGCACCTATTTGTGATCATTGTTGTAAAAGTCGCTTGGCGGTACTAAGTTGGCCTACTAGTGACTAGAGATTGGTCGACTTTTATTTATGGATTAGTTGGTGATTAGTCTGGGACCCTAAATTGTAAACCGGTTAAATTTTAGAATAAATAAATATGACTAATATCACAACAAAATAAGTTTAAATGTGATTAATATCATAATGCTAATATGACTAATAAAGTACTACTTATTCCTCAAATAGTTTTGATCAAGATAAAACTTCTTCAAGGTGTTCAAAGTTCATCGACTTCTACAACTTCACTAATTGTCTAGGCAAGGATGGCTGAGTACCGCTTAGGGACTAATCAGAGATTAATCGGGGACTAATTGAGATTTTTACAACATTGATTGCAATTGGTAAACACAATCATGCAATTTTTGGACTAAGCAAGTCCCTTGTGCCTGGTTTGACAAATTGTGACCCTCATTTGTCACTTTGGATTTTGAACAACTTGTTTCATGTTTCATGGTTATGCTTTATATTTTTTGTCTTAGTTTATGTGGATGACATTTTGGTTGCAGGCAATAAATCTAAACAAATATGAGACAACATTTCTAAACCGAGTGTCCAATTTCTACTCAAAAGGCTAGTTGCTAGCTTTCTTGGTTTTGAGACAACTAGAGGCAAGATGGAATTCATTTAACAAAGGGCTTCTAGCTTAAATGTAGCTCAAATGCATCAGGTGTTTCCCTCCCTTCTTGAGGTCAAAGGGTTCAAGTCCGTTCCACAACATAGGACATAGGTGAACTCGAAAGCAGATTAGATTTGTTGTTTAAAAAAAAAAGTAAACCATTGACATGCTAAATGCAAATGCATGTCCTACTCCAAATGAATCCAAGCAATAAGCTTCACGTCATGAAAACCCCTTTGATAACATGACTCTTTGCAAAAGTAGGGTTGGATTACCTCACACCGATTATGCCTAATATTACTTTCTTGGTGAATAAACTAAGGCGTCAATTTCTTCAATCATCCACATGAGTCATTGGCCATAAGTCTTACTCTTGTTGTCGAATGCCTATGTGGAATACACATGAAAAAAATGGTAAACCACACCTTCATGGTAAACCACACCTTCAGGACGGCCTACGCCGAACCTCAAGGGGGTAAATCACAAAGCACTAGCAATATTTGGGCGTGGGTTGAACCTCAAAGGGGTAAATCACAAAGCACTAGCAATATTTTGGGTGAAATTCTGCACCTCAACCACTAAGCTCCCTTTAAAGAGACTAAGCATGGATTAGTCTACAATGGCCTATTGTCATATCATGTTTATCTTCGTGGTAACATAATCATGTGGCAAGATTTGCTACAAAAGCTGATCATAGAGATGTTACTCTTGCTCAATTCAAAAATCATTAGGTTGAAATCATTATCTTCAGAAGTTTTTTCAGCAAGGGATATGATCATTGCAAAGATATCATCCTTGGTGTGATAACTTGAGGGCTCGATGACAACTTGCTACAAATCTTGAACAAAACATATTGAGATCGATGTCCATTATATGGGGCACACGGTATAAAAGAGCACAATGTTTCTTTTGTTCGGCGATCCTAGGTGTACAAAAAAGTTTAGTGACCATTATTGAACACAAAAAATGCCTTTACTTGATAGACTGTCTTAAGTCAACATACATTGTTATCCATTCAACTATTTTGTCCATATTGGGCTTAAAGGAAGAAAAAAGCAGTAGCCCCTTAGTGTCCATCATTAAACTCCTTAATGATCTTAATTTACATACATCAGCCTACTTAATTTACATACATCAGCCTACTGCATGCCAAAGGCACCATAACCTATTTCATACCGAAGGCACTAAAACCTATTTCTAGTCCTATGTCAACAGACATGGTTATCCGGTCTAAATACTAGACTTGAAAGAACAAAGAAAACCTATTAGTGTTCATCATTAAGCTCATGAATGATATCAATTGACATAACAATGCGGTGCATCTGAAATGCAGTACAACCTGTTTCATGTCCTATTTCTTGTCCTACGCCACCAGACATGATTATCTATTCTATGTTGTCCACACCGAACTCAAAAGGAAAAAAGGAAACATCGTCTTAGTGTCTATTATTAAGTTCATGAATGATCACAAGATACATGTCTCGGTCAAATGCATGCCAAATGCAGTACAACCTGTTTTTGTCTTAAGTTAACAAACATTATTATTTATTAAACTTGTCCATATTGGATTTAAAAGAAGAAAAAAAAAGCAACCCCTTAATGTTCATTCTTAAACTCCAAAATGATCTCAATTAAAATAAATTAGTCTGATGCATGCCAAAGGCACTACAATCTGGTTTCTTTCTGTTCTATGTCAACGAACATGGTTATCCATTCAGGTGCTTTGTCTATAATAGACTTGAAAGAACAAAAAGAAACAACCCTTTAATGTTCATCATTAAGCTCATAAATGATATCAATCGACATAAGTCTTCGTCCGATGCATTTGAAAGGTAGTACAACCTATTTCATGTCCTAAACCAACAAACATGATTACCCATTCAACTACTTTCCTCACACCACACTAAAAAGAAGAAAAAGAGACATTGTTAGTTTCCATTAGGGGTGGGCATTAGGATCAGACCAGATTCAGTTCCAACACATGACTGGTTTTAGAGAATTCCTTGGACCGTGGACCAAACCTAGCGACATAAACTGGTTTTATGGTTCTTGGACATGTTTGACCGGTACAACATTCGTTGCGTATGGTGCAAGTTGTTGAAGCAGTAGCGAAGTTCTTTCAACTCTAATATCCTAACTTTGGGGGGCTGTAAGTCGATCATTATGGAGCCAAAAATGATGAAGTTATAGCATAAATTGAAATATAAACTATAAACTACATGTTGGAAAAAATCATATGTCAGTCCGACATCAAATGAATGAGTTATGTAATTTTTAAAAGTTTCACAGATTGCACGTAAAAGCTGAAAATTTGAAAAACTGCCTGCTTTGATACCATGATATCAGGGGACTGTAATTCATTCAATATGAAACCAAAAATGATGAAATTCTTAGCCTAAATTGAATTAGAAATTATAAACTACATTTTGGAAAAGATCTCATGTGAATCAGACTTAAAACAAATGAGTTATGTAATTTTTAATAGTTTTACAAATTAAACATAAAAGCTGGAAAACTAAAAAACTTTCAGCTTTGATACTCCGACTTCGAACTATAACTCGTTCAATATGGAAACAAAAATGATGAAGTTATATTGTTGTAGCCTAAATTGAAGTACAAACTATAAACTACATGTTGGAAAAGATCTCATATTAAACTATAAACTATAAACTACATGTTGGAAAATATAGCAAATCAAAGAACCGAAAACCACACCTATTACATAAATAAAATAGCTACCGGTCCGGTGCGGTCCTAAGTCAAACATAAATTAGTATTCATTAATGAATGATCATGATTAATAGAGTCCAATGCATGCCAAATGCAGTACAACCTTTTTCCTTTCCTAAGTCGACATAATATATTATCCATTAAGCTACTTTGACCATATTGGACTTAAAACAAGAAAAAAGAAATAGCCTCTTAGTGTCCATCATTCAACTCCTGAATGAACCCTGAGTGCTAGCTTTGAGCTTGTTTTGAATAAAAAAACTCAAAGCTTTAAACCTGACTTGAGCTCAACCGAGCTTGAATTTTCAAGCTCGAGCTCGTTGAAGTGATCAACAATCAACACTTTGAGCCTGGCTCAATTCCATATTTAAAAATGCCATTGCATTATATTTCAATGGGAATACGATTAAGCTTGCAAGCATGACTCGAATCTAATCCAATATATAAAATGTGAATAGGACAAATAGTAAAAATATAACTTTGACTCAACTCGATTATATTCACGAGCTTTACGAACTACCCCACTAGCTTTAAAACAAATGGTAAAAATTTAACTTTGACTAAACTTGCAAGCATGACTCGAATCTAATCAAATATCTAAAATATGATTTCGAATACCTTTCAAGTTGCTTCTAAATTTATGTGTTATCATAAGTGAATAAATATTTTTTCTTTTTGTGCAGTCATGTATAAAAGTTGCACTAGACTTTGTTTCTCCTGAAAACGTTGGTGAATGCATTCAACTGACAGAGGATTTCCGTGTTCTTCCCCAAAATCATAGGGCCAAAGAAGATAAGTTAGAGGTAAACAATCTCTTCTGGTGGCATACTCTATGTATTCACCATAAATTTGGGTTCATATGTTACTGATAACAGGTCAAATTGGTAATTTAGGAAAATACTTGGCAAAAAAGGTAACAGGTTATATGGCTTAAAAATCGTCTGATTCACAGAAGTCTGTAGATTATAGCATCCTACTATCTATCCAGTTGTAACCCTGCCATTCAAATACAAGACATTTTTGCTGCTATATTTGAGAGTACAATGTTATAACTGGGGTAGATTGCTCAATTTATAATGCCTTATTTTGAAAAAGTTTCAAAGTACATTTCTGTAATAGAAAGATCTACCCAATTATAGCAGTGAAAATTGTTTTGACTTTGGATGACATTACTATAATAGGTAGAAACAAAAGCAGGATGCTATAAACTTATAATAAACAAATGAATGAAAGTATGTGCCTATTTTTTGTATATAACTCTAGTTTCTAAACAATGTGATAATTTATTATTTTCATAGTATTGTTTATTTATTTATTTATTTAATAATTTCGACTGATCTGTTCTAAATTTAAAATGGTGCAATTGGTTGATTCACAGGTGAAGAAAATGGCACTTTATGCAGTGGAGGCAGCTGTGAAGGACTTGGAAAATTTTGATACCAAGTAAGTGAAAACCATTTCTTCAACCATTTTCAATCCTAGCATTAAAAAATATACAAAAACAGTGTAATTTTAGCATCAAGTTTATGCACTCCAACCACACACTAAAATTTATCACATCAGAAAACACATCTTCAATGTTTTAATAATAAAATAACTTGGTCTTTTTACATATTACACTAATAATTTTCATTTGCTTTACAAACATATATCATGGATATCAACCAAAATTTTAAAAAACTACCACACAATGAGATTCTTAATATCTGGAAGCAAATATAACATTAGATGATTAGATTTGGATGTATGAGTTTAACTAACAGGGAAACTTGTTTCAGAAAGGGAATTGAAACTAAATCTAAGGAATAGGCGGATGCAACCCACAAGGGAGAGGATTGTTGAGGTTCCACTTTCTGTAGTATATTGTATTAATTGAATTTGATAGATTTTGTCTAGTCTTAAACTGAGCTCTGAGCCCAAGCATACTTCCAAGAAACTCTTTCAAACTGTACTTGTCACTTATTAACCGATCATGTAACAGTTTGTTTTTTGGCTTGTCCTTGAGCACAAGTTATGGGAAATGCAGGTTTTGTGTTTTTGAGTTTGTGTTGTGTCTTTTGATTTATGTTACTTTGTACATGTTGATCTTGTGTTTCAAAAATGGTTTAATAGTTAAGCTATTTATGTGAATTTATGGACTCAATGGGCACTTGACTTAATCAGCTTGTATGTATGTATGTATGTATGTTAGTTTTATGAAATTTCAATTGCTTAAACTGTAAAAAGAATGGGGGTTACCTTGATGTGAAATTAAGGGTTTTATGAAATTTCAATTGGTTAAATTGTGACATTATGTTCTTAATGTGATGTCCTCATGTTCGATTCTAAGTACTTTGAGTTAGTTTTATGGAAGTTAAAAGAATTAATCAATCTAATCTATTATGGTTGATATTGGTGTTATGCTTTAGATCACTCACATTGGTCATTCTTTTTTACCGTTTTCTCAAAATAAATTTGTTTTTAAATGATATTTTTCTGTCTTATCAAATTATGAAAAACCTTACCATTGACAATTTTGTTAATGTTACAAATTATCCTATTTTGGCTTTTTTGACAGGATCTTAAATCATACTCTTCTTTAGTGATGCGACAATGTTGGTCTAACCCAAGAGAAAGGATCTTAAATTACACTTATGGTTTTGCAAGTCTAACCTAAGAGAAAATTGAAAGCCTCACTTAATAAAGCTCTGTCTTGGACCATAAGTCCTTAACACTTTAAGAACCCATGCACCTAAAGCCTAAGTGTTCCCCATGTTGGAGATTAAGTCCTTAACACACATGCACACATGCTTGCAACATATATTGGAGTGTCTGAATGGTCCACTCGCTCTGACGATCCGTCTGCTGATGATAAGTGGTGCTAAGATGCAACTTCATACCCAGTTCCTCGTGGAACTTCTGCCAAAAACGAGATGTGAGCCAAACATCTCGATCCGATACAATGGAGACTAGAATACCATGCCGAACAACAATCTCTCGCACATATAAATTGGCCAATTTCTCGTTCGACGAGCTCTCTTAAATGGCTAGAAAGTGGGAGCTCTTGGTTAGACGGTCCACTATAACCCATATCGCATCGAATCCCTTTGCCGTTCGAGGTAACTTGGTGATGAAATCCATAGTAATATGTTCCCATTTCCACATGAGAACCTCCAATGTCTGCAGCTTGCCATGCAGTCTCTGGTGCTCAGTCTTGACCATTCGACAAGTCAAGGCCCAACACTAATTTCTAACACTCTAACTTCACATAATGACCATCAACTCATGCATGGTTGAGATAAATCTATCAAGATGTCATTTTTATGAACAAGGGACCTCAAAAACATCAAATTAATACTATTCTAAGCTTTTGGAGTAACTTATACTCACATGAATCAACTCAAGGGACCAAAACATGCCAAAAACCCTAACTAGCCTAGATCTAAACAAAGAATCACCAAGATTGAGACTTCATACCTTCTGGAAGATGATGAAGGTGAATAGATTATGGATCCATAAGCTTCAAGCCAACAAATGCTTCTCTAAAGGTTTTTTTTTTCTTTAAGATGCACCAAAACATACAAAATGCTCAAAACTCTATAAAAAGGGATTAGGGTTTCGTGGGAACTTCTTTGGGACGAAGGAGGCTGATGACAAAAGAGGCCTTGAGGTTATAAGTGCTTAAATAGGGACCAAACCCTAAATTTTAGGGTTTGCCCTAGCTCGAATATGCCCGACGTGCCAGGGGGAAAACCTCGAGTCCAATATTCACCAAGGTACGCCCAACGTACCTCAATTACACCCATCGTAATTTCCACCATTGCAAAATAAATAAACATTTAAAATTAAAAAATTTACTTAGAAATCGGGTGTTACATTAGACATCCTGTTTTAGAGAGAAAATGGAGGAGAAAACCAATGAAAACAACATCACATAAATCAGGATAAAAGTTTAGAAAAATATTATATTTCTTAAAATTTTGATCCAAAATCGAACCAACGAATTGATCCGGTGAAAAAACTAGAACCGATATAGTTTAACCAAAGAATCGATAACCGACCCGATGACATAAAACCGATACCGGTCCGGTGGTACCTGTGTCGGTTCGGTCCAATCCATTTGTTGCTCACCCTAGAGCCAAATTAAAAATATAAAAATAGAAAAATAGAAAAAATATATTTATAGAAAAAACAAATAAATTGGAGGTTTAATCCAACAAAAATCCTAATATACATATAGGGTCTTTTATTTAATTGATTAATTGCAATTCTATATTTTATTTGCCATTTTTATTTAACTATTTCGTAGTTAAAAGGCATTTATTAAAATTAGAGTAAATTATAGAATAAATTGCATCCCTATGGTTTCAAACAATAATAATGTTGGTCCCTAATCTATATAAAAAAACAATATTATACCTTTTTTACTATTTTTTTTGTTACAATTGTTTTACTTTTAATAATAGATATTAATATGGGCTTTACATTCCAACCCAACCCCCACCCTCACCCCTACCTCCTTCTTCCTTTCATTCTTGTCGTCGTCCCCTCACATCTTCGTCTTTTCTCCCTTTCCAATCAATATCCCCCACCATAACCACTGCGTCCCTCCATCTTTTTCATCACGACGACCTAAAACTAAACTAAAGACTCTTCCATCAATATGAACCAAGAAATGCGGAAACCCCTGCCGAAAGGGATTAACAATTAGCGTTTATGTGTTATTTTAATGGAATTAATTGGATTAGGATATAGATCGGTGGTTAGACGATCTTATGTAAGCATGAGTTTAATGTAATACAAAATTGGTGGTAATTATAACCCCATTTGTAATGCAATCACAATGATTGTTAAAGAATGCTTACACCATACTCATGTTTTCGTCTTTTGTCAAAAACTACTTACTAAGATGGAAAAATACATATATTCTCTCCTTGTTATTAACATTTAGTGCCTGAACAACTAGTATGAACTGAAACGCCGTTTACATTTTTTTCTAGAATAGTTTGATCATGATGTTCATCTAAGCTTCTGGTAACACATCTAGTTGTTTTTTTAGGTCATTTTTGATCGCTTAATTTTTGATTTTGTGCTTATTTGGTCACTTAACTCTTTTTAAGTTTTAAAAGTTCATCGAACTTTTGGTTTTTTGCTCATTTAGTCACTTAACTTTTGGTTTGGTCACTTAACTTTTGGATTTGTGCTCATTTGGTCACCTAACTTTTAAAATTGTGCTTATTTAGTCACTAAACTTTTGAATTTTTTTAAAAGTTTAGTGACCAAATGAGCATAAATCCAAAAGTTAAGTGACTAAACGAACACAAAACCAAATGTTCGATGACCTTTTAAAACTTAAAATAAGTTAAGTGACCAAATGAACACAAAGTCAAACGTTAAGTGACCAAAAATGTAACATCTAAGATTGATCAGGTTAGTTTCTTAACTTTGGAATTTGAGTTGATGACATTATTGGTCCCCAAGATTGGAATCTTAGCCTTTTTGAGTACGTGGGGCGTAACTTTGCTTACGCTGGGCGTAGAGGGCTCCGGGTGCGTACGATGCGCGTACATGTCGTACGCTAGGCGTACGTGGCTTTGACCAAAACCCTAGTGGGTTTGTGCACTATTTAAACCCCATTATGACCCCAAGACCTTCCCTCACCTTAGCCTCCACTGTCATTTCGACCCTCTTAGCTAACCCTAGCCATTTTTGAACATCTTGAGCTTTGTAGTGAGATTTTGAGCTCCTTTGGTGGTGAAGAAGGTGGTGCAAGAAGAAAGCTTTGTCTCCAAGACTTTAGATCCAACATTTTCTACTTATTTGTCACCACATTGAGGTACAAAGCTCACATCCTTGCTTGTGCTTCCTTAAGTTCTTGGTTGGAACAAGATTTCTCCTTTGGACCTAAAAAGATTAGATCTTGGTGAGTATGAGCTACTCCGAAGCCTTTTAGTTGCATTTCCAGTTAGGATCTAGTGTCTCAATACTTAAAGGTGCAAGATTTGAGGCAGTTTAGTCCCCATTCTTGAGTTAAGACGTAGGAAAGGGATTATGAGACTTGATCCTTGTTTTTGGACTTCTTATAGCCATAAAAGGGCTTAAATTTTGCAACTTTATAGCCCCTAGAGGTCTTAATGAGTGCAGATATGAGTTTTGGACGTAATATCTTAATGCATTAAGTCTTTGCATGGATTGTAGTATAGCTGGCGCGTACGTCGCACGTACACCCATATACGCCGTGCGTACTGTCTTCGACCGAGGTATGCTGCACGTACCATTATGTACGTTGGGCGTACGGTTCATGCAGTCTCGTTTAGTGTTGGGCTCAAATCGTTGGGCCTTATGTGGAATTTTGGGTTGTAATCGTGGGCCGATGGTTTTGGATAAGTTGGGCCCTAGAATTCATTATTGGATCATTAGTAGCTTAGTTGGGACTTTTGGGCCTTGTGGCCCATGATGGTTACAAATTTTGGATGATAGGCCCATTAGTGAAGGAATGACCTTTGGGCCATTATAGAGGATCTTGGACTTAGATTTCTGGGCTTTTAATTAGGGTAAATTATAATCTTAAGTTAGGGTTAATTGTATCATTGTTTAGTGTGTGGTTTCGGACTGTTAGGCGAGCAACTTTCATGTTCAACAGATTGAGGTGAGTCTTCTCACCACACTCATGGGTCGAAGGCACCAATGCCGGCCCATTAATTGATATGTGATGATAGTAATGGAGTATGTAAACGTTGCTATTTGGTCTATATGTGGATTTATGTGAAGACCATGAGAGGAACTCATGACATATGATAAAACCATGGGAGGAGCCCATGGCCCTGTGATACAAGACCATGGGGTAGCCCATGACATTCCAAGTGAAGACCATGGAGGGAGTCCGTGACAAACTTATGTGTGTGTGTGTGTATATATATATATATATATATATATATATATATATATATATATATATATATATATATATATATATGTGTGTGTGTGTGTGTGTGTGTGTGCATTGTATTATGTGATTATATGATTCATGTGTTATGAGAAACTCATTAAGGTTGTGCTTACAATTTTATTGAATGTTTCAGGTACCTCTATTGATAAAGGACAAGGGCCCGACTTGATGGCGCGACGTGCGTTCTTAGTGATTTCATATTTTGCTTTTGTACTCTGAACTTTAAATAATATGGCTTTGTAATGGGATTTTTGGACATCTTGTGGTTGATATTCATGAAATTGAAAGTTAAAAATTTTCTATAAAATTTGGGCTGTTACAAAAAATGACCTAAACCCTAGAAAAAAAGAATAATTTTGTTAGAATTAGATAGTATTTGATGTTTATTAAATTGGGTTTTGAAAACTTAAAACTAGGGTCTAATAGATATTACAACATCTTGAATTGATGCACTTTAGTTCGGTTTTGGTTTAGTACATAAACCTTAGCAATTAACAAACTTTGTTGAATTACGTTTGGTTTTTTTTGAAAGCTTTTACAGTATATTAGTGGTTTAAAAAAAAAAAATAAAGTAATGAGTTTATAGATAAATTGTTGAAAATTTAGATGTTTTTTTCCAAATCATTTCATATATTTTTAGAAATATTTATCTTAGCTATTTTTTTAGATTCTTGCAACCAGCAAAATATGTATTAAAAAAATTTCAAAAAAATTGCCAGATCGAGTATACTTGGGAATTCACTGTTAACATCCTCAAGCCTTTTGCTATAAAAAGATTTTTTATTTCAGAAAAACACAATCTTACGAATTTACGAACATTTTTATATGAAGATCATTTTTATAACAGCAATTTTATTTAAAACATTATTATTATGATTTGTTTTACCTTTTTAAGATAAAAATTTATAATGGGGTACGTAAAGGCCAACGACCTCTTTCCTTCCTATTCATGACATAAACCTGTTTTCTTCAAAAACCCTATTTACGTACGTCTCCTCCTCTCGCTTTTCACCCTGGAGACGTTCTCACATTCAAAGCAGGTATGATCTTCATGTTTTTTACATTTGCCCAAATGTTCACTTCGATTCATCAAAACCCTAAATCAGAGCCTGCACAATGCTACTTTTTGTTGCTCTTTGCGGGATACAATCGTTTCGATCATTTTTATTGTTTTCACGATGTCATTTGTGCTTTTGTGAAATGTGAATGCGAAATGCTTAGAGGAACTTTCTACTTTGAAATTTAATGAATTTGAGGAATAACAGAGTTCAGTTAGCTAAGAGGAAGATTCTATATTCATATTAATGCAACTTTGTGTTCCTTGAAAGGGATCGTTTAGTGTGAGCAGCTGACAAGGACTTCTTGATGACCATACAAAGTCTTAGCATTGCTCTCATGATTAGGGATTAATGAAGAGCAGAATTACTCCAAAATGTGATAAGTTAGGCCACATTTTAAGTGTTGTTATGGGAGTGATAAAGTCTGTGATAAACTGGTGTCAGATAGTAGCCTTGAAACTTAAATTTGTGTAGCAAACTAGCAATTTAATTTAACCTTATGATACCAAAGTTCCTCTGCTCAGTCTACCCTGTCCAGTATTTATCATAAAATTGTGGTAACTCAATGGGATTCCCTGTGATTGAGTAGCAATTTAACCATATATTGATCAAAAAGCAACTACAAGAAAACAATGCATAACTTGGTCATATTCTGTTAAGACTCTTTACTTCTTTTCACGCACTGACTGCATACCTATTGATTAATGCATCTTTCATCCATTTTCTGTTGCTGCAGCCATGGTATTTTCAAAGTAATGTCATTTCCATCTTCCAAAACAACAATGGTGAAGATCATGTAGTGGATCAGAAGACAATATCAAAGTGGGCTAGAAAGGTTAAGCTGTTTCACATCAAGCTAAAGGAATGAGGAATACAAAGTTCCCTATACGCTATCTAATCGTCATTTTGACCTTCCTTTGCACCTGTGTATGTTACATTGAACGTGTAGGCTTTTCAATTGCATACACAATTGCTGCAGATGATGCAGGAGTTAGTCAATCAAGCAAAGGCACAATTCTGTCAACATTCTATTACGGGTATGCTTTTTCTCAGGTCCCTGGTGGGTGGGCAGCTCAAAAGATTGGAGGAAGGCGTATTCTCCTTTTCTCATTTGTGATATGGTCTTTAACATGTGCATTATGTCCATTAGACCCTAATAGAGTAATGGCTCTAGTTATAGCTCGTTTGCTTGTTGGGGTAGCTCAAGGGTTTATCTTTCCCTCTATTCATACGGTTTTAGCACAGTGGGTCCCACCACACGAAAGGTCAAGATCTCTTTCTCTCACAACTTCTGGAATGTACCTAGGTGCTGCTCTTGGCATGCTTTTTCTCCCTACTTTAGTGAAATTCAAGGGCCCACAATCTGTTTTTCTTGCTGAGTCAGCTTTAGGTGGTTTATGGTCACTTCTTTGGCTAAGATTTGCTAGTGATCCACCTCGTTCTGATCACCCGAAAGCAACTGCAGCTGGTTTTGGAGAATATTTGTTGCCAATTAGAGATTATCAAAAGTTGAAGGCAGAAATAATAACTACTCAAATCCCATGGAGGAAAATCTTTCTGAGCTTACCTGTTTGGGCTATTTTAGTCAATAACTTCACATTCCATTACGCTTTATACGTTCTTATGAACTGGTTGCCAACATACTTTGAACTTGGGTTGAAGTTCAGTCTTCAAGAAATGGGTTCTTCTAAAATGATGCCATATCTGAACATGTTTGTTTTTTCAAATATTGGTGGGATTATTGCTGACCACATGGTAACAAACAGAATCTTGTCTGTGACAAATACAAGAAAGGTTTTGAATACTGTAGGGTTTTTAGTGTCTGCAGTCTCATTAATGTTGCTTCCTGTTTTTAGAACATCTGAAGGGGTGATACTGTGTTCTTCAGTAGCTCTTGGTTTTCTTGCATTAGGAAGAGCTGGATTTGCAGTGAATCATATGGATATTGCTCCTAGATATGCTGGAATTGTGATGGGTGTCTCTAATACAGCTGGCACTTTAGCTGGTATTGTTGGAGTTGAGCTTACTGGGCAGCTTCTAGAAGCTGCAAAAACCAAGAATTCGGATCTTTCTAGTCCCGATAGCTGGAGGGCAGTTTTTCTTATACCTGGATTACTCTGCATTGCAAGTTCTGTCATTTTCCTTTTATTTTCAACTGGAGAGAGAATATTTGATTGAGGTTAGTAATTCTATTATTCCTCATGTAACACACAGCTTGTGGTTTCATTTGATAGGGTTAAAATGCACGAATAGCAACATACTTTCATTGATTGGACTTTATATATTTATACTGAGGGTATTTTGGTCTTTTAAAGAGAAAAGAAAGAATGAATTTGAAAACCTTATACCCTCTGCTAGGAAATGCGAAAACCATCAAACATGGAATTAAAGGATATTATACACATTCGAGTGAATAGTGATGTTTCTTGTTTTTTTTTTCTCAAGAATTGAAAAAAAAACCATGATCTTTTTGCATTAACACAATGTCTTTTATAACTGTTACACTTGTATAATTCATTCTTTTGCTACTATTCATTTGCTTTTTACTGTATTTGAAGGGTATGATAAAGGTTATAATCTAGAAATAGCAGCACATATAATTTTTTTTTTCTTCGTATAGTAGTATCTTATTTTCATTTCAATGCATTATTGTATTTAAAGAGATATAAACAATTATAGCAATACTATCCAAATACAATGTATTTTTTTTTTTTTCAATTTATAGATGGGTAGATTGTTACCATACAACTCATTTAATTAATTTCTTTATACATTCCGTTGTTTAGTTTGTCAAATAAGATATATATTTTCAATAAAGTGCCTCTAAAATATTTAATGAATCAATAGAAAAATTTTTGTTTTAGAAAAAAAAATTGTTAGTTGAAGGATTAATATCATCAAACAGCAACTAACTGTGTCACCAATATACATATTTAGTGTCTAATCCTTCAATCGCATTCAGTACCATTGAATCAAGACGTAACTTTTATATGTTCAACCTATTATTTATGTATTTAATCAAATTACTATTTTTACATCTATGTGGAAGACAAACATGAAAAAGTTATAGTGTTAACTTATTTCACCTTTAAAATTTTTATAACTTTTATTATGTTACGTAACTGGAACTTTAAGTAGTGTTCCAGTAACAACAGATCCATTGTCGGTCTATCATTGACCAAGTGGTATAATGGAGAGTTGGTGGGTTTAACATTTGAATTTGATTAGATATATAAACATAATATTATAAAAGATAATTAAATTTTTTTTTTTTAGTGAAGACAAAAACAAACAGAAAGTATTAACTGTATAACAAACAAGAATATTTGTCATCAATATTCCGCAAATGTTATCAATGAGCATAGCAGTTTCGGATTAAAATTTTGTCAAAAGAGTACATATATTATTTGTGCATATGAGATATTTACTTCACGTGTACGTAGCTGAGACGACATTCAGTACATAATAACTGCAAATAAATGTGTAAATTCAAAAGATATAGATATACTAATTAATATACATGCACATAACAACACCATTATATGTAATTATGAATTTACGATGGATACCAATTCAATTTGAATAAATATTTCTACACGTAAGATTCTGATTTGACAAAACGAAAAAGAAAACCCACGTTCGATAGTCAAATGGTTATCTATATATATTTGAACTGAATGAAAACGTAAAAAGTAAAAAAAATATAGAGTATATAAAGCAATATGATAAGTGGGAGAACAAAATATGGTACCACCACTCACAAATGGAATATGGTGATTATGTCTATGCACATCTCGGTGTGATTACTTACTGACTACCACTTCATTTTTGTAATGTTTGGTTTTATATTTTTAGATGTATTTTTTATATTATTTTTAGTGGTTGGAGTTTGAAGCCCGGCTTCTAGTGGCACTTCCGTCAGTTGTCTCATAGGTGCCGCCCTATAAAGAACAGATAAGTTAAAGAAACTTAAGTAGCGTAGGTAAGTAATAGTATAATAATTTTGATAAATAGGCTAATTTTATCTATTATTTTTCAAAAAATAATCAAAATTGGCTAAATATCATGTTGCTCCTATTAGCACGAATAAATTCGTGTATAATCAATGATTACAATGAATCCCATCACATTTGTTATTTTGGCGATTTCAATCGTTTTTATATTTTTTGACTGAGATAATGACTTAAAAGGTTAATATATTTTTTGATTTGTACATATTTGGTGATTAAGGTTTTTTTTTGTTCATATTTATCCATTTAACATGTTAAACTGTACACATTTAGTCTTTATGACCGGTTACTCCAGGTTAGCCGAAAAAATGACTTAATACGGTAATATATTTCTCATTTTGTATACATTTAGTCCTTAATATTTTTATACACATTTAGTCTTTAATAGTTTTTTTTTGTTTCAAAATAAATCATTTTTGTTTTTGTAAGCATTCAGTACTTATGAATGATTTTTTCAGGTTTTTCTTACGACATCTTACGTGGGACAATCATTGATGAAGTGTGTGAGGTTGTTAATGTTTATATACAACGTCTCATTTTCACAACTAAAAATTTTATTTTTTTAAATAAGGCACCCTAATTATAAATTCATTATTAAGAAAAAAAATTTATTCCAAAATACATTTACCGAAAATCAGAGTAATATAAGAAATACAGAATCCTCAATATTGTGATGAGTGTACAATCATGTCTTCGCCTTCCCACGATCAACGATATAACCTGAAAATATAAACAACTGGGTAAGCACAAAGTTTAGTGAGTTTCCCCCAAAACACTCGATACAACAAACATATTATCATGAATAACAAGCCCACACTCATCAGAATTGAATACCTTGACCCAATCAGTCATCGGATTGAAATGCCAACATGCAACAGGTCTAATCAGTCATCAAACTAGAATACCCAAGCCGGCATGCCGCCTTAATCCAACCGCTTTTATCAACCCTTCGTGCCTACGGCTTACAACCGGCTCGCACCAACTATCTTGGCTTATATCATATAGCAGGACCACCTCAACCTATCCCACCACCATCTTGTTATCCCACGTAAGATGCCATGAGAAAAATATGAAGAAATCATTCATAAGTACTGAATCATTACAAAAACAAAAATGACTTATTTTGCAGCAAAAAAAAATATTAAGGACTAAATGTGTACAAAAATATTAAGGACTAAATGTGTACAAAATGAGAAATATATTACCCTATTAAATCATTTTTCTCAGCTAACCTGGAGTAACCAGTCATAAGGACTAAATGTGTACAGTTTAACAAGTTGAAGGGGTAAATGTGAACGAAAAAGCCAGTGACTAAATG